>NC_080379.1:99694644-100444644 GCF_014773155.1 Arachis stenosperma | reverse complement strand
GACTAACCTGGTTTTAAACTGGGAGAAGTGTCACTTTATGGTGACTGAAGGAATTGTCCTTAGGCACAAAATCTCGAACAAGGGGATAGAGGTGGATCAAGCTAAGGTAGAGGTAATTGAAAAATTACCACCACCTGCCAATGTTAAGGCAATCAGAAGCTTTCTGGGGCATGCAGGATTCTATAGGAGGTTTATAAAGGATTTTTCAAAAATCGCCAAACCTCTGAGCAACCTGCTAGCCGCTGACACGCCATTTATCTTTGATAAAGAGTGTCTGCAGGCATTCGAGACTCTGAAAGCTAAATTGGTTACAGCACCAATCATCTCTGCACCAGACTGGACATTACCATTTGAATTGATGTGTGATGCCAGTGACCATACCATTGGTGCAGTGTTGGGACAAAGGCATGACAAGCTCCTGCACGTCATTTACTATGCCAGCCATGTTTTAAATGATGCACAGAAGAATTACACAACCACAGAAAAAGAGCTACTTGCAGTGGTTTACGCCATTGACAAATTCAGATCCTATTTAGTAGGATCAAAAGTGATTGTGTATACTGATCATGCTGCTCTTAAATATCTACTCACAAAGCAGGATTCAAAGCCCATACTTATAAGATGGGTGTTGCTTCTGCAAGAGTTTGATATAGAAATAAGAGATAGAAAAGGGACAGAGAATCAAGTAGCAGATCACCTATCCCGAATAGAACCAGTAAAAGGGGCGTCCCTCCCTCTCACTGAGATCTCTGAAACCTTTCCGGATGAGCAACTCTTTGCCATCCAGGAAGTGCCATGGTTTGCAGACATTGCAAACTACAAGGCAGTGAGATTCATACCCAAAGAGTACAGTAGACAGCAATCAAAGAAGCTGATCACAGATGCAAAGTATTATCTTTGGGATGAACCATATCTCTTCAAGAGATGTGCAGACGGAGTAATCCGTAGGTGTGTGCCTAAGGAAGAAGCGCAGAAGATCCTATGGCACTGCCATGGATCACAGTATGGAGGACATTTTGGAAGTGAGCAAACAGCCACAAGAGTCCTCCAAAGTGGCTTCTACTGGCCTACTCTCTATAAAGATTCCCGAGTGTTTGTGCTTAATTGTGACAGTTGCCAAAGATCTGGCAATCTACCTCACAGTTATGCCATGCCTCAACAAGGGATCTTGGAGATTGAGTTGTTTGATGTATGGGGTATTGACTTCATGGGACCTTTCCCACCATCATACTCAAACACTTATATTCTGGTGGCAGTGGATTATGTATCCAAATGGGTGGAGGCTATTGCAACACCCACTAATGACACTAAAACAGTGTTAAAATTCCTCCAGAAACACATCTTCAGCAGATTTGGTACCCCTAGAGTATTAATCAGTGATGGGGGCACTCATTTCTGCAATAAACAGCTTTACTCTGCTTTGGTTCGTTATGGAGTTAGCCACAGGGTGGCCACTCCATATCATCCACAGACTAATGGGCAAGCTGAAGTCTCAAATAGAGAACTCAAAAGAATCCTGGAACGGACTGTAATTAACCGTAGAAGGGATTGGGCAAGAAGCTTGGATGATGCTCTGTGGGCATACAGAACAGCATTCAAGACCCCTATAGGGACTTCTCCATACCAGCTTGTGTATGGAAAGGCATGTCACTTGCCAGTGGAACTGGAACACAAGGCCTACTGGGCAACCAAATTCCTGAACCTTGATGCCAAGTTAGCTGGAGAAAAACGTTTACTCCAGCTAAATGAGCTAGAGGAATTTAGACTCAATGCTTTCGAGAATGCAAAAATTTACAAGGAGAAAGCGAAAAGATGGCATGATAAGAAATTGTCATCCAGAGTCTTTGAGCCGGGGCAGAAAGTTCTGCTATTTAATTCTAGGCTTAAATTATTCCCCGGGAAATTAAAATCCCGGTGGAGAGGTCCATATGTAATTACAAGTGTATCACCATATGGATACGTAGAGCTTCAGGATAATGACTCTAACAAAAAGTTCATTGTTAATGGACAGAGAATTAAACATTATCTTGAAAGTAACTTCGACCAAGAATGCTCAAAACTGAGACTTGATTAGAGCTCAGTGGTAGTCCAGCTAAAGACAATAAAGGAGCGCTTGCTGGGAGGCAACCCAGCCATTTACAAAGTTTATTTACTAATTAAATAAATTTCCTTTTTTTACAGGTATGTGTCCAAGTATCTTCAAAGGGTAAAAATAGCAATTGATTGAATTCACAGAGTTACAGGGAAATTTGGAAGCTCACTGGCGTGAAAAGGCCAGTGAGAAACATTTTGGGCGTTGAACGCCCAAAAGAAGCACCCACTGGGCGTTCAACGCCAGTAAGGGTAGCCATCTGGGCGTTAAACGCCAGAAAGGAGCATCTTCTGGGCGTTGAACGCCAGAAAGAAGCACCTTCTGGGCGTTTAACGCCAGATTGTTAGCATCCTGGGCGTTCAGAAAAACGCCCAGTGACAAAGGACTTCCTGGCGTTCAACGCCAGAAAGAAGCATCAGCTGGGCATTGAACGCCCAGGAGAAGCAGCATTTGGGCGTTAAACGCCCAAAACATGCATCGTTTGGGCATTTAACGCCAGGATGGTGGGGAGGAGGTAAAATTCGTTTTTCTTCACAAATTTTTTATTTTTATGTTTCAATTCATGATTTCTTGCATAAACATGTTTCAAAATGTCATCCTTCAATTCCAAAATTTTTAATCCTAATTTCTAAAAACCCTAATTTCTAAAATCCCTTTTTCAAAAATATCAAATGTATCTTAATTCATAAACACAAATCTTTTTCCAATCCAATTCTTTCTCAAATCTTTTTAATTTCTTCTCATATTTTTCTCAACTCATCTTATTTTTTTTTTCGAAACTGCCTCTCCTTCTATTCCTCTCCTTTCCTTTCTTTTGCTTGAGGACAAGCAAACCTCTAAGTTTGGTGTGATTTGCCATGATCACTGAGCTAAAACTCATTAAGATCATGGCACCTAAGGGAACAGGAAGAGCAAGGATGTGAACTTAAGGGAGCTGAAGCGTCAGAAATTAATTCTTGAAGGCACCCCACAGACTAGAGGAACATCCACTTCCCAAAATACAGGTTGTTAAGTTCTAATTCTAGCTTTAACTCTGTGATAGTATTATTATAGGATTTTACCTTAGAAGTTATATAGGAGTAGTAGTAATTAGCATATCTATCTTGGTTTTATTTCCAATTAAGTTATAATTTATTTTTCTCATCATCATCAAACATGAATAAAATAGTAAATTTGTAGAATAAAGAGGCAATTTAATTTTTTTCGAGTTCTTAATAAGGAAAATTCTAATTATTTATATGTGGTGGCAATACTTTTTGTCTTCTGAATGAATGCTTGAACAGTGCATAATTTTGATATTGAATTTTATGAATGTTAAAATTGTTGGCTCTTGAAAGAATGATGAACAAGAGAAATGTTATTGACGATCTGAAAAATCATGAAATTGATTCTTGAAGCAAGAAAAAGCAGTGGAAAAAAAAATCTTGCGAAAAAAAAAAGAGAGAGAAAGAAAAAGCAAGCAGAAAAAGCCAATAGCCCTTAAAACCAAAAGGCAAGGGTAAAAAGGATCCAAGGCTTTGAGCATTAATGGATAGGAGGGCCCAAGGAAATAAATCCGGGTCTAAGCGGCTAAATCAAGCTGTCCCTAACCATGTGCTTGTGTCATGCAGGTCCAAGTGAAAAGCTTGAGACTGAGTGGTTAAAGTCGTGATCCAAAGCAAAAAGAGTGTGCTTAAGAGCTCTGGACACCTCTAATTGGGGACTCTAGCAAAGCTGAGTCACAATCTGAAAAGGTTCACCCAATTATGTGTCTGTGGCATTTATGTATCTGGTGGTAATACTGGAAAACAAAGTGCTTAGGGCCACGGCCAAGACTCATGAAGTAACTGTGTTCAAGAATCAACATACTAAACTAGGAGAATCAATAATACTATCTAAATTCTGAGTTCCTATGGATGCCAATCATTCTGAATTTCAAAGGATAAAGTGAGATGCCAAAACTGTTCAGAAGCAAAAAGCTACTAGTCCTGCTCATCTAATTAGAATCTGAGCTTCACTTGAAACTCTGAGATATTATTGTTCCTTAATTTCTTTTCATCCTATTTTATTTATCTAGTTGCTTGAGGACAAGCAACAGTTTAAGTTTGGTGTTGTGATGAGCGGATATTTTATACGCTTTTTGGGGGTAATTTCATGTAGATTTTAGTATGTTTTAATTAGTTTTTAGTTAAATATTATTAGTTTTTAGGCAAAAATCATATTTCTGGACTTTACTATGAGTTTGTGTATTTTTCTGTGATTTCAGGTATTTTCTGGCTGAAATTGAGGGAGCTGAGCAAAAATCTGACTTAGGCTGAAAAAGGACTGCTGATGCTGTTGGATCCTGACCTCCCTGCACTCGAAATGGATTTTCTGGAGTTACATGAGTTCAATTGACGCGCTCTCAACGGCGTTGGAAAGTAGACATCCAGGGCTTTCCAGCAATATATAATAGTCCATACTTTGCGTGAGGATAGACGACGTAACTTGGCGTTGAACGCCAAGTACATGCTGCTGTCTGGAGTTAAACGCCAGAAACACGTCATGATCCGGAGTTGAACGCCCAAAACACGTCATAACTTGGAGTTCAACTCCAAGAAAAGCCTCAACTCGTGGATAGCTTTAGTCTCAGCCCCAGCACACACCAAGTGGGCCCCAGAAGTGGATTTCTGCACCAATTATCTTAGTTTACTCATATTCTGTAAACCTAGGTTACTAGTTTACTATTTAAACAACTTTTAGAGAATTATTTTGTACCTCATAACATTTTCATATCTGAATTACATACTTTTTGACGGCATGAGTCTCTAAACTCCATTGTTGGGGGTGAGGAGCTCTGCAGCGTCTCAATGAATTATTACAATTACTTTTGTTTTCCATTCAAACACGCTTGTTCTTATCTAAGCTGTTCATTCGCGCTTAATTATGGAGAGGGTGATGATCCGTGACACTCATCACCTTCCTCAATCCATGAACGTGTGTCTGACAACCACCTCCGTTCTACATCAGATTGAATGAGTATCTCTTAGATTCCTTAATCAGAATCTTCGTGGTATAAGCCGGATTGATGGCGGCATTCATGAGAATCCGGAAAGTCTAAACATTGTCCGTGGTATTCCGAGTAGGATTCTGGGATTGAATGACTGTGATGAGCTTCAAACTCCTGAAGGCTGGGCGTTAGTGACAGACGCAAAAGAATCAATGGATTCTATTCCAACCTGATTGAGAACCGACAGATGATTAGCCGTGCTGTGACAGAGCATAGGAACGTTTTCACTGAGAGAATGGGAAGTAGCCATTGACAACGGTGACACCCTACATAGAGCTTGCCATAGAAGGGATTTTGCGTGTGGAAAAGGCTTTCAAGGAAAAGTAGAAATTCAAAGGACAAAGCATCTCCAAAACTCCAACATATTTCTCATTACTGCACACCAAGTAACGATTTGATTCTCTCTTATTTTTCTAATAATTTTAAACACTTTGACTTCTTATAATTAAATCCAAATAATCTTATTGGCTTCCTGACTAAGATTAATAAAATAAATATAGCTTGCTTCAAACCAATAATCTCCGTGGGATCAACCCTTACTCACGTAAGGTATTAATTGGACGACCCAGTGCACTTGCTGGTTAGTTGTGCGAATTGCCAAAGAGTTAGATTGCATTTCGTGCACCAATTCCCCAACAGAATCTTCGTGGTATAAGCTAGATAGATGGCGGCATTCATGGGGATCCGGAAAGTCTAACCTTGTCTGTGGTATTCCGAGTAGGATTCCGGTATTGAATGACTATGACGAGCTTCAAACTCCTGAAGGCTGGGCGTGATGACAAGCGCAAAAGAATCAATGGATTCTACTCCAACCTGATTGAGAACCGACAGATGATTAGCCGTGCTGTGACAGAGCATTTGGACCATTTTCACTGAGAGGATGGGATGTAGCTATCAACAAGGGTAATGCCTCCAGACGATTAGCCGTGCAGTGACAGCGCATAGGACCATTTTCCCGAAAGGATTAAAAGTAGCCATTGATGATGGTGATGCCCTACATACAGCTTGCCATGGAAAAGGAGTAAGAAGGATTGGATGAAAGCAATAAGAAAGTAGAGATTCGAAAGGATTCCAGCATCTCTACACGCCTATCTGAAATTCCCACTATTGATTTACATAAGTATTTCCATCCCTTTTTATTTTCTATTTATTATTAATTATTCGAAAATCCATAAACCAATTTAATCTGCCTAACTGAGATTTACAAGGTGACCATAGCTTGCTTCATACCAACAATCTCTGTGGGATCGGCCCTTACTCACGTAAGGTATTACTTGGATGACCCAGTACACTTGCTGGTTAAGTTGAACGGAGTTGTGTCCACACATAGTTGAAAAAGCAATGAATTTTACAAAATACAATAACAAAGGAATCACAATTTCGTCCACCACCAGCATGCCAATAAACACCTTGCATTCACTTGTTATCATATGCACTAGCAATTTTCCATTGATGACTTTTCACATGTACTCATGAGCGTGTGTTAACGTCATTCTTCTTTATTGTGCATTGATTACCACCTTTCCCGCTCTCTTCCTTGCTCTAACCCTTAGCTCTAAAAGTTACTTTCTTTTTCCCTTTTCAGGATGGCCACCAAGAAGGGTAAAGAGAAAGCTACTCCCAAATCACCGGCAAGGAAAGGAACAAAAAGAGCCCCAGTTGAAGCAACCCGTCCACTTGTATATCTTAGCATGCACCGAGGACGGTGCAATCTTTAAGTGTGGGAAGGTCGATACCGATCTCTATGGGTTAGCTATTTTCTTCTTTAAAACACCATTGTTTTATTTTCTTTGTTTATTCATTATTGCATTTGCATATTTGATTGCATGTTTGTTTGATTTTATGCATTTAGTTACTACTTGGTTGAAGTAATATTTTCTTTTCAAGAAATTTTTATAGTATTTCACTAATTTAAATTGAAAAAAAAATTATGTGTTAAATTTGTTTGAAGTTGTATTTGGAACATGGTTTTTGAGCCAAAAAACACACAACCTGTGAGATTTTGAGCTTAATTGTACGGTTACATTATTTAACCATAATATTTTATTCTTGTGTGTTTTCTTCTCTATGATTGTAATCTTTGATTTCTTCCATTCTATATGTCCATTGTTTAGTATATTTACATGCTTGCATATGATTGAAGCCATTGTTTGATTTTAGCTCACTTATCCCAAATAAAGCCTACCTTCTACATCACCCTTATTAACCCCCTTGAGCTTTTAAATTCCCCCTTGTTTTATAACCACATTACTAGCCTTAAGCAAAAAAACAAAATAAAAATCCCAAGTTGAATCCTTGGTTAGCTTAAGATAGAAATTATGTAATTGTTTAAGTGTGGAGAAACCTTATGGGAACATGGATGATAGAAATAAGGTAGAAAGTTAAAAAGAATAAAGATATTTCAAAATAAAAATTTTTGGGAAGCATGCTCATGTGAAATCAAAGTAATTAAATTACCATGTGCATATAAAAAAAATTCAGTATTTAAATAAAGGGGATACAAAAGAATTCCCCAAATGCAAAATAAAGCAATGCACATGGGACAAAATTCAAAAATAAGTTTGATACATGAGCATGTAATACAAAAGTGGAAAAAATTTGGGTAGCTAGGTAAAGAATTTTAAATTTTATAAAATATGTATATGTTAGGTGAGATCTTAAACTAATCAAGGATTCACTTTGTTAGCTTACTTAACCTTATACATACCTCCTTACCTTTACCTCAGCCCCATTACAACCTTGAAAAGACCTCATGATATGTGCATGGGTATACTAAATATTTGTTGATTGGTTAGATAAAGGACAAAGTTTAGAAAGCATGAGTAGGGAAGAATAGAGTGATTGACCCTAGAAACTTGAGATATTAGAGTGATATACACTACCAGTGAGGGTTCAGTGCTTGATTCTATGTTCCCTGCTTTTATGAGCTATCTTCATACAAGTTTACTTGTCTTTCATTTTGTAATTTGAATTAGTGAAATCCGGTTCATATTTGTTCTTGAAGGATTTATTTACTTTTTCACCAAGTAGGTAGAATCATTTTAGAATGTAGTTGCATTCACATTCATAGCGTGCATTGCATGAGTCTTGTATTTCCTTACTCGTTTATTTGGTCTCCTTGAGTTTAACATGAGGACATGCTAATGATTAAGTGTGGGGAGGTTGATAAACCATTATTTTATGGTTAATATTATATTTAATTGAGTAGTTTTATCAAGCTTTTCACCCACTTATTCATAAGATTTGCATGATTTTACAATTCCTTCCTAGTTTAGTTCTATGATTGAAAACATGCTTCTTTGGTCTTAATTTAGCTAATCTTAATCCTCTCTTATTACCATTCGATGCCTTGATCTGTGTGTTAAGTGTTTCAGGCTTCATAGGGCAGGAATGGCTTAGAGAATAAAGAGGAAGCGTGCAAAAATGGAAGGAACACGAGGAATTGAGGAGATGACCAGCGAGAAGTCACGCGGTCGCATGGCTCACGCGACCCCGTGAAATGGAAGAAATCAGAGTGACGCGTTCGCGTGCCTGACGCGACCGCGCGGATTGGAAGCTGCACGAACAATGCGAAAGCATGGACGACGCGCACGCGTGGTACGAGAAATGCTAAGTGACGCGAACGCGTGGACGATGCGGACGCGTGACGTGCGCGATCTGCAGAATTACAAAAGTCGCTGGCAGAGATTCTGGGCTGCATTTCAACCCAGTTTTTGGCCCAGAAACACAGATTAAAGTCAGGGAACATGCAGAGACTCAAGATGCTCTCATAATTCATAATTTTGGTTTTAGATGTAGTTTTTAGAGAGAGAGGTTCTCTCCTCTCTCTTAGGATTAGGATTAGGATTAGGATTTCATCTTCTTCGATCATAGGTTCAATATTCCTTTTATATATTTTCCCAATTTAGTTTATGAACTCTTTATGTTTGGATTGATTTTCTTAATTAATGTTATTTGAGGTATTTCAGTTTATGATTGTTTTATTTATATGAATGCTTTTGATTTAATTAGATATTTTCCCTTTTGGCTTTGGTTAAATAATTGGTGACTCTTGAGTTATCAAACTCATTGTTGATTGAAAATTGGAATTCTTCAAGAATTAATTTGAGATCCAATAACTCCAACTGTTCCCAAGGAAAGACTGGGACTTAAGGATTCAAATTAATTCATCCACTTAACTTACCTTCATAGTTAGAGGTAAACAAAGTGGGAGAAAAATCCAATTCTCATCATAATTGATAAGGATAACTAGAATAGGACTTCCAGTTCTTCATACATTGCCAAGAGATTTTATTATTGTTAATTTTTTTTACTTGTCATTTAAATATACCTGTGCCTATTGCCCAAACTCCAAAACCCCAATTTACAAACTCATAACCAATAATAAGAACATACCTCCCTGCAATTCCTTAAGAAGACGACCCGAGGTTTAAATACTCGGTTATCAATTTTAAAAAGGGATTTGTTACTTGTGACAACCAAAACATTTGTATGAAAGGCCTTTTGTTGGTTTAGAAGCTATACTTGCAACGGGAATTTATTCTGAATTCTAGACCACGCAAAAATCCTCTCTTCAGTGACACTGGTAAACAATGATGGCACTAGATGGCTGTGTGGTGCTCTCAGATCTCGGCTGCTCAACTGTCAACTCGGATCCAGCTGCCAGCTCCTCAACTCTAGGCTCCTCAGTTCTATGCTCCTCAAGTCTCTGCTCAGGTGTCTGGACTGCCTAGCCAGGTTCAGCTGCTTGCTCCTCAGATGCAGGCTCCTCGGCCTCAGGCTCTGGTGTATCTGGAGGGAGTGGCCCAGGATCGTGACCGTCAAACTTCGCCACTATCCACTGGAAGCGGTGAGTGTTACGGTGCTCAATGCGGTGTAGAGTCTGCAAGATCTTCCGATCCAGCTCATAAGGTGTTTGGAGTCGGGGTACGGGTGCAGGTGCGGAAGGAGGTGCTGAAGGCTCTGCTGCTGCTGATGTAGGCTCAGAGGTCTTCCTCTTCTTCAGACGCAGTCCTTCGTAGTCTCTGTATCGAAAAAAGGGCTGCTTACTATTGTAGACAGATGTCTCTCTACACCAGATAAGGCTGCAAATCTGGTGATCAGTGATGGAAAGAGAACGTTGAATTTCAACTGTTGGTTCACCTTCATCATCGACTCTCTGATAAGGGGAAGAACAGAGGTTCTCTTCCCCTCCATAATAGCCCAAAGTAACATGCCACCCGGACTCTGATATGCGTGGCATGCGTGCTCGGAAGAACGTAGTCGGCGAAGATCTGCTGCCAGATCTTTGCCTCTGGGTTGAGGTCAGTGCACGCAATGCTCAACGAAACCGCATTGTCCCCTTTACTGTAATCCCATCTAGCTTCAGGCTGGCCTATCTTTTCCAAGACCACATCCAAGGATATCTTGCCCATTGTAATGTCGCTCATTACTTGAGTGTAAGAATCGCAAGCCGAAGGAATATGCGGAATATCTAAGAGGGCCTCTAAAGCAGTATCAGAGGTGTCCAAGGTGACACCTCTTAGAAAAACAGTTTTGGCATCCCTTTTAGGAGATTTGGGTAAAATTCCTTGACCTGGTGTTCATTCACTTCCACTGGGTCGGATTTTACAAATCAAAAATGATAAAAATCAAGTCGGTTAAGGATCGCATCCGCATATTTCTCAGGTAGGTTTAGCTTTCTCTCGTAATGAAAAGCACGTTCTTCTAATTTCTTGTATTGCTCCTGGGCTTCAGAATTAATGAACATGTCTGGTTGGTGGTGCACGAAATTGCAAATCACACTTTTCATAATTCGTACCACTAACCAGCAAGTGGACTGGGTCGTCCAAGTAATACCTTACGTGAGTAAGGGTCGATCCCACAGAGATTATTGGCTTGAAGCAAGCTATGGTTATCTTGTAACTCTTAGTCAGGATATCAATTATAATTATCAGTTGACTTGCAAATGAACAAGAGAGCATGGATTAAATAATACTTATTATGCAGTAATAAAGAATATGTTGGAGTTTTGGAGATGCTTTGTCTTCTGAATCTCTGTTTTCCCCCTGTCTTCTTCTTCACGCATGCAAGGTTCCTCCTATGGCAAGCTGTGTGTTGGTGGATTACGGTTGTCAATGCTTACCATCTATCCTCTCAGTGAAAATGGTCCAGGTGCGCTGTCACCGCCCGACTAATCATCTGTCGGTTCTCACTCATGCTGGAATAAGATCCATTGATCCTTTTGCGTCTGTCACTATGCCCAACCTTTGTGAGTTTGAAGCTCGTCACAGTCATTCAATCCCTGAATCCTACTCGGAATACCACAGACAAGGTTTAGACTTTTCAGATTCTCAAGAATGCTGCCAATGGATTCTAGCTTATACCACGAAGATTCTGATTAAGGAATCCAAGAGATACACATTCAACCGAAGGTAGAACGGAGGTGGTTGTCAGGCACGCGTTCATAGATTAAGAATGGTGATGAGTGTCACGGATCATCACACTCATCATATTGAAGTGCGAATGAACATCTTAGATAGAAACAAGCGTGTTTGAATAGAAAACAGAAATAATTGCATTAATTCATCGAGACGCTGCAGAGCTCCTCACCCCCAACAATGGAGTTTAGAGACTCATGTCATCAAAAAGTACAAAGTTCAGATTTAAAATGTCATGAGATACAAAATAAGTCTCTAAAAGTTGTTTAAATACTAAACTAGTAACCTAGGTTTACAGGAAATGAGTAAACTAAGATGGATAATGCAGAAATCCACTTTTGGGGCCACTTGGTGTGTGCTGGGGCTAAGACTTGAGCTTCTCACGTGCCTGGGCTATTTCTGGAGTTAAACGTAAGGTTGTAACCTATTTTTGGCGTTCAACGCCAGAATGCAACATGGAACTGGCGTTAAAGGCCAATTTACGTCGTTTATCTTCGAGCAAAGTATGGACTATTATATATTGCTGGAAAGTCCTAGATGTCTAATTTTCAACCCAATTAAGACGGTGCCAATTAGACTCCTGTAGCTCCAAAAAATCCATTCCGAGTATCGGGAGGTCAGAATCCAATAGCATCAGTAGTCCTTTTTCAGCCTGAATCAGATTTTTGCTCAGCTCCCTCAATTTCAGCCAGAAAATACCTGAAATCATAGAAAAACACTCAAACTCATAGTAAAGTCCAGAAATATGAATTTTTCCTAAAAACTAATAAAAATATACTAAAAACTAACTAAAACATACTAAAATCTACATGAAATTACCCCCAAAAAGTGTATAAAATATCCGCTCATCACAACACCAAACTTAAACTGTTGCTTGTCTCCAAGCAACTAGATAAATAAAATAGGATAAAAAGAAATTAAGAAGCAATAATATCTCAGAGTTTCAAGTGAAGCTAAAATTCTAATTAGATGAGCGGGGCTAGTAGCTTTTTGCTTCCGAGCAGTTTTGGCATCTCACTTTATCCTTTGAAATTCAGAATGATTGGCATCCATAGGAACTCAGAATTCAGATAGTATTATTGATTCTCCTAGTTTAGTATATTGATTCAAATTGGTGACAGATGCTTCGAGACGCTCCCAGTATTCAATTTGAGGGATTTCCGGGAGGAACTCCTGTGCTTTCCTCTTGATGGGGTCATCCTGCACTTGTTGTCCTTCCATTGACTATTTGGTGATTGGTCGCTCAACTGAGATATACTCAATTACTCCCATCTTCACCCCAGCATCTTTACATAGCATAGAGATTAAGCTTGGATAAGCCAATTTGGCATCTTTGGAGTTCTTGTTTGCAATTGTGTAAAGTTCACAAGAAATCAGCTGACAAACTTCCACTTCTTTTCCCAACATAATGCAATAAATCATTACTGCTCTTTTGATGGTGACTTCAGAGTGGTTGCTAGTGGGCAGTATAGAACGCCCAATGAAGTCCAGCCAGCCTTTGGCAACTGGTTTGAGATCTTCTCTCTTAAGTTGATTTGGGACACCCTTTGTGCTGGTTGTCCACTTGGTTCCAGGGAGGCATATGTCCTCTAGAATTTCGTCCAAGCCCTTATTTGTTCTCATCATTCTCCTATTAAAGGAGTCTGGGTCATCTTTTAGCTGAGGTAGCTTAAAGATCTCCCTGATTTTGTCAGGGTGGAGGTGAACAATTTTCCCTCTGACCAATGCCCGATAGTCATAGAAGGCGGTTCCAGCTATTCTCTACCTATCTGTTTGCCACAAATTAGAGTAGAATTCCTGAACCATATTTCTTCCCACCTTTGTTTTAGGATTAGCTAGGATTTCCCAGCTCCTGTTTCGAATTTGCTCTTGGATCTCCGGATATTCATCTTCTTTCAGATCGAATTTAACTTCCGGGATCACTAACCTTAGACCCATTATTTTCTAGTAATGGTCTGAATGTTCTTTGTTAAGAACTTCCCTTGATTTCAAAGTGGTTTTGGAATATTCTCTTTCTTGCCTCTTGGAGTGGTTTGTATTCCCTTAGGAGCCATGATCTTAGTGGGTATTGGTTTAGTGATCACGGATAAACACACCAAACTTAGAGGTTTGCTTGTCCACAAGCAAAAGAAAGGAAAGGAGAGGGATAGAAGGAGAGCCAATTTCAAATTGTGGAGGAGAGAAGGGAGGCCGAACGTGGATTTAAAAGGGGAGGGGGTGGGTTTTTGAAAATTTTGAAAAAGATAAGATAGAAGATATAATTTGTAAAATATAAGTATGATAGGAAAAAATGTAATTTAAAATTGAAAAGTTATGAAAGATATTTGAAAAAGATAAATCTGAATTTTGAAAAAAAAGATATGATGAGTTTAAAAAAGATTTGAGAAGAATTTAAAAAGATTTGAAAGGAATTCAAAAAGATAATTGAGTTTTGAAAACGGTTTGAAAAGATTTTGAAGAAAAATTAAGAAACATGTTTAGGATTAAAAATTTTTGGAATTGAAGTTGAAAGATGAGAGTTTGTAACATGTTTATGCAAGAAATCATGAATTGAAACATGAAAAATGGAAAAAATTTGAAGTGAAAAACGAATTTACCTCCTCCCCACAATCTTGGCGTTAAACGCCCAAACGCTGCATGTTTTGCGCGTTTAACGCCCATTTGTAGCTTCTCCTGGGCGTCTAACGCCCAGCTGTAGCATCTGGCTGGCGTTAAACGCCAAAAAATCCTTTATCACTGGGCGTTTTTCTGAACGCCCAGGATGCTGCAAATCTGGCGTTAAATGCCCAGAAGTTGCTTTTTTCAAGCGTTTAACGCCTAGATGGCTATCTCTACTGGCGTTAAACGCCCAGTAGATGCTCCTTTTGGGCGTTTAACGCCCAAAACAGCTCTTACTGGCTTTTTCGCACCAGTGAGCTTCTTTTTTCCTGTTGTATCCTCTGAATCCTTCTGTAACTCTGTGAACTCATGCAATTGCTATTTTACCTTGAAGATAATTAGTATGAACCTGTAAACTTTAATTAATTAACAAAATGGCTGGGTTGCCTCCCAGCAAGTGCTTCTTTATTGTCTTTAGCTGGACTATTACTGAGCTTTAATCAAGTCTCAGTCTTGAGCATTCTTGCTCAAAATTGCTTTCAAGATAATGTTTGACTCTTTGTCCATTAACAATGAACTTTTTGTTAGAATCATTATCCTGAAGCTCTATGTATCCATATGGTGACACACTTGTAATCACATATGGTCCTCTCCACCGGGATTTCAATTTCCCGGGGAATAATCTGAGCCTAGAATTAAACAGCAGAACTTTCTGCCCTAGCTTAAAGACTCTGGATGACAGCTTCTTATCATGCCATCTTTTTGCTTTCTCTTTGTAAATTTTTACATTTTTGAAAGCATTGAGTCTGAATTCCTCTAGCTCATTTAACTGGAGCAATCATTTTTCTCTAGCTAACTTGGCATCAAGGTTTAGGAATCTAGTTGCCCAGTAGGCCTTATGTTCCAGTTCCACTAGCAAGTGACAGGCTTTTCCATACACAAGCTGGTATGGAGAGGTCCCTATAGGAGTCTTGAATGCTGTTCTGTATGCCCACAGAACATCATCCAAGCTTCTTGCCCAATCCCTTCTACGGTTAATCACAGTCCGTTCCAGGATTCTTTTAAGTTCTCTATTAGAGACTTCAGCTTGCCCATTTGTCTGTGGATGATATGGAGTTGCCACCCTGTGGCTGACTCCATATCGAACCATAGCAGAGTAAAGCGGTTTATTGCAGAAATGAGCGCCCCCATCACTGATTAGTACTCTTGGAACACCAAATCTGCTGAAGATATGTTTCTGGAGAAATTTCAGCACTGTCTTAGTATCATTAGTGGGTGTTGCAATAGCTTCCACCCATTTGAATACATAATCCACTGCCACCAGAATATAAGTATTTGAGTATGATGGTGGGAAAGGCCCCATGAAGTCAATACCCCATACATCAAACAACTCAATCTCCAAGATCCCTTGTTGAGGCATGGCATAACTGTGAGGCAGATTGCCAGATCTTTGGCAACTGTCACAATTAAGTACAAACTCTCGGGAGTCTTTATGGAGAGTAGGCCAATAGAAGCCATATTGGAGGACTCATGTGGCTGTTCGCTCACTTCCAAAATATCGTCCATATTGTGATCCATAGCAATGCCATAGGATCTTCTATACTTCTTCTTTAGGCATACATCTACGGCTTACTCCGTCTGCACATCTCTTGAAGAGATATGGTTCATCCCAAAGATAGTACTTTACATCTGTGATCAATTTCTTTGATTGCTGCCTACTATACTCTTTGGGTATGAATCTCACAGCCTTGTAGTTTGCAATGTCTGCAAACCATGGTACTTCCTGGATAGCAAAGAGTTGCTCATCTGGAAAGTTTTCAGAGATCTCAGTAAGAGGGAGGGACGCCCCTTCTACTGGTTCTATTCGGGACAGGTGATTTGCTACTTGGTTTTCTGTCCCTTTTCTGTCTCTTATTTCTATATCAAACTCTTGCAGAAGCAACACCCATCTTATGAGTCTGGGTTTTGAATCCTGCTTTGTGATTAGATATTTAAGAGCAACATGGTCAATGTACACAATCACTTTTGATCCTATTAAATAAGATCTGAACTTGTCAATGGCGTAAACCACTGCAAGTAACTCTTTTTATGTGGTTGTGTAGTTTTTCTGTGTGTCATTTAAAACACGACTGGCATAATAAATGACGTGCAGAAGCTTGTCATGCCTTTGTCCCAACACTACACCAATGGCATGGTCACTGGCATCACACATTAGTTCAAATGGTAATGTCCAGTCTGGTGCAGAGATGACTGGTGCTGTGACCAGCTTAGCTTTCAGAGTCTTAAATGCCTGCAGACACTCCTTATCAAAGATAAATGGCGTGTCAGCAGCAAGCAGATTACTCAGAGGTTTGGCAATTTTTGAAAAATCTTTTATAAACCTCCTATAGAATTCTGCATGCCCCAGAAAGCTTCTGATTGCCTAAACATTGGCAGGTGGTGGTAATTTTTCAATTACCTCTACCTTAGCTTGATCCACCTCTTTTTCCTTGTTCGAAATTTTGTGCCCAAGGACAATTCCTTCAGTCACCATAAAGTTACATTTCTCCCAGTTTAAAACCAGGTTAGTCTCTTGGCACCTCTTTAGAACAAGTGCTAGATGGTCAAGACAGGAGCTGAATGAGTCTCCAAATACTGAAAAGTCATCCATGAAGACTTCCAAAAATTTTTCCACCATATCAGAGAAAATAGAGAGCATGCACCTTTGAAAGGTTGCAGGTGCATTGCACAGACCAAATGGCATCCTTCTGTATGCAAATACTCTGGATGGACATGTGAATGTTATTTTCTCTTGATCCTGGGGATCTACTGCAATTTGATTATAACCTAAATATCCATCCAGGAAGTAGTAGTATTCATGACCTGCTAGTCTTTCTAGCATCTGGTCTATGAATGGTAAAGGAAAATGATCCTTTCTGGTAGCAGTGTTGAGCCTTCTGTAATCAATACACATACGCCACCCTGTAACTGTTCTTGTAGGAACCAGTTTATTTTTTTAATTATGAACCACTGTCATGCCACCCTTCTTAGGGACGACTTGGACAGGGCTTACCCAGGGGCTATCATAAATAGGATAAATAATCCTAGCCTCTAGTAATTTAGTGACCTCCTTCTGTACCACCTCCTTCTGCACTAACCAGCAAGTGCACTGGGTCGTCCAAGTAATACCTTACGTGAGTAAGGGTCGATCCCACAGAGATTGTTGGCTTGAAGCAAGCTATGGTTATCTTGTAACTCTTAGTCAGGATATTAATTATAATTATCAGTTGACTTGCAAATGAACAAGAGGGCATGGATTAAATAATACTTATTATGCAGTAATGGAGAATATGTTGGAGTTTTGGAGATGCTTTGTCTTCTGAATCTCTGCTTTCCCCTATCTTCTTCTTCACGCACCCAAGGTTCCTCCTATGGCAAGCTGTGTGTTGGTGGATCACCGTTGTCAATGGCTATCATCCGTCCTCTCAGTGAAAATGGTCCAGGTGCGCTGTCACCGCACGGCTAATCATCTGTTGGTTCTCACTCATGCTGGAATAGGATCTATTGATCCTTTTGTGTCTGTTACTACGCCCAACCCTTGTGAGTTTGAGGCTCGTCACAGTCATTCAATCCCTGAATCATACTCGGAATACCACAGACAAGGTTTAGACTTTTCGGATTATCAAGAATACTGCCAATGGATTCTAGCTTATACCACGAAGATTCTGATTAAGGAATCCAAGAGATAGTCATTCAATCGAAGGTAGAACGGAGGTGGTTGTCAGGCACGCGTTCATAGATTAAGAATGGTGATGAGTGTCACGGATCATCATATTCATCATATTGAAGTGCGAATGAACATCTTAGATAGAAACAAGCGTGTTTGAATAGAAAACAGAAATAATTGCATTAATTCATCGAGACGCTGCAGAGCTCCTCACCCCCAACAATGGAGTTTAGAGACTCATGCCGTCAAAAAGTACAAAGTTCAGATCTAAAATGTCATGAGATACAAAATAAGTCTCTAAAAGTTGTTTAAATACTAAACTAGTAACCTAGGTTTACAGGAAATGACTAAACTAAGATGGATAATGCAGAAATCCACTTCTGGGGCCCACTTGGTATGTGTTAGGGCTGAGACTTGAGCTT
This sequence comes from Arachis stenosperma, assembly GCF_014773155.1. Taxonomy (NCBI): domain Eukaryota; kingdom Viridiplantae; phylum Streptophyta; class Magnoliopsida; order Fabales; family Fabaceae; genus Arachis; species Arachis stenosperma. The sequence continues at coordinate 100,426,379 of NC_080379.1, read as the reverse complement.
CTCACGTGCCTGGGCTGTTTCTGGAGTTAAACGTCAGGTTGTAACCTGTTTCTGGCGTTCAACGCCAGAATGCAACATGGAACTAGCATTAAACCCCAGTTTATATTGTTTATCTTTGAGCAAAGTATGGACTATTATATATTGCTGGAAAGTCCTGGATGTCTACTTTCCAACCCAATTGAGAGCGTGCCAATTGGACTCCTGTAGCTCCAAAAAATCTATTCTGAGTACAGGGAGGTCAGAATCCAACAACATCAGTACTTCTTTTTCAGCCTGAATCAGATTTTTGCTCAGCTCCCTCAATTTCAACTAGAAAATACCTGAAATCACAGAAAAACACACAAACTCATAGTAAAGTCCAGAAATATGAATTTTACCTAAAAACTAATAAAAATATACTAAAAACTAACTAAAATATACTGAAATCTACATGAAATTACCCCCAAAAAGCATATAAAATATCCGCTCATCAGTTGGTAACTTGGGGGCACAGGGGGAGGACGAGCTAAAGGGTTGGCTTTTTCCTTTCCCTTGCGAGTCATCCTAAAAAAGGAAAAACAGAATATAACTCAGGAGAACAGATAAAAGTCAAAAAAAATTCAGAGGAGATAATCAAACAATTAATTAAGAGCCAATGAGGTAAACAGATACTAAATCAAGGAAAAAAGATGTATGAAGAAGTGAAATAGTCAAAGAAAGAAACATGTTTTCCCAAATCAAGCAACCTAAGTGGCAAATCTATGAACGAACAACAATTAAAACATTTGTGTGATTTAGGTGCTTATTGTAAGTGAATTGATTTGAAAAAGAATTGATTATTCCAATTGTGCTTTGGAATTGGGAAAAGTTTGCAAAAATGAGCACAAGAGGTAATAATCAAAGATTGTAGTGAAAGCATGACATATTCATGTTTCGAAGCAGACAGAAATGATCGCATATGCATAGTTTCTTGTCCAAAGCAATATCTGATTAAAAAACGGATTACATTGCTCAAAAACTTAAAGAGACAAGTTGCTATGTATAGGGTCAAGAATGTTAAAGAAACATGAATATGCAACTGGGCAATTCACAAGGAAAGCAATGCATATACTGCTGCTCATGACACCAAATAGGGTCCCAAATTTTTAAGTTTTCAATTCAGTTTGGCATGGAACAAAAAAACAGTGCAGACAGTACATCATGCATGAAATCAGCATACTATGCACTTAAAAGTACCAAATGGAATGGTCAAAGTTGTAAATTTCAGTCCAATTTGGTCTCGAGAACAAAAATTAGCAATAAAGTGCTTAGTTAGCAAACTAATCAGTGAAGGATGATATGCACGGAAAAATTGATATCAAATGGGATAATCAGAAGACAATTGAAGTTCAGTGTGATATCTCAGCATGAACAAAGAGTGCATTAATCATCTCAAGCAGCAATTAGAATAATAGAAAACGTGCACAATTATGAAGTAACAATGCCCAGGGAAGAAAATGCTAAGATCTATGTTGATCAGACACAGAATTTGGGTCAAAAATTCTCATTCAGGCATCTCATCAGGCATGTCATGTGCAAAAATCAGCAGTATCATTATTTAGTTTCAAAATCAAGTAAAAGTAGCATTCAGAATCAAGTAAGAACAACAGCAGTCAGTGCAAATTTAGTAGCATTATCAATATCAGCCAACATCAGTAATACTCCACCAACATCACATATTCAATTCAGAAAACAGAAATCAACTAACCTATAGCCACCTAGTTACTAGAACAGAGATTAAAAGTAGCTAAAGAAAGAAACTAAAGAACAAGTTACATGGGAGGAAAGGAAATGTAACACCCTACCATACAGAGCCTTATGCTTAAGTCATAATTCAGAGATGGCAAGGTATTACGACCTCTAAATAAAAAATTTAGTACGTATAGTAGTATGAATGATTGATTATAACTAGGAGCCTTTGTAGAAAAAGGGGTAAACAAAAACCGCAACTCAAAAGCGCAACACTCGATCGATAACGTAACGAATAAGGATAAACCATCGCGAGATTATATATATACAAAGGAGTGTCAAAAACAGGAATATCAAGACTCAAGATCCGGCTGCGAAGATAACCGGTCCGAGCGTAGCCATATATACATATGATAAAATAAGGAAAACCCCAAAGGAAACCCAAAGGGACACAAATACATAAAACCTATTCTCCAAAATCTCCCATAAGAGGAGTCATCACAGTTTGTATTATTTAATGGAGATAAAAGTATCTAAGCAAAACATATAAACCAAAAACATAGTCCCGAGAACAAAGGATCTTCGCAAATCTAGAAGTCTCCAGCATGCCTCAGCGGGAAACCTCACGTCCTGCATCTGAAAACCACAAAATCCGCATGGGTGAGAACCAGAGGTCCCCAGCATGGTAACAGCTTCCACATATATAATACATAATAATAGAGGAAAGCCAAGGGCAATCCTAGAACTTCCTCCAGATAATATCAAAGCTTATAAACAAGCTAAACCATATAAGGGCATCTGACTAAAGATTCTTCAGTCTAACTAATACTTCCTTTTCCAATTCCTCCAAACCTCCCAACCACCAGCAGGAGTATATTATAGCAAACACAGTTATATCAGACAAAGAATATACAAATAGGAGCAGTTAAGACATTTAGACAATTAGCAAGTTATATGCAGTCAAATAGGCAATCTCAAACAATTCACATAGTATGCATATGATGAATGCCTGTCCCTCTGTCGCGCATCCCCAACTCGAGTTATACTCGTTATAAACTTGATCATAAACATGATCCATATCCATCACCCTCACTGGTGAATATTTCGGGGGCGAGCTCATCCGGGGCTTTCACAGTGCCCGGCCACACTTACGACATAGGGTCAACAGAGTATCAAGTCTCAACCTGGAGCACGTGGTGGCTAGCCACTACTACTACCCAGGGAAACTCGTATCTCTGATAGTGGAAGTGCAATTCTCAATTATCAATAATTCAGCATAAACATGCATGAATTCTCATCTATGGATCAACATCCATATCAGCCATCCGGCTCACGGTTCAGTCCAGAACCAGCCAATATTCATATCATACACAGCCTTTCCGGCTCACGGTTAAATCCATAACCAGCCATCCGGCTCACGGTTAAATCCATAACCAGCCGTTTCATTAACAATTATAGCCTTTCGGCTCATGGCATAACAAGCACTTCCACCACCATCCTCCGCATCTCACATAATCATCTTGATCCTCATTGATCATTCATTTTTCCCTTGCTTCACTCGCAAGTTACCTCATTCACTAGCCCCTTTTTAATAGCTAGGCATGTCATAATGATTTAAGACATAAATGGTGAGATCGGAGGCTTAGAAGTATGAGATTTGGCGTTTAAAACTCAAAAATCAACTTTGGGATGAAAACAGGGCCGCGCGTACGCGCACTCCACGCGTACGCGTGGATGGCCTCAAAACTTATCGACGCGCAAGCGTCATGCACGCTAACGCGTGGATTGCAAATTTGCCAATCGACGCGCACGCGTAAACCACGCGTACGCGTGGGTGTTCTCATGCCCCAGGCACAACACTGGCACAGTTCTGGCATAACTCTCTGGAAAATGGCTGGGCATTGGGTGCAGCACAATCGGCGCGCCCGCGCACATCACGCGCACGCGTGGATGGCACTTTTCGGAAGAACGGCGCGCACGCGTCAGGTGTACCCACGCGCAAGGGGTCGTTCTGCTAAAAATTTTCTAAGTTAAAAGCTGCAGAATTCACAGATTTACACCCCAATCTTCCAATGGACATAACTTTCTCATTTTAAACTGTTTTTCACCCGTTCTTCGAACGGCATGGACATCCCGGATCCAACTTCATTTCTAAATAGATTTGGTACAAAACGGAGATCCGTAGTCCAAGTTATGTCCCGTCAAAGTATGCCCAAAAACCATATTTTCATACAAAACCACAATATGCCATTTTCAAAACAAACCATTTTCAACTCTTTTCAAAATCAATCAAAACATGCCAATTTCATCCCTTTTCTTTGAAATCAATCAAATGTATCAAATTCAACATCAAGCCTCCTCAACTCACACATTGACACATTACCACAATTTACCAAAATCACTATCTCATCATTTTACCCCACTTCACCCAAGTGGCTCAAACTCAAACACATTGACATATCATATACTATTCCTCATGCCAATTCTCAACAACACCAATTCCAATAAATCAATATTGTACATAATCAACATCATACTCACCATCAACATGGTTCAACCCACAATTCAACCATAACCAATCATCAAGCATATATCACAACATGCATATTTCTCATACATCATACCACCAAGGCATCAATAATCATCATCACATATATGACCACATCATATATTTCAATCATTCAACAACATCAACAATTCAATGCCTATCTTAGGGCCTCTAGCCTAAGTATTTCCTACCACATTACATATTAGATACGGGAAACCGAAACCATACCTTAGCCGATTTTCCCAAGCTCCCCCGGAGCACTTCCAAACCACTTATCCACAAGCTCTCAAGGTCTCAACACCTCTAAGAACAGATTTTTCACCACCAAACCCTTTCCAAGCTTTTCAAAGTCACCAATCAAGCTCCAATATCCACACATACACAACCTAAGCCACAACCATCATACCCATACACAACATCTCAAAACCCAAACATCATAAAATCACAAATTACACTTGGGTTGAGAATCTTACCACACCCAAGGTCCAAGGAGACAAGATTAACCTTCTCCTTCAAGAGAGTTGGGTCTTATAACATCAAAGAGCCCAAAATCTCAACATTTTTGCTCATAAAACTCGAAAACAAGGCTGGAATTTCGAACAGAAACTTGTGGCTTACCTCAAGATTAATTGTATGGATTTTGTAGAGCTCTCCGCGGTGAACGCGTGGTCGCAAACGGAGCGGCAATCGGAGCTCTAGATCAAAAGTTATGGTGGTTTGAAGATCAAGTGAGAGAAAGAACTTGAGAGAGAGTTCTTCCCTCCATGGCCTCCATTTTCAGCATGTGAGTGTGTTTAGTGAGGAGAGAGAATGCTGAAAACTAGGGTTTTGGTCTAGTTATGTTGGGCCAAGGGCCCACTTTGGGTCCAATTGGCCCGGTTTGGCCCGTTCGGTCCAATCTTGGTCCGAATTCTATAAAATTGGTACCGAAATTCTCGTCTCAGTCTCCTCTATCACATTAAGCCATAAAAATCACATTTTAGGCTTTCTAGAATAAATTCTCATTTATGGGTTAATTAGCCGTTAATTAACCGGGTTTTACATTCTACCCACCTAATTGGGAATTTTGCCCACAAAATTCAAATGCAATTACCTGAGAATAAATGGGGATAATCCATTCGCATCTCCGACTCAAGTTCCCAAGTGTGTTCCTCAACACCGCCTCGACTCCAAGCCACTTTCACTAAAGAAACCTCTTTTCCACGCAACCGTTTAATACCAGTATCATCAATTCTGACCGGAGCCACTGGAAGCGTCAAATCTTCCCTTAACTGAACCGACTCAGGTTCTAACACATGGCTAGCATCAGGAGTGTACTTCCGAAGCTGCGACACATGAAACACGTCGTGCAGATTCGAAAGATGAGGTGGTAGAGCCATCCGATACGCCACCGGTCCAATCCTCTCTAGGATCTGAAATGGACCAATGTATCGAGGATTCAACTTCTTTGTCTTAATCGCCCTACCTACTCCTGTAGTCGGAGTAACCTTAAGGAAAACATGGTCTCCTTCCTCAAATTCTAAGGGCTTTCGCCTTTGATCGGCGTAACTCTTTTGACGACTCTGCGCCGTAAGCATCCTATCACGGATTTTCTTGACTTGTTCAGTAGTCTCAGCTATCATTTCTGGCCCCAACAAGCTTTTCTCTCCAGCTTCGTACCAACATAGCGGAGATTGACATTTCCTCCCATACAAGGCCTCGTACGGAGCCATTCCGATGCTCGCATGATAACTATTATTGTATGCAAACTCCACCAATGGCATATACCGATCCCAACTCGCCGGTTGGTCCAAAACACAAGCTCTCAACATATCCTCTAGTGTTTGGATCGTCCTCTCAGATTGACCATCTGTTTGAGGATGGTAAGCCGTGCTCAAGCTTAATCGGGTTCCAAAAGCCTTCTGAAATGCACCCCAAAACCTTGAAGTGAAACGAGGATCTCTATCAGAGATTATAGTAGCAGGTACACCATGAAGTCTCACAATCTCCTTTATGTATAACCGTGCTAGCTCCTCAAGGGTGTAAGTCATCCGAATGGGTAAAAAGTGAGCTGACTTCGTCAGTCGGTCCACAATCACCCAAACAGCATCAAAACCAGCCCTAGTCCTTGGCAATCCTGACACAAAGTCCATTGCAATACTTTCCCACTTCCATTGTGGAATCTCTAAAGGTTGCAACATACCGGCAGGCTTTTGATGTTCAATCTTTACCTTTTGACAAGTTAAGCACTTTGAAACATATTCCGCCACATCGTTCTTCATACCCGGCCACCAAAACATCGCCTTCAAATCATGGTACATCTTAGTACTTCCCGGGTGAATGGAGAATCCGCTTTTGTGTGCCTCCTTTAAGATATCTTGCCTCAAAGTGCCAACATCCGGCACAATGATTCTACCCTTGAATCTCCATAACCCATCTTTTTCTTCCGACACTCGCCACTGTTTTCCTTGCTCAATAGCCGATAACACCTTCCATAAGGCTTCATCATTCTGATGAGCCTTTAGGAGTTCGGACTTAAAGTCACTTGAGATTTCTAATCTGCTCAAACACAAGGTTCCGGATACTTCTTGAGCGCCGATTTTTAGACTCTCGAATCCCTTGAGCAACTTCTCCTCTTGGAGCATCATCCAAGCCGCATATAACGACTTCCGACTTAACGCATCCGCCACTACGTTCGCCTTTCCCGGATGGTAATGCAACTCAAAGTCGTAGTCTTTCAACAATTCCATCCACCTTCTCTGCCTCATATTAAGCTCTTTCTGATCAAAGAGGTACTTCAAGCTCTTATGATCAGAGAAAACTTGGAACTTAACCCCATAGAGATAATGTCTCCACACCTTCAAGGCAAACACAACCGCAGCGAGTTCCAAATCGTGCGTAGGGTAACTAACTTCATGCGGTCTCAACTGTCGTGAGGCATACGCCACCACATTATGGTGCTGCATCAGCACGCACCCTAGACCCTTCAATGAGGCATCACAATACACCTCAAATAGCTCATTCGGCTCGGGTAGCACTAACACAGGTGCAGTAGTCAACTTGTTATTCAATGTCTGAAAGCTCTCCTCGCATTCAGGAGTCCAAACAAACGGAGTGTCTTTGCGGGTTAACTTTGTCATTGGCAAAGCTATCTGTGAAAAGCCCTTGATAAACCTTCGGTAATAGCCAGCTAAACCCAGAAAACTCCTTATCTCTGTTACGGTGGTTGGTTGTTTCCAATCCATCACAGCCTCCACCTTAGTTGGGTCTACGGCTATTCCCTTCTTACTCACCACATGGCCCAAAAACTTCACCTCACTCTTCCAAAACTCACACTTAGACAGTTTTGCATAGAGTTTCTTCTCCTTTAGAATCTGCAACACGGTCCTCAAGTGTTCCGCATGCTCTTCCTCAGTCTTGGAATAAATCAGTATGTCATCAATGAAGACAACAACGAATTTATCCAGAAACGGACGGAAGACTCTATTCATGTAATCCATGAATACCGCAGGAGCGTTCGTCAACCCAAAGGACATCACAGTGTACTGGTGGACGAAATTGTGATTCCTATTCTTTGATTTGATTCATTGTAATTGGATTTTAGAAATTGGCACTGAGTGAAAGCACAACTCCGTTCAACTAACCAACAAGTGTACTGGGTCGTCCAAGTAATAACCTTACGTGAGTAAGGGTCGAATCCACAGAGATTGTTGGCATGAAGCAAGCTATGGTCACCTTGTAAATCTCAGTTAGGGAGATTAAAGAGTAATTGTGATTCTCATTAAATAAAAAGGAATAATAAAAGGGATAGAATACTTACGTAGATTCATTGGTAGGAATTTCAGATAAGCGGAATGGAGATGCTGTAGAGCTCTCGGACGCCTGCTCTCCCACTGCTTCTACTCAATCCTTCTTACTCCTTTCCATGGCAAGCTTTGTATAGGGGTTCACCATCAACTGTGGCTACTTTCATCCTCTCGGGGAAATATCCTATGCGGCTGTCACTCGCACAGCTAACCAGTCTGGAGGCATCACCCATGGTTGATAGCTACATCCCATCCTCGCAGTGAAAGCTAATGCTCACGCACTCTGTCACAGTACGGCCAATCACCGGTTGGTTCCCTCCCCTACTGGAATAGAATCCATTGATTCTTTTGCGTTGTCACTACGCCCAGCAGGTTACAGGTTTGAAGCACGTCACAGTCATTCATTACCGGAATCCTACTCGGACACCACAGACAAGGTAGACTTTCCGGATTCCCAGGATCCTACTCGGAACACCACAGACAAGGTTGGACTTTCCGGATCCTCATAAATGCCGCCATCCATCTAGCTTATACCACGAAGATTCTGTTGGGGAATCTAAGAGATATACATTCAAGCTTTGTTGCATGTAGAACGGAAGTGGTTGTCAATCACGCGCGTTCATAAGTGAGAATGATAATGAGGGTTATCTAACTCATCACATTCATCATATTCTTGAGTACGAATGAATATCTTGGAATAAGAATAAAAGAGGAATTGAATAAAAGAAGATAGAATTTCATTAATCTTTGAGGTACAGCAGAGCTCCACACCCTTAATCTATGGTGTGCAGAAACTCCACCGTTGAAAATACATAAGTGAAAGGTTCAGGCATGGCCGAATGGCCAGCCCCCTAAACCGTGATCAATAGCCTCTTAGGATGAAGAATAAAACAAAACTGAGACCAAAGATGTCTAATACAATAGATAAATGTCCTATATATACTAGACTAGCTACTAGGGTTTACATGAGTAAGTAATTGATGCATAAATCCACTTTCGGGGCCCACTTGGTGTGTGCTTGGGCTAAGCTTGATCTATCCACGAGCTGAGGCTTCTCTTGGAGTTGAATTTCGAGTTATGATGTGCTTTGGGCGTTCAACTCCGGATCATGACGTTTTTCTGGCGTTTAACTCCAGAAAGGAGCGTGTACTTGGCGTTCAACGCCAAGTTGCGTCGTCATTCTTCGAATAAAGTATGGACTATTATATATTGCTGGAAAGCCCTGGATGTCTACTTTCCAACGCCGTTGAGAGCGCGCCATTTGGAGTTCTGTAGCTCCAGAAAATCCTTTTCGAGTGCAGGGAGGTCAGATTCCAACAGCATCAGCAGTCCTTTTGTCAGCCTTTTTCAGAGTTTTGCTCAAATCCCTCAATTTCAGTCAGAATTTACCTGAAATCACAGAAAAACACACAAACTCATAGTAAAGTCCAGAAATGTGAATTTAACATAAAAACTAAGGAAAACATCCCTAAAAGTAGCTCAAACTTACTAAAAACTATATAAAAACAATGCCAAAAAGCGTATAAATTATCCGCTCATCACAACACCAAACTTAAATTGTTGCTTGTCCCCAAGCAACTGAAAATCAAATAGGATAAAAAGAAGAGAATATACTATAAAGTCCAAAATATCAATGAATATTAATTTAATTAGATGAGCGGGACTTGTAGCTTTTTGCTTCTGAACAGTTTTGGCATCTCACTTTTTCCTTTGAAGTTTAGAATGGTTGGCTTCTCTAGGAACTTAGAATTTCAGATAGTGTTATTGACTTTCCTAGTTAGGCATGTTGATTCTTGAACACAGCTACTTTTATGAGTCTTGGCTGTGGCCCTAAGCACTTTGTCTTCCAGTATTACCACCGGATACACAAATGCCACAGACACATAACTGGGTGAACCTTTTCAGATTGTGACTCAGCTTTGCTAAAGTCCCCAGTTAGTGGTGTCCAGAGCTCTTAAGCACACTCTTTTGCTTTGGATCACGACTTTAACCATTCAGTCTCAAGCTTTTCACTTGGACCTTCATGACACAAGCACATGGTTAGGGACAGCTTGATTTAGCCGCTTAGGCCTGGATTTTATTTCCTTGGGCCCTCCTATCCATTGATGCTCAAAGCCTTGGATCCTTTTTACCCTTGCCTTTTGGTTTTAAGGGCTATTGGCTTTTTCTATTGCTCTTTCTTTTTCTATATACTCTTTTTAGATTTTTTTTCCCTTTTTTTTTCACAAGCTTTCTTTTTCACTGCTTTTTCTTGCTTCAAGAATCAATTTCATGATGTTTTTCAGATCATCAATAACATTTCTCTTTGTTCCTCATTCTTTCAAGAACCAACAATTTTAAACACTCATAAACAACAAGATCAAAAGACATATGCACTGTTCAATCATTCATTCAGAAAACAAAAATTATTGCCACCACATCAATATAATTAAACTAAATTCACTAATAATTTCGAAAATTATGTATTTCTTGTTCTTTTGAATTAAAACATTTTTCTTTTAAGAGAGGTGAAGGATTCATGGAATTATTCATAATCTTTAAGGCATGGTTACATACTAATGATCATGAAGTAGAGACACAAAAACATAGATAAACATAGCATTAAAAACGAAAACAGAGAGAAATAAAGAGCAAGGAATGAATCCACCTGAGTGAGGGTGGCGCCTTCTTGAAGGTCCAATGGTGCTTTTTGAGCTTCTTTATGTCTTTTCCTTGCTTCTGTTGCATGATCCCTAGTGATTTTGGTGTTTTTAACATTATTTGCTCCCAATAGTTGTGTGGAGGACAACTTATCCCCTGAGGTATCTCAGGGATCTCTTGATTTGCAGCCACATGTTCTAACCAACTGAGCTATTCCAGCTTATATGAGTCTTTCCATCTCCCAAGACTCAGAGGTTGAAGCTTTTGTCTTCCCTTTGAGGTTTCTCTGGCCTTAGGTGCCATTAATGGTAATGGAAAAGCAAAAAAGCTATGCTTTTACCACACCAAACTTAAAGTATTGCTCGCCCTCGAGCAAGAAAAGAAAGAAGAGAAGAAGAAGAAGAATGGGGGTGAGTGAGGGAGATGGATTCGGCTATATGGGTGGGATTGGGTGGGAAAAAATTTTGAATGTTGAAGGTGAGTGGGGTTTATGGGAAAGGGTGAGTGGTGAATGAAAAACAGAAGGGATGACCATGAATATAGAGATATAGGGCGAGGTAGGTGAGGGATCCTTGAGGTGATCCTGTGGGGTCCACAGATCCTGAGGTGTCAAGGAATTCCATCCTTGCACCAAATAGGCATGTAAAATGCCTTCATGCATCATTCTGGCGTTCAAACGCCCATTGGTGCATGTTCTGGGCGTTCAACGCCCATGTAATGCATGTTTCTGGCGTTGAACGCCAGTTTCATGCTTGTTTCTGGCGTTCAGCGCCAGTTTGTCCTCTCTGTGCACCATCCTGGCGTTTAACGCCAGGTTGTTGCTTGTTTCTGGCGTTCAGCGCCAGAATGGTGCTCTGTTCTGGCGTTGAACGCCGGCCAGATGCACCTTCTGGGCGTTGAACGCCAGCCCGTGCGTCCTCCAGGGTGAAAAATTTTTTTCTTCTGTTTTTGACTCTGTTTTTAATCTTTTTGATTTTTTCGTGACTCCTCATGATCATGTACCTAATAAAACACAAAAATAACAAAGAAACAAAATAAAATAAAATTAGATAAATAAAATTGGGTTGCCTCCCAACAAGCGCTTCTTTAATGTCAATAGCTTGACAGTGGCTCTCATGGAGCGACAAGATGATCAGGTCAATTTAAGTGTGGTATTCCCAACACCAAACTTAGAGTTTGGATATGGGGTTTGGACACCAAACTTAGAGTTTGGTTGTGGCCTCACAACACCAAACTTAGAGTTTGACTGTGGAGGCTCTTCTTGACTCTGAACTGAGAGAAGCTCTTTATGCTTACTCTCTTTTGCCACAGAGGGATGGCAATGTGCTTTAAACACAAGGTAGTCCCCATTCAATTGAAGGACTAACTCTCCTCTGTTGACATCTATCACAGCTTCTGCTGTGGCTAGGAAAGGTCTTCCTAGGATGATGCATTCATCATCTTCCTTCCTAGTGTCTAGGATTATAAAATCAGTAGGGATGTAAAGGCATTCAACCTTTACTAACACGTCCTCTACTAATCCATAAGCTTGTCTTATGGACTTATCTGCCAATTGTAATGAGAACAAGGCAGGTTGTACCTCAATGATCCCCAGCTTCTCCATTACAGAGAGTGGCATAAGATTTATCCCTGACCCAAGATCACATAGAGCTTTTTCAAAGCTCATGGTGCCAATGGTGCAAGGTACTAAGAACTTGCCAGGATCTTGTTTCTTTTGAGGTAGAGTTTTCTGAATCCAAGTATCCAGTTCACTAATGAGCAAGGGAGGTTCACTTTCCCCAGTCTCATTACCAAACAGCTTGGCATTCAGCTTCATGATAGCTCCTAAATATTGAGCAACTTGCTCTCCAGTCACATCTTCATTCTCTTCAGAGGATGAATATTCTTCAGAGCTCATGAATGGCAGAAGGAGATTTAATGGAATCTCTATGGTCTCTAGATGAGCCTCAGATTCCTCAGGATCCTTAGTAGGAAACTCCTTCTTGCTTGAGGAACTTCCCAGGAGGTCTTCCTCACTAGGATTTTCGTCCTCCTCCTCCCTTGTGCATTCGGCCATATTGACTATGTCAATGGCCTTGCACTCTCCTTTTGGATTCCCTTCTGTATTGCTTGGGAGAATACTGGGAGGAGTTTCAATGACTTTCTTACTCAGCTGGCCCACTTGTGCCTCTAAATTTCTAATGGAGGATCTTGTTTCATTCATGAAACTGAAAGTGGCCTTTGACAGATCAGAGACTATATTGGCTAAATTAGAATTGTTTTGTTCAGAGTTCTCTGTCTGTTGCTGAGAAGATGATGGATATGGCTTACTATTATTCAGCCTATTGCGTCCACCATTGTTAAAACCTTGTTGAGGTTTTTGCTGATCCTTCCAGGAGAAATTTGGATGATTTCTCCATGATGAGTTATAGGTGTTTCCATAAGGTTCACCCATGTAATTAACCTCTGCCATGGCAGGGTTCTCAGGATCATAAGCTTCTTCAGAAGCTGCCTCTCTAGTACTGTTGGATGCATGTTGCAATCCATTTAGATTTTGAGAGATTATGTTGACCTGTTGAGTCAACATTTTGTTCTGAGCCAATATGGCATTCAGAGCATCAATTTCAAGAACTCCTTTTTTCTGAGGTATCCCATTATTAACAGAATTCCTCTCAGAGGTGTACATGAACTGGTTGTTTGCAACCATGTCAATGAGTTCTTGAGCCTCTTCAGGCGTTTTCTTCAGGTGGATAGATCCACCTGCAGAATGGTCCAGTGACATTTTCGAAAATTCAGAGAGACCATAATAGAATATATCTAATAAGGTCCATTCTGAAAACATGTCAGATGGACATCTTTTGGTCAGCTGCTTGTATCTTTCCCAAGCTTCATAGAGGGATTCACCATCTTTTTGTTTGAAGGTTTGAACATCCACTCTCAGCTTGCTCAGCTTTTGAGGAGGAAAGAATTTATCCAAGAAGGCAGTAACCAGCTTATCCCATGAGTCCAGGCTATCCTTGGGTTGTGAATCCAACCATATTCTAGCTCTGTCTCTTACAGCAAAAGGGAAAAGCATGAGTCTGTAGACTTCAGGATTAACTCCATTCGTCTTTACAGTCTCACAGATCTGCAAGAACTCAGTTAAAAACTGATAAGGATCTTCAGATGGAAGTCCATAAAACTTGCAGTTTTGTTGCATTAAAGCAACTAATTGAGGCTTAAGCTCAAAGTTATTGGCTCCAATGGCAGGAATGGAGATGCTTCTTCCATCAAACTTGGATGTTGGCTTTGTGAAGTCACCAAGCATTCTCCTTGCATTATTATTATTATTATTTTCGGCTGCCATGTCCTTCTCCTGTTTGAAAATTTCTGAAAGGTTATTTTCTAGCTTCTCTAAATTTTCTCTTCAGAGTCCTTTCAGGTTCTGGATCAACTTTAACAAGAGTGCCCTTTTCCTTGCTCCTGCTCATATGAAAGAGGAGAAAACAAGAAAAGAAAGAGGAATCCTCTATGTCACGGTATAGAGATTCCTTTATGTTAGTAGAAAAAGAAGGGGGTGGAAGGATGGAGAAGAATTCGGATTTTTAGATGAAGGGAGGTGAAGAGAAGTGTTAGTAATTAAATAATAAAATAGAATAAGAGAAGAGAAGAGAAAATTCGAAAATAATTTTGAAAAAGAGTTAGTGATTTTCGAAAATTAGAAATAAGATGTAATTAAAATTAAAACATGAAACAATTAATTAATTAAAAAGAATTTTTGAAAAGGGATGAGATATTTTCGAAAATAGAAGAGAGAGAAGTAGTTAGGTGGTTTTGAAAAAGATAAGAAACAAACAAAAAGTTAGTTAGTTGATTGAAAAAGATTTGAAATCAAAATTGCAAAAGATAAGAAGATAGCAAGTTAGATAAGATATTTTTGAAATCAAATTTTGAAAAAGATAAAATTTTTTTGAAAAAGATAAAATAAAAGATAAAAAGATTTACAAAAAAGATATTTTGAAAAAGATTTTAATTTTTAAAATTACTTAACTAACAAGAAACTACAAGATAAGATTCTAGAATTTAAAGATTGAACCTTTCTTAACAAGAAAGTAACAAACTTCAAATTTTTGAATCAATTACATTAATTGTTAGTGAATTTTCGAAAATTACATATAAAGATAAGAAAAAGATTTTGAAAATAATTTGAAAAAGATTTTTTTGAAATTTTTTCGAAAAAATAGAAAAAATGAAAAAGATATGATTTTTGAAAAAGATTTTGAAAAGATAAGATTTTTAAAATTGAAATTTTTGACTTGACTTGTAAGAAACAATTAATTTTAAAAATTTTTGACCAAGTCAACCCAAAATTTCGAAAATTTGGAGGAAAATGAGGAAAAGATATTTTTTTTTATTTTTGAATTTTTAAAGATGAGAGAGAAAAATAACAAAAATACTCAATGCATGAAATTTTTAGATCAAAATCATGAATGCATGCAAGAATGCTATGAATGTCAAGATGAACACCAAGAACACTTTGATGATCATGATGAACATCAAGAACATATTTTTGAAAAATTTTTGATGCAAAGAAAACATGCAAGACACCAAACTTAGAAATCTTTAATGCATGGAAAATATGAATGCAAAAATGCACATGAAAAACAAGAAACAACACAAAATATTTTTTATTTTTATGATTTTCTAATTTTTTTGGATTTTTATTAATTATTTTCGAAAATAATGTGAAGAAAAACGAAAAAGAAAAGAAAAATTTTTGAAAAAGTTTTTGAAAAGAAAATTACCTAATCTGAGCAACAAGATGAACCGTCAGTTGTCCATACTCGAACAATCCCCGGCAACGGCGCCAAAAACTTGGTGGACGAAATTGTGATTCCTATTCTTTGATTTGATTCATTGTAATTGGAT
The DNA here is from genome assembly GCF_014773155.1 of Arachis stenosperma. Lineage (NCBI taxonomy): Eukaryota > Viridiplantae > Streptophyta > Magnoliopsida > Fabales > Fabaceae > Arachis > Arachis stenosperma. The sequence continues at coordinate 100,410,812 of NC_080379.1, read as the reverse complement.
TTTAGAAATTGGCACTGAGTGAAAGCACAACTCCGTTCAACTAACCAGCAAGTGTACTGGGTCGTCCAAGTAATAACCTTACGTGAGTAAGGGTCGAATCCACAGAGATTGTTGGCATGAAGCAAGCTATGGTCACCTTGTAAATCTCAGTTAGGGAGATTAAAGAGTAATTGTGATTCTCATTAAATAAAAAGGAATAATAAAAGGGATAGAATACTTACGTAGATTCATTGGTAGGAATTTCAGATAAGCGGAATGGAGATGCTGTAGAGCTCTCGGACGCCTGCTCTCCCACTGCTTCTACTCAATCCTTCTTACTCCTTTCCATGGCAAGCTTTGTATAGGGGTTCACCATCAACTGTGGCTACTTTCATCCTCTCGGGGAAATATCCTATGCGGCTGTCACTCGCACAGCTAACCAGTCTGGAGGCATCACCCATGGTTGATAGCTACATCCCATCCTCGCAGTGAAAGCTAATGCTCACGCACTCTGTCACAGTACGGCCAATCACCGGTTGGTTCCCTCCCCTACTGGAATAGAATCCATTGATTCTTTTGCGTTGTCACTACGCCCAGCAGGTTACAGGTTTGAAGCACGTCACAGTCATTCATTACCGGAATCCTACTCGGACACCACAGACAAGGTAGACTTTCCGGATTCCCAGGATCCTACTCGGAACACCACAGACAAGGTTGGACTTTCCGGATCCTCATAAATGCCGCCATCCATCTAGCTTATACCACGAAGATTCTGTTGGGGAATCTAAGAGATATACATTCAAGCTTTGTTGCATGTAGAACGGAAGTGGTTGTCAATCACGCGCGTTCATAAGTGAGAATGATAATGAGGGTTATCTAACTCATCACATTCATCATATTCTTGAGTACGAATGAATATCTTGGAATAAGAATAAAAGAGGAATTGAATAAAAGAAGATAGAATTTCATTAATCTTTGAGGTACAGCAGAGCTCCACACCCTTAATCTATGGTGTGCAGAAACTCCACCGTTGAAAATACATAAGTGAAAGGTTCAGGCATGGCCGAATGGCCAGCCCCCTAAACCGTGATCAATAGCCTCTTAGGATGAAGAATAAAACAAAACTGAGACCAAAGATGTCTAATACAATAGATAAATGTCCTATATATACTAGACTAGCTACTAGGGTTTACATGAGTAAGTAATTGATGCATAAATCCACTTTCGGGGCCCACTTGGTGTGTGCTTGGGCTAAGCTTGATCTATCCACGAGCTGAGGCTTCTCTTGGAGTTGAATTTCGAGTTATGATGTGCTTTGGGCGTTCAACTCCGGATCATGACGTTTTTCTGGCGTTTAACTCCAGAAAGGAGCGTGTACTTGGCGTTCAACGCCAAGTTGCGTCGTCATTCTTCGAATAAAGTATGGACTATTATATATTGCTGGAAAGCCCTGGATGTCTACTTTCCAACGCCGTTGAGAGCGCGCCATTTGGAGTTCTGTAGCTCCAGAAAATCCTTTTCGAGTGCAGGGAGGTCAGATTCCAACAGCATCAGCAGTCCTTTTGTCAGCCTTTTTCAGAGTTTTGCTCAAATCCCTCAATTTCAGTCAGAATTTACCTGAAATCACAGAAAAACACACAAACTCATAGTAAAGTCCAGAAATGTGAATTTAACATAAAAACTAAGGAAAACATCCCTAAAAGTAGCTCAAACTTACTAAAAACTATATAAAAACAATGCCAAAAAGCGTATAAATTATCCGCTCATCATGTACTCGTAATGACCATAACGAGTTCTGAAAGCGGTCTTAGGGATATCCTCACCCCTCACCCTTATCTGGTGATAACCGGATCGCAAATCGATCTTGGAGAAAACTCCAGCTCCTTGTAACTGATCCATGAGATCATCAATTCTTGGCAATGGGTACTTATTCTTTATTGTAACCTTGTTCAACTGCCTGTAATCCACACAAAGCCGCATACTCCCATCTTTCTTCTTTACTAGTAACACTGGAGCACCCCACGGAGAGACACTTGGCCGTATAAAATTCTTTCCCAACAAATCCTCTAACTGAGACTTTAGCTCGTTCATCTCTAACGGTGACATCCTGTAAGGAGCACTTGAGATTGGTCCCGCCCCGGGCACCAATTCAATATCAAACTCAACCCCTCGGTTAGGTGGAAACTCATCAATATCATCGGGAAACACTTCCGGAAACTCACACACAATCGGAATCTGTTCCAACCTTTGATCATCCCCCGAAATGCCCGCGGTTAACAACATGATACCCTGACATTCGATCCCAGAACAGTTCACCATCATCGAGTTCAAGTAATAATTATTCACCACGACCGGCCCTTCTGTATCTTCCGGCATAAAGTACACCGACTTTGTAGAACAATCAAGCAGGACATGGTTCTTAGATAACCAATCCAATCCCAAGATAAGATCAAGACCGATCATCGGCAAGCAGACTAAATTATGAACAAAATTACGCTGCTTGAACCTAAAGAAAACTTCCGGGCATCCTAGCCTAGTTACCGTGGCTTCATGGGTAGCATTGTACACTCTTAGATCATAACCTAAGGTTACAATCTTCAATCCTAACTCATGGGCTTTCTTAAATGCAATGAATGAATGCGATGCTCCAGAATCAAATAAAGCATTTAAAGTTTGACCAGCCATTTCACAGTTACCTCGAATAAGTGTCTCGAATCCCTCAGCTCCTACAGTTGAAGTGGTGAACACCCGACCAGTCTGTTGTGCCTTCCCAGCACCTTGTTTCTGCCTCTCCAGACAACTGGTGGCTTTATGCCCCGCTTTTCCACAATTGTAGCACAAACCCCATCCGGCCTTGCATGGTGCTCCCGGATGGTGATTCCCACACCTAGTGCAAGCTTGATCATTCTGAGGCTGCTTCCCAAACTTCTTTCCTTAGGAGTTGTTGTTGTTAGGCCTCCTGAAAGAGCCTCCCCTCTTGAAAGACGGACCTCTAGGTGCAAAGCTCTTCCCTCGGTTCTGTGGAAATGAACCTTTGTGACTCCCTTTCTCAGCGGTTGCCCTTCTAACACACTCTTCAGCAACCCTACACTTGTTCACCAATTCGGAGAAAGTCCTGATCTCCATTGGTCCCACCGAACTGAAGATATCACTCCGGAGTCCTCCTTCATACTTAACACACTTCCATTCCTCATATTCCACCGGAGTCCCTTGGCACATACGAGAGAACCTGAACAGCTCCTCAAACTTTTCAGTATACTCTGATATGGACATAGTACCCTGCTTCAGCTATAACAATTCAAGTTCCTTAGCCGTCCTAGCAGAAGTCGGAAAGTACTTCTTATAGAACTCTTCTTGAAAGACATTCCAGGTGATATAGTCATCACCCTGCTGCAGAAGACGTCGGATGCCTTGCCACCAATACGACGCTTCACCGGTGAGCATATAAGTGGCAAACTCGACACGCTGTCCTTCAGGTACCACTTGTGCTTGTAATGCTCGCTCTATAGCCTGAAACCATGTATCAGCCTCAGTCGGGCTAGTAGTTCCCTTGAACTTAGGCGGATTAACCTTCAAAAAGTTTGCCAGGGTCATCGGGCCTTGAACTCCACCTCCATCATTACCATGGTTGTTCATCTGTTGACCAAGAGCCTCAGCAGTGGCTTGCATAGCAGCAGCCATGTTCTCCAACGGAGCCATAAAGTTCACCGGGTCATTAGGGTTATTCTCCGGTGCACGAGCATTTGTACGACCTCTCGCACTACCTCTACCGCGTCCACGAGGCGCCATCTGGTTCCTATACACACCCAACAATCGATATTAAGTTGATCAGTCTCAATATCGGAAGTCTAGTGCTTCAAAGTCCCAAATGCATGCTCATGAACGTTTATGCCAATTATATCAAGCAGATATACTAATAGCACATAACACACACACAGAGAATGCACAGAAGCATAGTCAGTCCATCCCTCAGGCTCTACAGGAACGAACTGCTCTGATACCATAATGTAACACCCTACCATACAGAGTCTTATGCTTAAGTCATAATTCAGAGATGGCAAGGTATTACGACCTCTAAATAAAAAATTTAGTACGTATAGTAGTATGAATGATTGATTATAACTAGGAGCCTTTGTAGAAAAAGGGGTAAACAAAAACCGCAACTCAAAAGCGCAACACTCGATCGATAACGTAACGAATAAGGATAAACCATCGCGAGATTATATATATACAAAGGAGTGTCAAAAACAGGAATATCAAGACTCAAGATCCGGCTGCGAAGATAACCGGTCCGAGCGTAGCCATATATACATATGATAAAATAAGGAAAACCCCAAAGGAAACCCAAAGGGACACAAATACATAAAACCTATTCTCCAAAATCTCCCATAAGAGGAGTCATCACAGTTTGTATTATTTAATGGAGATAAAAGTATCTAAGCAAAACATATAAACCAAAAACATAGTCCCGAGAACAAAGGATCTTCGCAAATCTAGAAGTCTCCAGCATGCCTCAGCGGGAAACCTCACGTCCTGCATCTGAAAACCACAAAATCCGCATGGGTGAGAACCAGAGGTCCCCAGCATGGTAACAGCTTCCACATATATAATACATAATAATAGAGGAAAGCCAAGGGCAATCCTAGAACTTCCTCCAGATAATATCAAAGCTTATAAACAAGCTAAACCATATAAGGGCATCTGACTAAAGATTCTTCAGTCTAACTAATACTTCCCTTTCCAATTCCTCCAAACCTCCCAACCACCTGCAGGAGTATATTATAGCAAACACAGTTATATCAGACAAAGAATATACAAATAGGAGCAGTTAAGACATTTAGACAATTAGCAAGTTATATGCAGTCAAATAGGCAATCTCAAACAATTCACATAGTATGCATATGATGAATGCCTGTCCCTAGTGGCCGATGATATCATCTTGTCGGTTATAGAGCCAACCCGACAAGTCCTGGTCGCTAACCATTGGACTATCCCTCTGTCGCGCATCCCCAACTCGAGTTATACTCGTTATAAACTTGATCATAAACATGATCCATATCCATCACCCTCACTGGTGAATATTTCGGGGGCGAGCTCATCCGGGTCTTTCACAGTGCCCGGCCACACTTACGACATAGGGTCAACAGAGTATCAAGTCTCAACCTGGAGCACGTGGTGGCTAGCCACTGCTACTACCCAGGGAAACTCGTATCTCTGATAGTGGAAGTGCAATTCTCAATTATCAATAATTCAGCATAAACATGCATGAATTCTCATCCATGGATCAACATCCATATCAGCCATCCGGCTCACGGTTCAGTCCAGAACCAGCCAATATTCATATCATACACAGCCTTTTCGGCTCACGGTTAAATCCATAACCAGCCATCCGGCTCACGGTTAAATCCATAACCAGCCGTTTCATTAACAATTATAGCCTTTCGGCTCATGGCATAACAAGCACTTCCACCACCATCCTCCGCATCTCACATAATCATCTTGATCCTCATTGATCATTCATTTTTCCCTTGCTTCACTCGCAAGTTACCTCATTCACTAGCCCCTTTTTAATAGCTAGGCATGTCATAATGATTTAAGACATAAATGGTGAGATCGGAGGCTTAGAAGTATGAGATTTGGCGTTTAAAACTCAAAAATCAACTTTGGGATGAAAACAGGGCCGCGCGTACGCGCACTCCACGCGCACGCGTGGATGGCCTCAAAACTTATCGACGCGCAAGCGTCATGCACGCTAACGCGTGGATTACAAATTTGCCAATCGACGCGCACGCGTCAACCACGCGTACGCGTGGGTGTTCTCATGCCCCAGGCACAACACTGGCACAGTTCTGGCATAACTCTCTGGAAAATGGCTGGGCATTGGGTGCAGCACAATCGGCGCGCCCGCGCACATCACGCGCACGCATGGATGGCACTTTTCGGAAGAACGGCGCGCACGCGTCAGGTGCGCTGATGAGCGGATAATTTGTACGCTTTTTGGCATTGTTTTTAGTATGTTTTTGGTAGTTTTAGTTGAGTTTTTATTATATTTTTATTAGTTTTTAGTTAAAATTCACTTTTCTGGACTTTACTATGAGTTTGTGTGTTTTTCTGTGATTTCAGGTATTTTCTGGCTGAAATTGAGGGATCTGAGCAAAAATCTGATCCAGAGACTCAAAAGGACTACAGATGCTGTTGGATTCTGACCTCCCTGCACTCGAAGTGGATTTTCTGGAGCTACAGAAGCCCAATTGGCGCGCTCTCAACGGCGTTGGAAAGTAGACATCCTGGGCTTTCCAGCAATATATGATAGTCCATACTTCGCCCAAGATTTGATGGCCCAAACCGGCGCTCAAAGTCACCTACAGAAATTCCAGCGTTAAACGCCGGAACTGGCACCTAAATGGGAGTTAAACGCCCAAACTGGCATAAAAGCTGGCGTTTAACTCCAAGGAGAGTCTCTACACGAAAATGCTTCATTGCTCAGCCCAAGCACACACCAAGTGGGCCCGGAAGTGGATTTCTATGTCATTTACTCATCTCTGTACACCCTAGGCTACTAGTTTTCTATATATAGGACCTTTTACTATTGTATTTTTATCTTTTGATCATGTTTTGATGATTGAACCCTCTTTGGAGGCTGGCCATTCGGCCATGCCTAGACTTTGTTCTTATGTATTTTCAACGGTGGAGTTTCTACACACCATAGATTAAGGTGTGGAGCTCTGCTGTACCTCGAGTATTAATGCAATTACTATTGTTCTTCCATTCAATTCCGCTTGTTCTTGTTCCAAGATATCACTTGTTCTCCAACTTGATGAATGTGATGATCCGTGACACTCATCATCATTCTCACTTATGAACAAGGTGACTGACAACCACTTTTGTTCTACAAGCAACCAAGGCTCTAGTGAATATCTCTTGGATTCTTTAATCGGAATCTTCGTGGTATAGGCAGGACTTGATGGCGGCATTCAAGAGAATCCGGAAGGTCTAAACCTTGTCTGTGGTATTCTGAGTAGGATTCAATGACTGAATGACTGTGACGTGCTTCAAACTCCTGAGGGCGGGGCGTTAGTGACAGACGCCAAAAGAATCACTGGATTCTATTCCGGTCTGATTGAGAACCGACAGATGAATTCCGCTATGCTGTGACCAGAGCATATGCAATCGTTTTCAATGAGAGGATGGGAGGTAGCCATTGACAACGGTGAAACCCTACACGAGCTTGCCATGGAAAGGAGTAAGAAGGATTGGATGAAGACAGTAGGAAAGCAGAAAGACGGAAGGGAAGGCATCTTCATGCGCTTATCTGAAGTTCCTACCAATGAATTACATAAGTATCTCTATCTTTACCTTTATGTTTATGCGTTCATCACCATATCTATTTGAGTCTGCCTGACTAAGATTTACAAGGTGACCATAGCTTGCTTCATACCAACAATCTCCGTGGGATCGACCCTTACTCACGTAAGGTATTACTTGGACGACCCAGTGCACTTGCTGGTTAGTTGTGTGAAGTTGTAGTGATCACAATTTCGCGCACCAAGTTTTTGGCGCCGTTGCCGGGGATTGTTTGTGTATGGACAACTGACGGTTCATCTTGTTGCTTAGATTAGGTATTTTTTCTTCAGAGTTCTTAAGAATGAATTCTAGTGTTTCAAGGTGATGTTCTTATCATCACCAAGGCTGATTGATTCTCATCAATTTAGCTCTTGAATGCAGTGTCCTGCTGAAGCTTAGCCGGCCATGTCTAATTCCTTTAGACTAAAGCTTTAGACTAAACATTGCATGATTCCTGGAATTCTCATTAAGAATTTTGATATCTTTTTCCACTTAATTTTCGAAAAATACAAAAAAAAAATCACAAAATCATAAAAACCAAAAAGATTTTATGTTTCTTGCTTGAGTCTAGTGTCTCATCTTAAGTTTGGTGTCAATTACATACATTCATTCATGTGTCTTAAGGATCTTCAAGTAATTCTTGATGATTTCTTACTCTGACCTTTGAACTCTTTTGGCTTGAGTGTTTATGTGTCTCATATAGTGTTAGTAGTATACAAACTGCTAAGTTTGGTGTCTTGCATGCATTGTTATTTGATTCTTGTTGCATTTTGATTATTAAAAATCCAAAAATATTTTTAATTTGTGTCTTTTCAAGTCAATAATACAGAGAATTGAAGATTCAGAACATACTGCAGAGGAATCACACAGAAAAAGCTGGGCATTCAAAAATGCCCAGTGAAGAAGACAGACTGGCGTTTAAACGCCAGCCAGGGTGCCTGGCTGGGCGTTTAACGCCCAAAAGGGTAGTAGTTTGGGCGTTAAACGCCAGAATGTGCACCATTCTGGGCGTTTAACGCCAGGATGGTGCTAGGGGGAAGATTTTGTTTTTCAAATCAATTTTTTTTAAGTTTTCAAAATCTTTTCAAAATCAAATCTTTTTCAAATCAATTTTTCAATCAAATCTTTTTCAAAATCAATTTTTTTCCTTTTTCAAAGATACTTACTAACAATTAATGATTTGATTGAACATTTTTTGCCTTTTCTGTTAAGGAAGGTTTTATGTTTGATTCATATCTTTTCTTGTTAGGCAAGTCATTAATTTTTAAAATCATATCTTTTCAAATTGTTTTCAAATCATATCTTTTAAAATTGTTTTCAAATCATTTTTTCTCAATCACATTTTTTTTAAACCAATCATATCTTCTTAATCACATCTTTTTCAAAATAGTTTTCAATCAAATCTTTTTAACTTCTAATTTCAAAATCTTTTTCAAAAATCACTTGATTTCTTTTCCACTTTCAATTTTCGAAAATTATCAACATCTTTTTAATTGAATTTTCGAAAATTCTCTTCCCTCCTTCCCACATCCTTCTATTTATGGAGTACTACTCCTTCTTAATGCACAATTTGAACTCTATCTAATCAAGTTCGAATTCTTCTACCTTATCTTCTTCTATTTTTCTTTTCCTCTGACACTTCAAGGAATCTCTATACTGTGACATAGAGGATTCCACATTTTCTTGTTCTCTTCTCTTTCATATGAGCAGGAGCAGAGACAAAGGCATTCTTGTTGAAGCTGATCCTGAACCTGAAAGGACCTTGAAGAGAAAGCTAAGAGAAGCCAAAGCACAACTCTCTTTAAAGGACCTGACCGAATTCTTCAAGGAAGAAGAACACATGGCAGCCGAAAACAACAACAATGCCAACAATGCAAGGAAGGTGCTGGGTGACTTTACTGCACCTACTCCCAACTTCTATGGGAGAAGCATCTCTGTCCCTGCCATTGGAGCAAATAACTTTGAGCTTAAACCTCAATTAGTTTCTCTAATGCAACAGAATTGCAAGTTCCATGGACTTCCAATGGAAGATCCTCATCAGTTCTTAGCTGAATTCTTGCAAATCTGTGACACAGTCAAGACTAATGGGGTAGACCCTGAGGTCTATAGACTGATGCTATTCCCTTTTGCTGTGAGAGACAGAGCTAGGACATGGTTGGACTCACAACCTAAAGAAAGCCTGGACTCTTGGGAAAAGCTAGTCAATGCCTTCTTGGCAAAGTTCTTTCCACCTCAAAAATTGAGTAAGCTTAGAGTGGAAGTCCAAACCTTCAGACAGAAGGATGGAGAATCCCTCTATGAAGCCTGGGAAAGATACAAACAATTAATCAGAAAGTGTCCTTCTGACATGCTTTCTGAATGGAGCATCATAGGTATTTTCTATGATGGTCTCTCTGAACTATCCAAGATGTCTTTGGATAGCTCTGCTGGAGGAACTCTTCATCTGAAGAAGACGCCTACAGAGGCTCAGGAACTAATTGAAATGGTTGTAAATAACCAATTCATGTACACTTCTGAAAGGAATCCTGTGAACAATGGGACTAGTCAGAAGAAAGGAGTTCTTGAGATTGACACTCTGAATGCCATACTGGCTCAGAATAAGATATTGACTAAACAAGTCAATTTGATTTCTCAAAGTCTATCTGGAATGCAAAATGCACCTGGCAGTACTAAGGAAGCTTCATCTGAGGAAGAAGCTTATGATCCTGAGAACCCTTCAATGGAAGAGGTGAATTACCTAGGAGAACCCTATGGAAGCACCTATAATTCTTCATGGAGGAATCACCCAAATTTCTCATGGAAGAATCAAGAGAGACCTCAACAAGGTTTCAATAACAATAATGGTGGAAGAAACAGGCTTGGCAATAACAAGCCTTTTCCATCATCTTCTCAGCAACAGACAGAGAGTTCTAAGCAGAATACCTCTGACTTAGCAACAATGGTCTCTGATCTAATCAAAACCACTCAAAGTTTCATGAATGAAACAAGGTCCTCCATTAGGAATTTGGAAGGACAAGTGGATCAGCTGAGTAAGAAAGTTACTGAACTCCCTCCTAGTACTCTCCCAAGTAATACAGAAGAAAATCCAAAAGGGGAGTGCAAAGCCATAAACATGGCCGAATATGGAGAGGAAAGAGAGGAGGTGGACGCCACTGAGGAAGACCTCAATGGGCGTGCACCAATCTCCTCTGAGTTCCCTAACGAGGAACCATGGGAATCTGAGGCTCAAAATGAGACCATAGAGATTCCATTGGACTTACTTCTGCCTTTCATGAGCTCTGATGAGTATTCTTCCTCTGAAGAGGATGAGTATGTCACTGAAGAGCAAGTTGTTAAATATCTTGGAGCAATCATGAAGCTAAATGACAAGTTATTTGGAAATGAGACTTGGGAAGATGAACCCCCTTTGCTCACCAAAGAACTGGATGACTTGTCTAGGCAGAAACTGCCTCAAAAGAGGCAGGATCCTGGGAAGTTTTCTATACCTTGCACCATAGGCACCATGACCTTCAAGAAGGCCCTGTGTGACTTAGGGTCAAGTGTAAACCTCATGCCCCTCTCTGTAATGGAGAAATTAGGGATCTTTGAGGTACAAGCTGCAAGAATCTCATTGGAGATGGCAGACAACTCAAGAAAACAAGCTCATGGACTTGTAGAGAACGTTTTGGTGAAGATTGAAGACCATTACATCCCTACTGATTTCATAGTCCTAGAGACTGGGAAGTGCATGAATGAATCCATCATCCTTGGCAGACCCTTCCTAGCTACAGCAAAGGCTGTGATTGATGTTGATAGAGGAGAGTTGATCATTCAAGTGAATGAAGAATCCTTGGTGTTTAAGGCCCAAGGACATCCCTCTATCATCATGGAGAGGAAGCATGAAGAGCTTCTCTCAAAACAGAGCCAAGCAGAGCCCCCACAGTCAAACTCTAAGTTTGGTGTTGGGAGGCCACAACCAAACTCTAAGTTTGGTGTTGAACCCCCACATTCAAACTCTAAGTTTGGTGTTGGGAGGTTCCAACACGGTTCTGAGTATTTCTGAGGCTCCATGGGAGTCCTCTGTCAAGCTAATGACATTAAAGAAGCGCTTGTTGGGAGGCAACCCAATGTTTTATGGTTAACTATTTTCTTTTGTTATTTTATCTTTTTTGTAGGTTGATGATCATAAGAAGTCATAAAAACAATGAAAAAAGCAAAAACAGAATGAAAAACAGGAAGAAAAACAGCACACCCTGGAGGAAGATGCTGCTGGCGTTTAAACGCCAGTAAGCCTAGCAGTTGGGCGTTTAACGCCCAGTCTGGCACCATTCTGGGCGTTTAACGCCAAAAAGGGGCACCAGACTGGCGTTAAACGCCAGAAAAGGGCTAGAACCTGGCGTTAAACGCCAGGAATGGGCACCAGCCCGGCGTTTAACGCCAGAAATGCCTCAAAACGTGATTTTGAGTGCCAATTGGTGCAGGGATGACTGTTCCTTGACACCTAAGGATCTGTAGACCCCACAGGATCCCCATCAACACCCCACCACCCTCTTTCTTCTTCACCCATTCACCAATCACCTCAATACCTCTTCCCCAAAATCCTTCACCCATCAAAACCCATCTTTCTCTTCACCACTCATACCCTAAACACCACTTCTTCCCCCATACATGGCCGAACACAAAGCCATTCCCTTCTTCCTACATTTTCTTCTTCTTCTCCTCCCTTCTTTCTTCTTTTGCTCGAGGACGAGCAAACCTTTTAAGTTTGGTGTGGTAAAAGCATTGCTTTTTGTTTTTCCATAACCATTTATGGCATCCAAAGCCGGTTCAACTGAGAAGGCATGACCACAAGCTCATCACTAAGAAGAAGATGGAGCAAACAAGAGACCCCTCTCATCAAGAGATCCCTGAGATACCTCAAGGGATGCACTTTCCTCCACAAGACTATTGGGAGCAACTGAACACCTCCCTAGGAGAATTGAGTTCCAGCATGGGACAACTAAGGGTGGAGCACCAAGAACACTCCATTCTCCTCCATGAAATTAGAGAAGATCAAAGAATCATGAGAGAGGAGCAACAAAGACAAGGAAGAGACATTGAGGAGCTCAAGCACTCCATAGGACCTTCAAGAGAAAGAAAGAGCCGCCATCACTAAGGTGGACCCGTTCTTTAATTTCCTTGTTCTTTATTTTTCTGTCTTTCGAATTTTAGTGCTTTATGTTTATCCATGTTTGTGTCTTATGATCATTAGTGTCTTAGTGTCTATGCCTTAAAGCTATGAATATGAATCCATCACCTTTCTTAAATGAAAACTGTTTTTATCACAAAAGAACAAGAAGTACAGGATTTCAAATTCATCTTTAAAACTAGCTTAATTAGTTTGATGTGGTGGCAATGCTTTTGTTCTCTGAATGTATGCTTAAACAGTGCATATGTCTTTTGAATTTGTTGTTCATGAATGTTAAAATTGTTGGCTCTTGAAAGAGTGATGAAAAAGGAGACATGTTACTGAGGATCTGAAAAATCATAAAAATGATTCTTGAAGCAAGAAAAAGCAGTGAATACAAAAAAAAAAAAGAGAAAAAGAAGGAGAAAAACGAAAAAAAAGAAAAAAAAAGAAAGAAATAAAGTTGTGATCCAAGGCAATAAGAGTGTGCTTAAGAACCCTGGACACCTCTAATTGGGGACTTTAGCAAAGCTGAGTCACAATCTGAAAAGGTTCACCCAATTATGTGTCTGTGGCATGTATGTATCCGGTGGTAATACTGGAAGACAGAGTGCTTTGAGCCACAGCCAAGACTCAATAAAGTAGCTGTGTTCAAGAATCATCATACTTAACTAGGAGAATCAATAACACTATCTGGATTCTGAGTTCCTAAAGAGGCCAATCATTCTGAATTTCAAAGGATAAAGTGAGATGCCAAAACTGTTCGGAGGCAAAAAGCTACTAGTCCCGCTCATCTAATTTGGAGCTTAGTTTCATTGATAATTTGGAGTCTATAGTATATTCTCTTATTTTTATCTTATTTGATTTTCAGTTGCTTGAGGACAAGCAACAATTTAAGTTTGGTGTTGTGATGAGCGGATAATTTGTACGCTTTTTGGCATTGTTTTTAGTATGTTTTTGGTAGTTTTAGTTGAGTTTTTATTATATTTTTATTAGTTTTTAGTTAAAATTCACTTTTCTAGACTTTACTATGAGTTTGTGTATTTTTCTGTGATTTCAGGTATTTTCTGGCTGAAATTGAGGGATCTGAGCAAAAATCTGATCCAGAGACTCAAAAGGACTACAGATGCTGTTGGATTCTGACCTCCCTGCACTCGAAGTGGATTTTCTGGAGCTACAGAAGCCCAATTGGCGCGCTCTCAACGGCGTTGAAAATTAGACATCCTGGGCTTTCCAACAATATATGATAGTCCATACTTTGCCCAAGATTTGATGGCCCAAACCGGCGCTCAAAGTCACCTACAGAAATTCCAGCGTTAAACGCCGGAACTGGCACCTAAATGGGAGTTAAACGCCCAAACTGGCATAAAAGCTGGCGTTTAACTCCAAGGAGAGTCTCTACACGAAAATGCTTCATTGCTCAGCCCAAGCACACACCAAGTGGGCCCGGAAGTGGATTTCTATGTCATTTACTCATCTCTGTACACCCTAGGCTACTAGTTTTCTATATATAGGACCTTTTACTATTGTATTTTTATCTTTTGATCATGTTTTGATGATTGAACCCTCTTTGGGAGGCTGGCCATTCGGCCATGCCTAGACTTTGTTCTTATGTATTTTCAACGGTGGAGTTTCTACACACCATAGATTAAGGTGTGGAGCTCTGCTGTACCTCGAGTATTAATGCAATTACTATTGTTCTTCCATTCAATTCCGCTTGTTCTTGTTCCAAGATATCACTTGTTCTCCAACTTGATGAATGTGATGATCCGTGACACTCATCATCATTCTCACTTATGAACAAGGTGACTGACAACCACTTTTGTTCTACAAGCAACCAAGGCTCTAGTGAATATCTCTTGGATTCTTTAATCGGAATCTTCGTGGTATAGGCAGGACTTGATGGCGGCATTCAAGAGAATCCGGAAGGTCTAAACCTTGTCTGTGGTATTCTGAGTAGGATTCAATGACTGAATGACTGTGACGTGCTTCAAACTCCTGAGGGCGGGGCGTTAGTGACAGACGCCAAAAGAATCACTGGATTCTATTCCGGTCTGATTGAGAACCGACAGATGAATTCCGCTATGCTGTGACCAGAGCATATGCAATCGTTTTCAATGAGAGGATGGGAGGTAGCCATTGACAACGGTGAAACCCTACACGAGCTTGCCATGGAAAGGAGTAAGAAGGATTGGATGAAGACAGTAGGAAAGCAGAAAGACGGAAGGGAAGGCATCTTCATGCGCTTATCTGAAGTTCCTACCAATGAATTACATAAGTATCTCTATCTTTACCTTTATGTTTATGCGTTCATCACCATATCTATTTGAGTCTGCCTGACTAAGATTTACAAGGTGACCATAGCTTGCTTCATACCAACAATCTCCGTGGGATCGACCCTTACTCACGTAAGGTATTACTTGGACGACCCAGTGCACTTGCTGGTTAGTTGTGTGAAGTTGTAGTGATCACAATTTCGCGCACCATGCGCCCACGCGCAAGGGGTCGTTCTGCTAAAAATTTTCTAAGTTAAAAGCTGCAGAATTCACAGATTTACACCCCAATCTTCCAATGGACATAACTTTCTCATTTTAAATCGTTTTTCACCCGTTCTTCGAACGGCATGGACATCCCGGATCCAACTTCATTTCTAAATAGATTTTGTACAAAACGGAGATCCGTAGTCCAAGTTATGTCCTGTCAAAGTATGCCCAAAAACCGTATTTTCATACAAAACCACAATATGCCATTTTCAAAACAAACCATTTTCAACTCTTTTCAAAATCAATCAAAACATGCCAATTTCATCCCTTTTCTTTGAAATCAATCAAATGTATCAAATTCAACATCAAGCCTCCTCAACTCACACATTGACACATTACCACAATTTACCAAAATCACTATCTCATCATTTTACCCCACTTCACCCAAGTGGCTCAAACTCAAACACATTGACATATCATATACTATTCCTCATGCCAATTCTCAACAACACCAATTCCAATAAATCAATATTGTACACAATCAACATCATACTCACCATCAACATGGTTCAACCCACAATTCAACCATAACCAATCATCAAGCATATATCACAACATGTATATTTCTCATACATCATACCACCAAGGCATCAATAATCATCATCACATATATGACCACATCATATATCTCAATCATTCAACAACATCAACAATTCAATGCCTATCTTAGGGCCTCTAGCCTAAGTATTTCCTACCACATTACATATTAGATACGGGAAACCGAAACCATACCTTAGCCGATTTTCCCAAGCTCCCCCGGAGCACTTCCAAACCACTTATCCACAAGCTCTCAAGGTCTCAACACCTCTAAGAACAGATTTTTCACCACCAAACCCTTTCCAAGCTTTTCAAAGTCACCAATCAAGCTCCAATATCCACACATACACAACCTAAGCCACAACCATCATACCCATACACAACATCTCAAAACCCAAACATCATAAAATCACAAATTACACTAGGGTTGAGAATCTTACCACACCCAAGGTCCAAGGAGACAAGATTAACCTTCTCCTTCAAGAGAGTTGGGTCCTATAACATCAAAGAGCCCAAAATCTCAACATTTTTGCTCATAAAACTCGAAAACAAGGCTGGAATTTCGAACAGAAACTTGTGGCTTACCTCAAGATTAATTGTATGGGTTTTTTAGAGCTCTCCGCGGTGAACGTGTAGCCGCAAATGGAGCGGCAATCGGAGCTCTAGATCAAAAGTTATGGTGGTTTGAAGATCAAGTGAGAGAAAGAACTTGAGAGAGAGTTCTTCCCTCCATGGCCTCCATTTTCAGCATGTGAGTGTGTTTAGTGAGGAGAGAGAATGCTGAAAACTAGGGTTTTGGTCTAGTTATGTTGGGCCAAGGGCCCACTTTGGGTCCAATTGGCCCGGTTTGGCCCGTTCGGTCCAATCTTGGTCCGAATTCTATAAAATTGGTACCGAAATTCTCGTCTCAGTCTCCTCTATCACATTAAGCCATAAAAATCACATTTTAGACTTTCTAGAATAAATTCTCATTTATGGGTTAATTAGCCGTTAATTAACCGGGTTTTACAGGAAACATGTACTGTATAAAGGAAGAGAAAGGGAAATGGATTGAGAATAGGGTGGTGGGGTGGTCATCGGTGGTGGCTGGTGGCACTGACGTTCGCCGGAACAGGGAGGTGACTGGAGACTGGCGCAGTCTATGGCTGCTGGTGTGCAGAAACAAGGGCGAGAGGGAAAAGAATGCAGAAGAGTGATAAGAAAAGGAGGAGGAGGGGAAAGAGAGAGAGAGGAGGTGTGACAGCGGCGGCGTGGAGGTGGCCGATGGGGGGTCGCGGTGGAAGGGGGTTGGGTTGAGAGGGGGTTGTGGTTTTCAGAGAAAAGGAGAGAAGAGGGATGAGTATGGAAAATGAAGCGCGGCCCTCTCTCTTTTCGAATTAACGTTCGAAAAGTGACCTGTGCGGACGCACACAAGGAGAAAGAGGGAGGGTGTGCGCGCGCACAGGGTCGTGCGAACGCTGTGAGCAGAAGGTGTAACACAACCTGTGTGGACGCACAAGGGGTGTGCGCTCGCACATAAGGGGGGAAAGGAGTGGCGTGCGATCGCACAAGAGGTGCGGTCGCTGCGAGCAGAAGGGTGTGTTCAGGCTGTGGGGGTGCACAAGGGGTGTGCGCTCGTACGCGTGGCTTCTTCTTCTTTTCTCTTTTTCTTTTGAAAGAGGATTCGTGTGCGGACGCACACAGGGTGTATGGTTGCACAGGAGAAAAAGGGTGGTGTTCCTACGCACACCCTGTGCGTGCGCTGGGAACAGAGGGGTGTTTAGGGGTGTGCGAGCGCATGGTGCTGTGCGCACGAACAGAAACTGGAAAACAGGGGATCTGTGCGGACGCACAAGCCTGTGCGCACGCACAGGTCTCTGATCCTGCAACAAAAATTATGCCTCTAGGGCATCAAACTTGGCATCTAAAATAGGTTTTCAAGTCCCAAAATATGACGAAACTCCCAAAAACTCATTATTTCACCCAAAATTAACTAACAAACATTGAAATAAACTAACCAACCAAGCAACATAACCAATTTATTCATGGAATAAAAGCTAAAAGAAAGAAGGTTAGAAGGATATTACCATGGTGGGGTGTCTCCCACCTAGCACTTTAGTTTATAGTCCTAAGTTGGACTTGGTGAGGAGATCCTTGTTAGGACGGCTTATGCTTCCACTCCTCCTTGAATCTCCAACCAAGTTTACTATTGAATTGACCTCTGGAGTCCCATATGAAATTCATCAAACTCTCAAGAGACTTCAAGCTAGTAATTAGGATCCTCAATTGTTGACTCATACGACCAATGCCTGGATCCCATACTTGAGTTCCTCTATCACCGTTGACATTCTTGTGCATTCCCCAGAATCCACTAGATTCACTCTTGCACCAAACTTGAGCACTAAATGTTAAATTGGCCTTTTTGACGAAATTTCCATTCCGATGCCAATTAACATTCTCCTCATTGCCATTCACTACTCCAAGAAGGGTTTGAAGTTGACAATCCATCTCCAAGATGGCATATTGATGCGGGCCTAGAAAGCTTGTCGAAGAAGCCTTTACCCACTCAATTCGCTCTTGTACACATACTTTCACTTCTTGGTGACTAAGGTCTTCCTCAACATCTATTGAATCTTCTTTATCATCACTCAAGTCAAAGATTGGAGGTTGAGTAAAGTCCACATCAACATCCCCTTCCAAATCTAATAAGGGAGGCTCATGAAGGTCATTGAAGGAATTACCCAAGTTGGACAAAAAATCTTGAATGATGGAATCCTCTTGATCAATTCCCACCAACTCCTCATTTGTCTTCTTTTGCAATTCATCTCGTGACTTGATATCATCTTCTTGATTTCTCAATTCTTCTTTCACTCCACACTCATCACTCGGTTCCACACATTCATCTAGTAGAATTTCTTGCTTGTGGCATGAACATGATGAAGCTAAATGATCCAAAGCTTTTGCTAAGGTAGACATGACTTGCTCTTGCTTCTTCAGGAACTCTTGTTGTTCTTGGATGAGCACGAAAAGTACTTCTTGTGTGGCTTGATCCATATACGAAGATGAAGATTCAGGTGATGAAGGTTGGCAATCAAACTCATGAGGGTAAGGGTTTTGGTTTTCTATGTAATGAGGTAATGGTGTGTAAGATTGGTGACTAGAAAGGTAAGTGTTTGGGTTCCATTGGGGTGCATTACGGTGATAGTGTGAAAAAGTCATTAAGAAAACATAAACTAAAACCTAGTAACAAAAGCAAACAAACAACCAAAAAGAGCTATTTACACTATTAACATATTCACAACAACCTAAGGTACAACACCAATTGCATCCCCGGCAACGGCATAAAATTTGACGTAGGAGAATTCATTGTGTACGGCTCATAATCGATCAAAACAAGAATCAATTCGTTAGTAGCATAGTCCAAGCCGACACCAAACTCTCATAGTCAAATAATAAATTCAATACAAAATAAACCAAGAGTATTTAGACTCCGGGGTCATTCTCCCTAATAACGCAATTGAAGTGTTACTTACTTGGTTGTTAAGGCAAAAAGGGATTTTCGAGGAAGAAATTAAAGATTAAAAGAACTAAGAAATCAAAGCAGTAAGGAATGAGCAAAATTGTGAATTAATGCATAAAAGAGTCCTTGACTTGGGAGTGAAGATCCAAGGAGTCCTATCATTGCCATAACCACAACTATGGTAATTGTCATGAGTCAATCTCGCCTAGTCAACCCCAACCATCAAGGAGTAAGTCAAGCAAGCATAATTGACCTTAATCCACAAGTCCTAACCAACTTATCAAACTAGTTGATAAAAAAGCTAGCGTCAATGGAAACGAAGAGTCAACTAACTACCCAAGAATCACCACTAAATGTCGAACATTATGACTCTAGTATCCTAGAAACTCAAACCACAAGCCAAGGTTGTGAAAATCTATTCAAGACTTAAAGTTGGCATTTTCACAAACACCTTGTGTGCATAAAAGTAAAGTATGGAAAATTGTAAAGGAAATTGGAAAGCTAGAACCAACTATCAACAAAACCAAATAAAAACAAACAATCAAGCATAAAAAAAGCATAAAACACTAAATCCATCAATCAAAACTTCAAGAACTCAAAATTGCAAATATAAACAAAGCACTTGAACCAAGATGAAATGAGAATAAAGACAATGTAATTTAAGAGGAAATTAAGAGTACTTACAAAAGAGTTGATCAACATCCAAAATTAAATCTTTCTATAAAATGCTATAATTGAGATTACATAAACCCTAAGAGAGCAATGCTACACTACCCCTACTCCTATGGAAGCTTCCTAATACTACTACTACCTAAATAAAAGTGAGCTCCCATGCTAAGTGTTGAATCTCCCCTTATATAGAACTTTAATTCGGCAATTCAGCCTTCCAAAATGGGCCAAAAGCCCCCAAAATACACGCTGCACGTGTTTCATTAATGAAATCACGTGTTGGGTCCTGTGCGGACGCACAGGTGCGTGCGTCTACACACTTTGCTGTTTTGGCTCCTGTGCGTACGCACAGGTACTTGTGCGCACGCACGCATGCAAATTCTCTCTTGGGCACGCATGCTGGCTTGTGCGCACGCACACTGGGCTGATGCGATCTTGTGCATACGTACGCTTGCTTGTGCGCTTGCACACGTTGCTGTTAGTGTTTTTCCTTGTTTTCTTCATGTTTTCTCTCTTGTACATGCTTTCTTCCACTTTTGGCTATCCATTTTTGCCTTCAAGGCCTGAAATCACTCACAAACCATATCACGGCATCGAATGACATAAAAGTGGAATTAATTCGCTCTATTAAAGTACAAAATTGCATGTTTTCTCATTTAGGTTCAAATTAAGGATCAAATATAAAAGTATGCTATTTGGGTGCTTAAGTGTGAGTTGATGTGCTAGAATCCATCCAAATTGAGTCAAAATATACCATCAAATATGGACTCATCAGTACGCACAGGCTGTGCATGGGCACAAGTGCTGATTTTGACCCTGCCTTGTGTGTGGGCACAGGTGCTAATTTTGACACTGCCTTGTGCGTGGGCACAGGCTGAAATGCTTTTCTCCTTTGATTTTTTCATGTTTTCTCCCAATTCCATGCTTTGCTTCCACTCTTATCAAGCCATCCTAATCTATTACACATGAAATCACTCATCAAAACCATCAAAGGCATCGAATGGGATAAAAGTGGGATAAAAGTGATTATATTAAGCACAAAATAGCATCTTTTCACAATTAAGCTCAATTTATAGAGAAAACACAAAGGTATGCTATATAGGTGAATAAATGTGGGTTTATGTGATGAAATCCACTCAAATCAAACCAAAATATATCGTCAAATATGGATTCATCAGGCAAGTTTTGGCAAAGTCTGATTCTGAGACAAGGAAAGCATAGCAGATGCTGTCAGATTCTGACATCCATGTACTCAAACGAGCATTTTTGGAGCTACATAGGTCCGAATGACACATTCTCAACGGCGTTGGAAAGCTAACTTCTAGAGCTTTCCTTCATTATATAATAGTCTACACTTTTCTTTGGATTGGATAGCCCAGAACCGGCGTTGAACGCCCAAACTACCCCCTAATGGGTGTTCAACGCCACAAGGGGAGCAAGCAAGTAGCATATCCGCTCCCTAGTGGGCGTCTAACGCCCACTCATTCAAGTCAGAAGCCAAGCTCAGCCCAAACAATCACCAAGTGGGCCCAGAAGTGGATTTTCGCACCTTTATCTTAGTTTATTTCATTTTTATAATTTCTAATTGATGAGCGGATAATTTATACGCTTTTTGGCATTGTTTTTAGGTAGTTTCTAGTATGTTTTAGTCACTTTTTAGTATATTTTTATTAGTTTTTATGCAAAATTCACATTTCTAGACTTTACTATGAGTTTGTGTGTTTTTTTGTGATTTCAGGTATTTTTTTGCTGAAATCGAGGGACCTGAGCAAAAATCTTATTCAAAGGCTGAGAAAGGACTGCAGATGCTGTTGGATTCTGACCTCCCTGCACTCGAAGTGGATTTTCTGGAGCTGCAAAAGCCAAATTGGCATGCTCTCAATTGTGTTAAGAAGTAGACATCTTGCGCTTTCCAGCAATGTATAATAGTTCATACTTTTCCCGAGATTTGATGGCCCAAATTGGCGTCCAAACGCCCACCAAAGACCCTTTTCTATCATAAAATGTCAGAACTGGCACCAGAACTGGAGTTAAATGCCCAAACTGTCATCCAAGCTGGCGTTTAACTCCAAGGATGGCCTATGCACGTGAAAGCTTCAAAGCTCAGCCCAAGCACACACCAAATGGGCCCTGGAAGTGGATTTCTGCACTATCTACTCATTTTCTGAAAACCTAGTTTACTAGTTTAGTATAAATAGAACTTTTTACTGTTGTATTGGGGTCT
Organism: Arachis stenosperma; assembly: GCF_014773155.1. Lineage (NCBI taxonomy): Eukaryota > Viridiplantae > Streptophyta > Magnoliopsida > Fabales > Fabaceae > Arachis > Arachis stenosperma. The sequence continues at coordinate 100,388,871 of NC_080379.1, read as the reverse complement.
TCTTCCCCTATTTTCGAATTCTTATGCCATTTGGGAGGCTGGAAATTCGGCCATGCCTAGTGATGAGCGGATAATTTATACGCTTTTTGGCATTGTTTTTAGGTAGTTTTTAGTATGATCTAGTCACTTTTAGGGATGTTTTCATTAGTTTTTATTCTAAATTCACATTTCTGGACTTTACTATGAGTTTGTGTGTTTTTTTGTGATTTCAGGTATTTTCTGGCTGAAATTGAGGGACCTGAGCAAAACTCTGATAAGAGGCTGACAAAGGACTGCTGATGCTGTTGGAATCTGACATCCCTACACTCAAAATAGATTTTCTGGAGCTACAGAACTCCAAATGGCGCGCTCTCAACGGCGTTGGAAAGTAGACATCCAGAGCTTTCCAGAAATATATAATAGTTCATACTTTCTTCGAGATTTGATGATGTAAACTGGCGCTCAACGCCAGTTCCATGTTGCATTCTGGAGTCAAACGCCAGAAACACGTCACAAACCAGAGTTGAACGCCCAAAACACATTACAACTTGGCGTTCAACACCAAGAGAAGCCTCATCTTGTGGATAGATCAAGCTCAACCCAAGCACACACCAAGTGGGCCCCGGAAGTGAATTTATGCATCAATTACTTACCTTTGAAAACCCTAGTAGCTAGTTTAATATAAATAGAACTTTTTACTAGTCTATTTGATATCTTTGATTGTATTATTCAATCTTTTGGATGTTTAGTTCTTAGATCTGGGGGCTGGCCATTCAGCCATGCCTGGACCTTTCACTTATGTATTTTCAACGGTGGAGTTTCTACACACCATAGATTAAGGGTGTGGAGCTCTGCTGTACCTCAAGTTTTAATGCAATTACTACTATTTTCTATCCAGTTCGACTTATTCTTATTCTAAGATATTCGTTGCACTTCAACTTGATGAATGTGATGATCTGTGATACTCATCATCATTCTCACCTATGAACGCGCGTGACTGACAACCACTTCCATTCTACCTTAGACCGGGCGCATATCTCTTGGATTCCTTGATCAGAATCTTCGTGGTATAAGCTAGAATTGATGGCGGCATTCATGGGAATCTGGAAAGTCTAACCTTGTCTGTGGTATTCCGAGTAGGATTCCGGGATTGAATGACTGTGACGAGCTTCAAACTCCTGAAGGATGGGGGTTAGTGACAGACGCAAAAGAATCACTGGATTCTATTCCAACCTGATTGAGAACCGACAAATGATTAGCCGTTCTGTGACAGAGCATTTGGACCATTTTCACTGAGAGGATGGGATGTAGCCATTGACAATGGTGATGCCCTGCATACAGCTTGCCATAGAAAGGAGTGATGAAAAACTAGAAGGAAGAAGTAGGAAAGCAGAGATTCAGAAGGAACACAGTACCTCCATACACCTATCTGAAATTCCCACCATTGAATTACATGAGTAACTTTATCTTTATTTTCTGTTTATTTTATTATCTTTATTTAAACCAATAATCTCTTAATCCAGTTAAATCCGCCTGACTGGGATTTACAAGATGACCATAGCTTGCTTCATACCAACAATCTCTGTGGGATCGATCCTTACTCACGTAAGGTATTACTTGGACGACCCAGTACACTTGCTGGTTAGTTGTGCGGAGTTATGACAAAGTGTGATTCACGTTTGAGAGCACCAAGCCTTTGGAGCCATTATTGATGATCACAATTTCGTCCACCACCTAGACCTTTTGTTCTTATGTATTTTCAACGGTGGAATTTCTACAACTCATAGATTAAGGTGAGGAGCTCTGTTGTTCCTCATGAATTAATGCAAGTACTATTGTTTTTCTTTCAATTCATGCCTACTCCTTCTCCAAGATATACTCTCATACTTAATTCAGTTAAGTCAGACTGAATGGGTGATCTGTGACAATCACCTACCATCTTCAGTACTCGCTTAGCCAAGATCCGCGTGCCTGACAACCACAAGCGGTCTACATGAAGTTCAATGTAATCATTGGATGCCAGCTGGAGTATATTCTCTTAGGTCTCTAATCCATGCGTTTGACTAGCATCTCCTGAAAACAGAGCATTCAAATCAGTGAGATCAGAACCTTCGTGGTATAGGCTAGAAATAATTGGCAGCATTCTTGAGATCCAGAAAGTCTAAACCTTGTCTATGGTATTCCGAGTAGGATCTGGGAGGGGATGACTATGACAAGCTTCAAACTCGCGACTGTTTGGCACAGTGACAGTGCGCAAAAGAATCAATGTATCTTATTCCGACACAAGTAAGAACCGACAGATGATTGGCCCTACGGTGAGAACCGTAGCCGGACCATTTTCACTGAGAGGACGGATGGTAGCCATTGACAACGGTGATCCACCAACTTATAGCTTGCCATGGAAGGGAGGATGCATAATTGGAGGAAGACAACAGGAAAGCAGAGATTCAGAAGCAACAAAGCATCTCCAAACGCTTATATAAAATTCCCACCAATGAATTACATAAGTATCTTTATCTTATTTTATGTTTTATTTATCTGTTAATTATCAAAACCTCATAACTATTTGAATCCGCCTGACTGAGATTTACAAGATGACCATAGCTTGCTTCAAGCCGACAATCTCCGTGGGATCGACCCTTACTCACGTAAGGTTTTACTTGGACGACCCAGTGCACTTGCTGGTTAGTTGTGCGGAGTTGTGAAAAGTGTGATCACAATTTCGTGCACCAAGTTTTTGGCGCCATTATTGGGGATTGTTCGAGTTTGGACAACTGACGGTTCATCTTGTTGCTTAGATTGGGTAATTTTATTTTATGTTTAAGCTTTTTATTTTTATTTTTGAAAAATAAAACATACAAAAAAATTAATAAAATTATAAAAACCAAAAAAGTATTTTTTGGAGTTTTTTGTTTGAGTATAGTGTTAAATTTTAAGTTTGGTGTCAATTGCATGCTTTAATTTTTCTTAATTTTTAAAAACATATGCATTGTGTTCTTCATTGATCTTCAAGTTGTTCTTGATGATTTTCCTTGTTCTGATCTTTAAATTCTCCTGTTTTGTGTCTTTTCTTGTTTTTCATATGCATTTTCAAAATCATAGTGTCTAAACATTAAAATTTCTAAGTTTGGTGTCTTGCATATCTTTCTTGTCTTAGAAATTTTCAAAAATATGTTCTTAATGTTCATCATGATCTTCAAAGTGTTCTTGGTGTTCATCTTGACATTCAAAGTGTTCTTGCATGCATTACTTGTTCTTATCTTAATTTTTCATGTTTTGTGTCATTTTGTTGTTTTTCTCTCTCCTCATTAAAAATTCAAAAAAAATCAAAAATATCTCTTTTCAAGTAAATAATACAGAGATATAAAGATTCAGAACATACATCAGAGGAATCACAGAGAAAAAGTTGGGCGTTTAGAAAAACACCCAGTAAGGAAGGAATTCTGGCGTTAAACACCAGCCAGGGTATCTGGCTGGGCGTGAAATGCCCAAAGAGGTAGCATTCTGGGCGTTAAGCACCATAATGGATAGCATCCTAGGCGTTTAACGCCAGGATGACACAGGGGAGGTAATCTCGTTTCAAATTCAAATTTTTTTCAAATTTTTCATGTTTTAAATCATAATTTTAAAATCTTAGCTTTCCACATTTTCAAACATCCTTGCTAACAATTAATGTTTTGATTCAAAAAATTGTAAGTTTGTTACTTTCTTGTTAAGAAAGGTTCAATCTTTGAATTTTAGAATCATATCCTTTAGTTTCTTTTTAGTCAAGTCATCAATTTTAAAAATCAAATCTTTTTCAATCATATCTTTTCAATCATATCTTTTTAAAACCAAATCTTTTTCAATCATATCTTTTTAAATTTTGATTTCAAAATCTTTTTCTAACTTCTTATCTTTTCAAAATTATTTTCAAATCTTTTTCAACTAATTACTATTTCTTATCTTTTTCAAAACCACTTAACTACTTTTTCACTTCCAATTTTCGAAAATCACTAACCCCTTTTTCGAAAATCTTTTTAATTAACTAATTGTTTTAAATTCTAATTTTATGTTATTTCTTTTAAATTTTTGAAAACTCTTTCTCTCTCATCTCTTTCTATTTATTATATTTAATTGCTAACATTCCTCCTCCACTCATCTAAAAAATTTTTGAACTCACCTCCTCTCTCTTCTCATTCTTCTACTCATTTTCCTCTGACACATCAAGAAGTCACTATACTGTGACATAGAGGATTCCACTCCTCCCTTTTGTTCTCTTCTTTTTCATATGAGCAGAAACAGGGATAAAACATTCTTGTTGAAGCTGATCCTGAACCTGAAAGAACTCTAAAAAAGAAGCTAAGAGAAGCTAAAGCACAACACTCCAAAGAGGACCTTTCAGATAATTTCGAAAAAGAAGTAGACATGGCAGCTGAACCTAACAACAATGCTAGAGATGCAAGGAAGATGTTTGATGACTATACTGCACCAACTTCCAACTTCTATGGAAGAAGCATCTCAATTCCTGCCATTGGAGCAAACAACTTTGAGCTTAAGCCTCAATTAGTTTCTTTAATGCAGCAGAATTACAAGTTTCATAGACTTCCACCAGAAGATCCTCATCAGTTCTTAGCTGAATTCTTGCAGATCTGTGATACTATTAAGACCAATGGGGTTGATCTCGAGGTCTACAGACTTATGCTTTTCCCCTTTGCTGTAAGAGACAGAGCTAGAACATGGTTGGACTCACAACCTTGAGAAAGCCTGAACTCCTGGGACAAGTTGGTCAATACTTTCTTGACCAAATTCTTTCCACCTCAAAACATGAGCAAGCTTAGAGTGGAAGTCCAAACCTTCAAATAAAAGGAAGGTGAGTCCCTCTATGAAGCTTGGGAAAGATACAAGCAATTAACTAAAAGGTGTCCTTCTGACATGCCTCAAAAATAGAGCATCATATGTATATTCTATGATGGTCTGTTTGAATTATCTAAGATGTCATTGGACTATTTTGCTGGTGGATCTCTTCATCTGAAAACCCCTGCAGAAGCCCAGGAACTCATTGAGATGGTTGCAAATAACCAGTTCATGTACACTTCTGAAAGAAATCCTATGAATAATGGGATGACTCAGAAGAAAGGAGTTCTTGAGATTGATACTCTGAATGCCATATTAGCTCAGAACAAAATATTGACTCAGCAAGTCAATATGATTTCTCAGAATCTGACTGGATTACAAGCTGCATCCGGTAGTGCTCAAGAAGCCTCCTCTGATGGAGAAGCTTATGACCCTGAGAACCTTGCAATGGAAGAGGTGAATTACATGGGAGAATCCTATAGAAACACCTATAATCCTTCATGGAGGAATCATCCAAATTTCTCATGGAAGGATCAACTGAAGCCTCAACAAGGCTTCAACAACAATAATGGTGGGAGAAATAAGTTTGGCAATAGCAAACCTCTTCCATCATCTTCTCAGCAACAGACAGAGAATTTTGAGCAGAGCCTCTTTGGCTTAGCAAACATAGTCTCTGATCTATCTAAGACCACTCTCAGTTTCATGAATGAAACAAGGTCCTCCATCAAAAATTTGGAGGCACAAGTGGGTCAGCTGAGTAAAAGAGTTACTGAAACTCCTCCTAGTACTCTCCCAAGCAATACAGAAGAGAATCCCAAAAGAGAGTGCAAGGCCATAACCATATCCAAAGTGGCTGAACCTGGAGAGAGTGAAAAGGCAGTGATTTCCATTGACCAATAAAGAGTTCCCTAATGAGAAACCAAAGGAACCTGAGGCTCATACAGAGACCATAGAGATTCCATTGAACTTACTATTGCCATTCATAAGCTCTGATGAGTATTCTTCCACTAAAGAGGATGAAGATATTACTGAAGAGCAAATTGCTAGGTATCTAAGAGCAATCATGAAGCTGGATTCCAAGTTATTTGGTAATGAGACTTGGGAGGATGAACCTCTATTGCTCATTAATGAACTGAATGCCTTGGTTCAACAAAAACTACCTCAGAAGAAACCGGATCCAGGAAGGCTCTTAATACCTTGTACCATAGGCACCATGACCTTTGAAAAGGCTCTATGTGACCTGGGGTCAGGTATCAACCTCATGCCACTCTCTGTAATGGAGAAACTAGGGATCTTTGAGGTACAAGTGATGATTGGATTTTTGACGGTTTAGAATTTTACTAATGAAATCTCGTTGTAAAGTATAGTTTCTAAACCAAACAATAATCCTTTCATACAAAAAGTTGTTTGTCACTAGTACAAACCCCTAAAATTTATAAACCGAAGTATTGGACCTCGGGTCGTTCTCCCTAGGAATTGTAATGAAGTGTTTTGTTATTGGTTGTGAGTTATTTTTGGGGTTTTGATAAGAAGCATGAAAGATAAATGGCAAGAAAGTAAACTAAGGCCTAAAAAGGTCTTGGCAAGGGTTGGTGGTCAAGGATCTCTATCCTAATCACTAACCACAATATGAGAATTGGCAAGGATTAATCTCATTAAATCATCCTCTAACTAGTAGTAAAGGAAAGTCAAATGAGCTATATCAATCCTAGTCCATAAGTCCTAACTCTCCACTAATTCAATTAGTGAGAACTAGAGTCAATGGATCCCAATCATCAATTACTTGGACATTAGTAACTCAAGAGTTCCTAAGTTACCTTTCCAAGCCAAGAGTATAAAATTCTACTCTAAAATCCAACCAAGCATTTCATCAAGCACTTGGAAGGCATAAAAGGAAAGCATAGTAAAATTGCAAGAAAAGTAAATCTACACTACTCAATTGCAAGGAATTAAACAATAACAAATCAAAAGAAACACATTTATTATGAATTACCTTGATTGAATTGAAAGAAAATGGAATGAACAATAGTAGATCTACAACAAAACATAAGAACAACATAAAGGGAATTGCAACAAAAGAATGGAAGAATGGTGAATGTAACAACAAAGAATTGAAAGGTAGAAGTGGAAAAAGGCAAAGATTAAAACCTAGATCTAAGAACTAAACCTAATCCCAAGTGAGGGGATGCTACTCCATATCTAAAGTTGGCATTTTCTCAAACATTTGGAAAGCAAGAATGAAAGACATAGTAAAATTGAGAAGAGATTTAGAATCAAAGTAATTCAACACAAGAGATTAACAACAATCAACAATGAACAACAATGAAAATGAGATCTTCAATGAATCAACAGAATCCAAAACAACAAAGTTAAATCTAAGATCTATGAGAATTGAACAATTACAAACACTAATTGAGATTAGAGAAGAGTATCTACAACATGAACAAAGTAAATTGAGATTTGCAATAGATCTCACCAAGGAATGGTTGAGAATTGAGAAAATGAAGATGAATCCTAGAGAGGTTGGAGTCTCTCTCTTTACAAATGTAACTAACCAAAAATATCTAAAAAAAACCTGTGGAATGAGTGTGTGGATGTGTATGTATCAATCCCCTTCAATCCTTGGTTCTTATATGCAGTTTGGCACCAAAGTTGCTTCCTGAAACCCTCCAAAATTGCCAGACACTTGTTGCAATAACAGAATCACATGTGGACTACGGCGCGTGCGCGTCTGATGAGCGGATAATTTATACGCTTTTTGGCATTGTTTTTAGGTAGTTTTTAGTAAGTTCAAGCTACTTTTAGGGATGTTTTCATTAGTTTTTATGTTAAATTCACATTTTTGGACTTTACTATGAGTTTGTGTGTTTTTCTGTGATTTCAGGTAATTTCTGGCTGAAATTGAGGGACTTGAGCAAAACTCTGAAAAAGGCTGACAAAAGGACTGCTGATGCTGTTGGAATCTGACCTCCCTGCACTCAAAATGGATTTTTTGGAGCTACAGAACTCCAAATGGCACGCTCTTACGGCGTTGGAAATTAGACATCCAGAGCTTTCCAGCAATATATAATTGTCCATACTTTATTCGGAAATTGACGACGTAACTTGGCGTTGAACGCCAAGTACATGCTGCTGTCTGGAGTTAAACGCCAGAAAAACGTCATGATCCGGAGTTGAAAGCCCAAAACACGTCATAACTCGGAGTTCAACTCCAAGAGAAGCCTCAGCTCATGGATTGATCAAGCTCAGCCCAAACATACACCAAGTGGGCCCCGGAAGTGGATTTATGCATCAATTACTTACTCATGTAAACCCTAGGAGCTAGTTTATTATAAATAGAACTTTTTTCTATCATATTATCATCCTGGATTGTATTTTGAATCTGGTGATAACATTCAGGGGGCTGGCCATTCGGCCATGCCTGAACCTTTTACTTATGTATTTTCAACGGTGGAGTTTCTGCACACCATAGATTAAGGGTGTGGAGCTCTGCTGTACCTCAAGTATTAATGCAATTCTATTACTTTTCATTCAATTCTCTCTTATTCTTATTCCAAGATATTCATTCGCACCCAAGAACATGATGAATGTGATGATTATGTGACGCTCATCATCATTCTCACCTATGAACGCGCGTGATTGACAACCACCTCCGTTCTACATGCAACCGAGCTTGAATGTATATCTCTTAGATTCCCCAACAGAATCTTCGTGGTATAAGCTAGATAGATGGCGGCATTCATGAGGATCCGGAAAGTCTAACCTTGTCTGTGGTATTCCGAGTAGGATCCTGGGAATCCGGAAAGTCTAACCTTGTCTGTGGTATTCCGAGTAGGATTCTGGTAATGAATGACTGTGACGTGCTTCAGACTCGCAAGTGCTGGGCGTTAGTGACAGACGCAAAAGAATCAAGGGATTTTATTCCAGCAGGAGCGGGAACCAACCAGTGATTAGCCGTGCTGTGACAGAGTGTGTGAGCGTAGTTTTCACTGCGAGGATGGGATGTAGCCTTCGGCCAGTGTGATGCCTCCAGACGATTAGCCATGCGAGTGACAGCGCAGAGGACCATTTTCCAGAGAGGATAGAAAGTAGCCATCGTCGAACGGTGAACCCCTATACACAGCTTGCCATGGAAAGGAGTAAGAAGGATTGAGTTGAAGCAATAGGAAAGTAGGCGTTCTTGAGCCATACAGTATCTCCATTCGCTTATCTGAAATTCCCACCAATGAATCTGCATAAGTATTCTATCCCTTTTATTATTTCTATTTTCTTATTTCTATTTTCGAAACCATAAACAAATTTAATCTGCCTAACTGAGATTTACAAGGTGACCATAGCTTGCTTCATACCATCAATCTCTGTGGGATCGACCCTTACTCACGTAAGGTTTATTACTTGGACGACCCAGTACACTTGCTGGTTAGTTGAACGGAGTTGTGTCCACTCGTGCCAATTTCAAATTCCATAAAAGTACAAGGAGTACAACTTAAAGAATATGGATCACAATTTCGTCCACCAAGTTTTTGGCGCCGTTGCCGGGGATTGTTCGAGTATGGACAACTGACGGTTCATCTTGTTGCTCAGATTAGGTAATTTTCTTTTCAAAAATCTTTTTCAAAATTTTTCTTTTCTTTTTTTCGTTTTTCTAAAATATATTTTCGAAGAAAATTTAATAAAAATCCAAAAAAATAATAAAATCATAAAAATAAAAAATATTTTGTGTTCTTGTTTGAGTTTTGAGTCAATTTTTAAGTTTGGTGTCTATTACATGCTTTAAAATTTTTCTTGCATTTTTTCGAAAATTCCATGCATCCATAGTGTTCTTCATGATCTTCAAGTTGTTCTTGGTAAGTCTTCTTGTTTGATCTTGATGTTTTCTTGTTTTTCATGTGCATCTTTGCATTCATATTTTCCAAGCATTAAAAATTTCTAAGTTTGGTGTCTTGCATGTTTTCTTTGCATCAAAAATTTTTCAAAAATATGTTCTTGATGTTCATCATGATCTTCAAAGTGTTCTTGGTGTTCATCTTGACATTCATAGCATTCTTGCATGCATTCATTGTTTTGATCTAAAAATTTCATGCATTGAGTATTTTTGTTGTTTTTCTCTCTCATAATTAAAATTCAAAAATAAAAAAAATATCTTTTCCTTATTTCCCTCCAAATTTTTGAAATTTTGGGTTGACTTGGTCAAAAATTTTTTAAAATTAGTTGTTTCTTACAAGTCAAGTCAAAATTTCAATTTTAAAAATCTTATCTTTTCAAAATCTTTTTCAAAAATCATGTCTTTTTCATTTTTTTTATTATTTTCGAAAATTTTAAAAATTATTTTTCAAAAATCTTTTTCTTAGCTTTTATATCTAATTTTCGAAAATTAGCTAACAATTAATGTGATTGGTTCAAAAATTTGAAGTTTGTTACTTTCTTGTTAAGAAAGGTTCAATCTTTAAATTCTAGAATCTTATCTTGTAGTTTCTTGTTAGTTAAGTCATTTTAAAAAACTAAATCTTTTTCAAAATATCTTTTTATTAAAATTTCTATCTTAACTTTTTATCTTATCCTCCGCAAAATTTTATCTTTTTCAAAATTTGATTTCAAAATATCTCATCTAACTTCTTATTTTCTTATCTTTTTAAAATTTTGATTTCAAATCTTTTTCAATCAACTAACTAACTTTTTGTTTGTTTCTTATCTTTTTCAAAACCACCTAACTACTTCTCCCTCTTCTATTTTCGAAAAATATCTCTCTCTTTTCAAAAATTCTTTTTAATTAATTAATTGTTTCAAATTTTAATTTCAATTACATTTATCTCTAATTTTCGAAAATCACTAACCCCTTTTTAAAATTATTTTCGAAATTCTCTTTCTCTTTTCTTCTTCTATTTAATTATTTGTTTACTAACACTTCTCTTCACCTCTCTTCATCTAAAAATCCAAATTCTTCTTCATTCTTCTACTCCCTTCTTTTTCTACTAACATAAAGGAATCTCTATACTGTGACATAGAGGATTCCTCTTTCTTTTCTTGTTTTCTTCTCTTTCATATGAGCAGGAACAGGGATAAAGGCACTCTTGTTGAAATTGATCCAGAACCTGAAAGGACTTTGAAGAGAAAATTAAGAGAAGCTAAATTACAACAATCCAGAAACAACCTTTCAGAAATTTTCGAACAAGAGAAGGAGATGGCAGCCAAAAATAATAATAATGCAAGGAGAATGCTTGGTGACTTTACAAAGCCAACGTCCAAGTTTGATGGAAGAAGCATCTCCATTCCTGCCATTGGAGCCAACAACTTTGAGCTGAAACCTCAGCTAGTTGCCTTAATGCAACAAAACTGCAAGTTTTATGGACTTCCATCTGAAGATCCCTATCAGTTTTTAACTGAGTTCTTGCAGATCTGTGAGACTGTAAAAACGAATGGAGTTGATCCTGAAGTCTACAGACTCATGTTTTTCCCTTTTGCTTTAAGAGACAGAGCTAGAATATGGTTGGATTCACAACCCAAGGATAGCCTGGACTCATGGGATAAGCTGGTCACTGCCTTCTTGGATAAATTTTTTCCTCCTCAAAAGCTGAGCAAGCTGAGAGTGGATGTTCAAACCTTCAAACAAAAAGATGGTGAATCCCTCTATGAAGCTTGGGAAAGATACAAGCAGCTGACCAAAAGATGTCCATCTGACATGTTTTCAGAATGGACCATATTAGATATATTCTATTATGGTCTCTCTGAATTCTCGAAAATGTCATTGGACCATTCTGCAGGTGGATCTATTCACCTGAAGAAAACGCCTGAAGAGGCTCAAGAACTCATTGACATGGTTGCAAACAACCAATTCATGTACACTTCTGAGAGGAATTCCGTGAATAATGGGATACCTCAGAAGAAAGGAGTTCATGAAATTGATACTCTGAATGCCATATTGGTTCAGAACAAAGTGTTGACTCAACAGGTCAACATGATCTCTCAAAATCTGAATGGATGGCAACATGCATCCAACAGTACTAGAGACGCAGCTTCTGAAGAAGCTTATGATCCTGAGAACCCTGCCATGGCAGAGGTTAATTACATGGGTGAACCTTATGGAAACACCTATAACCCATCATGGAGAAATCATCCAAATTTCTCATGGAAGGATCAACAAAAGCCTCAACAAGGCTTTAACAATGGTGGACGTAATAGGCTGGGCAATAGCAAGCCATATCCATCATCTTCTCAGCAACAGACAGAGAATTCTGAACAAAACACTTCTAATTTAGCCAATGTAGTCTCTGATCTGTCAAAGGCCACTTTCAGTTTCATGAGTGAAACAAGATCCTCCATTAGAAATCTGGAGGCACAAGTGGGCCAGCTGAGTAAGAAAGTCATTGAAACTCCTCCCAGTATTCTCCCAAGCAATACAGAAGAGAATCCAAAAGGAGAGTGCAAGGCCATTGATATAATCAATGTGGCCGAATGCACAAGGGAGGAGGAGGACGAAAATCCTAGTGAGAAAGACCTCCTGGGACGTTCCTCAAGCAAGAAGGAGTTTCCTATTAAGGATCCAAAGGAATCTGAGGCTCATACAGAGACCATAGAGATTCCATTGAATCTCCTTCTGCCATTCATGAGCTCTGAAGACTATTCATCCTCTGAAGAGGATGAAGATGTGACTGGAGAGCAAGTTGCTCAATATTTAGGAGCTATCATGAAGCTGAATGCCAAGTTATTTGGTAATGAGACTTGGGAAAGTGAACCTCCCCTGCTCATTAATGAACTGGATACTTGGATTCAGAAAATTCTACCTCAAAAGAAACAAGATCCTGGCAAATTCTTAATACCTTGTACCATAGGCACCATGATCTTTGAAAAAGCTCTGTGTGATCTGGGGTCAGGGATAAATCTTATGCCACTCTCTATAATGGAGAAGCTGGGGATCATTGAGGTACAACCTGCCTTGTTCTCATTACAATTGGCTGACAAGTCATTGAGACAATCTTATGGAATAGTAGAGGACGTGTTAGTAAAGGTTGAAGGCCTTTACATCCCTGCTGATTTCATAATCTTAGACACTAGGAAGGAAGAGGATGATTGCATCATCCTTGGAAGACCTTTCCTAGCCACAGCAGGAGCTGTGATAGATGTCAACAGAGGTGAATTAGTCCTTCAATTGAATGGGGACTACCTTGTGTTTAAGGCACATGGCCATCCCTCTGTGACAAAAGAGAGTAAGCATGAAGAGCTTCTCTCAGTTCAGAGTCAAGAAGAGCCCACACAGTCAAACTCTAAGTTTGGTGTTGTGAGGCCACAACCAAACTCTAAGTTTGGTGTTAAGACCCCATATCCAAACTCTAAGTTTGGTGTTGGCAACTATACAACATTGACCTGATCACCTTGTGGCTCCATGAGAGCCACTGTCAAGCTATTGACATTAAAGAAGCACTTGTTGGGAGGCAACCCAATTTTATTTTTATTTTATTCTATATTATTGTTATTTTGTGTTTTATTAGGTACATGATCATGAGGAGTCACAAAAAAATCATAAAAATTAAAAACAGAATCAAAAACAGCAGAAGAAAATTCACACCCTGGAGGACGCACAGGCTGGCGTTCAACGCCAGTAAGATGCATCTGGCTGGCGTTCAACGCCAGAACAGAGCACCATTCTGGCGCTGAATGCCAGAAACAAGCAACATTCTGGCGCTGAACGCCAGGAATGTGCCCAGAGAGGAAAAACTGGCGCTGAACGCCAGTAACAAGCATGAAACTGGCGTTCAACGCCAGAAACATGCTTTACATGGGCGTTGAACGCCCAGAATGTGCACCAATGGGTGTTTAAACGTCAGAATGGTGTGCAAAGGCATTTTACATGCCTATTTGGTGCAGGGATGGAATTCCTTGACACCTCAGGATCTGTGGACCTCACAGGATCCCCACCTACCTCGCCCTCTCTCTTTCCATTCATGGTCATCCCTTCTGTTTTTCATTCACCACCTACATCTATCCACTCTTCCCCATACACCCCACCTACCTTTACAATTCAACTTCTCTTTCCCACCCAATCCCACCCATATAGCCGAATCCATCTCCCCTCACTCACCTCCATTTTCTTCTTCTTCTTCTTCCTCTCTTCTTTCTTCTCTTGCTCGAGGGCGAGCAATATTTTAAGTTTTGTGTGGTAAAAGCATAGCTTTTTTTGCTTTTCCATTACCATTAATGGCACCTAAGGCCAGAGAAACCTCAAAGGAAAGACAAAAGCTTCCACCTCTGAGTCTTGGGAGATGGAAAGACTCATATAAAGCTGTTATAGCTCAGTAGTAGAACATGTGGCTGCAAATCAAGAGATCCCTGAGATACCTTAGAGGATAAGTTGTCCTCCACACAAATATTGGAAGCAACTAAGGATAGAAACACCAAAATTACTAGGAATCATTCAACAGAAGCAAGGAAGAGACATAGAGGAGCTCAAAAAGCACCATTGGACCTTCAAGAAGGCGCCACCCTCACTCAGGTGGATTCATTCCTTATTCTTATTTCTTTCTGCTTTTCAGTTTTTAATGTTGTGTTTATCTATGTTTTGTGTCTTTACTTCATGATCATTAGTATGTAACCATGCCTTAAAGTTATGAATAAAACCCATTAATCCTTCACCTCTCTTAAATGAAAAATATTTTAATTCAAAAGAACAAGAAATACATGAATTTCGAATTTATCCTTGAATTTGGTTTAATTATATTGATGTGGTGACAATACTTTTTGTTTTCTGAATGAATGCTTGAACAGTGCATATTTTTGATCTTGTTGTTTATGAATGTTAAAACTGTTGGCTCTTGAAAGAATGATGAACAAAGAGAAATGTTATTGATGATCTGAAAAATTATAAAATTGATTCTTGAAGCAAGAAAAAGCAGTGAAAAAGAAAGCTTGCGGAAAAAAAAAATTTGGCGAAAAAAAATAGCAAAGAAAAAGAAAAAGCAAGCAGAAAAAGCCAATAGCCCTTAAAACCAAAAGGCAAGGGTAAAAAGGATCCAAGGCTTTGAGCATCAATGGATAGGAGGGCCCAAGGAAATAAAATCCAGGCCTAAGCGGCTAAACCAAGCTGTCCCTAACCATGTGCTTGTGTCATGAAGGTCCAAGTGAAAAGCTTGAGACCAAGTGGTTAAAGTTGTGATCCAAAACAAAAAGAGTGTGCTTAAGAGCTCTGGACACCACTAACTGGGGACTCTAGCAAAGCTGAGTCACAATCTGAAAAGGTTCACCCAGTTATGTGTCTGTGGCATTTATGTATCCGGTGGTAATACTGGAAAACAAAGTGCTTAGGGCCACGGCCAAGACTCATAAGTAGCTGTGTTCAAGAATCAACATGCTTAACTAGGAAAGTCAATAACACTATCCGAAATTCTAAGTTCCTAGAGAAGCCAATCATTCTAAACTTCAAAGGAAAAAGTGAGATGCCAAAACTGTTCAGAAGCAAAAAGCTACAAGTCCCACTCATCTAATTATAATTAATATTCATTGATATTCTGGAATTTACAGTATATTCTCCTCTTTTTATCCTATTTGATTTTCAGTTGCTTGGGGACAAGCAACAATTTAAGTTTGGTGTTGTGATGAGCGGATAATTTATACGCTTTTTGGCATTGTTTTTAGGTAGTTTTTAGTAAGTTCAAGCTACTTTTAGGGATGTTTTCATTAGTTTTTATGTTAAATTCACATTTCTGGACTTTACTATGAGTTTGTGTGTTTTTCTGTAATTTCAGGTAATTTCTGGCTGAAATTGAGGGACTTGAGCAAAACTCTGAAAAAGGCTGACAAAAGGACTGCTGATGCTGTTGGAATCTGACCTCCCTGCACTCAAAATGGATTTTCTGGAGCTACAGAACTTCAAATGGCGCGCTCTCAAAGGCGTTGGAAAGTAGACATCCAGAGCTTTCTAGCAATATATAATAGTTTATACTTTATTCGGAAATTGACGACGTAACTTGGCGTTGAACGCCAAGTACATGCTGCTGTCTGGAGTTAAACGCCAGAAAAACGTCATGATCCGGAGTTGAACGCCCAAAACACGTCATAACTCGGAGTTCAACTCCAAGAGAAGCCTCAGCTCGTGGATTGATCAAGCTCAGCCCAAACATACACCAAGTGGTCCCCGGAAGTGGATTTATGCATCAATTACTTACTCATGTAAACCCTAGGAGCTAGTTTATTATAAATAGAACTTTTTACTATCATATTATCATCCTGGATTGTATTTTGAATCTGGTGATCACATTCAGGGGGCTGGCCATTCGGCCATGCCTGAACCTTTTACTTATGTATTTTCAACGGTGGAGTGTTCTGCACTTACCTCATTAAGATTAAGAACATGATGAATGTGATGATTATGTGACGCTCATCATCATTCTCACCTATGAACGCGCGTGATTGACAACCACCTCCGTTCTACATGCAACCGAGCTTGAATGTATATCTCTTAGATTCCCCAACAGAATCTTCGTAGTATAAGCTAGATAGATGGCGGCATTCATGAGGATCCGGAAAGTCTAACCTTGTCTGTGGTATTCCGAGTAGGATCCTAAGAATCCGGAAAGTCTAACCTTGTCTGTGGTATTCCGAGTAGGATTCTGGTAATGAATGACTGTGACGTGCTTCAGACTCGCAAGTGCTGGGCGTTAGTGACAGACGCAAAAGAATCAAGGGATTTTATTCCAGCAGGAGCGGGAACCAACCAGTGATTAGCCGTGCTGTGACAGAGTGCGTGAGCGTAGTTTTCACTGCGAGGATGGGATGTAGCCTTCGGCCAGTGTGATGCCTCCAGACGATTAGCCATGCGAGTGACAGCGCAGAGGACCATTTTCCAGAGAGGATAGAAAGTAGCCATCGTCGAACGGTGAACCCCTATACACAGCTTGCCATGGAAAGGAGTAAGAAGGATTGAGTTGAAGCAATAGGAAAGTAGGCGTTCTTGAGCCATACAGTATCTTCATTCGCTTATCTGAAATTCCCACCAATGAATCTGCATAAGTATTCTATCCGTTTTATTATTTCTATTTTCTTATTTCTATTTTCGAAACCATAAACAAATTTAATCTGCCTAATTGAGATTTACAAGGTGACCATAGCTTGCTTCATACCAACAATCTCTGTGGGATTGACCCTTACTCACGTAAGGTTTATTACTTGGACGACCCAGTACACTTGCTGGTTAGTTGAACGGAGTTGTATCCACTCGTGCCAATTTCAAATTCCATAAAAGTACAAGGAGTACAACTTAAAGAATATGGATCACAATTTCTTCCACCAGCGTCCCTGGCTAATTCCGCAATGTGCGCGCGAGCGCCTTGTGCGCGTGCGCGTGCTTGGCCGAGATCAATTCTTTGGCTTTTGTGCTTCTCTCCACTTGCATGCTTCCTTCCTTGCTCCTTTGATCCATGCCTAGCCTATTTCAACCTGAGATTACTAGCAAACACATGAAGGCATCTTATGGAATCAAGGATGAATTAAAATTATCAAATTAACGGTTTAAAAAGCATGTTTCTACACTTAAGCACAAATACGGGAGAGATAACAAAACCATGCTAATTCATAGGCTAAATGCGAGAAAAGGTCATCAAAATACTCTAAATTCAATACAAGATAAACCCTAAAAATGGGGTTTATCAACCTCCCCACACTTAAACCTTAGCATGTCCTCATGCTAAAATAAGAAGGAAACAAGGGGTATGATCTTTATTTGATGCAACTAAACTATATGAGTCCTATCTAGTGAGTGCAAATGCTTTGGTCAACATAACTCAACTTCCAAGAGAACATATATAAGCATAAGAGCTAGAGCAATAGGGATCAAGTCCAAACCACAATTGTATTGAATTATCAAAAGAAATCCAAGCTTGCAAGAATACAGATAATATGGTGAAGACACGTAATTGAACTTTTGAACCCTCACCGGATGTGTATCCGCACTATTCACTCAAGTATCTGAGGGTTAATTCACTCAATTCTCTTCTAATCATGTTTTTCAAATTTTGATTCTCTTCTAACAATCAACACCTATTCAATGCATACATACATTCATCATGAGGTCTTTCATTTAGGTTGTAATAGGGTTAGGGTCAAGGTAGGATTATTTATGGTTAAGTGGACTAGAGTGTAGATCTTGGATTAGCATAGACTTTCTCACCTAACCTATATAATGACCTATATAAGTTCAAACTATTCTAACTGCCCATTCTTCACTTTTTCTTACAGATTCATGCATTCTATTCCTCGATTCATAACACTTATGCATTGATTCCTTTTTATTGAACTTCACCTTGGGGCATTTTGTCCCCTTTTATTATTTTTCTTCTCTTTTTTTCTATATTCCTTTTTTTTCCATTTTATTTTTCTCTTCTCTTTTTTTTTTCTTTTCTTTTTATACTTTGTACAAGGACATCAATTGCATAAGGTCTTATACATTCAATCAATACATGAATATGTTCCCAATTCCTAAATATGGAAGTGTACTACCCCCTTCTTTTTTTTTATATCCCCTCCAATGTTCCCATGCCTTACCAACTTTGAATAATAAACACTCTCACTGGCCTAGGCTAATCAAAGATCCAAGCAAGGGACTTTCATTGGTTTTCCGCCTTGGGCTTGTAATGTGCTAAAATGAGAACAAGTTAGTTAAGCATAGGCTCAAAATTGGCTAACAATGGAGAGTAAAAGGTAGGCTATTTGGGTAAGTGGGCTAATGAAATAATGGCTTCAATCATACAAATGCATGAATACAATAAATAAATGGACATATAGAATCAAGCAAATCAAGGATCACAATCATTAGAAAGAGAACAATGGCACACAAGAATGGAAAATAAGTGGTTATAAAATGTAACCACATCAATAGGCTCAAGTCTCACAAGCTTGTGTTCTAAGCTCAATACATGCTTCACAAAGTGTGAATTCAAGCAAGTTACCTCAAAATATATATATATTTTTTCAATCAATTGGGTTGGTTCCCTATAAGTTTCTTGGAAAATCTCAATATTTGACTAAGCATTGTTGTGATTGAAAAATTCAAAAAATTTTCCTTAGTTTACCCTTTCCTTTTTCACTTAAAACCAATTTCTTATGCGAAAAGGGTGACTAAGTTTTAACAATTCCCAACATGGTTTCTAATCACAACCACAAACTAAAAAGAAAGATATACAAAAGAGGACATGCAAAAATGTATAAAGAAAAAGCCAACTAAAAGTATGGAATCTATCATCCAAAACATCTAAAAAAATATCCAAAAGCATCAAAATATCTAAAATATCAAGTATATACAAAATGAGATAACTAGGCAGCATAACTAAAGTGTTCACCGGTCTCCTAAAGGTGCCACCAGCTACCTCCCCACACTTAAGATCAAGCATCGTCCTCGATGCTAATCCTGAAGATCAGGGATAGGTACACCGATAGGCTCTGGCTCTGGCTGTGGTACCGGCTGAGTCTCCTGTGTCTGAGGTGGTGCCTCCATATGTGCTGGCTCGTCCGCATAAATACCCTCAGTGTGTAAATCTGCATGCTCCTCCTCATGGGTCTCCTCATCGGAACCGGAAGTCTCTGGTAGAGGGGGTAGCTCAAGGCCCTGGGCCACAAACATCTGGTCAATCTGATGCAGGCGACGCATGATCTGGCGCTTGCTGCGCTCCATGTACCGGAAAAGACGCTGAACTAGTAAGTAAATCGGCTGAGGTGTGGCTGCGGTAGATGCTCCTGCAGGGGCTGATGATGAAGAGGGTCCAGCTCCCTCAACTGCTGCTCTGGCTCGAGATCGGCAGCGGGAGGCAGGCTTCTCGTGCACCCAGGATCCCCACGGAATAGTAACTGGCTCCTTCTGAGGGAGCGGTGGAGATGGTGATACATCATCCTGGTGCCACGGAACTCTGGCTCGCTGAATCATCTGAGTAACCATGACTGGGAAAGGAAAGATACCTCGGATGTGGGCTCTCTACATGAACCGCCTGATCAGCTGGGGGTAATAAACCTCTTTCCCCTCCATCACACAGCTGATCAAGATTAACATAGCAACTGCGATCTCTGTGAAGTGAGTCGTAGGCATGACATAATGAGCGAAGATCTGCTACCAAGTCTTGGCCTCTCAGCTCAGATAACTAAAGTGCATCCCCTTGGGTGCCTTGTTATCGGCATTGATGAGCGGATAATTTGTACGCTTTTTGGCATTGTTTTTAGTATGTTTTTGGTAGTTTTAGTTGAGTTTTTATTATATTTTTATTAGTTTTTAGTTAAAATTCACTTTTCTGGACTTTACTAGGAGTTTGTGTGTTTTTCTGTGATTTCAGGTATTTTCTGGCTGAAATTGAGGGATCTGAGCAAAAATCTGATCCAGAGACTCAAAAGGACTACAGATGCTGTTGGATTCTGACCTCCCTGCACTCAAAGTGGATTTTCTGGAGCTACAGAAGCCCAATTGGCGCGCTCTCAACGGCGTTGGAAAGTAGACATCCTGGGCTTTCCAGCAATATATGATAGTCCATACTTTGCCCAAGATTTGATGGCCCAAACCGGCGCTCAAAGTCACCTACAGAAATTCCAGCGTTAAACGCCGGAACTGGCACCTAAATGGGAGTTAAACGCCCAAACTGGCATAAAAGCTGGCGTTTAACTCCAAGGAGAGTCTCTACACGAAAATGCTTCATTGCTCAGCCCAAGCACACACCAAGTGGGCCCGGAAGTGGATTTCTATGTCATTTACTCATCTCTGTACACCCTAGGCTACTAGTTTTCTATATATAGGACCTTTTACTATTGTATTTTTATCTTTTGATCATGTTTTGATGATTGAACCCTCTTTGGGAGGCTGGCCATTCGGCCATGCCTAGACTTTGTTCTTATGTATTTTCAACGGTGGAGTTTCTACACACCATAGATTAAGGTGTGGAGCTCTGCTGTACCTCGAGTATTAATGCAATTACTATTGTTCTTCCATTCAATTCCGCTTGTTCTTGTTCCAAGATATCACTTGTTCTCCAACTTGATGAATGTGATGATCCGTGACACTCATCATCATTCTCACTTATGAACAAGGTGACTGACAACCACTTTTGTTCTACAAGCAACCAAGGCTCTAGTGAATATCTCTTGGATTCTTTAATCGGAATCTTCGTGGTATAGGCAGGACTTGATGGCGGCATTCAAGAGAATCCGGAAGGTCTAAACCTTGTCTGTGGTATTCTGAGTAGGATTCAATGACTGAATGACTGTGACGTGCTTCAAACTCCTGAGGGCGGGGCGTTAGTGACAGACGCCAAAAGAATCACTGGATTTTATTCCGGTCTGATTGAGAACCGACAGATGAATTCCGCTATGCTGTGACCAGAGCATATGCAATCGTTTTCAATGAGAGGATGGGAGGTAGCCATTGACAACGGTGAAACCCTACACGAGCTTGCCATGGAAAGGAGTAAGAAGGATTGGATGAAGACAGTAGGAAAGCAGAGAGACGGAAGGGAAGGCATCTTCATTCGCTTATCTGAAGCTCTCACCAATGATATACATAAGTATCACTATCTTTATCTTTTATGTTATTTTCGTTCATCACCATATACATTTGAGTTTGCCTGACTAAGATTTACAAGGTGACCATAGCTTGCTTCATACCAACAATCTCCGTGGGATCGACCCTTACTCACGTAAGGTATTACTTGGACGACCCAGTGCACTTGCTGGTTAGTTGTGTGAAGTTGTAGTGATCACAATTTCGCGCACCAAGTTTTTGGCGCCGTTGCCGGGGATTGTTTGTGTATGGACAACTGACGGTTCATCTTGTTGCTTAGATTAAGTATTTTTTCTTCAGAGTTCTTAAGAATGAATTCTAGTGTTTCAAGGTGATGTTCTTATCATCACCAAGGCTGATTGATTCTCATCAATTTAGCTCTTGAATGCAGTGTCCTGCTGAAGCTTAGCCGGCCATGTCTAATTCCTTTAGACTAAAGCTTTAGACTAAACATTGCATGATTCCTGGAATTCTCATTAAGAATTTTGATATCTTTTTCCACTTAATTTTCGAAAAATACAAAAAAAAAATCACAAAATCATAAAAACCAAAAGATTTTATGTTTCTTGCTTGAGTCTAGTGTCTCATCTTAAGTTTGGTGTCAATTACATACATTCATTCATGTGTCTTAAGGATCTTCAAGTAATTCTTGATGATTTCTTACTCTGACCTTTGAACTCTTTTGGCTTGAGTGTTTATGTGTCTCATATAGTGTTAGTAGTATACAAACTGCTAAGTTTGGTGTCTTGCATGCATTGTTATTTGATTCTTGTTGCATTTTGATTATTAAAAATCCAAAATATTTTTAATTTGTGTCTTTTCAAGTCAATAATACAGAGAATTGAAGATTCAGAACATACTGCAGAGGAATCACACAGA
Source organism: Arachis stenosperma (assembly GCF_014773155.1). Classification (NCBI taxonomy): domain Eukaryota; kingdom Viridiplantae; phylum Streptophyta; class Magnoliopsida; order Fabales; family Fabaceae; genus Arachis; species Arachis stenosperma. The sequence goes on along the minus strand of NC_080379.1, from coordinate 100,366,658 downwards.
AAAAGCTGGGCATTCAAAAATGCCCAGTGAAGAAGACAGACTGGCGTTTAAACGCCAGCCAGGGTGCCTGGCTGGGCGTTTAACGCCCAAAAGGGTAGTAGTTTGGGCGTTAAACGCCAGAATGTGCACCATTCTGGGCGTTTAACGCCAGGATGGTGCTAGGGGGAAGATTTTGTTTTTCAAATCAATTTTTTTTAAGTTTTCAAAATCAAATATTTTTCAAATCAATTTTTCAATCAAATCTTTTTCAAAATCAATTTTTTTCCTTTTTCAAAGATACTTACTAACAATTAATGATTTGATTGAACATTTTTTGCCTTTTCTGTTAAGGAAGGTTTTATGTTTGATTCATATCTTTTCTTGTTAGGCAAGTCATTAATTTTTAAAATCATATCTTTTCAAATTGTTTTCAAATCATATCTTTTAAAATTGTTTTCAAATCATTTTTTCAATCACATTTTTTTTCACATTTTTTTAAACCAATCATATCTTCTTAATCACATCTTTTTCAAAATAGTTTTCAATCAAATCTTTTTAACTTCTAATTTCAAAATCTTTTTCAAAAATCACTTGATTTCTTTTCCACTTTCAATTTTCGAAAATTATCAACATCTTTTTAATTGAATTTTCGAAAATTCTCTTCCCTCCTTCCACATCCTTCTATTTATGGAGTACTACTCCTTCTTAATGCACAATTTGAACTCTATCTAATCAAGTTCGAATTCTTCTACCTTATCTTCTTCTATTTTTCTTTTCCTCTGACACTTCAAGGAATCTCTATACTGTGACATAGAGGATTCCACATTTTCTTGTTCTCTTCTCTTTTATGAGCAGGAGCAGAGACAAAGGCATTCTTGTTGAAGCTGATCCTGAACCTGAAAGGACCTTGAAGAGAAAGCTAAGAGAAGCCAAAGCAACTCTCTTTAAAGGACCTGACCGAATTCTTCAAGGAAGAAGAACACATGGCAGCCGAAAACAACAACAATGCCAACAATGCAAGGAAGGTGCTGGGTGACTTTACTGCACCTACTCCCGACTTCTATGAGAAGCATCTCTGTCCCTGCCATTGGAGCAAACAACTTTGAGCTTAAACCTCAATTAGTTTCTCTAATGCAACAGAATTGCAAGTTCCATGGACTTCCAATGGAAGATCCTCATCAGTTCTTAGCTGAATTCTTGCAAATCTGTGACACAGTCAGACTAATGGGGTAGACCCTGAGGTCTATAGACTGATGCTATTCCCTTTTGCTGTGAGAGACAGAGCTAGGACATGGTTGGACTCACAACCTAAAGAAAGCCTGGACTCTTGGGAAAAGCTAGTCAATGCCTTCTTGGCAAAGTTCTTTCCACCTCAAAATTGAGTAAGCTTAGAGTGGAAGTCCAAACCTTCAGACAGAAGGATGGAGAATCCCTCTATGAAGCCTGGGAAAGATACAAACAATTAATCAGAAAGTGTCCTTGACATGCTTCTGAATGGAGCATCATAGGTATTTTCTATGATGGTCTCTCTGAACTATCCAAGATGTCTTTGGATAGCTCTGCTGGAGGATCTTCATCTGAAGAAGACGCCTACAGAGGCTCAGGAACTAATTGAAATGGTTGTAAATAACCAATTCATGTACACTTCTGAAAGGAATCCTGTGAACAATGGACTAGTCAGAAGAAAGGAGTTCTTGAGATTGACTCGAATGCCATACTGGCTCAGAATAAGATATGACTAAACAAGTCAATTTGATTTCTCAAAGTCTGTCTGGAATGCAAAATGCACCTGGGTACTAAGGAAGCTTCATCTGAGGAAGAACTTATGATCCTGAGAACCCTCAATGGAAGAGGTGAATTACCTAGGAGAACCCTATGGAAGCCTCTTCATGGAGGAATCACCCAAATTTCTCATGGAAGAATCAAGAGAGACCTCAACAAGGTTTCAATAACAATAATGGAAGAAACAGGCTTGGCAATAACAAGCCTTTTCCATCATCTTCTCAGCAACAGACGAGAGTTCTAAGCAGAATACCTGACTTAGCAACAATGGTCTCTGATCTAATCAAAACCACTCAAGTTTCATGAATGAAATAAGGTCCTCCATTAGGAATTTGGAAGGACAAGTCAGCTGAGTAAGAAAGTTACTGAACTCCTCCTAGTACTCCCCAAGTAATACAGAAGAAAATCCAAAAGGGAGTGCAAAGCCATAAACATGGCCGAATATGGGAGGAAAGAGAGGAGGGGACGCCACTGAGGAAGACCTCAATGGCGTGCACCAATCTCCTCTGAGTTCCCCAATGAGGAACCATGGGAATCTGAGGCTCAAAATGAGACCATAGAGATTCCATTGGACTTACTTCTGCCTTTCATGAGCTCTGATGAGTATTCTTCCTCTGAAGAGGATGAGTATGTCACTGAAGAGCAAGTTGTAATATCTTGGAGCAATCATGAAGCTAAATGACAAGTTATTGGAATGAGACTTGGGATGAACCCCCTTTGCTCACCAAAGAACTGGATGACTTGTCTAGGCAGAAACTGCCTCAGAGGCAGGATCCTGGGAAGTTTTCTATACCTTGCACCATAGGCACCATGACCTTCAAGAAGGCCTGTGACTTAGGGTCAAGTAAACCTCATGCCCCTCTCTGTAATGGAGAAATTAGGGATCTTTGAGGTACAAGCTGCAAGAATCTCATTGGAGATGGCAGACATCAAGAAAACAAGCGCATGGACTTGTAGAGAACGTTTTGGTGAAGATTGAAGACCATTACATCCCTACTGATTCATAGTCTAGAGACTGGAAGTGATGGATGATCCATCATCCTTGGCAGACCCTTCCTAGCTACAGCAAAGGCTGTGATTGATTTGATAGAGAGTTGATCATTCAAGTGAATGAAGAATCCTTGGTGTTTAAGGCCCAAGGACATCCCTCTATCATCATGGAGAGGAAGCATGAAGAGCTTCTCTCAAAACAGAGCCAAGCAGAGCCCCCACAGTCAAACTAAGTTTGGTGTTGGGGCCACAACCAAACTCTAAGTTTGGTGTTGAACCCCCACATTCAAACTCTAAGTTTGGTGTTGGGAGGTTCCAACACGGTTCTGAGTATTTCTGAGGCTCCATGGGAGTCCTCTGTCAAGCTAATGACATTAAAGAAGCGCTTGTTGGAGGCAACCCAATGTTTTATAGTTAACTATTTTCTTTTGTAATTTATCTTTTTTGTAGGTTGATGATCATAAGAAGTCATAAAATAATGAAAAAAGCAAAAACAATGAAAAACAGGAAAAAACAGCACACCTGGAGGAAGATGCTGCTGGCGTTTAACGCCAGTAAGCCTAGCAGTTGGCGTTTAACGCCCAGTCTGGCACCATTCTGGGCGTTAACGCCAAAAGGGGCACCAGACTGGCGTTAAACGCCAGAAGGGCTAGAACCTGGCGTTAAACGCCAGGAATGGGCACCAGCCCGCGTTTAACGCCAGAAATGCCTCAAAACGTGATTTTGAGTGCCAATTGGTGCAGGGATGACTGTTCCTTGACCTAAGGATCTGTGGACCCCACAGGATCCCCATCACACCCCACCACCCTCTTTCTTCACCCATTCACCACACTCAATACCTCTCCCCAAAATCCTTCACCCATCAAAACCCATCTTTCTCTTCACCACTCATACCTAACACCACTTCTTCCCCCATACATGAACACAAAGCCATTCCCTTCTTCCTACATTTTCTTCTTCTTCTCCTCCCTTCTTCTTTTTTGCTCGAGGACGAGCAAACCTTTTAAGTTTGGTGTGGTAAAGCATTGCTTTTTATTTTTCATACCATTTATGGCATCCAAAGCCGGTTCACGAGAAGCATGACCACAAGCTCATCACTAAGAAGAAGAGGAGCAAACAGAGACCCCTCTCATCAAGAGATCCTGAGATACCTCAAGGATGCACTTTCCTCCACAAGACTATTGGGAGCACTGAACACCTCCTAGGAATTGAGTTCCAGCATGGGACAACTAAGGGTGAGCACCAAGAACACTCCATTCTCCTCCATGAAATTAGAGAAGATCAAAGAATCATGAGAGAGGAGCAACAAAGACAAGAAAGAGACATTGAGGAGCTCAAGCACTCCATAGGACCTTCAAGAGAAAGAAAGAGCCGCCATCACTAAGGTAGACCCGTTCTTTAATTTCCTTGTTCTTTATTTTTTGTTTTTCGAATTTTAGTGCTTTAGTTTATCCATGTTTGTGTCTTATGATCATTAGTGTCTTAGTGTCTATGCCTTAAAGCTATGAATATGAATCCATCACCTTTCTTAAATGAAAACTGTTTTTATCACAAAAGAACAAGAGTACAGGATTTCAAATTCATCTTTAACTAGCTTAATTAGTTTGATGTGGTGGCAATGTTTTGTTCTCTGAATGTATGCTTAAACAGTGCATATGTCTTTTGAATTTGTTGTTCATGAAGGTTAAAATTGTTGGCGAAATTGTGATTTCATCTTTTGAGCTTTAGTATGTACCAACTCCGTTCACTAACCAGCAAGGTGCACTGGGTCGTCCAAGTAATACCTTACGTGAGTAAGGGTCGAATCCACAGAGATTATTGGTTTGAAGCAATCAATGTTATTTTATTATCTTAGTTAGGATACCAATAGGATTCTTTAGCCTCGTTTTTCGTTGCCAATTAGAGCGTAGAATAAATAGTTATTACTTTAATAATAGAGAATAAAAGCGTTACTTGTTGTGCAGTAATGAGGAATATGTTGGAGTTTTGGAGATGCTTTGTCCTCTGACTTCAACTCTTCCTTGAAATCCTCTTCTCACACGCAGGTTCCTTCCATGGCAAGCTCTATGTAGGGTGTCACCGTTGTCAATGGCTACTTCCCATCCTCGCAGTGAAAGCTATGCACGCACTCTGTCACAGTACGGCCAATCACCGGTTGGTTCCCGCTCCTACTGGAATAGAATCCCTCTTTTGCGTCTGTCACTAACGCCCAGCAGGTTAAAGTTGAAGCACGTCACAGTCATTCAATCCCGGAATCCTACTCGGAATACCACAGACAAGGTTTAGACTTTCCGGATTCTCATGAATGCCGCCATCAATCCGGCCTATACCACGAAGATTCTGTTGGGAATCTAAGAGATATTCATTCAGTCTGATGTAGAACGGAGGTGGTTGTCAGGCACACGTTCATGGGTTGAGGAAGGTGATGAGTGTCACGGATCATCACCTTCTCCACAGTTAAGCGCGAATAAACATCTTAGATAAGAACAAGCGTGTTTGAATGGAAAACAAAGGAATTGTATTAAATCATCGAGACGCTGCAGAGCTCCTCACCCCCAACAATGGAGTTTAGAGACTCATGCCGTCACAAAGTATGTAATTCAGATCTGAAAATAGCATGAGGTACAAGATAAGTCTGTAAAAGTTGTTTAAATAGTAAACTAGTAACCTAGGTTTACAGAATTGATAAACTAAGATAATTGGTGCAGAAATCCACTTCTGGGGCCCACTTGGTGTGCTGGGCTGAGACTAAAGCTTTCCACGTGTAAAGGCCTTTCTTGGCGTCAAACTCCAGGTTTTGACGTGTTTTGGGCGTTCAACTCCGGATCATGACGTTTTTCTGGCGTTTAACTCCAGACAGCAGCATGTACTTGGCGTTCAACGCCAAGTTACGTCGTCTATCCTTGCGCAAAGTATGGACTATTATATATTGCTGGAAAGCCCTGGATGTCTACTTTCCAACGCCGTTGAGAGCGCGCCAATTGGACTCCTGTAGCTCCAGAAAATCCATTTCGAGTGCAGGGAGGTCAGGATCCAACAGCATCAGCAGTCCTTTTTCAGCCTAAGTCAGATTTTTGCTCAACTCCCTCAATTTCAGCCAGAAAATACCTGAAATCACAGAAAAATACACACACTCATAGTAAAGTCCAGAAATATGATTTTTGCCTAAAAACTAATATTATTTTTAAAAACTAACTGAAACATGCTAAAATCTACATGAAATTACCCCCAAAAAGCGTACAAAATATCCGCTCATCACAACACCAAACTTAAACTGTTGCTTGTCCTCAAGCAACTAGATGAATAAAATAGGTTCTAACAGAAATTAAGAAGTAATATATTTTAGAGTTTTAAATGAAGCTCAGATTCTTATTAGATGAGCGGGGCTTGTAGCTTTTTGTCTCTGAACAGTTTTGGCATCTCCCTGTATCTTTAGAATTTCAGAATAATTGGCATCCTTAGGAACTCAGAATTCAGATAGTATTATTGACTCTCCTAGTGTAGTATGTTGATTCTTGAACACAGCTATTTATGAGTCTTGGCCGTGGCCCTAAGCACTTTGTCTTCCAGTATTACCACCGGATACATAAATGCCACAGACACATAACTGGGTGAACCTTTTCAGATTGTGACTCAGCTTTGCTAGAGTCCCCAGTCAGTGGTGTCCAGAGCTCTTAAGCACACTCTTTTGCTTTGGATCACGACTTTAACCACTCAGTCTCAAGCTTTTCACTTGGACCTTCATGACACAAGCACATGGTTAGGGACAGCTTGATTTAGCCGCTTAGGCCTGGATTTTATTTCCTTGGGCCCTCCTATCCATGATGCTCAAAGCCTTGGATCCTTTTTACCCTTGCCTTTTGGTTTTAAGGGCTGCTTGGCTTTTATTCCTTTTGATTGTAATTATATATATATTTATTATATTTTTTTTTTTTTTGACTGCTTTTTCTTGCTTCAAGAATCAATTTCATGATTTTTCAGATTATCAATAATATTTTTCGTGTTCCTCATCCTTTCAGGAGCCAATATTCATCAAATTCAAAATACAATTTATGCACTGTTCAAGCATTCATTCAGAGAACAAAAAGTATTGCCACCACATATAATTAATTATAAATTTTATTATTAAGAACTCGAAAAATATAGATTACTTCTTTATTCTAAAATAAAATCTACTACTTTATTCATGCCTGATGATGATGAGAAAAATAAACTATAGCTTAATTGGAAATAAAATCAAAATAGACATACTAATTACTACTAAATATCTCCTAAGGTGAATTTCAAATAATAAAAAAAAAATGCTATCACTAAATTAAAGCAGGAAAATTGGAACTCAGCAACCTTTTGTTTTGAGGAAGGACGTGTTCTTCTAATCTCTGGGGTGTTGTTCAAGGATTAATTTTTGGCGCTTCAGCTCCCTTAGATCACGCCCTTGCTCCTCCTGTTCTTTGAGCAGTTTGCAAAGCATGCTACTTTGATTATTCTGTTCTTCCTTTATTTGATCCATAGCTTCTTGCAATCTGGAAATAGAGGCTTCAAGATGTTCCCAATATTCGAATTGAGGCATTCTGGGAGAGCTTCTTGTGCTCTCTTCCTGGTTGAATCATCTTGTTGCTGTCTGACCATTGATATTCCAGTAATTGGCTTTTCAACTGGGATGTACTCTGTTATTCCCATCTTCACTCCGGCATCTTTGCAGAGCATAGAAATTAAGCTTGGATAGGCCAATCTGGCGTCTTTAGAGTTCCTGTTTGCTACTTTGTATAGCTCGCATGAGATCAGTTGATGGACTTCTACCTCTTTTCCCAACATGATGCAGTGAATCATGACAGCTCTTTTGATGGTTACTTCAGAACGGTTGCTGGTGGGCAATATGGAACGCCCTACGAAATCCAGCCAGCCTCTGGCTACTGGTTTAGATCCTCCCTTTTTAGTTGAACTGGGTCGCCAGTTGTGCTGGTAGTCCACTTGGCTCCAGGAACGCATATATCTTCCAAGATCCTGTCCAATCCTTTATTGACCCTCATCATTCTCCTATTAAAGGAGTCTGGGTCGTCTTTTAGTTGAGGAATCTTGAATATCTCCCTGATCCTGTCAGGATTGGTATGAATGATCTTTCCTCTGACCACAGTTTTATGATCAAAGATAGCAGCTCCAACGATTCTTTGCCTTTCTGTCTGCCATAGATTAGCATAGAACTCTTGAACCATGTTTCTTCCCACTTTTGTTTCAGGATTGGCCAGAATTTCCCAATGCCTGTTTCTGATTTGCTCTTGGATCTCCGGATATTCATCTTCTTTCAAATCAAATCTGACTTCCGGGATCACTGATCTGTGACTCATTATTTTATAATAATGATCTGAATGTTCTTTAGATAAGAACTTCCCTTGATTCCAAAGTGGCTTTGGAGCGCTTTCTTTCTTGCCCTTTTGGGTGGGTTGTTTTCCTCTTGGGGCCATGAATTTGATGATCACGGATATCCACACCAAACTTAGAGCTTTGCTTGTCCTCAAGCAAAAAGAGAAGAAGAAGAGGGATAGGAGGAGAGCAGTTTGGATGATGAGGAGGGCGCCGAACACAAGATATAGGGAGGGGGGTGGGTTATTTTTCGAAAAATAAGAAAGAGATAAGATAAAAGATATGATTAGAAAAAGATATAATTTTTAAAAGAGAAAGATATGAATAAGAATTTAAAAGACAAATCTGAAAAATTTAATTTTGAAAAAGATATTTTTTTAAAAAAGATAATTGAGTTTTGAAAACAAATTTTTAAAAGAGTTTGATTGGATTGAAAATTAATTTGTCCTTTATGGATTAAGATACCTTTGATATTTTGAAAAAGGGATATTAGAAATTAGGATTTTTAGAACTCAAATTTGGGATGAGAGATGATAATTTGAAATATGTTGATGCAAGAAATCATGAATTGAAACATAAAAATTTGGAAAAAATATAAAGAAAAACGAAATTGTACCTCCTCCCACCATCCTGGCGTTAAACGCCCACATGGTGCATGGTTTGGGCGTTTAACGCCCATGTGATGCTTCTCCTGGGCGTTCAACGCCCATGTGATGCTTCTTTCTGGCGTTGAACGCCAGGAAGTCCTTCTTTACTGGGCGTTTTTCTAAACGCCCAGAATGCTAGCAGGTTGGCGTTAAACGCCCAGAAGGTGCATCTTTCTGGCGTTTAACGCCCAGAAGATGCTCCTTTCTGGCGTTTAACGCCCAGAAGGCTACCCTCACTGGCGTTAAACGCCCAGTGGGTGCTTCTTTTGGGCGTTTAACGCCCAAAGTGTTTCTTACTGGCTTTTTCATGCCAGTGAACTTCCAAATTTCTCTGTAACTCTTGGGACTTCAATTAATTTGTTATTTCACCTTTGAAGATACTTAGACCTAAACCTGTAAAGAAAGAAAATTTATTTAATTAGTAATTAAACTTTGTATATGGCTGGGTTGCCTCCCAGCAAGCGCTTCTTTAATGTCATTAGCTGGACTATCACTGATTCTTCAATTAAGTCTCAGTCTTGAGCATTCTTGCTCAAAATTGCCTTCAAGATAATGTTTAACTCTTTGTCCATTGACAATGAACTTTTTGTTAGAGTCATTATCTTGAAGCTCTATGTAGCCATATGGTGATACACTTGTAATTACATATGGACCTCTCCACCGGGATTTTAATTTCCCGGGGAATAATTTGAGCCTAGAGTTAAATAGCAGAACTTTCTGCCCTGGTTTAAAGACTCTGGATGACAATTTCTTATCATGCCATTTTTTTGCTTTTTCCTTGTAAATTTTTGCATTTTCAAAAGCATTGAGTTTAAACTCTTCTAGCTCATTTAACTGGAGCAATCGTTTTTCTCCAGCTAATTTGGCATCAAGGTTCAGGAATCTGGTTGCCCAGTAGGCCTTGTGTTCCAGTTCCACTGGCAAGTGACACGCCTTTCCATACACAAGCTGGTATGGAGAGGTCCCTATAGGGGTCTTGAATGCTGTTCTGTATGCCCACAGAGCATCATCCAAGCTTCTTGCCCAATCCTTTCTGCGGTTAATTACAGTCCGTTCCAGGATTCTTTTAAGTTCTCTATTTGAGACTTCTGCCTGCCCATTAGTCTGTGGGTGATATGGAGTAGCCACCCTGTGGTTGACTCCATAACGGACTAGAGCAGAGTAGAGCTGCTTATTACAGAAATGAGTACCCCATCACTGATTAACACTCTGGGGATACCAAATCTGCTGAAGATATGTTTCTGGAGGAATTTTAACACTGTTTTAGTGTCATTAGTGGGTGTTGCAATAGCCTCCACCCATTTGGATACATAATCCACTGCCACCAGAATATAGGTGTTTGAGTATGATGGTGGGAAAGGTCCCATGAAGTCAATACCCCATACATCAAACAACTCAATTTCCAAGATTCCTTGTTGAGGCATAGCATAACTGTGGGGCAGGTTGCCTGATCTCTGGCAACTATCACAGTTAAGCACAAATGCTCGGGAATCTTTATAGAGAGTAGGCCAGTAGAAGCCACTCTGGAGGACTCTTGTGGCTGTTCGTTCACTTCCAAAATGTCCTCCATACTGTGATCCATGGCAATGCCAAAGGATCTTCTGTGCTTCTTCTTTAGGCACACATCTACGGATTACTCCGTCTGCACATCTCTTAAAGAGATATGGTTCATCCCAGAGATAGTATTTTGCATCTGTGATTAATTTCTTTGATTGCACCTTACTGTACTCCTTGGGTATGAATCTCACTGCCTTGTAGTTTGCAATGTCTGCAAACCATGGCACTTCCTGGACGGCTAGTAATTGCTCATCTGGAAAGGTTTCAGAAATTTCAGTGAGAGAGAGGGACGCCCCTTCCAATGGTTCTATTCGGGACAGGTGATCTGCTACTTGATTTTCTGTCCCTTTTCTGTCTCTTATTTCTATATCAAACTCTTGCAGAAGCAGCACCCATCTGATGAGTCTGGGTTTTGAATCTTGCTTTGTGAGTAGATATTTAAGAGCAGCATGATCAGTGTACACAATCACTTTTGATCCTACTAAGTAGGATCTGAATTTGTCAATGGCGTAAACCACTGCAAGTAGCTCTTTTTCTGTGGTTGTGTAATTCTTCTGTGCATCATTTAGCACACGGCTGGCATAGTAAATGACATGCAGAAGCTTGTCATGCCTTTGCCCCAACACTGCACCAATGGCATGGTCACTGGCATCACACATTAGTTCAAATGGTAATGTCCAGTCTGGTGCAGAGATGATTGGTGCTGTGACCAATTAGTTTTCAGAGTTTCAAATGCCTGCAGACACTCCTCATCAAAGATAAAGGGCATGTCTGCAGCTAGCAGGTTGCTCAGAGGTTTGGCGATTTTTGAAAAATCCTTTATAAACCTCCTATAAAACCCTGCATGTCCCAGAAAACTTCTGATTGCCTTAACATTAGCAGGTGGTGGTAATTTTTCAATTACTTCTACCTTAGCTTGGTCCACCTCTATCCCCTTGTTCGAAATTTTGTGCCCAAGGACAATTCCTTCAGTCACCATAAAGTGACATTTTTCCCAGTTTAAAACCAGGTTAGTCTCTTGGCATCTTTTCAGAACAAGTGCTAAATGGTTAAGGCAGGAGCTGAATGAGTCTCCAAATACTGAAAAGTCATCCATGAAGACTTCCAGGAATTTTTCCACCATATCAGAGAAAATTGAGAGCATGCACCTCTGAAAGGTTGCAGGTGCATTGCATAAGCCAAATGGCATCCTTCTGTATGCAAATACTCCAGAAGGGCATGTGAATGCCGTTTTCTCTTGATCCTGGGGATCTACTGCAATTTGATTATAACCTGAATATCCATCCAGAAAGCAGTAGTATTCATGACCTGCTAGTCTTTCTAGCATCTGGTCTATGAATGGTAAAGGAAAATGATCCTTTCTGGTGGCTGTATTGAGCCTTCTATAATCAATACACATACGCCACCCTGTAACTGTCCTTGTAGGAACCAGTTCATTTTTTTCATTGTGAACTACTGTCATGCCTCCTTTCTTAGGGACAACTTGGACAGGGCTCACCCAGGGGCTGTCAGAAATAGGATAAATAATCCCAGCCTCTAGTAATTTAGTGACCTCTTTCTGCACCACTTCTTTCATAGCTGGATTCAGCCGCCTTTGTGGTTGAACCACTGGCTTGGCGTCATCTTCCAACAAGATTTTGTGCATGCACCTGGCTGGGCTAATGCCCTTAAGATCACTAATGGACCACCCAAGAGCTGTCTTGTGCGTCCTTAGCACTTGAATTAGTGCTTCCTCTTCCTGTGGCTCCAAGGTAGAGCTTATAATTACAGGAAAGGTTTCACCTTCTCCCAGAAATGCATATTTCAGGATGGTGGTAATGGTTTGAGCTCGGGTTTTGGAGGTTTCTCCTCTTCCTGAGGGATTTTCAGAGGTTCTATTATCTTCTCTGACTCCTCCAAATCAGGCTGAACATCTTTAAAGATGTCCTCTAGCTCTGATTCGAGACTCTCAGCCATATTGACCTCTCTTACCAGAGAATCAATCATGTCAACACTCATGCAGTCATTTGGGGTGTCTGGATGTTGCATGGCTTTGACCACATTCAACTTGAATTCCTCCTCATTGACTCTCAAGGTTACTTCCCCTTTTTGGACATCAATGAGGGTTCGGCCAGTTGCTAGGAAAGGTCTTCCTAGAATGAGAGTTGCACTCTTGTGCTCCTCCATTTCCAGCACCACAAAGTCAGTAGGGAAGGCAAATGGCCCAACCCTGACAATCATGTCTTCAATCACGCCTGATGGGTATTTAATGGAGCCATCAGCAAGTTGAAGACATATCCTGGTTGGTTTGATTTCTTCAGTTAAACCAAGCTTTCTGATAGTAGATGCAGGTATTAGGTTGATACTTGCCCCAAGGTCACATAAAGCTTGCTTGGTGCAATTACCTTCTAATGTGCATGGTATCATAAAGCTCCCAGGATCTTTAAGCTTCTCAGGTAAGCTTTTTAGAATGACTGCACTGCATTCTTCAGTGAGGTAAACCTTTTCAGTCTCCCTCCAATCCTTCTTATGACTTAAGATCTCTTTCATGAACTTAGCATAAGAGGGTATTTGCTCAAGTGCTTCTGCAAACGGAATCTTTATTTCAAGAGTCCTGAGATAGTCTGCAAAGCGGGCAAATTGCTTATCTTGTTCCGCTTGGCGGAGTTTTTGAGGATAAGGCATTTTGGCTCTGTATTCCTCAACCTTAGTTGCTGCAGGTTTATTACCTACAGAAGTGGGTTGGGAAGCCTTGTTATCAGCACTTGTATGTGACTGATTCCCTACTGGCATTTGAATGCCAGAGGTAGGAGCTGGAGTGGCGTTAGACGCCACTTCCTTGCTTGTTACTGGCATTTGAACGCCAGAACCATGCTCCTTTTGGGCGTCCAACGCCAGATTCAAGCTTGTTTCTGGCGTTGAACGCCAGGAATCAGCATGGTCTGGGCGTTCAGCGCCAGCTTTATCCCTTTCTGGGCTCTGCTTGTCCTCAGAGGGATTTTGATTAGCTATTCGTTCATGTCCTTGCTTCTTGCTGCTTTGAAGTGAGGTATTTAATGTTTTCCCACTTCTTAATTGAACTGCTTGGCATTCTTCTACTATTGTTTTGACAGTCGTTTTTCTGTTTGCTTTAATTGCACTTCCATGTTCCTGTTTGCCATTCTTGTTTCCTGTAATATCTCCTTGAATTCGGCTAGCTGCTGAGTTAGAAAGTCTAATTGCTGATTAAATTCACTAGCCTGATCCACCGGACCGAGTTCTGCAGTTACTGTTTTAGCTCCTCCTTTCTTAGAAGATTCACTGCTTAGATACATATGTTGATTTCTGGCAACTGTATCAATAAGCTCTTGAGCTTCTTCAATTGTTTTTCTCATGTGTATAGATCCACCAGCTGAGTGGTCTAGAGAAATCTGAGCTTTTTCTGTAAGCCCATAGTAGAAGATGTCTAATTGCACCCATTCTGAAAACATTTCAGAGGGGCATTTTCTTAGCATCTCTCTGTATCTCTCCCAAGCATCATAAAGGGATTCATTATCTCCTTGTTTGAAGCCTTGGATGTTTAGCCTTAGCTGTGTCATCCGTTTGGGAGGGAAATAGTGATTCAGGAATTTTTCTGACAGCTGTTTCCATGTTTTTATGCTGTTCTTAGGCTGGTTATTTAACCACCTCTTAGCTTGATCTTTTACAGCAAATGGAAACAGTAGTAATCTGTAGATATCCTGATCCACTTCCTTATCATGTACTGTATCAGCAATTTGAAGAAATTGTGCCAGAAACTCTGTAGGTTCTTCATGTGGAAGACCAGAGTACTGACAGTTTTGCTGCACCATGATAATGAGCTGAGGATTCAGCTCAAAGCTACTAACTCCAATGGAGGGTATACAGATACTACTCCCATATGAAGCAGTAGTGGGGTTAGCATATGACCCCAGAGTCCTCTTGGACTGTTCATTCCTACTTGCTTCCATGATTGAATACAAGTTGAGAATTTATAGTTTGAAATATGGTGATGGAATAAATAAAAATAGAATAAATAAAAAGAAAAAAAATCGAAAAAGTAGTTGGAAAATATAAATTTTTTTTTTTTTTAAAAAAAAACGAAATTAAATAAAAGAAAGTGGAAATATTTTGAAATAGAAAATTGAATTTTTAATGTAAGATTTTCGAAAAGTAGGTTTTAAAAAAAGTTAGAAAAATAAAAATTTTGAATTTTGAATTTTATGATGAAAGAGAAAAACACACAAAAGACACAAGACTTAAAATTTTTAGATCTAATGCTCCTTATTTTTCGAAAATTTTTGGAGGGAAAACACCAAGGAACACCAAACTTAAAAATTTTAAGATCAAAACACAAGAAAAACCCAAGAACACCTTGAAGATTCACAAGAACACCAAGAAAAAGAAAGAACACCAAACTTAAAATTTTTAGAAAACTTTAATAAAATTTTCGAAAATTATGAAAGATTAACAAGAAAACACCAAACTTAAAGTTTGGCACAGATTAAACCAAGAAAAATTATTTTTGAAAAAGATTTTCAAAAGAACTGGTGCCCAATTGCCAAGAACATAAGCCAACACTATAACCAACTGAATTAAAAATGTAATGTATTTTAAAGATGTATTATTTTTATGGATAAACTAAATTTTTGAAAACTAATGTTTTGAAAAAGCACAAGAAAAACAAGAAAAGACACAGAACAAGAAAAACTCAAGATCAAACAAGAAAAATAAGCAAGAACAACTTGAAGATCAATGAAGAACAAAGAACACAAGTCGAAAATTTTAAAAGAAAATATGAGATATGCAATTGACACCAAACTTAGAACAAGACACTAAACTCACGAAAATTTAACAATTAATTAAGAAAAATAATATTTTTGAAAAGGAATTTTTTTTTGAAAATAAACTATCCTATCAAGATTTAATGACTCTATAACAATAAAAAAAATAAAAATAAAAATAAAAATAAATTATTCCTAATCTAAGAAATAAAATAAGCCTTCAATTGTCCAAACTCAATAATCCCCGACAACGGCGCCAAAAACTTGGTGGACGAAATTGTGATTTCTATCTTTTGAGCTTTAGTATGTACACAACTCCGTTCAACTAACCAGCAAGTGCACTGGGTCGTCCAAGTAATACCTTACGTGAGTAAGGGTCGAATCCACAGAGATTATTGGTTTGAAGCAATCAATGTTATTTTATTAATCTTAGTTAGGATACCAATAGGATTCTTTAGCCTCGTATTTTCGTTGCCAATTAGAGCGTAGAATAAATAGTTATTACTTTAATAATAGAGAATAAAAGCGTTACTTGTTGTGCAGTAATGAGGAATATGTTGGAGTTTTGGAGATGCTTTGTCCTCTGACTTCAACTCTTCCTTGAAATCCTCTTCTCACACGCAGGTTCCTTCCATGGCAAGCTCTATGTAGGGTGTCACCGTTGTCAATGGCTACTTCCCATCCTCGCAGTGAAAGCTATGCACGCACTCTGTCACAGTACGGCCAATCACCGGTTGGTTCCCGCTCCTACTGGAATAGAATCCCTCTTTTGCGTCTGTCACTAACGCCCAGCAGGTTAAAGTTTGAAGCACGTCACAGTCATTCAATCCCGGAATCCTACTCGGAATACCACAGACAAGGTTTAGACTTTCCGGATTCTCATGAATGCCGCCATCAATCCGGCCTATACCACGAAGATTCTGTTGGGGAATCTAAGAGATATTCATTCAGTCTGATGTAGAACGGAGGTGGTTGTCAGGCACACGTTCATGGGTTGAGGAAGGTGATGAGTGTCACGGATCATCACCTTCTCCACAGTTAAGCGCGAATAAACATCTTAGATAAGAACAAGCGTGTTTGAATGGAAAACAAAGGAATTGTATTAAATCATCGAGACGCTGCAGAGCTCCTCACCCCCAACAATGGAGTTTAGAGACTCATGCCGTCACAAAGTATGTAATTCAGATCTGAAAATAGCATGAGGTACAAGATAAGTCTGTAAAAGTTGTTTAAATAGTAAACTAGTAACCTAGGTTTACAGAATATGAGTAAACTAAGATAATTGGTGCAGAAATCCACTTCTGGGGCCCACTTGGTGTGTGCTGGGGCTGAGACTAAAGCTTTCCACGTGTAAAGGCCTTTCTTGGCGTCAAACTCCAGGTTTTGACGTGTTTTGGGCGTTCAACTCCGGATCATGACGTTTTTCTGGCGTTTAACTCCAGACAGCAGCATGTACTTGGCGTTCAACGCCAAGTTACGTCGTCTATCCTTGCGCAAAGTATGGACTATTATATATTGCTGGAAAGCCCTGGATGTCTACTTTCCAACGCCGTTGAGAGCGCGCCAATTGGACTCCTGTAGCTCCAGAAAATCCATTTCGAGTGCAGGGAGGTCAGGATCCAACAGCATCAGCAGTCCTTTTTCAGCCTAAGTCAGATTTTTGCTCAACTCCCTCAATTTCAGCCAGAAAATACCTGAAATCACAGAAAAATACACACACTCATAGTAAAGTCCAGAAATATGATTTTTGCCTAAAAACTAATATTATTTTACTAAAAACTAACTGAAACATGCTAAAATCTACATGAAATTACCCCCAAAAAGCGTACAAAATATCCGCTCATCAATGTTACTGAGGATCTGAAAAATCATAAAAATGATTCTTGAAGCAAGAAAAAGCAGTGAATACAAAAAAAAAAAAAGAGAAAAAGAAGGAGAAAAACGAAAAAAAAGAAAAAAAAAGAAAGAAATAAAGTTGTGATCCAAGGCAAAAAGAGTGTGCTTAAGAACCCTGGACACCTCTAATTGGGGACTTTAGCAAAGCTGAGTCACAATCTGAAAAGGTTCACCCAATTATGTGTCTGTGGCATGTATGTATCCGGTGGTAATACTGGAAGACAGAGTGCTTTGGGCCACGGCCAAGACTCAATAAGTAGCTGTGTTCAAGAATCATCATACTTAACTAGGAGAATCAATAACACTATCTGGATTCGGAGTTCCTAAAGAAGCCAATCATTCTGAATTTCAAAGGATAAAGTGAGATGCCAAAACTGTTCGGAGGCAAAAAGCTACTAGTCCCGCTCATCTAATTTGGAGCTTAGTTTCATTGATAATTTGGAGTCTATAGTATATTCTCTCTTTTATCTTATTTGATTTTCAGTTGCTTGAGGACAAGCAACAATTTAAGTTTGGTGTTGTGATGAGCGGATAATTTGTACGCTTTTTGGCATTGTTTTTAGTATGTTTTTGGTAGTTTTAGTTGAGTTTTTATTATATTTTTATTAGTTTTTAGTTAAAATTCACTTTTCTGGACTTTACTATGAGTTTGTGTGTTTTTCTGTGATTTCAGGTATTTTCTGGCTGAAATTGAGGGATCTGAGCAAAAATCTGATCCAGAGACTCAAAAGGACTACAGATGCTGTTGGATTCTGACCTCCCTGCACTCAAAGTGGATTTTCTGGAGCTACAGAAGCCCAATTGGCGCGCTCTCAACGGCGTTGGAAAGTAGACATCCTGGGCTTTCCAGCAATATATGATAGTCTATACTTTGCCCAAGATTTGATGGCCCAAACCAGCGCTCAAATTCACCTACAGAAATTCCAGCGTTAAACGCCGGAACTGGCACCTAAATGGGAGTTAAACGCCCAAACTGGCATAAAAGCTGGCGTTTAACTCCAAGGAGAGTCTCTACATGAAAATGCTTCATTGCTCAGCCCAAGCACACACCAAGTGGGCCCGGAAGTGGATTTCTATGTCATTTACTCATCTCTGTACACCCTAGGCTACTAGTTTTCTATATATAGGACCTTTTACTATTGTATTTTTATCTTTTGATCATGTTTTGATGATTGAACCCTCTTTGGGAGGCTGGCCATTCGGCCATGCCTAGACTTTGTTCTTATGTATTTTCAACGGTGGAGTTTCTACACACCATAGATTAAGGTGTGGAGCTCTGCTGTACCTCGAGTATTAATGCAATTACTATTGTTCTTCCATTCAATTCCGCTTGTTCTTGTTCCAAGATATCACTTGTTCTCCAACTTGATGAATGTGATGATCCGTGACACTCATCATCATTCTCACTTATGAACAAGGTGACTGACAACCACTTTTGTTCTACAAGCAACCAAGGCTCTAGTGAATATCTCTTGGATTCTTTAATCGGAATCTTCGTGGTATAGGCAGGACTTGATGGCGGCATTCAAGAGAATCCGGAAGGTCTAAACCTTGTCTGTGGTATTCTGAGTAGGATTCAATGACTGAATGACTGTGACGTGCTTCAAACTCCTGAGGGCGGGGCGTTAGTGACAGACGCCAAAAGAATCACTGGATTCTATTCCGGTCTGATTGAGAACCGACAGATGAATTCCGCTATGCTGTGACCAGAGCATATGCAATCGTTTTCAATGAGAGGATGGGAGGTAGCCATTGACAACGGTGAAACCCTACACGAGCTTGCCATGGAAAGGAGTAAGAAGGATTGGATGAAGACAGTAGGAAAGCAGAGAGACGGAAGGGAAGGCATCTTCATTCGCTTATCTGAAGCTCTCACCAATGATATACATAAGTATCACTATCTTTATCTTTTATGTTATTTTCGTTCATCACCATATACATTTGAGTTTGCCTGACTAAGATTTACAAGGTGACCATAGCTTGCTTCATACCAACAATCTCCGTGGGATCGACCCTTACTCACGTAAGGTATTACTTGGACGACCCAGTGCACTTGCTGGTTAGTTGTGTGAAGTTGTAGTGATCACAATTTCGCGCACCAGGCATCCATAACCCAAGGAGCATCCGGAGTGGCTACCACTGCTCTCAATGCCTCAAAATCAAAGGTTATGCAATGAAGGTCTATCTCGGCCTGTATGAATGCATCAGTGTCACTGGTCTTAGGCCGGCAAGTAAGGGCATCCTCAATGGCCTACTCGGTGATAGGTACCTCAATCCCCCTAACAGGATTTTTGACGGTTTAGAATTTCACAAATGAATTCTCGTTGCAAGTATAGTTTCTAAACCAACAATAATCCTTTCATACAAAAGATTGTTTGTCACTAAAACAAACCCCTAAATTTATAAACCGAAGTATTGAACCTCGGGTCATTCTCCCTAGGAATTGTAATGAAGTGTTTTGTTATTGGTTGTGAGTTTTTTTTGGGGTTTTGATAAGAAGCATGAAAGATAAATGGCAAGAAAGTAAACTAAGGCCTAAAAAGGTCTTGGCAAGGGTTGGTGGTCAAGGATCTCTATCCTAATCACTAACCACAATATGAGAATTGGCAAGGATTAATCTCATTAAATCATCCTCTAACTAGTAGTAAAGGAAAGTCAAATGAGCTATATCAATCCTAGTCCATAAGTCCTAACTCTCCACTAATTCAATTAGTGAGAACTAGAGTCAATGGATCCCAATCATCAATTACTTGGACATTAGTAACTCAAGAGTTCCTAAGTTACCTTTCCAAGCCAAGAACATAAAACTCTACTCTAAAATCCAACCAAGCATTTCATCAAACACTTGGAAGGCACAAAAGGAAATCATAGTAAATCAACAACAAGAATTAATTCTAACTACAATCAAATGTAAAGAATTAACAACAACAATTAAAGGAAACAAGATCTACATGAATTACCTCTTATTAAATTGAAAGAAAATGGAATGAACAATAGTAGATCTACAACAAAACATAAGAACAACATAAAGGAAATTGCAACAAAAGAATGGAAGAATGGTGAATGTAACAACATAGAATTGAGAGATAGAAGTAGAAGAAAGCAAAGATTAAAACCTAGATCTAAGAACTAAACCTAATCCTATTCCTAATCCTAGAGAGAAGAGAGAGCTTCTCTCTCTAGAAACTACTTCTAAACTAATCCTAATGAGTGTGTAATGAATTAATGTCCCTTTGCTCTTCAATCATTGGCTTTAAATAGCACTTTAGGCGCCAAAGTTGGTTGGGATTGGGCCCCATAACCCTTGAGAATTTGTTAGTCACGTTTTCATCAAAAAATCATAAACCAGCACCGACGCGTACGCGCACAGCACGCGTACGCGTCCATGGGGTGATTCGCAGGTGCATGCATGCGCCAGGTGCGCGCGCGCGTCCATGGGCGAGTTTAACTTCTTTGACTTTTCATGATTTCTCCACTTTGCATGCTTTCCTCTTCACTCCTTTGATCCATTCCTAGCCTTTTCAATCTGAAATCACTAACAAACATATCAAGGCATCTAGTGGAATCAAAGGGAGATTAAAACCATCAAATTAAGGGTCTAAAAGCATGTTTTCACATCTAAGCACAAATAAGGAGACAATCACAAAACCATGCTATTTCATTGAATAAATGTGGGTAAAAGGTGATAAAATCTCTTAAAATCAATACAAGATAAACCGTCAAAACGGGGTTTATCAACCTCCCCACACTTAAACCAAGCATGTCCTCATGCTTAAACCAAGAATGAAGCAAAGGGCATGGCATTTATTCAATGGAAACTAATCAAATGCAATCTACCTATATGCAATTATCTAAATGAATGCAATTGCTTGGTCAAAATAAATCAATTTCCAAGAAGCATATATGCATAAGGGCTAAGGACTAGCAAGTCTAATCCACAATTGAATTGAGTTATTAAATATTTTTACAAACTTGCATGAAAATTATGATCATAGGTGAAAACATGTAATTGAGCATCAAACCCTCACCGGTAGTGTTTGCACTCTATTCGCTCAAGTGTTTAGGGTTGATTCTCTCGATTCTCCCCTAATCATGCTTTCTAAGATTTGTTCTTCTTCTAACAATCAACATATATTTCATGCATGCATACATCTATCATGAGGTCTTTTCCTTAGGTTGTAATGGGGTTAGGGTCAAGGTAGGATGCATATTTGGTTAAGTGAGCTTGAGATTTGAATCTTTGATAAGCTTAGACTTCCCACCTAACCTATGACATCCTATACGATTAAGTTCTAACCAACTACCCATTCTTCACTTTTCCACATACTCATGCATTTCCTTTTCATTTCACAACACTTATGCATTGATCTTTATTGAGCTTCACTTTGCTTTGGGGCATTTTGTCCCCTTTTTATTTCTTTCTTTTTCTTCTTTTTCTTTCTTTTTCTATATTTTTTTCTTTTCCATATTATTTTTTCTTTTCTTTTTCTTTTGTTTTTCTCATTTTTTTTTATACAAGAGCATCAATGCATAAGGTCTATACATTTGATCAATACACGAGCATGTACCCAATTCCCAATATTTACAACAAAATACAAAAATACCCTTTTATTCCCCCAATGTCCCAAGTTTTCCCACTCTTGAATGATGCTCACACACACTAGCCTAAGCTAATCAAAGATCCAAATAAGGAACAATTATTGTTTTTCACTTAAAGGCTTGTAATGTGCTAAATTAAAGAACAAGTGGGTTAAGTGTAGGCTCAAATTTGCTAACAATGGAAGATAAAAGGTAAGGCTATTTGGGTAAGTAAGCTAGATGAAATGATGGCCTCAATCATATAAATGCATGAATACACAAAATAATGGACATAAAGAATCAAACAATTCAAAGATTACAATCATAGAAAGAGAATAATGCACACAAGAAGGAAAATAAGTGGTTATAAGATGTAACCACACCATTAGGCTCAAATCTCACTTGCTTGTGTTCTTAGCTCAAAAATTCATGTTCCACAATATATATAATTCAAGCAAGTTCTATGAAAAAATTTCACTCAAATCAATTGGTGCCCTCTAGATAGAAATCTTGAAAATTTTCATTATTTTGACTAAGCTTATTGTGTATACATATGCAAAAAAAAAAAAAAAGAAAATGTAAGTAAAAACCATAAAATCCTAGAATGAAATGCAAAAGTGTTAGGATTAGAAATTTGTCACCCAAAATCGCCGACCGGTCGGATGACCTCCCCACACTTAAAAGTTTGCACCGTCCTTGGTGCACTCAAAGATAAGCAAGGGGTACGGCGACTCTCCGAGTTGCTGCGTGTTCTTAGTCTTGCTTCCGTTATTGCTTGTGGTGCATCATTTATGAAAAACAAAAATATAACACCATAAGATAAGAAGATATAAAAGCAAGGAAGCATATATTGTTGGAATGAGATAGATCACTAGAATGAGGTGAGTGTGACATTAATGACAAATAAGTGTGTGAATTCTAAATTGCGCGGTTTAGAACACACGTTAGCCTAAAAGTTATGTCACAAAAGAAGCATGCACATCATTTATCCTAGTGTGCTTGAGATGCTTTAAGTAAACTTGTAAGGTAAAACAAGTATTAAAGAAGCATGAAAGCATTCAAATCAAACACATATGGATGCATATGATCATGAAATACAATGCATTAAGGTAAATGCACAACATCATCCATCAAGAAGTTTCCTAATCACAGAATAAGGCTCAAACCACATGGTGGCCAAATCATGTAATTCAAGAAGAGTTACAAGCTCGAAGGTAATTCTTATCACTTGGTATTTTCAAAAGGTAAGCATGAAAAACTCAAAACCAAGTAGCAAAATATAACCTCAACAATAGAATCCAACAAAGGTTATAAACATAATGATGTTAAGAAAACATCCCATTTTAATACTTAGCAGCAATTGATGGTAAGCAAGAATAACAATCCAACACTTACAATGAAAAAGAGAAAATGAAATGAAAAACTAACTAAAACTAACTAACTAATCAACTAACTAACTAACTAATTAGTTAACTAAAATAAATGGTTATCAATGGTGTTTGGAAGTGTTGGATGAGGGATAGAAGAAGGTAAAAAGAAAGGGGAAGGAAAGAAATAGAAAGAGGACAAGAAAAGAAATGTGGTGAAGGAAGGAACCCCGCGCGTACGCGCGCATGCCGCACACGCGCGGATGGTTTATTTCGAGAGTGACGCGTACGCGTCATGTGCGCGAGCGCGCAAATAGGTTTGTGCCAAAGGCACAACGTTGGCGTGGCGCAGGCACAACTCTCTGGAAAAATGCATGGAGGGTGGAACTTCTCAATCCACGCATACGCACGCATGGCGCGCTCGCATGGATGGTCCAAAACGCTTGATGCACGCGTACGCGCGCAGTGCGCGTATGCGTGGATGGTGCTCTGTTTTTCAAAAAATTTTGCTATGTTTTTGCCCTAATCCAAGCATTTCAAACCTCCAAATAGCTACCAAAATACCATAAAACCTTATTTAACATACTAAACTACCAATTAAACTCATTAAAACAATCAAAACAAGAATTTAAACTAATTCTACCAATATGTACAAAAAGATAAAATGAAACGAAGTTACCATGGTGGGGTGTCTCCCACCTAGCACTTTTATTTATTGTCCTTAAGTTGGACTTATGGGGAGATCCTCTCAAGGTGGCTTGTGCTTGTACTCATCTTGGAACTTCCACCAATGCTTGGACTTCCAATAAGCTCCATCATTCAAGATTAATATCTCCAAGCTTTGATGGAGTTCTTCACAAACCATGCGCTCCCAATGTTGATCCCCATATGTTCCCGGATCCCATATTTTGTCTTCACACCCATCTCCAAGTTGATTATCATTAATCCATGTGGGTGGTGAGCAAGGTGAATTCTCAACAAAGTGACCAAAGATCCTTCTAGACCCATGTACTCTTGTTATACACCAACCTTTGCTATTAAGCTTTGAACATGCAACCATGGTGAACCTAGAATGGCATTTCCAACCACTAACCATCTCCTTTTTACTCTTAAAGCCACAAATATATCTAAGTTGACCATCCGTTTCAAGCAAACTATATTCAAGGGGAATAATAAAGTTTGAGTATAAGGAATTTACCCACTTGAATGAGAGAGTGGATGGTGGTGGCTTGGGGAGGGGTATTTCCAATGTGCTAGTAAACTCCACTCCCTTGTTTTCTTCCTTGATTGCCTCCACCTTTTCACAAACTTCTTCATTTTCAATCCTTTGTTCATCATTTTCATCCCACTCTTCTCCATCACTCAAATCATAAATGGGAGGACGAGAGAAATCTACCTC
This sequence comes from Arachis stenosperma, assembly GCF_014773155.1. Taxonomy (NCBI): domain Eukaryota; kingdom Viridiplantae; phylum Streptophyta; class Magnoliopsida; order Fabales; family Fabaceae; genus Arachis; species Arachis stenosperma. The sequence goes on along the minus strand of NC_080379.1, from coordinate 100,342,342 downwards.
CATATCACTTTCAAATTTATTATGAGAAGGTTCTTCAAATTCAAAGGATTCTTCACCAAGAAGATTGGATGCATGATCTTCATCACCAAGGGAACTCAATTCTTGCTTCACTCCTTCCAAGTCTTCATATGGGATATGCCTTGGAGGTTGTGCACATTCCTCCTCAACATCAAATTTACTCTTCTTGGAGGGATTTTCTTTTATTTTAGCTTCCCATGGAAGTTCCGCATCTCCTAAGTCTTCAACCACTTCTTTCTTTTCTTAAATAATCATAGGCTTCTCCAATTCTTCTAATATAAAGTGGCGTTCCTCATTTTCCACTGGAGTTTCCAATCTCTCCTTCATGCTATGCTCTTTAATTGATTCTCCACATGTGACTATGGGAGTGCTTTGAGTGCTCAAGCATTGGGAGGCTAAAATGCTTACTACCTTGGTCAAGGTAGCCATAAATTCTAGTGTCTCCCTTTGCATTTCTCCTTGCCCTTGAAGTGTAAGGCTAAGGATTTCATCCATTGAGGATTGGAATGGATAAGAGGGTTCATTGTCTTGGAGAAAGGGTTCATTATAGGAAGGTGGTTTTTCTTGGTAAGGTGGTGGTGTGTATTGAGGTGGTTCTTGGGAGTAGTAATCTTGGAATTGTGGTTCCTTGTATGGCTCATATGGTTCAAAAGGAGGTTGGTATGGTGGGTAAGGATCATGGTCATATGGAAGTGTTTGTTGAAAATAGGCTTGTGAGTGTGGTTGAGGGTCATGTTGAGGATATGACTCATAGGCATATGGTGGTGGTTCTTAAAAATCACAAGGAGATTCACCATAGCCATTGGATTGATATGCATCATAGAATGGCTCTTCTTCATAGTGCATTGGTGGAGGTTGTTGCCATGAGGATTGATCATATGGCTCCTCCCACCTTTGGTTGTCCCATCCTTGATACACATCTTCATTGTAGCTCCCATCACCTACAACATAGTTGTAATCACACTCATAGCCAAAATGAGAATTCATGGTGAGAAGAGAAAACAAAAATCAAAAGCTAATAGAAAATAAGAGAAACAAAATTCTATAAATAGCAAACAAAGCAAAAAGGCAATATATTCACAATATTCACATATATACAATAACCAATAACACAACACCATTGCAACTCCCCGGCAACGGCGCCATTTTGATGATTGGATTTTTGACGGTTTAGAATTTCACAAATGAATTCTCGTTGTAAGTATAGTTTCTAAACCAACAATAATCCTTTCATACAAAAGATTGTTTGTCACTAAAACAAACCCCTAAATTTATAAACCGAAGTATTGAACCTCAAGTCGTTCTCCCTAGGAATTGTAATGAAGTGTTTTGTTATTGGTTGTGAGTTATTTTTGGGGTTTTGATAAGAAGCATGAAAGATAAATGGCAAGAAAGTAAACTAAGGCCTAAAAAGGTCTTGGCAAGGGTTGGTGGTCAAGGATCTCTATCCTAATCACTAACCACAATATGAGAATTGGCAAGGATGAATCTCATTAAATCATCCTCTAACTAGTAGTAAAAGAAAGTCAAATGAGCTATATCAATCCTAGTCCATAAGTCCTAACTCTCCACTAATTCAATTAGTGAGAACTAGAGTCAATGGATCCCAATCATCAATTACTTGGACATTAGTAACTCAAGAGTTCCTAAGTTACCTTTCCAAGCCAAGAACATAAAACTCTACTCTAAAATCCAACTAAGCATTTCATCAAACACTTGGAAGGCACAAAAGGAAATCATAGTAAATCAACAACAAGAATTAATTCTAACTACAATCAAATGTAAAGAATTAACAACAACAATTAAAGGAAGCAAGATCTACATGAATTACCTCTTATTGAATTGAAAGAAAATGGAATGAACAATAGTAGATCTACAACAAAATATAAGAACAACATAAAGGAAATTGCAACAAAAGAATGTAAGAATGGTGAATGTAACAACAAAGAATTGAGAGATAGAAGTGGAAGAAAGCAAAGATTAAAACCTAGATCTAAGAACTAAACCTAATCCTATTCCTAATCCTAGAGAGAAGAGAGAGCTTCTCTCTCTAGAAACTACTTCTAAACTAATCCTAATGAGTGTGTAATGAATTAATGTCCCTTTGCTCTTCAATCCTTGGCTTTAAATAGCACTTTAGGCGCCAAAGTTGGTTTGGATTGGGCCCCATAACCCTTGAGAATTCGTTGGTCACGTTTTCATCAAAAAATCATAAACCAGCACCGACGCGTACGCGCACAGCACGCGTACGCGTCCATGGGGTGATTCGCAGGTGCGCGCATGCGCCAGGTGCGCGCGCGCATCCATGGGCGAGTTTAACTTCTTTGACTTTTCATGATTTCTCCACTTTGCATGCTTTCCTCTTCACTCCTTTGATCCATTCCTAGCCTTTTCAATCTGAAATCACTAACAAACATATCAAGGCATCTAGTGGAATCAAAGGGAGATTAAAACCATCAAATTAAGGGTCTAAAAGCATGTTTTCACATCTAAGCACAAATAAGGAGACAATCACAAAACCATGCTATTTCATTGAATAAATATGGGTAAAAGGTGATAAAATCTCTTAAAATCAATACAAGATAAACCGTCAAAACGGGGTTTATCAACAAGCTGCAAGAATCTCACTAGAGATTGCAGACAAATCAATGAAACAGGCTTATGGACTTGTAAAGGATGTCTTAGTGAAGGTTGAAGGCCTTTACGTCCCTGCTGACTTCATAATCCTAGACATTGGGAAGGATGAGGATGAATCCATCATCCTTGGAAGACCCTTCCTAGCCACAGCAATGGCTGTGATTGATGTGGACAGAGGAGAGTTAGTCCTTCAATTGAATGAGGACTACCTTGTGTTCAAGACTCAATGATCTTTTTCTATAAACATGAAGAAGAAGCATTAAAAGCTTCTCTTAATACAGAGTCAGACAGAGCCCCCACATTTTACTTCTATGTTTGGTGTTGGAAGGCCACAACCATACTCTAAGCATCTCTGAAGCTCTGTAGGAGCTTCCTGTCAAGCTATTGACATTAAAGAAGTGCTTATTGGGAGGTAACCCAATTTTATTTATCTATATTAATTACTTTTTCGTTCTATTTTCTAGTGTTAGTCTATGTCTTCTTTAGGTTGATGATCATGTGAAGTCACAAAAACAACTGCAGAATTAAAGCAGGAATCAAAAATAGCATCAAAAATAGCACACCTTGGAGGACGAGCTTACTGGCGTTCAAACGCCAGTAAGGCTAGCAAAGTGGGCGTTTAACGCCCAGTCTGGCACCATTCTAGGCGTTAAACACCAGAAATGGCATACAGACTAGCGTTTAACGCCAGAAAAGGGTGTCTGGTGTCTGGCTGGCGTTAAACGCCAGTAAAGGTAGCAGAATGGGCGTTTAACACCCAGTCTGGCAGCATTCTGGGTGTTAAACACCAGAACTAGCAGCCAGACTTGCGTTTAACGCCAGAAAGGGGTATCAGCCTGGCGTTTAACACTAGAAATGCCACACAGAGGGCATTTAAATGCCAGAAAGGTGCAGGGATGAGAAATCTTTAACACCTCAGGATCTGTAGAGCCCACAAGATCCCTACCTACCCCAACTCACTCTCATTCCTCTTCACACCTTTCTATAACACTCTTTCCCAAATACCATTCACCTATCAAATCCTACCCTCTTCCCCATAATCTCTTCACCACTTACATCCATCATCTATTTCCCATCATACAACTCACATACCCCCACCCACACAAATTCAAACCATTTCCCTCCCAAACCCAACCCCTATCACACAGATTCCCTCTCCGCCTTACCCTATAAATACCCCCATTACTCCTTCATTTTCACACATCACAAACACTCCCAACCCCCCTTGGCCGAACCACTCCTACACCTCCATCTCCTCCATTTCTTCTTCTTCTCCTCCTTTCTTTCTTCTTTTGCTCAAGGACGAGCAAACCTTTTAAGTTTGGTGATAAGCGGATATTTTATACGCTTTTTGGGGGTAATTTCATGTAGATTTTAGTATGTTTTAGTTAGTTTTTAGTAGATTTTTATTAGTTTTTAGGAAAAAATCAAATTTCTGGAATTTACTATGAGTTTGTTTTTTTTTTGTGATTTCAGGTATTTTCTGGCTGAAATTGAGGGAACTGAGCAAAAATCTGATTCAGGCTGAAAAAGGACTGCTGATGCTGTTGGATTCTGACCTCCCTGCACTCGGAATAGATTCTTTGGAGCTACAGAAGTCCAATTGGTGCGCTCTCAATTGGGTTGGAAAGTAGACATCCAGGACTTTCCAGGAATATATAATAGTTCATACTTTTCGGGAAGATAAAAAACGTAAACTGGCGTTCAACGCCAGTTCCATGTTGTAGTTTGGAGTTCAGCGCCAGAAACAGGTTGCAAGTTGGAGTTCAATGCTAGAAATAGGTTACAACCTGGCGTTCAACTCCAGAAACAGCCCAGGCACGTGAGAAGCTTAAGTCTCAGCCCCAGTACACACCAAGTGGGCTCCAGAAGTGGATTTCTGCACCAATTATCTTAGTTTACTCATTTTCTGTAAACCTAGGTTACTAGTTTAGTATTTAAACAACTTTTAGAGACTTATCTTGCATCTCATGACATTTTTAGATCTGTGTTTTATACTCTTTGACGGCATGAGTCTCTAAACTCCATTGTTGGGGGTGAGGAGCTCTACAGCGTCTCGATGAATTAATGCAATTATTTCTGTTTTCCATTCAAACATGCTTGTTCCTATCTAAGATGTTCATTCGCGCTTCACTATGAAGAAGGTGATGATCCATGACACTCATCACCTTCCTCAATCCATGAACGTGTGCCTGACAACCACTTCTGTTCTACATTAGATTGAATGAGTATCTCTTAGATTCCTTAATCAGAATCTTCGTGGTATAAGCTAGAATTGTTGGCGGCATTCATGAGGATCCGGAAAGTCTAAACCTTGTCTGTGGTATTCCGAGTAGGATTCTGGGATTGGATGACTTTGATGAACTTCAAACTCGCGAGTGTTAGGCGTAGTGACATATGCAAAAGGATCAATGAATCTTATTCCGACATGATCGAGAACTAACAGATGATTAGTCGTGCTGTGACAGAGCATTTGGACCATTTTCACTGAGAGGATGGGAAATAGCCATTGACAACGGTGACACCCTACATACAGTTCGCCATGGAAGGAGCCTTGCATTTATGAAAGTGAGGAAGCATTATGTTACAGAAATTCAGAAGACAAAGCATCTCCAAAATTCCAACATATTCTCCATTATTGAGTAACAATTATTTATTTTATGCCCTTTCACTTTTTACAATTGAACTTAAAAAAACATTGTTGTTGGTATCCTGACTAAGAATAATAAGATAACCATAGCTTGCTTCAAACCAACAATCTCCGTAGGATTCGACCCTTACTCACGTAAGGTATTACTTGGACGACCCAGTGCACTTGCTGGTTAGTTGTGCGGATTGCAAAAGTGTGATTGCAATTTTCGTGCACCATGTTTTTGGCGCCGTTGCCAGGGATTGTTTGAGTTTGAACAACTGATGGTGAATCTTGTTGCTTAGATTAGGAAAAATTTATCTTTTTTACTAGAATTGCATATTTTATTATCCCTTCTAAAAACAATTTTTCAAAAATATTAGTTTTCTTTATTAATTTTTAGTTTTTCTGTGAATTTAGTGTCATGTTTTAAGTTTGGTGTCAATTACATGCTCTTCTTTGTCTTTCAATTTTCGAATTGCATTTTCTTTATTCTTCCTTGATCTTCAAATTGTTCTTGTCAAATATTCTTGTTTGATCTTTGGTTTTTCCTATTTTGTGTATTTTTCGTGTTTTCCATGTGCAAGTTCAAAATATTAGTTTTCAAAAAAAATTTTATTTTCATTTATTAAAAATACCTCTTTAAAACACGTTACATTTATAGCTCAATTGGCTAGAGCGTTGGTTTATGTTCTTGGTAATTGGGTATCTTCTTTTTAAAATCTTTTTCAAAAATAATTTTTCTTTGATTGAATCTTGTACCAAACTTTAAGTTTGGTGTTTTCTTGTTAATTTTCTTTAATTTTCGAAAATTTATTTTGGTTTTCTAAAAATTTTAAGTTTGGTGTTCTTTCTTTTGTTCTTGTTGTTCTTGTGATTCTTCAAGGTGTTCTTGAGTCTTTCTTATGTTTTGATCTTAAAATTTTTAAGTTTGGTGTTCCTTGGTATTTTCCCTCCAAAATTTTGAAAACAAGGAGCATTAGATCTAAAAATTTTTAAGTCTAGTGTCTTTTGTGTGTTTTTCTCTTTCATCATAAAATTCAAAATTCAAAAGAATATCTTTTCTAACTATTTTTAAGCCATATTTTCTAATTTTTTTATATAAAAATTCAGATTTCAATTTCAAAATTTTTTAAATCTTATCCTTTTAAGATTAAAAAAAATTTATATCTTTTTCGAAAGTATCCTAGCCACTTTCTCTCTCCTCATTTTTTCGAAAATCTTCATAAAATATTTTTAAATTCTTTTTTTATTTTATTTTAATTTTTATTTATTTTTAATTTTATTGTCGTCTTTATTTTATTTTATTTTATTTTATTATTTCAAAATTTTTATATATAATAAAATAAATTCACATCATCTCCCTTTCTCCGTTATGGACTTAAGTGGAAATGAACAGTCCAGAAGGACTCTGGAGTCATATGCTAACCCTACTACTGCTTCATATGGGAGTAGTATATGTATACCCTCCATTGGAGTTAGTAGTTTTGAGTTGAACCCTCAGCTCATTATCATGGTGCAGCAAAGTTGCCAGTATTTTGATCTTCCACTGGAAGAACCTACAGAGTTTCTGTCACAATTTTACAAATTACTGACACAGTACATGATAAGAAAGTAGATCAGGATGTCTACAGATTGTTACTGTTTCCATTTGCTGTAAAAGACCAAGCTAAGAGGTGGATAAATAACCAACCTAAGGACAGCATAAAGACATGGAAACAGCTGTCAGAAAAATTCCTGAATCACTATTTTCCTCCAAAACGGATGACACAGCTAAGGCTGAGCAACCAGGGTTTCAAACAAGGAGATAATGAATCCCTTTATGATGCTTGGGAGAGATACAGAGAGATACTGAGAAAATGCCCCTCTGAAATGTTTTCAGAGTGTGTGCAGTTAGACATCTTCTATTATGGGCTTACAGAAAGAGCTCAGACTTCTCTAGACCACTCAGCTGGTGGATCTATACACATGAGAAAGACAATAGAAGAAGCTCAAGAGCTTATTGATACAGTTGCCAGAAATCAGCATCTGTACCTAAGCAGTGAACCTTCCATCAACAAAGAGGCTAAAACAGTAACTGCTGAACTCAGTCCTGCAGATCAAGCTACTGAATTCAATCAGCAATTAGATTTTCTAACAAAATAGCTAGCCAAATTCAAGGAAATATTACAAGAAACAAGAATGGCTAATATGAATATGGAAGTATAGTTGAAGCAAACAGAACAGCAGTTATCAAAACAAATAACAGAAGAATGCCAAGTAGTTCAATTAAGAAGTGGAAAAATATTAAATACCCCACTTCAAGGTAGCAGGAAGCCAAAAAATGAACAGACTACTACCTAAAATCTCTCTGAGGATAGTCAGAGCCCAGAGAGGAATAATTCTGGCGCTCAAATGCCAGATAATGGGTGGAAAGCTGGCGTTGAACGCCCAACCCATGCTCAGTCCTGGCGTCCAACGCCAGATACAAGTAAGGAACTGGCGTTGAACGCCCAAAGGAAGCCCAGTTCTGGTGTTCAGACGCTAGAAACAGATAAGGAGTTGGCGTCTAATGCCACTCCAGCTTCCACCCCTAGTATTCAAACACCAGTGGGGGATCAGACACATACAAGTGCTGATAGCAACTCCTCTAAAAAGGCTTCTCAACCCACGGCTGTAGGTAATAAACCTGCAGCAACTAAGGTTGATGAATACAAAGCCAAAATGCCTTATACTCAAAAAATCCGTCAAGTGGAACAGGATAAGCAATTTGCTCGCTTTGCAGACTATCTCAAGACTCTTGAAATAAAGATTCTGTTTACAGAAGCACTTGAGCAAATACCCTCTTATGCTAAGTTCATGAAAGAGATCTTAAGTCATAAGAAGGATTGGAGGGAAACTGAAAAAGTTTACCTCACTGAAGAATGCAATGCAGTCATTCTGAAAAGCTTACCTGAGAAGCTTAATGATCCCAGAAGCTTTATTATACCATGCACATTAGAAGGTACTTGTACCAAGCAAGCTCTATGTGATCTTGGGGCAAGTATCAACCTAATACCTGCATCTACTATCAAAAATCTTGGATTGACTGATGAAGTCAAACCAACCCGGATATGTCTCCAACTTGCTGATGGTTCCATTAAACACCCATCAGGCGTGATTGAAGACATGATTGTCAAGGTTGGGCCATTTGCCTTTCCCACTGACTTTGTGGTGGTGGAAATGAAGGAGCACAAGAGTGCAAATCTCATTCTAGGAAGACCTTTCCTAGCAACTGGATGAACCCTCATTGACGTCCAAAAAGGGAAAGTGACCCTGAGAGTCAATGAGGACAAGTTTAAGTTGAATGTTGTCAAGGCTATGCAGCATCCAGACACCCAAAATGACTGCATGAGCATTGATATTATTGACTCTCTCGTAAAAGAGGTCAATATGGTTGAGAGTCTCAAATCAGAGCTAGAGGATATCTTTAAAGATGTTCAGCCTGATCTGGAGGAACCAGAGAGAATAATAGAACCTCTGAAAATCCCTCAGGAAGAGGAGAAACCTCCCAAACCCGAGCTCAAACCATTACCACCATCCCTGAAATATGCATTTCTGGGAGAAGGTGATACCTTTCCTGTAATCATAAGCTCTACCTTAGAGCCACAGGAAGAGGAAGCACTAATTCAAGTACTAAGGCCACACAAGACAGCTCTTGGATGGTCCATCAGTGATATTAAGGGCATTAGCCCAGCCAGATGCATACACAAGATCCTATTGGAGAGTGACGCTAAGCCAGTGGTTCAACCACAAAGGCGGCTGAATCCAGCCATGAAGGAGGTGGTGTAGAAGGAGGTCACTAAATTACTAGAGGCTGGGATTATTTATCCCATTTCTGATAGCCCCTGGGTAAGCCCTGTTCAAGTCTTCCCTAAGAAGGGTGGCATGACAGTGGTTCATAATGAAAAAAATGAACTGGTTCCTACAAGAACAGTTACAGGGTGGTGTATGTGTATTGATTACAGAAGGCTCAATACAGCTACCAGAAAGGATCATTTTCCTTTACCATTCATAGACCAGATGCTAGAAAGACTAGCAGGTCATGAATACTACTGCTTCCTAGATGGATATTCAGGTTATAATCAAATTGCAGTAGATCCCCAAGATCAAGAGAAAACAGCATTCACATGCCCATCTGGAGTATTTGCATACAGAAAGATGCCATTTGGTCTGTGCAATGCACCTACAACCTTTCAAAGGTGCATGCTCTCTATTTTCTCTTATATGGTGAAAAAATTTCTGGAAGTCTTCATGGATGACTTTTCAGTATTTGGAGACTCATTCAGCTCCTGTCTTAACCATCTAGCACTTGTTCTAAAGATGTGCCAAGAGACTAACCTGGTTTTAAACTGGAAAAAATGTCACTTTATGGTGACTGAAGGAATTGTCCTTGGGCACAAAATTTCGAACAAGGGAATAGAGGTGGATCAAGTGAAGGTAGAGGTAATTAAAAAATTACCACCACCTGCTAATGTTAAGGCAATCAGAAGCTTTCTGGGGCATGCAGGATTCTATAGGAGGTTTATAAAAGATTTTTCAAAAATCGCCAAACCTCTGAGTAATCTGCTAGCTGCTGACATGCCATTTATCTTTCATAAGGAGTGTCTGCAGGCGTTTGAGACTCTGAAAGCTAGACTGGTCACAGCACCAGTTATCTCTGCACCAGACTAGATATTACCATTTAAACTGATGTGTGATGCCAGTGACCATGCTATTGGTGCAGTGTTGGGACAAAGGCATGACAAGCTTCTGCATGTTATTTACTATGCCAGCCGTGTTTTAAATGACGCACAAAAGAACTACACAACCACAGAAAAAAAGTTACTTGTAGTGATTTACGCCATTGACAAGTTCATATCTTATTTAGTAGGATCAAAAGTGATTGTGTACACTGACCATGCTGCTCTTAAATATCTACTCACAAAGCAGGATTCAAAACCCAGACTCATCATATGGGTGTTGCTTCTGCAAGAGTTTGATATAGAAATAAGAAACAGAAAAGGGACATAGAACCAAGTAGCAGATCATTTGTCCCGAATAGAACCAGTAGAAGGGGCGTCCCTCCCTCTTACTGAAATCTCTGAAAACTTTCCGGATGAGCACTTCTTTGCCATCCAGGAAGTGCCATGGTTTGCAGATATTGTAAACTACAAGGCAGTGAGATTCATACCCAAAGAGTACAGTAGGCAGCAAATAAAGAAATTGATCACGGATGCAAAGTACTATCTTTGGGATGAACCATATCTCTTCAAGAGATGTGCAGACAGAGTAATCCATAGATGTGTGCCTAAAGAAGAAGCACAGAAGATCCTCTGGCACTGCCATGGATCACAGTATGGAGGACATTTTGGAAGTGAGCGAACAGCTACAAGAGTCCTCCAATGTGGCTTCTACTGGCCTACTCTCTATAAAAACTCTTGAGTGTTTGTACTTAATTGTGATAGTTGCCAAAGATCTGGCAATCTGCCTCACAGTTATGCCATGCCTCAACAAGGGATCTTGGAGATTGAGTTGTTTGATGTATGGGGTATTGACTTCATGGGACCTTTCCCACCATCATACTCAAATACTTATATTCTGGTGGCAGTGGATTATGTATCCAAATGGGTGGAAGCTATTGCGACACCCACTAATGATACTAAGACAGTGCTGAAATTCCTCTATAAACACATCTTCAGCAGATTTGGTATCCCTAGAGTACTAATCAGTGATGGGGGCACTCATTTCTGCAATAAACAGCTTTACTCTGCTTTGGTTCGATATGGAGTTAGCCACAGGGTAGCTACTCCATATCATCCACAGACAAATGGGCAAGCTGAAGTCTCTAATAGAGAACTTAAAAGAATTCTGGAACGGACTGTGATTAACCGTAGAAGGGATTGGGCAAAAAGCTTGGATGATGCTCTGTGGGCATACAGAACAGCATTCAAGACACCTATAGGAACTTCTCCATACCAGCTGGTGTATGGAAAAGCCTGTCACTTGCCAGTGGAACTGGAACATAAGGCCTATTGGGCAACCAGATTCCTAAACCTTGATGCCAAGTTAGCTGGAGAAAAACAATTGCTCCAGTTAAATGAGTGATGAGCGGATATTTTATACGCTTTTTGGGGGTAATTTCATGTAGATTTTAGCATGTTTTAATTAGTTTTTAGTTATAAATCAGAAGCAAAAATCTACTAGCCCCGCTCATCCAATTAGAATCTGAACTTCACTTAAAACTCTGAAATATTATTGCTTTTTAATTTCTTGTTATCCTATTTTATTTATCTAGTTGCTTCAGGACAAGCAACAGTTTAAGTTTGGTGTTGTGATGAGCGGATATTTTATACGCTTTTTGGGGGTAATTTCATGTAGATTTTAGCATGTTTTAATTAGTTTTTAGTTAAATATTATTATTTTTTAGGCAAAAATTATATTTCTGGACTTTACTATGAGTTTGTGTGTTTTTCTGTGGTTTCAGGTATTTTCTGGCTGAAATTGAGGGAGCTGAGCAAAAATCTGAGTTAGGCTGAAAAAGGACTGCTGATGCTGTTGGATCCTGACCTCCCTGCACTCGAAATGGATTTTCTGGAGCTACAAGAGTCCAATTGGCACGCTCTTAACGGCGTTGGAAAGTAGACATCCAGGGCTTCCCAGCAATATATAATAGTCCATACTTTGCGCGAAGATAGATGACGTAACTTGGCGTTGAACGCCAAGTACATGCTGCTGTCTGGAGTTAAACGCCAGAAACACGTCATGATCCGGAGTTGAACGCCCAAAACACGTTATAACTTGGAGTTCAACTTCAAGAAAAGCCTCAGCTCATGGATAGCTTTAGTCTCAGCCCCAGCACACACCAAGTGGGCCCCAGAAGTGGATTTCTGCACTAATTATCTTAGTTTACTCATATTCTGTAAACCTAGGTTACTAATTTACTATTTAAACAACTTTTAGAGAATTATTTTGGACCTCATGATATTTTCAGATCTGAATTACATACTTTTTGACGGCATGAGTCTCTAAACTCCATTGTTGGGGGTGAGGAGCTCTGCAGCGTCTCGATGAATTAATGCAATTACTTTTGTTTTCCATTCAAACACGCTTGTTCTTATCTAAGATGTTCATTCGCACTTAATTATGGAGAAGGTGATGATCCGTGACACTCATCACCTTCCTCAATCCATGAACGTGTGCCTGACAACCACCTCCGTTCTACATCAGATTGAAGGAGTATCTCTTAGATTCCTTAATCAGAATCTTCGTGGTATAAGCCGGATTGATGGCGGCATTCATGAGAATCCGGAAAGTCTAAACCTTGTCTGTGGTATTCCGAGTAGGATTCTGGGATTGAATGACTGTGACGAGCTTCAAACTCCTGAAGGCTGGGCGTTAGTGATAGACGCAAAAGAATCAATGGATTCTATTCCAACCTGATTGAGAACCGACAGATGATTAGCCGTGCTGTGACAGAGCATTTGGACCATTTTCACTGAGAGGATGGGAAGTAGCCATTGACAACGGTGACACCCTACATAGAGCTTGCCATGGAAGGAACCTTGCGTGTGGAAAAAGGATTTCAAGGAAGAGTTAAAGTTCAGAGGACAAGGCATCTCCAAAACCCCAACATATTCTCCATTAATAAAGTAACAATTCCTTATTCCAAATACTTTGACTTCTTACAATTAAAACCAAATAACCTTATTGGTATCCTGACTAAGATTAATAAAATAAACATAGCTTGCTTCAAACCAATAATCTCCGTGGGATCGACCCTTACTCACGTAAGGTATTACTTGGACGATCCAGTGCACTTGCTGGTTAGTTGTACGGATTGTAAATTCGTGCACCAAGTTTTTGGCGCCGTTGCCGGGGATTATTTGAATTTGAACAACTAAAGGTTTATTTTATTTCTTAGATTAGGAATAATTTATTTTTTTTTTTATTGTTATAGAGTCATTAAATTTTGATAGGATAGTTTCTTTTCAAAAATTTCTTTTCAAAAAAATATTATTTTTCTTTATTAATTATTAATTTTTCGTGAGTCTAGTGTCTTGTTCTAAGTTTGGTGTCAATTGCATCTTTTATATTTTTCTTTAAATTTTCGAACTTGTGCTCTTTGTTCTTCATTGATCTTCAAGTTGTTCTTGTTTATTTTTCTTGTTTGATCTTGAGTTTTTCTTGTTTTGTGTCTTTTCTTGTTTTTCTTGTGCTTTTTCAAAATATTAACTTTCAAAAATTATACTTTTATCCATAAAAATAATACATCTTTAAAATACGTTACATTTTTAGCTCAGTTGGTTATAGCGTGGGTTTATGTTCTTAGCAATTGGGCACCTTCTTTTTAAAATCCTTTTTTAAAAATAATTTTTCTTGATTTAATCTTGTACCAAACTTTAAGTTTGGTGTTTTCTTGTTAATCTTTTCATAATTTTTGAAAATTTTATTAAAGTTTTCTAAAAATTTTAAGTTTGGTGTTCTTCCTTTTGTTCTTGGTGTTCTTGTGAATCTTCAAGGTGTTCTTGTCTTGTCTTAAAATTTTTAAGTTTGGTGTTCCTTGGTGTTTTCCCTCCAAAATTTTCGAAAATAAGGAGCATTAGATCTAAAAAATTTTATGTCTTGTGTCTTTTATGTGTTTTTCTCTTTCATCATAAAATTCAAAATTCAAAAAAATATCTTTTCTAACTAATTTTAAAACTACATTTTCGAAATTTTTATATAAAATTCAGATTTCAATTTCAAAATTTTTCAAAAAAAAAGTTTTCACAAAATATTTTCAAATTTTTTTATATATTCCGTTTTTATTTATTCCACTTCTATAAAATAAATAATATCAACATACATATTATCTCCCTTGTCCCATCATGGAATTAAGTGGAAATGAACAGTCCAGGAGGACTCTGGGGTCATATGCTAACCCCACTACTGCTTCATATGGGAGTAGTATCTGTATACCCTCCATTGGAGTTAGTAGCTTTGAGTTGAACCCTCAGCTCATTATCATGGTGCAGCAAAACTGCCAGTATTCTGGTCTTCCACAGGAAGAACCTACAGAGTTTTTGGCACAATTTTTACAAATTGCTGACACAGTACATGATAAGGAAGTAGATCAGGATGTCTACAGATTATTACTGTTCCCATTTGCTGTAAAAAATCAAGCTAAGAGGTGGTTAAATAACCAACCTAAGAACAGCATAAAGACATGGAAACAGCTGTCAGAAAAATTCCTGAATCACTATTTCCCTTCAAAACGGATGACACAGCTAAGGCTAAGCATCCAAGGCTTCAAACAAGGAGATAATGAATCCCTTTATGATGCCTGGGAGAGATACAGAGAGATGCTAAGAAAATGCCCCTCTGAAATGTTTTCAGAGTGGGTGCAATTAGACATCTTCTACTATGGGCTTACAGAAAAAGCTCAGATTTCTCTAGACCACTCAGCCGGTGGATCTATACATATGAGAAAAACAATTGAAGAAGCTCAAGAGCTTATTGATACAGTTGCCAGAAATCAGCATCTATACCTAAGCAGTGAATCTTCCATGAAAGAAGAAGCTAAAACAGTAACTGCTGAACGCAGTCCTGTAGATCAGGCTAATGAATTGAATCAGCAATTAGACCTTCTAACTCAGCAGCTAGCCGAATTCAAGGAAATACTACAGGAAACAAGAATGGCTAATAGAAATATGGAAGTACAGTTAAGGCAAACAGAAAAGCAACTGTCAAAACAAATAGCAGAAGAATGCCACGCAGTTCAATTAAGAAGTGGGAAGACATTAAATACCTCACTTCAAAGCAGCAGGAAGCCAAGAAATGAACAAATGGCTACTCAAAATCCCTCTGAGGACAATCAGAGCCCAGAGAGGAATAAGGCTTGCGCTGAACGCCCAGACCATGCTAATTTCTGGCGTTCAACGCCAGAAACAAGCATGAATCCGGCGTTGAACGCCCAAGGGAAGCATAGTTCTGGCGTTCAAACGGCAGTAACAGATAAGGAGTTGGCGTCTAACGCCACTCCAGCTTCCACCCCTGGCATTCAAACGCCAGTGGGAAATCAGTCACATACAAGTGCTGACAACAACCCTTCTAAAAAGGCTTCCCAACCCACTCCTACAAGTAATAAACCTGCAGCAACTAAGGTTGAGGAATACAAAGCCAAAATGCCTTATCCTCAAAAACTCCGCCAAGCAGAACAGGATAAACAATTTGCCCGCTTTTCAGACTATCTCAGGACTCTTGAAATAAAGATTCCGTTTGCAGAAGCACTTGAGCAAATACCCTCTTATGCTAAGTTCATGAAAGAGATCTTAAGTCATAAGAAGGATTGGAGGGAGACTGAAAAAGTTTACCTCACTGAAGAATGCAGTGCAGTCATTCCGAAAAGCTTACCTGAGAAGCTTAAAGATCCTGGGAGCTTCATGATACCATGCACATTAGAGGGTAACTGCACCAAGACAGCTCTATGTGATCTTGGGGCAAGCATCAACCTAATCCCTGCATCCACTATCAGAAAGCTTGGCTTGACTGAAGAGGTCAAACCAACCCGGATCTGTCTTCAACTTGCTGATGGTTCCATTAAATAACCATCAGGCATAATTGAGGACATGATTATCAAGGTTGGGCCATTTGCCTTCCCTACTAACTTTGTAGTGCTGGAAATGGAGGAGCACAAGAGTGCAACTCTCATTTTAGGAAGACCATTCCTAACAACTGGACGAACCCTCATTGACGTCCAAAAAGGGCAGATAACCCTGAGAGTCAATGAGGATGAGTTTAAGTTGAATGTTGTCAAAGCTATGCAACATCCGGACACATTAGACGACTGCCTGGGTGTTGATATTATTGACTCCCTGGTGGAAGAGGTCTATATGACTGAGAGTCTCGAATCAGAGCTAGAGGACATTTTTAAAGATGTTCAGCCTGATCTGGAGGAACTAGAGGAAATAAAAGAACCTCTGAAAACTCCTCAGGAAGAGGAGAAACCTCCTAAACCCGAGCTCAAACCACTACCACCATCCCTGAAATATGCATTTTTGGGAGAAGGTGACACTTTTCCTGCAATCATAAGCTCTGCTTTAGGGCCACAGGAAGAGAAAGCATTAATTCAAGTGCTAAGGACACACAAGACAGCTCTTGGGTGGTCCATCAGTGATCTCAAGGGCATTAGCCCAGCCAGATGCATGCACAAGATCTTACTGGAGGGTGACGCCAAGCCAGTGGTTCAACCACAAAGGCGGCTGAATCCAGCCATGAAGGAAGTTATGCAGAAAGAGGTCACTAAGTTACTAGAGGCTGGGATTATTTATCCTATTTCTGATAGCCCCTGGGTAAGCCCTGTCCAAGTCGTCCCTAAGAAAGGTGGCATGACAGTGGTTCATAATAAAAAAAATGAACTGGTTCCTACAAGAACAGTTACAGGGTGGCGTATGTGTATTGATTATAGAAGGCTCAATACAGCCACCCGAAAGGATCATTTTCCTTTACCATTCATAGACCAGATGCTAGAAAGACTAGCAGGTCATGAATATGACTGCTTCCTGGATGGATATTCAGGTTATAATCAAATTGCAGTAGATTCCCAGGATCAAGAGAAAACGGCATTCACATGTCCATCTGGAGTATTTGCATACAGAAGGATGCCATTTGGCTTGTGCAATGCACCTGCAACCTTTCAAAGGTGCATGCTCTCCATCTTCTCTGATATGGTGAAGAAGTTTCTGGAAGTCTTCATGGATGACTTTTCAGTATTTGGAGACTCATTCAGCTCCTGCCTTAACCATTTAGCACTTGTTTTGAAAAGATGCCAAGAGACCAACCTAGTTTTAAACTGGGAAAAATGTCACTTTACGGTGACTGAAGGGATTGTCCTTGGGCACAAAATTTCAAACAAGGGAATAGAGGTGGATCAAGCTAAGGTAGAGGTAATTGAAAAATTACCACCACCTGCCAATGTTAAGGCAATCAGAAGCTTTCTGGGGCATGCAGGATTCTATAGGAGGTTTATAAAGGATTTTTCAAAAATCGCCAAACCTCTGAGCAATCTGCTAGCTGCTGACACGCCTTTTGTGTTTGACACAAAGTGTCTGCAGGCGTTTGAGACCCTGAAAGCTAAGCTGGTCACAGCACCAGTTATTTCTGCACCAGACTGGACATTACCCTTTGAACTAATGTGTGATGCTAGTGACCATACCATCGGTGCAGTATTGGGACAGAGGCATAACAAGCTTCTGCATGTCATTTATTATGCTAGCAGTGTTTTAAATGATGCCCAGAAAAGTTACACAACCACAGAAAAAGAATTACTTGCAGTGGTTTATGCCATTGACAAGTTTAGATCCTACTTAGTAGGATCAAAAGTGATTGTGTACACTGACCATGCTGCTCTTAAATATCTACTCACAAAGCAGGATTCAAAGCCCAGGCTCATAAGATGGGTGTTGCTTCTGCAAGAGTTTGATATAGAAATAAGAGACAGAAAAGGAACAGAGAATCAAGTAGATGATCACCTGTCCCCGATAGAACCAGTAGCAGGAGCATCCCTCCCTCCTATTGAGATCTCTGAAACCTTTCCGGATGAGCAATTGTTTGCTGTTCAGGAAGCTCTGTGGTTTGCAGACATTGCAAACTATAAGACACAAGGTTCTCCTTTTGTAACAATGGAGAGGAAGCATGAAAAGCTTCTCTCACTGCAGAGTCAACCAAAGCCCCCACAGTCCAACTCGAAGTTTGGTGTTGGGAGGCCACAACCAAACTCTAAGTTTGGCGTTGAACCCCCACATTCAAACTCTAAGTTTGATGTTGGAAGGTCCCTACCTTGCTCTGATTATCTGTGAGACTCCATGAGAGCTCACTGTCCAGCTAAGGACAATAAAGAAGCGCTTGCTAGGAGGCAACCCAGCCAATCACAAAATTTAATTTTATTCGTTTTGATTAATTAATTGATTTTTACAGGTATATGACAAAGTATCTTCAAGGTAAAATAGCAATTGATTGGATTCACAGAGTTACAAGGGAATTTGGAAGCTCACTGGCGTGAAAAAGCCAGTAAGAAACATTTTGGGCGTTGAACGCCCAAAAGAAGCACGCACTGGGCGTTCAACGCCAGTAAGGGTAGCCATCTGGGCGTTAAACGCCAGAAAGGAGCATCTTCTGGGCGTTGAACGCCAGAAAAAATCACCTTCTGGGCGTTTAACGCCAGATTGGCAGCATCCTGGGCGTTCAGAAAAACGCCCAGTGACAAAGGACTTCCTGGCGTTCAACGCCAGAAAGAAGCAACAGCTGGGCGTTGAACGCCCAGGAGAAGCAGCAATTGGGCGTTAAACGCCCAAAACATGCAGCATTTGGGCGTTTAACGCCAGGATGGTGGGGAGGAGGTAAAATTCGTTTTTCTTCACAAATTTTCTAATTTTTATGTTTCAATTCATGATTTCTTGCATAAACATGTTTCCAAATATCATCCTTCAATTTCGAAAATTTTAATTCTAATTTCTAAGAACCCTAATTTCTAAAATCCCTTTTTCAAAAATATTACATGCATCTTAATCCATAAAAACAAATTATTTTCCAATCCAATCCAACTCTTTTTTTTTTAGTTCTTCAACACTTAATTATCTTCTAAAATCTTTTTCAAATTAAAAATTCAGATTTATTTTTAAATATCATTCATATCTTTTTAAATTATATCTTTTTCTTATCATATTTATCTTTTATAAATCATATCTTTTATCTTATATCTTTTTTTTAAATCTTTTTCAACTCATCATATCTTTTGAATTTCGAAATTGCCTCTCCCTCTATTCCTCTCCTATCCTTTCTTTTGCTTGAGGACAAGCAAACCTCTAAGTTTGGTGTGATTTGCCATGATCATTGAGCTAAAACTCATCAAGATCATGGCACCTAAGGAAACAGGAAGAGCAAGGATGTAACTTGAAGGAACTGAAGCGTTAGAAATTATATCTTGAAGGACCAAGCACCCCACAGACTAGAGGAACATCCACTTCCCAAAATAAAGGTCGTTGAGTTCTAATCTTTGCCTTAACTCTGTGATAATTGTTCTTATTAGAAATTTACCTTAGAAGTTATATATTAGTAGTAGTAATTAGTATCTCTACTTTGATTTTAATTCCAATTAATTTATAATTTATTTTTCTCATCATCATCAAACATGAATAAAATAGTAGATTTTTAGAATAAAGAGCCAATATTTTTTTCGAGTTCTTAATAAGAAAAATTCTAATTATTTATATGTGGTGGCAATACTTTTTGTCTTCTAAATCAATGCCTGAACAGTGCATATTTTTTATATTGAATTTTATGAATGTTAAAATTATTGGCTTCTGAAAGAATGATGAACAAGAGAAATGTTATTGATGATCTGAAAAATCACAAAATTGATTCTTGAAGCAAGAAAAAGCAGTGAAAAACAAGCTTGCAAAAAAAAAAAGCAAAAGAGGTAGAAAAAGCCAATAGCCCTTTAAACCAAAAGGCAAGGGTGAAAAGGATCCAAGGCTTTGAGCATCAATGGATAGGAGGGCCCAAGGAAATAAATCCAGGCCTAAGCGGCTAAATCAAGCTGTCCCTAACCATGTGCTTGTGGCATGCAAGTCCAAGTGAAAAGCTTGAGACTGAGTGGTTAAAGTCGTGATCCAAAGCAAAAGAGTGTGCTTAAGAACTATGGACACCTCTAATTGGGGACTTGAGCAAAGCTAAGTCACAATCTGAAAAGGTTCACCCAGTTATGTGTCTGTGGCATTTATGTATCCGGTGGTAATACTGGAAAACAAAGTGCTTAGGGCCACGGCCAAGACTCATTAAGTAGCTGTGTTCAAGAATCAACATACTAAACTAGGAGAATCAATAATACTATCTGAATTCTGAGTTCCTATGGATACCAATCATTCTGAATTTCAAAGGATAAAGTGAGATGCCAAAACTGTTCAGAAGCAAAAAGCTACTAGCCCCGCTCATCCAATTAGAATCTGAGCTTCACTTAAAACTCTGAAATATTATTGCTTCTTAATTTCTTGTTATCCTATTTTATTTATCTAGTTGCTTGAGGACAAGCAACAGTTTAAGTTTGGTGTTGTGATGAGCGGATATTTTATACGCTTTTTGGGGGTAATTTCATATAGATTTTAGCATGTTTCAATTAGTTTTTAGTTAAATATTATTAGTTTTTAGGCAAAAATCATATTTCTGGACTTTACTATGAGTTTGTGTGTTTTTCTGTTATTTCAGGTATTTTCTGGCTGAAATTGAGGGAGCTGAGCAAAAATCTGAGTTAGGCTGAAAAAGGACTGCTGATGCTGTTGGATCCTGACCTCCCTATACTCGAAATGGATTTTCTGGAGCTACAGGAGTCCAATTCGCGCGCGCTCAACGGTGTTGGAAAGTAGACATCCAGGGCTTTCCAGCAATATATAATAGTCCATACTTTGCGCGAAGATAGATGATGTAACTTGGCGTTGAACGCCAAGTACATGCTGCTGTCTGGAGTTAAACGCCAGAAACACGTCATGATCCGGAGTTGAACGCCCAAAACATGTTATAACTTGGAGTTCAACTCCAAGAAAAGCCTCAGCTCGTGGATAGCTTTAGTCTCAGCCCCAGCACACACTAAGTGGGCCCCAGAAGTGGATTTCTGCACCAATTATCTTAGTTTACTCATATTCTGTAAACCTAGGTTACTAATTTACTATTTAAACAACTTTTAGAGAATTATTTTGGACCTCATGACATTTTCAGATCTGAATTACATACTTTTTGACGGCATGAGTCTCTAAACTCCATTGTTGGGGGTGAGGAGCTCTGCAGCGTCTCGATTAATTAATGCAATTACTTTCGTTTTCCATTCAAACACGCTTGTTCTTATCTAAGATGTTCATTCGCACTTAATTATGGAGAAGGTGATGATCCGTGACACTCATCACCTTCCTCAATCAATGAACGTGTGCCTGACAACCACCTCCGTTCTACATCAGATTGAATGAGTATCTCTTAGATTCCTTAATCAGAATCTTCGTGGTATAAGCCGGATTGATGGCGGCATTCATGAGAATCCGGAAAGTCTAAACCTTGTCTGTGGTATTCCGAGTAGGATTCTGGGATTGAATGACTGTGACGAGCTTCAAACTCCTGAAGGCTGGGCGTTAGTGACAGACGCAAAAGAATCAATGGATTCTATTCCAACCTGATTGAGAACCGACAGATGATTAGCCGTGCTGTGACAGAGCATTTGGACCATTTTCACTGAGAGGATGGGAAGTAGCCATTGACAACGGTGACACCCTACATAGAGCTTGCCATGGAAGGAACCTTGCGTGTGGGAAAAGGATTTCAAGGAAGAGTTGAAGTTAAGAGGACAAGGCATCTCCAAAACCCCAACATATTCTCCATTAATAAAGTAACAATTCCTTATTCCAAATACTTTGACTTCTTACAATTAAAACCAAATAACCTTATTGGTATCCTGACTAAGATTAATAAAATAAACATAGCTTGCTTCAAAACAATAATCTCCGTGGGATCGACCCTTACTCACGTAAGGTATTACTTGGACGATCCAGTGCACTTGCTGGTTAGTTGTACGGATTGCAAATTCGTGCACCAATGAGCTAGAGGAATTCAGACTCAATGCTTTCGAAAATGCAAAAATTTACAAAGAAAAAGCAAAAAGATGGCATGATAAGAAACTATCATCCAGAGTCTTTGAGCCAGGGCAGAAAGTTCTGCTATTTAATTCTAGGCTCAGATTATTCCCCGGGAAATTGAAATTCCGGTGGCGAGGTCCATATGTGATTACAAGTGTGTCACCATATGGATACGTGGAGCTTCAGGATAATGATTCTAACAAAAAGTTCATCGTTAATGGATAGAGAGTCAAACATTATCTTGAAAGCAATTTTGAGCAAGAATGCTCAAAAATGAGACTTGATTAAAACTTAGTAATAGTCCAGCTAAAGACAATAAAGAAGCGCTTGCTGGGAGGCAACCCAGCCATTTACAAAGCTTATCTGTTAATTAATTGATTTTTACAGGTTTATGTCAATTATCTTCAAGGTAAAATAGCAATTGCTTGAGTTCACAGAGTTACAGAAGGATTCAGAGGATAAAACAGCAAAAAAAGAAGCTCACTGGTGCAAAAAAGCCAGTAAAAGTTGTTTTGGGCGTTGAACGCCCAAAAGAAGCATCTACTGGGCGTTCAACGCCAGTAAGGATAGCCATCTGGGCGTTAAACGCCAGAAAGAAGCATCTTCTGGGCGTTGAACACCAGAAAGAAGCATTTTCTGGGTGTTTAACGCCAGATTTACAGCGTCCTGGGCGTTCAGAATAACACCCAGTGACAAAGGAGTTTCTGGCGTTCAACGCCAGCTAGAAGCAACAGCTGGGCGTTGAACGCCCAGGAGAAGCTGCGAATGGGCGTTAAACACCCAAAACATGCAGCGTTCGGGCGTTTAACGCCAGGATTGTGGGGAGAAGGTAAATTCATTTTCAATTCACATTTTTTTCAAATTTTTTATGTTCCAATTCATGATTTCTTGCATAAACATGTTACAAACTCTCATCCTTCAGTTCCAAAAATTTTAATCCTAATTTCTAAAAACCCTTTTTCAAAAATATCAAATGTATCTTAATTCATAAACACAAATTCTTTTTCAAATCCCATCCAACTTCTTTTCAAATCTTTTTCAAAAAAATCAATTATCTTTTTCAAATTAATCCCAAATCCTTTTTTTTTAATTTCAGATTTATCTTTTTCAAATATCTTCTATATCTTTTCAGTTTTCAATTATATCTTTTTCCTATCATATTTATCTTTTACAAATCATATCTTCTATCCTATCTTTCTTCAAAATTTTCGAAAACCTACCCCCCTCCCTTTAAATCCACTTTTGGCCTCTCTCCTCTCCTCAATAATTCGAAAACTAGCTTTCCTTCTATCCCTCTCCTTTCTTTTCTTTTGCTTGAGGACAAGCAAACCTCTAAGTTTGGTGTGTTTATCTGTGATCACTAAACCATACCCACTAAGATCATGGCTCCTAAAGGAAAACAACACACTCCAAGAGGCAAAAAAGAGAGTATTCCAAAACCACTTTGGAATCAAGGGAAGTTCTTAACCAAAGAACATTCAGACCATTACTACAAAATAATGGGTTTGAGGTCAATGATCCCAGAAGTCAAATTCGATCTGAAAGAAGATGAATATCCGGAGATCCAAGAGCGAATTCAAAACAGGAGCTGGGAAATCCTAGCTAATCTTGAAACAAAGGTGGGAAGAAACATGGTTCAGAAATTCTACGCTAATCTGTGGCAAACAGACAGGCAGAGAATATCTGGAACTGCTCTCTATGACTATCGGACCTTGGTCAGAGGAAAGATTGTTCACATCCACCCTGATAAAATTAGGGATATCTTTAAGCTACCTCAGCTGAAAGATGACCCTGACTCCTTTAATAGGAGAATGATGAGAACAAATAAAGGCCTAGACAAGATTCTAGAGGACATATGCCTCCCTGGAGCTAGGTGAACCACCAGCACCAAGGGCGTCCCAAATCAACTCAAGAGAGAAGATCTCAAACCAGTCGCCAGAGGCTGGCTGGACTTCATTGGGTGTTCTATACTATCCACTAGCAACAGCTCTGAGGTCACCGTTAAAAGAGCAGTGATGATCCACTGCATTATGTTAGGAAGAGAAGTGGAAGTTCATCAGTTAATTTCGTGTGAACTTTACATAATTGCAAACAAGAACTCCAAAGATGCCAAATTGGCTTATCCTAGCTTAATATCTATGCTATGTAAAGATGCTGGAGTAATGATGGGAATAACTGAGTATATCTCAGTTGAGCGACCAATCACCAAAATATCAATGGAAAAACAACAAGTGCAGGATGACCCCATCAAGAGGAGAGCACAGGAATTCCTCCTGGAAATTCCTCAATTTGAATACTGGGAGCATTTTGAAGCATCGGTTACTAAGTTGCAAGAAGCTATGGACCAAATAAAGGAAGAACAGAATAATCAAAATAGCATCCTTTGCAAACTGCTTGGGGAACAAGAAGAGCAAAGGCATGACTTGAAGGAACTGAAGCGTCAGAAATTATCTCTTGAAGGACCAAGCATCCCACAGACTAGAGGAACATCCACTTCCCAAAATAAAGGTTGTTGAGTCCTAATCTTAGCTTTACTCTGTGATAGTTGTCTCATAGATTTACCTTAGAAGTTATATAGGAGTAGTAGTAATTAGTATATCTATTTTGATTTTATTTCCAATTAAGCTATAATTTATTTTTCTCATCATCATCAAACATGAATAAAATAGTAGATTTTTAGAATAAAGAGGCAATTTAATTTCGAGTTCTTAATAAGGAAAATTCTAATTATTTATATGTGGTGGCAATACTTTTTGTTTTCTGAATGAATGCCTAAACAGTGCATATTTTTTATTGAAATTCATGAATGTTAAAAGTATTGGCTCTTAAAAGAATGATGAACAAGAGAAATATTATTGATGATCTGAAAAATCATGAAATTGATTCTTGAAGCAAGAAAAAGCATTAAAAAAAAGAATCATTGGATAAAGAAAAAAAAAAGCCTACAACCCTTAAAACCAAAAGGCAAGGGTAAAAAGGATCCAAGGCTTTGAGCATCAATGGATAGGAGGGCCCAAGGAAATAAATCCATGCCTAAGCGGCTAAATCAAGCTGTCCCTAACCATGTGCTTGTGGCATGCAGGTCCAAGTGAAAAGCTTGAGACTGAGTGGCTAAAGTCGTGATCCAAAGCAAAGGAGTGTGCTTAAGAACTCTGGACACCTCTAATTGGGGACTCTAGCAAAGCTAAGTCACAATCTGAAAAGGTTCACCCAGTTATGTGTCTGTGGCATTTATGTATCCGGTGGTAATACTGGAAAACAAAGTGTTCAAGAATCAACATACTAAACTATGAGAATCAATAATACTATCTGAATTCTAAGTTCCTATGGATGCCAATCATTCTAGATTTCAAAGGATAAAGTGACATGCCAAGACTACTCAGAAGCAAAAAGCTACTAGTCCCGCTCATCTAATTGGAATCTGAGCTTCACTTAAAACTCTGAGATATCATTGCCAAGACTATTTCTCTTAGTATGTTTTAGTTAGTTTTTAGGCAAAAATCATATTTCTAGACTTTACTATGAGTTTGTGTGTTTTTCTGTGATTTCAGGTACTTTCTGGCTGAAATTGAGGGAACTGAGCAAAAATCTGATTCAGGCTGAAAAAGGACTACTGATGTTGTTAGATTCTGACCTCCCTGCACTCGGAATGGACTTTTTGGAGCTACAAGAGTCCAATTGGCGCGCGCTCAATTGGGTTGGAAAGTAGACATCCAGGGATTTTCAGCAATATATAATAGTTTATACTTTTCACGAAGATAGACGACGTAAACTGGCGTTCAACGCCAGTTCCATGTTGCAGTTTGGAGTTCAGCGCCAGAAATAGGTTGCAAGTTGGAGTTCAACGCCAGAAACAGGTTACAACCTGGCGTTCAACTCCAGAAATAGCCCAGGCACATGAGAAGCTTAAGTCTCAGCCCCAGTACACACGAAGTGGGCCCCAGAAGTAGATTTCTGCACTATCCATCTTAGTTTACTCATTTTCTGTAAACCTAGGTTACTAGTTTAGTATTTAAACAACTTTTAGAGACTTATTTTGTATCTCATGACATTTTTAGATCTGAATTTTATACTCTTTGACAGCATGAGTCTTTAAACTCCATTGTTGGGGGTGAGGAGCTCTACAGCGTCTCGATGAATTAATACAATTATTTCTATTTTCCATTCAAACATCTTGTTCCTATCTAAGATGTTCATTCGCGCTTCACTATGAAGAAGGTGATGATCCGTGACACTCATCACCTTCCTTAATCCATGAACGTGTGCCTGACAACCACCTCCATTCTACATTAGATTGAATGAGTATCTCTTAGATTCCTTAATCAGAATCTTCGTGGTATAAGCTTGAATTGTTAGCGGCATTCATGAGGATCCGGAAAGTCTAAACCTTGTCTGTGGTATTCCGAGTAGGATTCTGGGATTGAATGACTGTGACGAACTTCAAACTCGTGAGTGTTGGGCATAGTGATAGACGCAAAAGGATCAATGGATCTTATTCCAACATGATCGAGAACCAACAGATGATTAGCCGTGCTATGACAGAGCATTTGGACCATTTTTCCTGAGAGGATGGGAAGTAGCCATTGACAACGGTGACACCCTACATACAGCTTGCCATGGAAGGAGCCTTGCATTTATGAAAGCGAGGAAGCATAATGTTACAGAAATTAAGAAGACAAAGCATCTCCAAAACTCCAACATATTCTCCATTATTGAGTAACAATTATTTATTTTATGCCCTTTCACTTTTTACAATTGAACTTAAAAAAAAACAATGTTGTTGGTATACTGACTAGGAATAATAAGATAACCATAGCTTGCTTCAAACCAACAATCTCCGTGGGATTCGACCCTTCCTCACCTAAGGTATTACTTGGACGACCCAGTGCACTTGCTGGTTAGGTGTGCGGATTGCAAAAGTGTGATTGCAATTTTTGTGCACCATTTGGTATGGGAAAAAGCTGTGCTTTTTATTTTTCCATAACCATTAATGGCACCTAAGATCGGAGAAACATCTAAAAAGAGAAAAAGAAAGGCAATTGCTTCCACCTCCGAGTCAAGGGAGATGGAGAGATTCATCTCAAAAGCCCATCACTAGAAAGAGGATGGAGCAAACAAGAGAGCCCACTCATGGACCTCAACAAAAGCATGAGGAAGTCCCTCATCAAGAAATCCCTGAGATGCCTCAAGGGATGCATTTTCCTCCACACAACTATTGGGAGCAACTCAACACCTCTTTACTAGATTTGAGTTCTAGTATGGAGCAACTAAGGATGGAGCACCAAGAGCACTCCATTATCCTCCATGAAATTAGAGAGGACCAAAGAGCCATAAGGGAGGAGCAACAAAGGCAAGGAAGAGATATTGAGGAGCTTAAGCACTCCATAGGATTTTCAAGAGGAAGAACTAGCCGCCGTCACTAAGGTGGACCCGTTCTTTAATTTCCTTGTTCTTATTTTTCTGTTTTTTGGTTTTTATGCTTTATGTTTTGTCTATGTTTGTGTCTTTATTACATGATCATTAGTGTCTAGTGCCTATGTCTTAAAGTTATGAGTGTTCCATGAATCCTTCACCTTTCTTAAATGAAAAATGTTTCTATTTGCAAAGAACAAGAAGTACATGAATTTTGAATTCTATCTTGAAATTAGATTAATTATTTTGATGTGCTGGCAATGCTTTTTGTTTTCCGAATGAATGCTTGAACAGTGTATATTTTTTACAGTGAAGTTTATGAATGTTAAAATTGTTGGCTCTTGAAAGAATAATCAAAAAGGAGAAATGTTATTGATAATCTGAAAAATCATGAAATTGATGCTTGAAGCAAGAAAAAGCAGTGAAAAATACAAAGCTTGCAAAAAAAAGAAAAAAAAAGAAAATAGGCGAAAAAAAAGAAAGAAAAGAAAAAGCAAGCAGAAAAAGCCAATAGCTCTTTAAACCAAAAGGCAAGAGCAAAAAGCCAGTAACCCTTTAAACTAAAAGGCAAGGGTAAAGAGGATCCAAGGCTTTGAGCATCAGTGGATAGGAGGGCCCAAAGGAATAAAATCCTGGCCTAAGCAGCTAAATCAAGTTGTCCCTAACCATGTGCTTGTGTCATGAAGGTCCAAGTGAAAAGCTTGGGACTGAGTGGTTAAAGTCGTGATCCAAAGTAAAAGAGTGTGCTTAAGAACTCTGGGCACCTCTAACTGGGGACTCTAGCAAAGCTGAGCCACAATCTGAAAAGGTTCACCCAGGTATGTGTTTGTGGCATTTATGTATCCGGTGATAATACTGGAAAACAAGATGCTTAGGGTCACGGCCAAGACTCATAAGTAGCTGTGTTCAAGAATCAACATATTGAACTAGGAGAATCAATAAGACTATCTGAATTTAGAGTTCCTATGGATGCCAATCATTCTGAACTTCAAAGGATAAAGTGAGATGCTAAAACTATTTAGAAGCAAAAAGCTACAAGTCCCACTCATCTAACTAGAACTAAGCTTCATTGATATTTTTTGATTTATTGTATATTCTCTTCTTTTTATCTTGTTTTTAGTTGCTTGGGGCCAAGCAACAATTTAAGTTTGGTGTTGTGATGAGCGGATAATTTATACGCTTTTTGGCATTGTTTTTAGGTAGTTTCTAGTAAGTTTTAGTCACTTTTTAGTATATTTTTATTAGGTTTTATGCAAAATTCACATTTCTGGACTTTACTAGGAGTTTGTGTATTTTTCCGTGATTTTAGGTATTTTCTGGCTGAAATTGAGGGACCTGAGCAAAAATCTAATTCAAAGGCTGAGAAAGGACTGCAGACGCTATTGGATTCTGACCTCTTTGCACTCGAAGTGGATTTTATGGAGCCACAGAAGCCTAGTTGGTGCACTCTCAATTGCGTTGGAAAGTAGACATTTTGGGCTTTCCAGAAATATATAATAGTCTATACTTTTCCCGAGATTTGATGGCCCAAACTGGTATCCAAACGTCCACCAAAGATCTTTTTCTGGCGTAAAACGCCGGAACTGGCACCAGAACTGGAGTTAAACGCCCAAACTGGCATCCAAGCTAGCGTTTAACTCCAACGATGGCCTATGCACGTGAAAGCTTCAAAGCTCAGCCCAAGCACACATCAAGTGGGCCCCGGAAGTGGATTTCTACACTATCTACTCATTTTTTGAAAACCTAGTTTACTAGTTTAGTATAAATAGCACTTTTTACTATTGTATTGGGGTCTTCTTCCCCTGTTTTCGAATTCTTATGCCATTTGGGAGGCTGGCCTTCGGCCATGCCTAGACCTTTTGTTCTTATGTATTTTCAACGGTGGAGTTTCTACACCTCATAGATTAAGGTGAGGAGCTCTGCGGTTCCTCATGAATTAATGCAAGTACTATTATTTTTCTTTCAATTCACGCCTACTCCTTCTCCAAGATATACTTTCGTACTTAATTCAGTTAAGTCAGACTGAAGGGTTATCCGTGACAATCACCCACTATCTTCAGTACTCGCTTAGCCAAGATCCGCGTGCCTGACAACCACAAGCGGTCTACATGATGTTCAACATAGTCATTGGACGCTAGCTAGAGTATATTCTCTTGGGTCTCTGATCCATGCATTTGACTAGCATCTCCTGACAATAGAGCATTCAAATAAGTGAGATCAGAACCTTCGTGGTATAGGCTAGAAACAATTGGCAGCATTCTTGAGATCCGAAAAGTCTAAACCTTGTCTGTGGTATTCCGAGTAGGATCTGGGAGGGGATGAATGTGACGAGCTTCAAACTCGCGACTGTTGGGCGCAGTGACAGTGCGCAAAAGGATCAATAGATCTTATTCCGACACAAGTGAGAACCGATATATGATTAGCCCTACGGTGAGAATTGTAGCCGGACTATTTTCACTGAGAGGACGGATGGTAGCCATTGACAACGGTGATCCACCAACTTACAGCTTGCCATGGAAGGGAGGATACATAATTGGAGGAAGATAACAGGAAAGCAGAGATTCAGAAGCAACAAAGCATCTCCAAATGCTTATCTGAAATTCCCACCAATGAATTACATAAGTATCTTTATCTTATTTTATGTTTTATTTATCTGTTAATTATCAAAACCTCATAACCATTTGAATCTGCCTGACTGAAATTTACAAGATGACCATAGTTTGCTTCAAGCCGACAATCTCTGTGGGATCGACCCTTACTCATGTAAGGTATTACTTGGACGACCCAGTGCACTTGCTGGTTAGTTGTGCGGAGTTGTGAAAAGTGTGATCACAATTTCGTGCACCACTAATTTTTATTAAAATCTTTTTAGGTTTTAGTATTAATATATATAGGCAAAGATCACCCATGTTTAAGATCTTCAGCCTCTCAGAACGTTTCACACATTACTTTCTGTACAGTATAAGCAACTAAACCTCCTAGGTTAAGGTTAGGAGCTCTGCTGATTCCTATGGATTAATGCAATTACTTTTTTACTTTAATATGTTTGATTCTATTCTATGATGCATTGTCATTCTTCATCCTTATGAATCATGAATCTCGATTCTACATGAGTTCCTTACAAGTTCTTACCCGAATAGTATGAAGCTACAGCTTAAGAATCCATCATGGGTTCCAACAAGTTATCTAGGATAATTGGAGTATGTGACATAAAACCTCGTTAGTCATGGGTAATTGAGGTTCCTATGGCTCTACAGGATAGAATCATAGATTGTTAGTCTCTGATCCGGAAGATCCGACCTTGTCTGTGGCATTTTGAGTAGGATCATCAAGAGATTGAATTGCTCGCGCTTTACCCTCTCCCAGACTGATCTAGACTGTTCCGGTGTTTAGTCTAGACCTAAGGAGATTAATGACCATGACCAATGGCTTAATCACTTATAACCTTGCCATTGAAGGAATCATTCATCATTGGAATAATGGGTATGACGTGTTAATCCAGAAGAAGAAGCATCTCCGAAGCCTTAACTGATCTCTCATCGTTGCTTTTATGTTTTATTACTATTGCAGTTATTATTGCTTATTTATGCGCCTACAACAAACAACAACCAATTTTCTATTCGTCTAACTAATATCTGCAGGATAACCACATGGGATTCGACCCTCACTCACCTGAGGTATTACTTGGACGACCTGGTGCACTTTCCGGTTCAGTTGTGCGAGTCACAAATTCATGCACCAATAATTATCAAGTATTGGTTGATTCGATCCATCTTTAAGATAAGCTCGACGAATTTTATCTCTTTTACTTGGATGAAACTTCCAAACCATTAATCAAATTCCTGGATCTCTTACCAAATGACATACTTTCATTTGTTCGGGCTTAATTCGTGGGCGCTTTGTCTTTGAGTTGTCTTGTTGAGAAGATAAGTATTAATGTGTGATGTTTCAAGTATTGAAGAGGTTGATGTTAATGTAACAATATTAAAAATATTTTCACTCTTTTGGCCAGTCTTTTTAAAAAAAAAGTGTCTATTGTTTTCATCTTACCCATGATTTAACTAAATTCCTACAATTGAGAATTTACATAAATAAATATTATGAAAGGGTTAAACACTTTTTTCGTCCTTAAGATATGGAGTCAAAATCAAAATCGTTACTAGCCTTTTTTTTCTTATTAAAATCATCCTCAACATTCAAAAACGCTTTAAAATCATCCTTTTTTAAATTTTTAGACTAAAATACCCATCATTATCATCTCTCCTCTTCACCCTCCTCACTGCAATGTTCCATCTTTAAGATAAGCTTGACGAATTTTATCTCTTTTACTTGGATGAAACTTCCAAACCATTAATCAAATTCCTGGATCTCTTACCAAATGACATACTTTCATTTGTTCGGGCTTAATTCGTGGGCGCTTTGTCTTTGAGTTGTCTTGTTGAGAAGATAAGTATTAATGTTTGATGTTTCAAGTATTGAAGAGGTTGATGTTAATGTAACAATATTAAAAATATTTTCACTCTTTTGGCCAGTCTTTTTAAAAAAAAGTGTCTATTATTTTCATCTTACCCATGATTTAACTAAATTCCTATAATTGAGAATTTACATAAATAAATATTATGAAAGGGTTAAACACTTTTTTCGTCCTTAAGATATGGAGTCAAAATCAAAATCGTTCCTAGCCTTTTTTTTCTTATTAAAATCATCCTCAACATTCAAAAACGCTTTAAAATCATCCTTTTTTAAATTCTTAGACTAAAATACCCTTCATCATCATCTCTCCTCTTCACCCTCCTCACTGCACTGTTCCTCAGCCTCCCTACTCCTCTCTCTCCACCCAAATCTGCAACAACAACAACAACACCAACTATTTTTTTCAATTACAAAAAAATCAAATAAAGCTAACACATAATCAACAACAACACCACCACATTCAAATTCAAGACAGAGAATTTAAAAAACCAATCTTTCAAACTCAAGAGAGAGAACACTAATTTTAGGAACAAATTGAGGGCTCTCTGCTTCTCCCCTCCCTCCCAATACATGAGCCCGGCATCCACCATGGCGAGTGAAGACCTATGCGCCGCCGCCTTCTCAAACGACTCTGAGCCTTTTCTATATTCCGTGCTTGAACTTCCTCCCCTATCGAAGCAGCATCATCGCCTCCCTCAGCGTCCGCAACACCTCCCACCACGATTGGCACACCACCGATGCCACCTTCAGGGTTGGGTCATCAAACGACGCCACTATCTTCACCATCATGTCGTATGGTAGTGCTGAGAAGCCAATGCCAAAGTCAGAAGGTGCAGTTGGTAAGGCAGGAAAGGGAGAGAGAAGCCATTCCTGAGAAGCAAGTGCCGATGTCGGAAGGTCTCTACCCTTTTCTTCCTTTCCTTTTCTTTCTTCTCCCTCTTTTGTTCCTTTTCTTTGGGGGGCTAATGGGTGGGTAGGGTGAGTACTGAGTAGTGATAATAAGCAAAGGGTATTTATGTCATTTCAAAAATTATTATGTTTAAAAGGATGATTTTAAACGTTGAGGATGATTTTAATAAGAAAAAAAAGGTCAAGAACGATTTTGATTTTGACCCCAAAACGTTAGGGACGAAAAAAGTACTTAACCCTATTATGAAACTTAGCAAAACTCAATTAATTTTATTTTTTACAAATCAATAATATTACTATCCAAAACAATTAACAATGAGACAAAATTAAGAAAATATATGCTAGGTTAACATTATAATTATATGCTGAATTTGGAAAACTCCAAATTAAATTGATGATGATCAAACATTATTAAAATAATTAATTACAAAATTATTAATTTGAATTTTAATTCATATTTGCTAATTAATAATTTTGTTGCTTACAGATTTTGTATTGGGCCAAAAGACAAAATTAACAAGCCCAATGTGAAGTTAAAATTCAGCCTTATGCAAAAATATTTAATACATTAGCTGAATTATTGTTATGCTTTGTTGGGCCAGAAAAATCTTTAAGCAAGCCCAATGGAAAGTTAATTTTCAGCCTTGGTTACAGAAATATTTTAAATTGTGGCTGAAATTTTATTATAGTAGTTGGGCCAAATTTAATT
Source organism: Arachis stenosperma (assembly GCF_014773155.1). Lineage (NCBI taxonomy): Eukaryota > Viridiplantae > Streptophyta > Magnoliopsida > Fabales > Fabaceae > Arachis > Arachis stenosperma. The sequence continues at coordinate 100,308,903 of NC_080379.1, read as the reverse complement.
ATTATTAGCCCAAATCAATTTTGATGAAAAACAAACTAGCTTGGTCTAAAATTAAAAAAGAGAGAAAGCCAAGGTTGCATGCTTTCAACGGACACCACTTTCAATTTTGGATGGATTTCAAATTCAATTAACTTGCATTAATAGCATCGGAAACATGAAAGAGAAAGTTGAATTAATTTGATAGCCATCATTACTATCACCGCCAACAAACCAAAGGGATGTGGAAAACTTAATTCATTTTATTATCTCTCTTAGTTCCATTGAAATCTTTTCAATTTTCTCTCTCTTCTCTCTAAAGTTTCGGTCACTTCCTTGTCAAGAAGAAGGATGAAGAAGCAAAAGTATGGCGTGGGTGAGATCTTTGCCACTAAAGGTAAGATGTGGTGAAGTAATCTCAAGCTATCCATACCCAAAAATAGAAGAGATCCAACTCAGTCAGAGGAAGAAGATCCCTTGGAAGCATGGCTCATCTCTACTTTTGATCAACCACCACAGGAGGTAGCTACTGTAGCTACATGGAGGAAGAGGCAGCAGATTAGAGCAGAAGGAGCTGTCAAGCATCAAGGACTCATTAAGGGCTAGGAATCTGTCTTGGGGAGCAAGTCAAGATGGAAGGCCCGGATTGATGAAGATTGGTGAGAAGGGTTGACACAGAGGTAATTGCATGTTGGGTTTTAGATTCGGTTTCCTCTCCTCTCTCTTTGGCCGAACTGGTTTTTGCTTGAAGAAGAAGAAGATTAGCTCGGTTAAATAGTTTCAACCTTGGAGGCTTCCCCTTCTATAAATAAGGGAGAACAGCCAAGGCTTGAAGCAAGAAAAAGAGTGAAAGCACAATGTTCTTATAGCTACCTGACGTGGCGGAAATTGGCTGATTAAGAATTTATAGAGAAAACAGCGTTGTAAGCACAGTTCTTAACCGACTAAAATCCGCTTATCAATTTAAAAGGGGTTGTCACAATTTTAGAATAAAAATATTGGGAGTATGAGTCCCAGGTCGTCTCCCAGCGAGTTGACAAAAGGGTGCAGCTTATTGGTCAGAGGTCTTCCAAGAAATTTTAGAGTTTGAGAAACAAAAAAATAAATAATAGTAAATTTAAACAACGGAAATCAACGAGAGAATTTATATAATTCAAATAAAAGCCTTGACCGGGAGAAGATTAATTGGAAGTTCTATCCTTGTTGAATTTTTCCCAAGTGTAATAATAAAAGGTTGTTGTTCTACTTAGTTATCCCTTATATAATAAGGGAAAGTTATGTAACTAACCAACTAACCCTATTGCTCACGTCCTAATCCTTTCCTAAGAAAGGATTAGAGTCGGAGACTAGAGAGTCAGCCAACAACTTCCAATTAAGATTAACACTTGAGTAGTTCAACTCAAGGTTCTCCTCTTAATCAACTCCCAATCAAGTTAGGAAACTACTCCATTAACATGAATATAACTTTCACAGGGTTAAGAAGAGAATAAAAGTGAGACATGAGAAATAATAACTGAAAATTAATTAAAAGTAAAAATGGTTCTTTGCATTAATAAATTCTAAAAATAATCCAATTGTAACTCTGAACAAGAATTAAGGATATGGAAGAGTAAGGGACAAAGGAAACAAACTAGAATAATGGAAACTTCAACGGAGGTGATGACTCTTCTCAATATCCCAAGCAAAAGCAATAAAACTCTAATAGAAACTATCAATGTGAAGAAAACCTAGAGGAAGTAGTAGAATTCTCTCTCTCTAGATTCAAAACTAAAACTAAAACTATGCGTAATGAGAATGTGTGTTGAGTCTCTGCTCGTCTCCTGGCTCTAGTTTGTGTTTCTGGGCCGAAACTAGGTCCAAACTTAGCCCAAAAATTGCCCCAGCATTTTCTATAATTTATGCAGATCGCGCATGTCACGTGTACGTGTCACTCATGCGTGCGTGTCGTTTGGCAATTTTCCTTGTCAAGCACACGCGTCAGGCACGCACACGTGTCATTAAGCGAACTCCAATTCACGTGCACGCGTGAGCCATGCGTGCGCGTCGCTTCTCGCTGATTGTCTCCTTTATTTCTTGCGCTCCTTCCATTTTTGCAAGCTTCTTCTCCATCCTCCAATCCATTCCTGTCCTATAAAGCCTGAAATCATTGAACACACAGATCACGGCATCGAATGGTAGAGAGGGGAATTAAAATACACAAATTAGAGGCTTAGAAAGCAAGTTTTCAACCATAGAATAAAACTAGGAAGGAATTGTAAAACCATGCAATTTGTATGAATAAGTGTGCAAAAGTTTGATAAAAACCACTCAATTGAGCACAGGATAAACCATAAATAGTGCTTTATCACTACCCAAGCTAACAAAAGTTCTTCTCCTTCAATGTGTTTCATGTTGTATTTTTCTGTTTAGTTTTATCTGTCTTGAGTCTCATGGAAAAAGGCAAACAGTGAGTTTTGTATGAAAAAAGCCATAGAGCGGAAAAAGGCAGAGTATAAATAATTAAAAGAAAAAAGTCATAGATGTCCTAAGAGGTCCTTTGTACATCTGTGTTGTGTTTCATAATTCTGTGAGAATCTCCTTGCAAGTTGGGTTAGCACTTAGCAGTTGAAAGCTTGGCAGGTGACCAAGTCAAGTTCAATTTTGGGGATAGATTCTGGACTTGTCCCAGATAGAAAGGGTAGTTCCTAGGGAGAATTGGTGTATGTAATCATGATGATTATAGTGAAATTCCATCATTATTGTGATGAAGACTGGATGTAGGCTGTATTGCACTTGGCAGCTAAACCAGGATACTTCGTGGTGTGATTTTCTCTCTCTCTTCTACTCCATTTCTGTTTCTACTGCATAGGAGATAAAACTGAAAAATATCTCTTGCCTGGTTACGAGATAAAAAGAAAAAGTATGTGGCTAGGTATGAGACAAAAAGCAAAAAGTCTCCAGAAGTTACTTCAAAGGCCAGCAAGTGTTACTTAGCAGAAAAGGGGGATAAGATTCAACCCCCCTTTTCTTAGCCACTGATAACCATCAATTGGTATCAGAGCTTGGTCTCAAAGAGATCAAGCTTTGCAGCTTGGAGAAAAGATCCAGATGGCAGAGAGCAGTGGCTCAAACCTGGTATCCTACAATCTGATAGAAGGACAGTCAAGCAACAGACCTCCTCTTTTCAATGGAAAGAACTACACCTATTGGAAGGAGAGAATGAAGATTTTTGTGCAAGCAGTAGATTACAGACTGTGGAAGATCATCTTGGAGGGTCCTCAATTTCCAACCACCACAAGTGCTAAAGGAGTAGTCTATCTTAAAGCCGAAGCCAATTGGACCGAAGAAGACAGAAAGAAGGTGGAGCTCAATGCCAAGGCTATCAAGTTGCTCAACTGTGCAATCAGCTTCGAGAAATACCAACGGGTATCACGATGCACAATGGCAAAGGAAATCTGGGACAAACTTCAAGTCACTCATGAAGGAACCACCATAGTGAAGAAGACCGGGATAGATATGATGAATAGAGAATATAAAATGTTCTCAATGAAGGAAGGAGAATCAATAGATAAAATGTTTGAAAGATTCAACATCATCATTGTTGGCTTTGATGCTATGGGGATCAAGTATCCTGAATCTGTGCTTGTGAGGAGAGTTTTGAGAAGTCTCACAAAAGAGTGGAAAACTAAGGCATTAATAATATCTGAGAGTAGTGGTCTTGATTATATGACATATGATGATTTGAGAGGAAATTTACTTGCTTTTGAAAATACTTATTTGAAAAAGGATTCAAAAAGAAAAGGAATAGCTCTTACATCTATTTCTAACCCCCTGGATAATGAATCCAGTGATAACTCCTCTAAAAATGAATTTGTTTTGTTTGCCAAAATATTCAGGAAAATGGTGAAGCTCAAGGAAAGAAGCAAGGGAAGCAGCTCAAGGAAATAAAAGAAAGACTTTAGCAAGGTGATATGCTACAACTGCAAAGAAACTGGGCATTTCAAATCCGATTGCCCTAAGTTGAAGAAGGAGGAGAAGCCTAAGAAAGGAAAAAAGAAAGGACTGATTCTTGAGAGGACTTGGAGAATGACTCAGAAGAAGATGAAAAATCAGAAACCAAGTCCCAACCTTGTCTCATGGCAGATCATGTTGAGCATGTAGTATTCCATAACCCTGACACTCAAGACCTTCATCTCATGATAGATCACATTTCTAAAAAAATTAGATTCTTCCTAAGTGAAAACCAAGATCTTGAATCATAAATCACCATTCTTAAAGCTGAAAATGATTTTTTAAAAGAAAAATTGAGAGAAGCCGAAACCACTGTTGATCTTGTTGAGGAAAATAAGCGGTTGAAGGCTGAAATCAAAGGCTGTGAAAAGCAACATTCTGTGGTTACATATTGATAAACCCCAATTTTGTGGTTTATCTTGTGCTTATTTTGGGGAATTTTATCACATTTTCTCACATTTATTCAATGAAATAGCATGGTTTTGCAATTCTCCCTTGATTTGTGCTTAAATGTGAAAACAAACTTTTTAGGCCCTAAAATAGCTAAATTTAATTCACTTTAATTCCATTCGACGCCTTGATATGTTTGTTGAGTGATCTCAGGTTCATAAGGCAAGTATTGGATGAAAGAAGTGATGAGAAAAGCATGCAAAGTGGGAGAACTCATGAAGAAATGAAGGAACCGTAAAGTTGTCAAGCCTGACCTCCTGGCACTCAATCGACCATAACATGAGCTACAGAGGTCCAAATGAGAAGGTTCTAGTTGCGTTGGAAAGCTAACATTCGGGGCTTCGAAATGATACAAAATTTGTTATATGTTGCTTCGCATTTAAGGGCGCGCACACGCCATGTACGCGTGCGCGCCGATGCTGCTCGTGGCCCACTAAAGTGAAATCACCCCCAGTGATTTTTGAAGAACTTTGGGCCCAACCCAACTCATTTCCAATGCTATTTCATGCAGAATTCAAGCTTGGACAAGGGGGGAGCAATTGTTTGGTAGCTTAGCATCATGTAGGTTCGTTTCTAGAGAGAGAAGCTCCCTCTTCTCTCTAGAATTAGGTTAGGTTTATGTTAATCTCTCATAGAAGCTCCCTCTTCTCTCTAGATGTAACAATGTGTATGGATTGACTCTTGAGGACTTAAAAGATCAAAAAGTAACATGCTTTACATCACTTGAATCTGAAAAATGGCTTTGGCATAAGAAATTGGATCATGCAAGCATGTACTAAATTTCTAAGCTTTTTAAGAAAAACTTGGTAAGAGGAATTTCAAATATTAAATTTGATAAGGATATTACTTGTGATGCTTGTCAATTAGGCAAACAAGTAAAATCCTCTTTTAAGCCAAAAGATGGAATTTCAACCAAGAGGCCATTGGAAATGTTGCACATTGATCTTTTTGGTCCAACAAGAACTCAAAGTCTAGGAGGTAAACATTATGGATCGGTGGTAGTGGATGACTACTCTAGATTTGGTTGGGTACTTTTTCTTGTTCATAAGAATGATGCTTTCCATGCTTTCTCAACCCTTTGCAAAAGAATTCAAAATGAAAAAGATTTGAAAATTGCCCACTTGAGAAGTGATCATGAAAAGGAATTTGAAAATCAAGATTTTGAAAAATTCTGTGATGATTTTGGAATTGCTCACAACTTTTCATGTCCTAGAATCCCTCAACAAAATGGGGTGGTTGAAAGAAGGAATAGAAGCCTTCAAGAAATGACTAGGGCTATACTGTGTGAAAATAAGGTTCCAAAATTTTTATGGGCTAAAGCTGTAAATACAGCTTGTTATATTTTGAATAGGACTATAATTAGAAAAGAGTTAAAGAAAACTCCTTATGAGCTATGGAAAGGAACCCCTCCTAATCTTAAGTATTTCCACATTTTTGGATGCAAATGCTTTGTTCTTAACAATAAGGAAAACCTTGGTAAATTTGATCCAAAATCCTATGAGGGAATGTTTGTTGGATACTCCACTACTAGCAAAGCATTTAGAATTTACCTCAAAGAACATAGGACCATAGAGGAATCCATACACGTTTCTTTTTGTGATACTAATTTAATTCCCAGTGTTGTGGTAGAAGATGATACAGATTATAAAGATGCTGTCAACAAGGAAGCAAGTGAAGAAAATTCCAAATTTGTCCCAAATGAAGAATCTGTCTGCCCAAATTTATCTTATCAGGGTGGAGGAGACATTTCTATTTTGTCTCCTGAGCCAGTAAGAGAATCTGGAATAGAACAATCTACTAAAACTCATCAAAGCTCAACCTTACTCCGAAAACCAAGAGAGTGGAAGTCCATGAGGGGTTATCCTCATGATCTTATCATAGGTGACCATTCCTAAGGAGTAACCACAAGATCCTCATCCAAAAAGCAAGCCGAGCCAAGCAATGTGGCTTTTTTGTCCCAAATGGAGCCTCACAATGCAAAGCAAGCTCTTGAAGATCCCTCTTGGGTCAAAGCCATGGAAGAGGAGCTTGCTCAATTTGAAAAGAATGAGGTTTGGACACTTGAACATCCGAATGGTAAGAAGGTAACGGGTACTAAGTGGATTTTTAAAAATAAATTGGGTGAGGATGGTAGTGTTGTTCGTAACAAGGCTAGAGTAGTGGCCCAAGGTTACGATCAAGAAGAGGGTATAGATTTTGATGAGTCTTTTGCCCCGGTAGCAAGAATGGAAGCCATTAGGTTGCTTCTTGGCTATGCTACCCACAAGGGGTTTATAATGTTCCAAATGGATGTCAAATGTACTTTCCTTAATGGATTTATAGATAGAGAAGTATTTGTGACTCAACCCCCCGGTTTTGAAAGAAAGAAATTTCCAAATCATGTTTTTAAGCTTTCTAAGGCTCTTTATGGCCTAAGGCAAGCTCCAAGAGCTTGGTATGAAAGGCTTAGTGCCTTCTTATTGGAAAATCCAAGGGGAACCACCGATACAACTTTATTTATAAAAGTATCAAATGATGATATTCTTCTTGTTCAAGTTTATGTGGATGACATAGTGTTTGGATCGGCCAAAGAATCCTTGTGAAGAGTTTGGAAAACTCATGACTAGTGAGTTTGAAATGAGTTTAATCGGAGAAACATTCTTCTTTAATCTCCAAATTAAACAAACCCCTAGTAGCATTTTCATTCACCAAGGAAAATATGCTAAAGAGTTAATCAAGAAATTTGGCCTAGAAAATTCCAAACCAATAGGAACACCAATGCATCCAAATACTAAACTTGAAATCACTCATCAAAACCATCCCAACCTATTACATGCTTTGCTTCCACTCTTATCAAGCCATCCCAACCTATTACACCTAAAATCACTCATCAAAACCATCAAGGCATCGAATGGGATAAAAGTGGGATAAAAGTGATTATATTAAGCACAAAATAACATGTTTTCACAATTAAGCTCAATTTAAAGAGAAAACACAAAGGTATGCTATATAGGTGAATAAATATAGGTTTATGTGATGAAATCCACTCAAATCAAACCAAAAATATATCGTCAAATATGGATTCATCAGGCAAGTTTTGGCAAAGTCTGATTCTGAGGCAAGGAAAGCATAGCAGATGCTGTCAGATTCTGACCTCCATGTACTCAAACGAGCATTTTTGGAGCTACATAGGTCCGAATGACACATTCTCAACGGCGTTGGAAAGCTAACTTCTAGAGCTTTCCTTCATTATATAATGATATACACTTTTCTTTGGATTGGACAGCCCCAAACGGGCGTTGAACGCCCAAACTACCCCCTAGTAGGTGTCCCACGCCCCAAGAGGACCAAGGCCAGCGTTGAACGCCCAAACCTGGCGTTCAACGCCACAAGGGGAGCAAGCAAGTAGCATATTCACTCCTTAGTGGGCATCCAACACCCACTCATTCAAGTCAGAAGCCAAGCTCAGGCCAAACAATCACCAAGTGGGTCCAGAAGTGGATTTTCGCACCTTTAGCTTAGTTTATTTCATTCTTATAATTTCTAATTATTATTAATATCTTTTTAGGTTTTAGTATTAATATATATAGGTGAAGATCACCCATGTTTAAGATTTTCAGCCCCTATGAACATTTCACACGTTACTTTCTGTACAGTATAAGCAATTAAACCTCCTAGGTTAAGGTTACGAGCTCTACTGATTCTTATGGATTAATGCAATTAGTTTTTTACTTCAATCTATGTTTGATTCTGTTCTATGATGCATTGTCATTCTTCATCCTTATGAATCATGAATCTCGATTCTACATGAGTTCCTTACGAGTCCTTACCCGAATAGTATGGAGCTACAACTTGAGAATACATCACGGGTTCCAACAAGTTATCTAGGCTAATTGGGGTATGTGACATAAAACCTTGTTAGTCAGGGGTAATTGAGGTTCCTATGGCTCTAAGGGATAGAATCATAGAGCGTCAGTCTCTGATCGGAAGATCTGACCTTGTCTGTGGCGTTTTGAGTAGGATCATCAAGAGATTGAATTGTGCGCTTTACCCTCTCCCAGACTGATCTAACCTGTTCAGGTGTTTAGTCTGGACCTGAGGAGATTAATGACCATGTGATGATTGGATTTTTGACGGTTTAGAATTTCACTAATGAAATCTCATTGTAAAGTATAGTTTCTAAGCCAAACAATAATTCTTTCATACAAAAAGTTGTTTGTCACTAGTACAAACCCCTAAAATTTATAAACCGAAGTATTGGACCTCGGGTCATTCTCCCTAGGAATTGTAATGAAGTGTCTTGTTATTGGTTGTGAGTTATATTTGGGGTTTTTAAGATTTTGGACAAGAAATATAAATGGCAAAGAAAATAAACTAACAACTAGCAAAGCTCTTGGCAAGATATGAGAACTAGAAGTCCTATCCTAGTTATCCTCCTCAATTGTGATGACAAATTGTCCATTACTCCCACTTAGTTAACCTCTAACCATGGAGGAAAGTCAAGTGGATGAATCAATTTGATTCCTCAAGACCTAATCAACTCCTAAAGGAAAGACTAGCTTTAGAGGCATTCAAATCAATTAGCAACTTCTAATTATCAATCAACAAAGGAATTAGATAACTCAAGAGTCACTAATTACTCTACCTAGGCCAAGAGGAACAAAACCTACACTAAAATCCAACCAAGCATTTCATCAAACACTTGGAAGGCACAAAAGAAAAGCTTAGTAAATTGACAACAAGAATGAAATCTAACAACAATTATTGAAAGGAATTAACAACAACAATCAAGGAAATCATAATTATCATGAATTACCTCAAATTGCATTATTGAAAGAAAACAAAGGAACAACAATCTATCCAAAACAAAGTGAAAATTACAATTATCAAAGCACATAACTAGAAAGAGAAAGAGGAGAAGATTAAGACTTGATAAAAGAGAAGTGAATTAAAGCATGAATTAAACCTAGATCTAAGAAGAGAGATTAACCTAAACCTAATCCTAATTCTAGAGAGAAGTGAGAGCTTCTCTCTCTAAAACTACTCTAAACTAAAACTAATTATGCTATATGATAGATTCCCCTATTCCCCTCAATCCTTGATCCTTTTATTCCTTTCTCTCAGCAATTGGCGCCAAAATGGGTTAAGAAAACCTTCCAAATCGCCAGGCACGTGTTGCTTTAATGAAGTCATGTGCGGACTGCGACGCGTGCGCGTCCCTGGCCGATTCTGCAATGTGCGCGCGAGCGCCTTGTGCGCGTGCGCGTGCATGGCTAATTCCACTTCTTTGACTTTTTATGCTTCTCTCCACTTGTATGCTTCCTTCCTTGCTCCCTTTGATCCATGCTTAGCCTATTTCAATCCTGGAATTACTAGCAAACACATCAAGGCATCTTATGGAATCAAAGAGGAATTAGAATTCATCAAAATAAGGCTTAAAAAGCATGTTTTTACACTTAAGCACAAATACGGGAAAGATTACAGAACCATGCTAATTCATAGGCTAAATGCGAGAAAAGGTCATCAAAATACTCTAATTCAATACAAGATAAACCCTAAAAATGGGGTTTATCACCATGACCAATGGATTAATCACTTATAGCCTTGCCATTGAAAGAATAATTTATCATTGGAGTAATGGGTATGACGTGTTAATCCAGAAGAAGAAGAATCTCCGAAGCCTTAACTGATCTCTCATCATTGCTTTTACATTTTATTACTATTGCTTTTGTTATTGCTTGTTTATGCGCTGACGTAGGCGGAAATTGGCAGATTAAGAATTAATTAGAAAAATGGCGTTGCAGGTACAGTTCTTAACCGGCAAAAATCCACTTATCAATTTAGAAAAGAGTTGTCACAAATTTTAGAAATAAAATACTGGGAGTATGAGTCCCAGGTCGTCTCCCAACGAGTTGCAGGAAAATGTGCTATTTTATCAATCAGAGGTTTTCCAAATGGGTTTTGAGTTTGATGAACAGAAAATTAAATTAGAGAATTTATATGATTTAAATAAAAATCTTGACCGGGAGAAAATTAATTGGAAGTTCTATCCTTGTTGTAATTTTGTCAAGATCAAGTAATAATTAGTCATTGTTTTCATTTAGTCAACCCTCAACGAATGAAGAAAAGTCAAATTAAAAGTCAACTTCTATTCACAAGTCCTAATCCTCTCCCTTGGGAAGGATTAGAGTTAGTGACTAACAAGCCAACCAACAATGAACCAATTACAATTGAACTCTTGAGTATTCCAACTCAAGGTTCTCCTTTTAATCAACTCCCAATCAAGTTGGGAAACTACTCCATCATCATAAATGTAGACTTCACAAAATTAATGGGAAAAATAAAAAAAGGCATAATAAACAATAATCAAAGAGATTAATTAAAAGTAAAAATAGTCTTGTATAATGAACTCTAAAAATAATCCAATCTCAACTCTGGACAATTTAAGAATATGGAAGAGTAAATGAAAAGTAGATAAACAAAATAGAATGACCAGTTCCGGAGGTAGATTCTTCTCAAAAGCCAAAGCCAAAAAAAATCTTCAAATCCTAAATTATGAATGTAAAAAGAGAGTCCTAGGGAAAGAGTAGAATCAGATCTAAAAACTAGAAATTATGCGGAATGAATTGTTCCCTTTGTCTCTGCATATTTCCTGGCTCTAACCTGTGTTTTTGGGCCGAAAACTGGGTTGAAACGCAGCCCAGAATCTACGCCAGCGACTTCTGTAATTCTGCAGATCGCGTCGTCCATGCATTCGCATCACCCAGCGTTTCCCGTGCCATGCGTGCGCGTCGTCCACGCATTCGTGTCACTCATGCAGCTTCCAATCCATGCGGTTGCGTCAGGCATGCGAGCGCGTCATTGTGATTTCCTCCATTTCGCGCGGTCGCATGAGCCATGCGCCCGCGTCACTTCTCGCTGGTCATCTCCTCAATTCCTTGTGTTCCTTCCATTTTTGCAAGCTTCCTCTCCATTCCTTGCGCCATTCTTGACCTATGAAGCCTAAAACACTTAACACACAGATCACGGCATCAAATGGTACAAAGAAAAATAAAAATATACAATTAAAAGGTCTTTAGGAAGCAAGTTTTTAATCATGGAACATTTTCAGGAAGGAATTGTAAATACATGCAAATTATATGAATAAGTGGGTGAAGACTTGATAAAACCACTCAATTAAACACAATATAAATCATAAAATAATGGTTTATCATGCGCCTACAACAAACAACAACCAATTTTCTATTCGTCTGACTAATATCTACAGGATAACCACATCTTGCTCAATTCGGCAATCCTCATGGGATTCGACCCTCACTCACATGAGGTATTACTTGGACGACCTGGTGCACTTGCCAGTTCAGTTGTGCAAGTCACAAATTCGCGTACCAATAATTATCAAGTATTGGTTGATTCAATCCAGCTTTAAGATAAGCTCGACGAATTTTATCTCTTTTACTTGGATGAAACTTCCAAACCATTAATCAAATTCCTGGATCTCTTACTAAATGACATACTTTCATTTGTTTGGGCTTAATTCGTAGGCGCTTTGTCTTTGAGTTGTCTTGTTGAGAAGCTAAGTATTGATATTTAACGTTTCAAGTATTGAAGAGGTTGATGTTATTGTAACAATATTAAAAACATCTTCACTCTTTTGCCCGGTCTTTTTAAAAAAAAAAAGTGTCTATTGTTTTCATCTTACCCATGATTTAACTAAATTCCTACAATTAAGAATTTACATAAATAAATATTATGAAAGGATTAAATACTTTTTTCGTCCTTAAGATATGGAGTCAAAATCAAAATCGTTCCTAGCCTTTTTTTCCTTATTAAAATCATCCTCAACGTTCAAAAACACTTTAAAATCATCCTTTTTAAAATTTTTAGACTAAAATACCCTTCATCATCATCTCTCCTCTTCACCCTCCTCACTGCACTGTTCTTCGGCCTCCCTGCTCCCCTCTCTCCACCCAAATCTTCAACAACAACACCAACTACTTTTTTTAAATTTCGAAAAAATCAAACAAAGTTAATACAGAATCAACAACAACAATATATTCATATTCAAAAATCTATCAACAACAACACCACTACATTCAAATTCAAGACAGAGAATTTAAAAAATCAATCTTTCAAACTCAAGAGAGAGAACACTGATTTCAGGAACAAATTGAGGGCTCTCTGCTTCTCCCCTCCCTCCCAATACATGAGCCCGGCATCCACCATGGCGAGTGCAGACCTACGCGCTGCCGCCTTCTCAAATGACTCTGAGCCTTTTCTACATTCTGCTTCACCCGTGGGCTTCCGTGCTTGAACTTCTTCCCCCATCGGAGCAGCATCATCGCCTCCCTCAGCGGCCGCAACACCTCCCACCATGATTGGCACACCACCGATGCCACCTTCAGGGTTAGGTCATCAAACGATGCCACTATCTTCGCCATCATGTCGTACGGTAGCGCCGAGAAGCCAGTCTTGAGAAGCAACCGCCGATGTCGGAAGGTCCCCACCCTCTTCTTCCTTTCCTTTTCTTTCTTCTCCCTCTTTTGTTCCTTTTCTTTGGGGGCTAATGGGTGGGTGGGGTGAGTACTGAGTAGTGATAATAAGCAAATGGTATTTGTGTCATTTCAAAAATTATTATGTTTAAAAGATGATTTTAAACGTTGAGGATGATTTTAATTAGAAAAAAAATGTCGAGAACGATTTTGATTTTGACCCCAAAATATTAGGGACGAAAAAAATACTTAACCCTATTATGAAAATTAGCAAAACTCAATTAATTTTATTTTTTGCAAATCAATAATATCAATATCACAAACAATTAACAACGAAAAAAATTAAGAAAATATATGCTAGGTTAACATTATAATTATATAATTATCATCTTCAAATTTTTTTTTTTCAAAAACCTAAATTATAATTATAAATTTATTATAAACTAAATAAATATGTAAACTATTCAAAAAATAATAAAAAAATAACTCATAGAAGAAAAAAGAATGAGAGATGATAATGAAAGATTACTTGCTATATATCCTTTGCAAAAAGAGGTGACGAGAACTCGAGAAGAGAAGAATGATTGTTCTGCTTTTTTTTGGTCTAGCGCTAAGAAAGAGAGAAGAAAGAAGGGATTTTTTAATTTTTGATTCAATTTGAAAATAACAAACATGTACATCAGATACTAGATATGACTTATTAGGCTTCTTTTTTGTTTAAGGTTACAATTGATCTATGGCCCAAATCAAGCCTATTGAGTTTGAGGAGTGGAAATGCCATAAATTTTTTAATATAGAGGCCACCATTTTTTTTTTCAAGAGAGTTTTTGTTGGAGAAGGGTGGATCACTGTCTCCCATCCCATCTAAGAAGCTTTGCGCCTTTGCCCCTGGCATTAATGGTAGTAGATACAATAGCAACAATATTATCAGATATCTTTTTGACAGCTTCTCCTAGTGTAGTCTCTTTTCTTAGTAGCTGCATGTAAATTGACCAAGCTACCTTTTTAGATTAATATTTGGCTTAAATTTGTTATTTTGGCCATTGACTTCATCAACATCCTTTTTCATTTTCTAGTTGAGCTTCCTTAACATGTATATGTATGACTATATATTTTGCTTATATTACTATGACACTTAAGAATTCAATTAAACTTATGTTTTTGCTTACTATTAGTTATCCATATTATCTTAATTATATGTAATGTTTAGTGTGACAACATATTATATATCTTCTCAAATTAACGTTGAGTTGAATTGATTTTGTGATACATGAAAGAAATTATTGCCACTAATAGACATTTACCTCTATGATTTGATTAATTCAACTCAATTAAGAATGATTCTTTGACTATTTCTATGTAAAGTAGTACACTCTTATTACGTTACAACTAGAAATTTACTTGTGATGTTTGTTATATTCAATAAAAAGAATAAAATTAATGGAAGTTTAAATAAAAATATATTCCCTTCCTTCTCTCCTCAAAATAATAAAAGATGTTATATTTTTTAAAAAGAGATAATGTAAAAAGGGAAAAGACTTTGGCACAACTAAATGATTTTTCTTTGTGCCATCAATGAAAAAGTAAAAAAGAAGGAACAGACAAAAAATCATCAAAAATAGAACTTTGCTAGGAGATAAAAAAACAAACAGCAAACATCGATAACCATAAACTTAGAGCAACAGTGAGGATATCAACTCACTAACATGGATTCAGGTGTTCTAACTCATGCTGTTATTATGTGATAGTAATAAATTTTAAAATCTTTTATTAATAATTTAAAATAGTTTTTAAATTGATAACAAAATAAAAACCAACACGATATTTATGGAAGATGGAGAGATCAAGACTCAAAAGTTCGAATAGGATGTTCAACATTTGGTGTGTGAGGTGGTAGGATATCTGTAAAAACATTTCGGTACTCAAATTAAAATATATCTGAGGTAGAAGATAAAAATTTCTGAAAATTATAAGATTTGAGGCTTGAAGAAGTCATGAACTCCCATTATATATTTTATAAGTATGTCTGAAAATAGATAGGATATGGTTAAGTTTAAATTCCATCTTAACGCTATCTATAAATTTATATTCTCTCTCAAACTCAATCTACTATATCTGCAGATTGAAAATCTCTCAATTCTAACATTATCCACACTCTAAAGTTCTACACTCGATTTTATCTGACCCAACCCGCAACAAATCAATTTTTTTCCATCAAACATAATATTTAAACATTTCGTAATTCATAAACATACTAATAAAATATAAAATACAAAATTAAGTTCATATTTAAATTAAAAGTAACAAAATTATAATAAAATCCATATTAAGATTACAAAAAAAAGATAACCTGGTTTCGATCTCCATTAACTTTATTATATATATAATAATTTTTAACTACATACTATAATATATCAAGAGTGCGGAGAGGGTTAATAAATCTAAATCCGCACCTGATCTTACTTGCAGTTGCAGCTCAATTCGTTCTGCTTTAAATTCAATCTACTCCAAATCAAATTGTCAGTCCTATTTGAACAAATTGAATCAAATTACATACTTACAAATAGAATTAGTATTATCATTTCTATTATGTAGTGGTCGAAATTCGTAACTTTCAATAATGATAACGGAATTCATTTCCATAATATTTGATCCGGTAGAAGGTATTAGGGGTGTTCGCGATGCGATTTGGATCGGTTTTGAGTCAAAAACTCATTCGATTCGAACAATAATTTTACTTGCGGTGCAGTTTGGATTGGATGATTTTAAAAAAAAATCCGATTCGATCCGATCCAATTTCAAGCGGTTTGGATTGAATTGGATTTGCGGTTTATAAATTAAAAAAATTAAATACATATAATAAGTCTCAACATCAAATTTTAAATAATCAATAATGATATAACAAATCTCAATAATATCTTAAAAAGTCAACCATAACATAACGATAGAAATAAAATTATAGGTTAGTTAAAATAAATAAATAAATAACATTTTGAATATAAAATATTTATTAAATAATAATAATACATGAATAATATAAAAATCTATAAAAAATTGAATATTTTATAAGTATAATTGTAAATATAATAATAAAATAATAATATTATAGCACATTGTGCGGTTTGGATTGAATTGGATCGGTTATGAAAAGTAGATCCGAAATTCAATCCGATTCAGCGGTTTGTAAAAAATAGAATCCAATCAAATCCGAATTAGTGTAGTTTTAATCAATTTTCGGTTTGGATTGAATTGAATAAGCAGTTTAATTTGGATCGATTTGAATTTGAACACCCCTAGAATGTATCCTTCCCATTTTCATGAGATTCTCTATTTATTGTTGCTGGAGTCATGGGCCTTTTGTGGGGCTGCTCTTGATGTTTTGGCACATATAGGGCTTGTCCCGAACAATTAATTATTTCACAAATCAGAATTATTAGCCAATAAGTGGCTTTTCCAAATTCCAAAGATTCTCCCCCACAATCTAAGTATTCTCCTACTGCTTTATTCAATTTCTAGGTGTTTTAGCATTTCTCTTTTCTCAAATAACCGAAACTCTACTTGGCTTGCACATGCAAAAGATACAAGACTTTACACGGTTAAAGAAACTCAAGCTTACTTAGCTTTAACCTATTCAGGAGCAAGTTTGGCATCACACCCTCATTATAGTAGCTATCGCAAGTGTTTTCAACCAATAATTCATTCCTTTACAGCTACCATACCATTTATTTTGCATGCACAGAACCTAGCTAGTCCTGTTTCATAAACCCAACATACACTAAACTTTCTCACGTTGATTTGCCTAGTTGGGCCATAATAGAAACATTTTGTAATAGCGTGCACACTATGGATGATTATTAAGAGAAAAAAGATATGTTGGATGTCAGTGAACATTAATTAGCAAAAACTTATTCAATCTGTGAATTGATGGCGAGCTTTGACACCTTTTGTAGCAACATACATAAGCTGCCTTGAAATAGTTATAACATTGGAGGGTGCTCCTAATCCACCGAATCGTTTTCCATACAAGCCTACCACTTGATAATACAAAAAGACATGTGGGCCGGATAAAAAAGTCTTCATGCCAATTATTTGATGGGCTGGTGACGTCACAAATTCATTTTAAGATGGAATCGGAATTGAGGAATTTTTTTAATAAGTAAAATAAATATTTTATTTACTAAAATAAATTATTTGTTGTATTTTGACCAAAATGTATCGGATATCTTATTTTGTTTAAAATCCCGCTAGGGAGCCAATGAGGAATCTTGACAATGTGTAAAATGGGTTGGTTATTTAGTCCAATAAAGATAAATAATAAATTCAAAAACTCTCATTCAATTATTTCACATCAAATTTCAAATGTCAAATTTTTAAAAAAATAACCATCTGAAATCCTAATTTACTAAACCATTTTACTCCAATACTCATTGTTTTTTCAACTGGCGACCACCCACCTTCATCAATAATCATCTCATTTCACCGTCGCTACTTGGCTTATCACACGCCACTCACCCTTAGTAAAAATAATCATCCACTTAAGGATAAAAATAATCATCCGCATACCTAATGAATTGACCATCTAACATATTTTAATTATGTATAATTAAACCCAATCCAATCAAAATAATCATCTACATAAAAATTAAATAATTATCCGCATACCTACTAAAATGACCATCCTAAATTGACCATTATATTAAAATAGAAGAAGATGAATAAACAGAAGAAACAACTATGATCATCCAATAATTTAATTTTTATTAAAAAAAGGTAAAATGTATAATTTGACACGAGTCTTTTGATTTAATGTAACCATAAAATTGAAGAAACAAAAAAAAGCTTGAACATACGAGGAGACATGAATGAGAATCAAAAGTAAGCAATTGAGTGTTTGATTTGATATTGTCTTCAAGCACACGTGGTGCCGTCAAAGCATGCGACATACGTTCCCCACACCACCGGTAGGTACTCGGTGAAGCGTTTCAGGAAAGAACAGTGCCCGATCGTTGAGAGGCTCACTAACTTCCTCATGATGCATGGAAAAAACAACGGTAAGAAGCTTATGGCTGTTAGGATCATCAAACACACCATGGAAATCATTCACTTGCTTACTGACCAGAATCCTATCCAAGTCATCGTTGATGCCGTTATCAACAGGTAGTGATTGTTTATCTGTAGATCTATGGATTTTTATTTCTATGAACAGCGGCGTCATTGAGCTTTTAGCGGCGTATGCTCCAGGAGGGCGGGACGTCGCTGACCGCGAAAGGGAGATGGGGCTGCTTCGAGAGGAGGACGACAGTGCTAAGATTTGGGTTATTACCTGGTCGCCGGATGGTTGCCACCGACTATGATGAGAGAGGGGGACTATAAGGCACAGAATGGGGTATAGGTAGCAGATGGAGGGTGACGGCTCTGTTAAGGTTTGGGTGTAGGGACTATATGTAGTGTGAATGAATTTAACTACTAATTCTAATTTTTTAAATTTCAAAATCTGAATTTAAATAATTATTAAATAATTAATTAAAAATCTTATTTTTAATTTTTAAAATACCTTTCTTTCTAAACCCATTGTACACTAAAATCATTGGCTCTCCATACTTTCTCTATTGTTTATAGTGTCAACGAGATAAGACTACATGTATCTCGTTGGTGCACGAAATTGTAATCACACTTTTGCAACTCCGCACAACTAACCAGCAAGTGCACTAGGTCGTCCAAGTAATACCTTACGTGAGTAAGGGTCGATCCCACAGAGATTGTCTGCTTGAAGCAAGCTATGGTTATCTTATTATTCTTAGTCAGGATATCAATAACAATTCTTAGTTTTATTTGTAAAAGGTAAAAGAACATGAAATAAATGATATTTGTGATTCAGTGATGAGTAATAGGTTGAGGTTTTGGAGATGCTCTGTCCTCTAAATCGCTGCTCTCCTACTGTCTTCTTCTCCAAACGCGCATGGCTCTTTTTATGGCAGGCTTTATGTTGTTGGATCACCGTTGTCAATGGCTACCATCTGTCCTCTCAGTGAAAATGGTTCGGCTACGGTTCTCACCGCAGGGCTAATCATCTGTTGGTTCTCACTTGTGTTGGAATAAGATCCATTGATCTTTTTGCACACTATCACTGCGTCCAATAGTCGCGAGTTTGAAGCTCATCACAGTCATCCCTTCCCAGCTCCTACTCGGAATACCATAGACAAGGTTTAGATTTTCGGATCTCAGGAATGCTGCCAATTGATTCTAGCATCTACCACGAAGGTTCAAATCTCACGAGTTTTAGTGCTCTATTGTCAGGAGATGCAGGTCAAACTCGTGGATTAGAAACCCAAGAGATACATACTCAAGCTGTCGCCCAATGACTAAGTTGAGCTCATGTAGAACGAAAGTGGTTGTCAGGCACACGTTCATAAGTTGGGGAATGATGATGAGTGTCACGGATCATCACATTCTCCATGTTGAAATACGAGTGAGTATCTTAGAATAGAAACAAACGTGATTGAATAGAAAATAGTAGTAATTGCATTAATCCATGGAAACACATCAGAGCTCCTCACCCCCTCACCTATGGGGTTTAGAGGTTCATACTGTAGAAGATACAATAGGATTTGTCAAAAATGTCATAAGTTGCAAAATAAATCTCTAAAAGTAATTTTTATACTAAACTAGAAATCTAGGTTTACAGAGAATGAGTAACTAAATACAGAGAGTGCAGAAATCCACTTCTGGAGCCCACTTGGTGAGTGTTTGGGCTGAGCTTCCTAGCTTTCACGTGCATGTGCCGTTTTTGGAGTTAAACGCCAGCTTGGATGCCAGTTTGGGCATTTAACTCCAGCTTTGGTGCCAGTTCTGGCGTTTTACGCCAGAAAAGGGCCTCTGGTGGGCGTTTAAATGCCAGTTTGGCCCATCAAATCTCGGGCAAAGTATGAACTATCATATATTGTTGGAAAGCCCAAGATGACTATTTTCCAACGCAATTGAGAGCGCGCCAATTGGGCTTCTGTAGCTCCAGAAAATCTACTTCGAGTGCAGGGAGGTCAGAATCCAACAGCATCTGCAGTCCTTTTTCAGCCTCTGAATCAGATTTTTGCTCAGGTCTCTCAATTTCAGCCAGAAAATACCTGAAATCACAGAAAAACACACAAACTCATAGAAAAGTCCAAAAATGTGATTTTTTCATAAAAACTACTAAAAATATATTAAAAAGTAACTAAAACATACTAAAAACTACCTAAAAACAATGCCAAAAAACGTATAAATTATCCGCTCATCACAACACCAAACTTAAATTGTTGCTTGAAAAAAAATAGGATAAAAAGAAGAGAATATACAATAAATCCCAAAATATCAATGAAGCTTAGTTCTAATTAGATGAGCAGGACTTGTAGCTTTTTGCTTCTGAATAGTTTTGGCATCTCACTTTATCCTTTGAAATTCAGAATGATTGGCATCTATAGGAACTCAGAATTAAGATAGTGTTATTGATTCTCCTAGTTCAGTATGTTGCTTAAACACAGCTACTTATGAGTCTTGGCCGTGACCCTAAGCATCTTGTTTTCCAGTATAACCACCGGATACATAAATACCACAGACACATAACTGGGTGAACCTTTTCAGATTGTGACTCAGCTTTGCTAGAGTCCCCAGTTAGAGGTGTCCAGAGTTCTTAAGCACACTCTTTTGCTTTGGATCACGACTTTAACCACTCAGTCCCAAGCTTTTCACTTGGACCTTCAAGACACAAGCACATGGTTAGGGACAACTTGATTTAGCTGCTTAGGCCAGGATTTTATTCCTTTGGGCCCTCCTATCCATTAATGCTCAAAGCCTTGGATCCTTTTTACCCTTGCCTTTTGGTTTAAAGGGCTATAGGCTTTTTCTGCTTGCTTTTTCTTGTTTTTTTTCTTTCTTTTTCTTTATTTTTTTCACCATTTTTTCTCTTTTTTTTTCATCGCAAGCTTTTTATTTTTCACTGCTTTTTCTTGTTTCAAGAATCAACTTTATGATTTTTCAGATTATCAATAACATTTCTCTTTTTTCATTATTTTTTCAAGAGCCAACAATTTTAACATTCATAAACTTCACTACCAAAAATATGCACTGTTCAAGCATTCATTCAGAAAACAAAAAGTATTGCCACCACATCAAAATAATTAAACTAAGTTCAAGATAGAATTCAAAATTCATGTACTTCTTGTTCTTTTGCAATTAAAAACATTTTTCATTTAAGAAAGGTGAAGGATTCATGGGACATTCATAGCTTCAAGGCATAGACACTAGACACTAATGATCATGTAATAAAGACACAAACATAGACAAAACATAAAGCATAAGAAATGAAAAATAGAAAAACGAATAACAAGAAAATTAAAGAACAGGTCCACCTTAGTGATGGCGGCTAGTTCTTCCTCTTCAAGTTCCTATGGAGTGCTTAAACTCCTCAATAGCTCTTCGTTGCCTTTGTTGTTCTTCCCTCATGACTCTTTGGTGCTCCATGTTGGAACTCAAATCTTTTAAAGAGGTGTTGAGTTACTCCCAATAGTTGTGTGGAAAAAAATGCATCCCTTGAGGCATCTCAGGAATTTCTTGATGAGGGACTTCCTCATGCTCTTGTTGAGGTCCATGAGTGGGCTTTCTTGTTTGCTCCATCCTCTTTTTAATGATGGGCTCTTGAGATGAATCTCTCCATCTCCCATGACTCGGAGGTGGAAGCCACTACCTTCCCTTTCCTCTTTCTAGAGGTTTCTCCGGCCTTAGGTACCATTAATGGTTATGGAAAAATAAAAAGTAATGCTTTTTCCACACCAAACTTAAAAGGTTTGCTCGTCCTCGAGCAAAAGAAGAAAAAAAAAGAGGAGAAGAAGAAATAGAGGACATGAAGGTGTGTGGCAATTCGGCCAAGGGGGTTAAGTGTTGGAGATGTGTGAAATGGAAGGTGGTAAGGAGGGTTATTTATAGGGTAAGGGAAATAGGGTAATCGTGTGGAGAATGGGTGGGTTTGGGAGGGAAATGGTTTGAATGTGAATGATAAGGTAGGTGGGTGTTGGTGGGGATCCTATGGGGTCCACAGATCCTGAGGTGTCAATAAATTCTCATCCCAGCACCTTCCTGGCATTTAAATGCCTATTGTATGCCAAATCTGGCATTAAACGCCAGTTCTGCTACCTTTCCTGGCATTAAACGTCAGGATGGTGCCCCTTTCTGGCGTTTAACGCCAGCCAGACACCAGATAGCCCTTTCTGGCGTTAAACACCACTCTGGCTGCCAATTTTGGCGTTTAACGCCCAGAATGCTGCCAGACTGGGCGTTAAACGCCCATTCTGCTATCCTTACTGGCGTTTAAACCCCAGTAAGCCTGTCCTCTAGGGTGTGCCATTTTTGATACTATTTTTTATTCTGCTTTAATTCTGCAGTTGTTTTTATTACTCCACATGATCCTCAACCTAAGGAAAACATAAAATAACAATGGAAAATGAAATGAAAAAGTAATTAACTTAGATAAATAAGATTGGGTTGCCTCCCAATAAGCACTTCTTTACTGTCAATAGCTTGACATTACTGAGCTTTATAGTTTGCAATGTCTGCAAACCATAGAGCTTCCTGAATGGCAAACAGTTGCTCATCCGGAAAGGTTTCAGAGATCTCAGTAGGAGGGAGGGACGCTCCTGCAACTGGTTCTATCCAGGACAGGTGATCAGCTACTTGATTCTCTGTCCCTTTTCTGTCTCTTATTTCTATATCAAACTCTTGCAGAAGCAACACCCATCTTATAAGTCTGGGCTTTGAATCCTGCTTTGTGAGGAGATATTTTAGAGTAGCATGGTCAGTGTACACAATCACTTTTGATCCTACTAAATAGGATCTGAACTTGTCAATGGCAAAAACCACTGCAAGCAACTCCTTTTATGTGGTTGTGTAATTCTTCTATGCGTCATTTAAAACAAGGCTAGCATAATAAATGACATGCAGAAGCTTGTCATGTCTCTGTCCTAATACTTCACCAATGACATGGTCACTGACGTCACATATTAGTTCAAATGGTAATGTCCAGTCTGGTGCAGAAATGACTGGTGTTGTGACCAGCTTAGCTTTCAGAGTCTCAAAGGCCTGCAAACACTCTGTGTCAAAGACAAATGGTGTGTCAGCGGCTAGCAGATTGCTCAGAAGTTTTGCAATTTTCGAAAAATCCTTTATAAACCTCCTATAAAATCCTGCATGTCCCAAAAAGCTTCTGATTGCCTTAACATTGGCAGGTGGTGGTAATTTTTCAATTACCTATACCTTAGCTTGATCCACCTCTATTCTCATGTTCAAAATTTTGTGCCCAAGGACAATTCCTTCAGTCACCATAAAGTGACATTTTTCCCAATTTAAAACCAGGTTAGTCTCTTGGCACCTTTTCAGAACAAGTGCTAGATGGTCAAGACAGGAGCTGAATGAGTCTCCAAATACTGAGAAGTCATCCATGAAGACTTCCAAAAATTTCTCTACTATATTAGAGAAGATAGAGAGCATGCATCTCTGAAAGGTTGTAGGTGCATTGCACAGTCCAAATGGCATCCTTCTATAGGCGAATACTCCAGATGGACATGTGAATGCTATTTTCTCTTGGTCCTGGAGATCTACTGCAATTTGGTTGTAACTAGAATAGCCATAAAAAAAAGTAGTAGTAATCATGAACTGCTAGTTTCTCTAGCATCTGGTTTATGAATGGTAAAGGAAAATGATCCTTTCTAGTGGCTGTATTAAACCTTCTGTAGTCAATAAATATACGCCACCCTGTAACTGTTCTTGTAGGAACCAGTTCATTCTTTTCATTATGAACTACTGTCATGCCTCCCTTCTTGGGGACAACTTGGACAGGACTCACCCAAGGACTATCAGAAATAGGATAAATAATCCCAGCCTCTAGTAACTTACTCTTTTTGCACTACTTCCTTCACGGTTGGATTTAGCCGCCTTTGTGGTTGAACCACTAGCTTAGCATCATCCTCCAATAGGATCTTGTGCATGCATCTGGCTGGGCTAATGCCCTTAAGATCACTTATGGACCACCCAAGAGCTGTCGTGTGTGTCCTTAGCACTTGAATTAATGCTTTCTCTTCCTGTGGCTCTAAAGCAGAGCTTATGATCACGGGAAAAGTGTCATCCTCTCCTAGAAATGCATATTTTAGGGATGGTGGTAGTGGTTTGAGCTCGGGTTTAGGAGGCTTCTCCTCTTCCTGAGGAGTTTTCAGAGGTTCTTTTGTTTTCTCTGGTTCCTCCAGATCAGGCTGAACATCTTTAAAAATGTCCGCTAGCTCTGATTCGAGACTCTCAGTCATATTGACCTCTTCTACCAGAGAGTCAATAATATCAATGCTCATGCAGTCGTTTGGGGTGTCTGGGTGCTGCATAGCTTTGACAACATTCAACTTAAACTCATCCTCATTGACTCTCAAGGTCACCTCCCCTTTTTGGACATCAATGAGGGTTCGTCCAGTCGCTAGGAAAGGTCTTCCTAGAATGAGAGTTGCACTCTTGTGCTCCTCCATTTCCAGCACCACAAAGTCAGTGGAAAAGGCAAACGGCCCAACCTTGACAATCATGTCCTCAATTACGCCTGATAGAATTTTAGTGGGGCCATCAGCAAGTTGGAGGCATATCCGGGTTGGTTTGACTTCTTCAGTCAAACCAAACTTTCTGATAGTGGATGCAAGTATCAGGTTGATACTTGCCCCAAGATCACATAGAGCTGTCTTGGTACAAGCATCCTCTAATGTGCATGGTATCATAAAGCTTCCGGGATTCTTAAGCTTCTCTGGTAAGCTTTTCAGAATGGCTGCACTGCATTCTTCAGTGAGGAAAATGTTTTCAATTTCTCTCCAATCCTTCTTATGACTTAAGATCTCTTTCATGAACTTAGCATAAGAAGGTATTTGCTCAAGTGCCTCTGCAAATGGGATTTTTATTTCAAGAGTCCTGAGATAATCTGCAAAGCGGGCAAATTGTTTATCCTGTTCTGCTTGGTGGAGTTTTTACGGATAAAACATCTTGGCTTTATATTCTTCAACCTTAGTTGCTGCAGGTTTATTCCCTACAGAGGTAGTTGGAGAAGCCTGCTTAAGGGGGTTATTATCAGCACTTGCAAGTGTCTGACCTCTCATTGGCGTTTGAACGCCAAAATTGGGGGCTGGATGGGAGTTTAACGCCAATTTTCCACCCTTTTATGGTGTTTGGACGCCAGAATTGGCCATCCACTGCGCGTTTAACGCCAATTTTGCACCCTTTTCTGGCGTTTGAACGCTAGAATCATTCCTCTCTGGGCTCTTATGGTTCTTAGAGGGATTTTGGGCAGTGGCTCGGTCATCCTCTGTCAGTTGTCCTTTTCTTGGCTTCCTACTGCTTTGAGTTAAGGTATTCAATGTCTTTCCACTCCTCAAAGGAACAGCTTGACACTCTTCTGTTATTTGTTTAGATAATTATTGTCTTGTCTGATCCAATTGTGCTTCCATATTCTTGTTAGCATTTTGAGTGTCTTGTAGCATCTCTTTAAATTCTTCTAACTGTTTTGTTAGAGAAAGTAATTGCTAGTTGAGTTCAGCAACTTGTTTTGGCGGACTAGGTTCAGTGGATGCTGCTTTAGCCTCTTCTTTCATGGAGGACTCACTACTTAAGTACAGATGGTGATTTCTAGAAACTGTATCAATGAGCTCTTGAGCCTCTTCAATTGTCTTTCTCATGTGTATAGATCTACCAGCTGAGTGGTCTAGAGATATCTGTGCCTTTTCTGTAAGTCCGTAGTAGCAGATGTCTAACTGCACCAATTCTGAAAACATTTCAGAGGGATATTTCCTTAGCATCTCTCTGTACCTCTCCCAAGCATCATGAAGGGATTCATCATCCTCTTGTTTAAAGCCTTGGATGTCCAGCCTTAACTGTGTCATCCTTTTTGGAGGAAAATATTGATTCAGGGATTTTGTTTGATAACTGTTTCCATGTTTTTATGCTTGTTGTAGGTTGGTTATTTAACCACCTTTTGGCTTGATCTTTTACAGCAAATGGAAACAAAAATAATCTGTAGACATCCTGATCTACTTCCTTATCACGTACCGTGTCAGCAATCTAAAAGAACTATGCCAGAAACTCAGTAGGTTCTTCTTGTGGAAGACCGGAATATTGGCAATTTTGTTGCACCATGATAATGAGCTAGGGATTTAGCTCAAAATTACTGGTTCTGATGGGAGGTATACAGATACTACCCCCATATGAAGCAGTAGTGGTGTTACTATATGACCCCAGAGTCCTTCTAGACTGTTTAGTTCTACTTAGGTCCATGATGGAGAAAGGGAGGTGATGTGGATTGTGAATAAAATTTTATTTTATTTTATTTTAATATATTTTTTTCATTTTCGGACCGAAATAAATAATAATAATAATAATAATAATAATAATAATAATAATAATAATAATAATAATAATAATAATAATAAATTGGAAACTAAAATAATTAATTATTTAAAAAGATTTGAAAATTTTTTATGAGAATTTTCAAAAAAAAATGGAGAGAATGTGGTTAGGAAGTTTTGAAAGAGATATGATTTTAGAAATTTTAAAAAAAGATATGATTTGAAAAAGATATGATTTTTAAAAATTTTAACCAAGTCAACCCAAGGGATTCAAAAATAATGATTAAATAAAGGAATATATATTTTTGAATTTAATGAGGAAAAAGAAAAATAGTAAAATAACACCAAACTTAAAATCTTTAGATCAAAATAAAGAAAACAAACAAGAAAACTTTGAATGTCAAGATGAACACCAAGAACACTTTAAAGATCAAGATGAACACCAAGAACAATTTTTGAAAATCTTTAGGAAAATAAAAACACAAAGGACACCAAACTTAAAAATTTTTATACTTTGGACACTAATAATTCAAAAATGCACAAGAAAAATAAGGAAAGACACAAAACAAGAAAAACTAAATATCAAACAAGGAAAATAAACAAGAACAACTTGAAGATCAAGAAAGAACACAATGTATATATTTTTGAAAAATTTTTAAGAAAAATTAAAACATGCAATTGACACAAGACTCAAACAAGAAACACAATTTTTTTTTGAATAGAAAATAAAGGACTCAAAGTTAGTGACTCTAAACCAAAAAGATAAATTCTTCCTAATCTAAGCAACAAGATAAACCGTCAGTTGTCCAAACTCGAACAATCTCCAGCAATGGCGCCAAAAACTTGGTGCACGAAATTGCAATCACACTTTTGCAACTCCGCACAACTAACCAGCAAGTGCAATGGGTCGTCCAAGTAATACCTTACGTGAGTAAGGGTCGATCCCATGGAGATTGCCGGCTTGAAGCAAGCTATGGTTATCTTATTATTCTTAGTCAGGATATCAATAACAATTCTTAGTTTTATTTGTAAAAAGTAGAAGAACATGAAATAAATGATACTTGTGATTCAGTGATGAGGAATAGGTTGAGGTTCTGGAGATGCACTGTCCTCTGAATGGCTGCTCTCCTGCTATCTTCTTCTCCAAACGTGCATGGCTCTTTCTATGTCAGGCTTTATGTTGGTGGATCACCGTTGTCAATGGCTACCACTCGTCTTCTCAGTGAAAATGGTCTGTCTACGATTTACACCACAGGGCTAATCATCTGTCGGTTCTTATTTGTGTTGGAATAAGATCCATTGATCCTTTTGCACACTGTCAGTGCACCCAACAGTCGCGAGTTTGAAGCTCGTCACAGTCGTCCCTTCCCAGATCCTACTCGGAATACCACAGACAAGGTTTAGATTTTCGGATCTCAAGAATGCTGCCAATTGATTCTAGCCTCTACCACGAAGGTTCAGATCTCACGAGTTTGAGTGCTCTGTTGTTAGGAGATGCAGGTCAAACTCATGGATTAGAAACCCAAGAGATACACACTCAAGCTATCGCCCAATGACTACGTTGAGCTCATGTAGAACGAAAGTGGTTGTCAGACACGCGTTCATAAGTTGGGGAATGATGATGAGTGTCACGGATCATCACATTCTCCATGTTGAAATGCGAGTGAGTATCTTACATTAGAAACAAACGTGATTGAATAGAAAACAGTAGTAATTGCATTAATCCATGGAAACACAGTAGAGCTCCTCACCCCCCACCTATGGGGTTTAGAGGTTCATACTGTAGAAGATACAATAGGATTTGTCAAAAATGTCATAAGTTGCAAAATAAATCTCTAAAAGTAGTTTTTATACTAAACTAGTAACCTAGGTTTACAGAGAATGAGTAACTAGATGCAGAGAGTGCAGAAATCCACTTTCGGGGCCCACTTAGTGAGTGTTTGGGCTGAGCTTCCTAGATTTCACGTGCATGTGCCGTTTCTGGAGTTAAACGCCATCTAGGATGCTAGTTTGGGCATTTAACTCCAGCTTTGGTGCCAGTTCTGGCATTTTACGCTAGAAAAGGGTCTCTAGTGGGCGTTTAAACGCCAGTTTGGCCCATCAAATTTCGGGCAAAGTATAGACTATCATATATTGCTGGAAAGATAAAGATGTCTACTTTCCAACGCAATTGAGAGCGCGCCAATTGGGCTTCTGTAGCTCCAAAAAATATACTTTGAGTGCAGGGAGGTCAGAATCCAACAGCATCTGCAGTTCTTTTTCAGCCTCTGAATCAGATTTTTGCTCAGGTCCCCCAATTTCAGCCAGAAAATACCTGAAATCACAGAAAAACACACAAACTCATAGTAAAGTCTAGAAATGTAAGTTTTTTCATAAAAACTACTAAAAATATATTAAAAAGTAACTAAAACATACTAAAAACTACCTAAAACAATGCTAAAAAGCGTATAAATTATCCGCTCATCACTCGTCCACACTGTAGACGAGATAAGACATGAGAGAATGTGACTACATGTTTGTACACGTGTTGTGTAAAGCTCTTATCTCATTTACACTATAAATAAGATAAGAGTTGAGGAAGCCTAAATATTCATTTCATCCACAGCTACTATTAAGAGCTTTTTACTTCCATTTTTTTGCCTTTTCTCCCATTTTTTTTACCCTTTTTCTAATCATATTTCCGAATTACTTAAAAAATATGGTGCGCGCTGATAATCACGACGTAGACATTAACAAAATAAACGCAATTTGGCACATTGCAAGAGTAGTTGACTTTGAAGTTGATGTTGTTTTTTATTTTATGTTTATGTTAAAGTAAGATGTGTTGCCATATTTAGGGTACTTTTATGGAGTGACCGAAAAATGGCACAGTCACATGTGTCCGCCATCAAGCGAACACGGAGCGACCCTTGTGACCAACCTTCGAAAGGCTCCAACTCCTCAACCGGGAACACAGAAGCCTGCCTGTCGCAGTTAGTGACGTGCATCTTCGATATTCCCTCTCATTTTTCTCAATAGCAGCTATCAGCCATTGTGAAAACTGATTACCTACTACTAGCTGTATGTGTGCCTCTTGTCCCTTCTTGATGAACAAGTGCTGCAACCTCTCGTTGGTGCATCGCACGATAGCTGATATCGGTAGATAGCGTATACCCTTAAGAATAGCATTCATGCACTCGGAGATATTCGTTGTCATGTGTCCAAATCGGCAACTACCATCGCAGTGTTGTAGCAGATATCTTTGTTGAACCTACCAACCCAATTGCAAAGGCTATGACGATGCCCAATTGCTTAGGTTCAGATCTTCAAACTAAAATTAGAGATTGTTCGTTGCAAATATAGTCCAAACCCAACAATTGAACATCAATCAAATATTAAATTCAATACAAAATAACCGAGAGTTTTAAGTCCTGGGTCGTTCTCCCTAGGAATTGCAATTAAGTGTCATATTATTGGCTATGAGGAAATTAGGGGTTGTGATTGTAATTGGCAAGAAATTAAAAGGTAAGAAGGTAACTTAACATGCAAAAAATTAAATAAAGGCAAGTAAAGGCAATGATAATAGAATTTAAATACTAAAAGAGCTCTTGGTGAAGATTGGGTAATTAGGGCTTGCTATCCTAGTAGTGGACCACAAACATGCTAATTGTGTGTGAATTAATTCCAATTAGTCAACCCTACATCGAGGATAAGTCAAAAGGGCATAATTAACCTCAATCCACAAGTCCTAGCCAACTCACTAATTAACTTAGTAAAAGGCTAGCGTTAGTAGAAACCAAGTTAATTAACAACCCTCACACAATGTGGAATAGACATCCACCACTCAAGTTCACCCAAACCACTCAATTTCTCAACCAAGAGCGAGAAAAACTATGTGAAAGCATTTTATCAAACACTTGGTGGGTATAAAAAGAAAGCATGGTAAATAACAAGAAATAATAAATGCTACAACTACCAAGCAAGAAAAATAAAGATAGCAACTCAATAAGGCAATAAAGAAACATAAACATCAAAATTGCATTAAACGAAATTAAAAGTGACAAGTGTGTTCATACAACTAAAATGAGCATAAAAGAGAAATTAACAAAGGAAACAAAGAGAGTAAAGGCAATAGAACAAGAAAATGTAAATAAAACTACAATTAAACAAGAATTAAAGAGAGAAATTAAAGAGAGAATAAAGATAAAAAACCCTAATTCTAAAGAGAAGGGGGAGCTTCTCTCTCTAGAAACTAAAGACAAAAACGTGTAAAAACCTAAACCTAAGTGCTCCCCCCTTCATTCCTCTTCAATTTGGCTTGAAATAGCTTCAAAAAAGAGTTGGATTGGGTTTCAGGGGCCCAGAAATCGCCTCCAGCGGTTTGCAGTTAATGACCTCACGTGCCAGGACCTGTATGGACACACAGATGTGTGCGTTCGCACACTTGCTATTTTCTGACTTGTGTGTACGCACTAATTGTGTGCGTACGCACACTTCAACTTATATCCACTATAGGAAATTATATATCATTTCGAAGCCCTGGACGTTAGATTTTCAATGCCGCTAAAACCACCTCATTTGGATCTCTGTAGCTCAAGTTATGATCACTTTAGTACCGAGAGGTCAGGGCTGGCAGCTTTACAAATCCTTCATTTCTTGAATTCTCCCATTTTGCATGCTTTCCTTCCACTTTTTCAATCCATACTTGCCTTATAAGCCTAAAATTACTCAACAAATACATCAAGGTATTAAATGGAATTAAAGTGAATAAAATTTAGCAATTATAAAGCTTAAAAAAGCATGTTTTCACTTTCAAGCAC
Organism: Arachis stenosperma; assembly: GCF_014773155.1. Lineage (NCBI taxonomy): Eukaryota > Viridiplantae > Streptophyta > Magnoliopsida > Fabales > Fabaceae > Arachis > Arachis stenosperma. The sequence goes on along the minus strand of NC_080379.1, from coordinate 100,277,829 downwards.
AATTTAGGGAAAAATTATGAAACTATGCTATTTCAATGAATAAATGCAAGAAAAGTCAATAAAATCCACCTAATTAAAGCAATTAAATACCATGAAATGTAGATTCATCAGGTTACAAGAAGGATATTGCTGTTACCATCTTGTGCCACTGTAATAAGCAAAACACCACCATATTTTCCATAAAGATGCGTTCCATCGACGAAGACGAACGGCTTGCAATGCTTGAAAGCCTCTACCAAGTAGGTAAGGCCCAAAATACCTTATCAAACATGCTGCAATCATGCACCATGAGGTGCCCAACATAGTACATCCAACACTGATCTCACACATCGTTCCGGGACAAGAACTCTGCAGGGATTGCAGCAACCTCGGCATCTTATTGTACAACTCCTCCCAATCACCGCATATTTGCGCAATCGCTTTTGCTTCGCCATCTAGACCTTTCTATACGAGGGTTTGAAGTGATAGTTTTACCTAACTGCACCTTGTAGGACAAAGATGCTGATGGACGGGTTGGATTGTATCAGCGGGAGGATGACACGGCAAATGAGACTATTGTCTAACAGTCGGTGGTCTTGCAACATGGTGAGTGCTAAACACGTGTACGCTCCTCCCACCCTACACACCTCCCTAACGAAATAGAACAACCGTGGTTGACAGGTACAACAAGCATAACAATGACAATTGATAATATAGAACACAATGAAACTTCAACTTACTAGTATCCGAGATTCTGTCAAAGAGCCAAGGTTAGCCTACTTCATGTTGTCGGCAACGCACATGGTACTTTAATCAATCCGATTCCACTACTCAGTATTTAGCACTTCTATGAATGCTGTAATTCTTTACACCCTGCATTACTGCATCTCTGCTTTTGAATCTATGGCCAATCCGAAACTCCACACCACCATCTAAGTTGTAATCATCTTCACCCGTATTGGAAAATAAATTCTTCTCTTGCATTGTGTTCAGATCCAAAGGATACACACTTATAACCAAATATCCACTACTACTAGATATTTTTGCTTATTTTCGGAAGAACTAGGTAGAGAAGTAGTGAAATATTTCTGGAGAATATAAAGGATTGCACATCCTTTTATAATTGTTGAAAATTTGTCTTTATGTATTTTGTTATAGTGTAAACATCATAATTATTCACTTATCCCTTTTACAGTGTAAACGAGATAAGATTACATATATCTCGTCTACACTGTAAATGATATATACACTTCATTTCTATGTGGTCTTATCTCGTTTATAATGTAAACAAAATACTTATAATTTTATCTCGTTTACACTAAAAATAGAATAAGAAATTTGATACATTTTGATCAAAATGCTACTTATTATTTATTTTGGTAAATAAAATATTTATTTTATAAAAATATTTATTTTATGAGAAATTATAAAGGGAGTTCATACAATGATGCGTAAATAATGTACATGAGAAAAGAGATGAGAGGGGGAAACATTGGGAGGGGTGGGTTTTGGGTTTTCCAGCCACGCACAAAAGATCCTAGGGTTTGAAATCGAGAAGAATACCATGGCCTGGAAAATGAGTCTTTTTCTGTGTTTGTGGATAATTTGCTGGAGGATATTTCAAAGAGGGAATTATATCATTTGTTCTGTTGAACAAGAAGAATTAATGACATATATCTTGTCCGTAAAAGTAAACGAGGAGCGGTTTATCTCTTTGCTTTTGTACGGTACACCACGAAGGGCGCGCGCTGAAGGCGATCACGGAGATGAATAATATGAGACTATGAGGGAAAATCGTATCAGTAGGTGAAGCTAGGTTTCACAGGCAACAGTAGGAGAGGGACCGGCGGGTGCATGTGAAACGAATCGATCATCAGGAGGCGGAGCTTACAGAGTGTGGTCGTGGAAAAGAGATTACTTTGACGTAACATGTGGAGGTGAAGACGGATGGAAAACATGTTACTGACCAACACGCGAATGAGCGGCTGAAGAGGGCAGAAGTGTCGATAGTGGCAGAAAATATGGATTGGTTAGTGTGGAGCTTAGTAGGAAGCATTTTGAAACCTTTTGACCATAAATTGTTGCGAAGGGAAATTTGCAAAAATGTGCCTCATGGGGTGGAAGTAAGCGAGCTGGGTGCTTGTAAGGTTTTAATCACATTTGATTCGGTGAAGCATGCAGACGAGTTATTTACTTTCAAGTTGGATAGGCTACTACAATTTTTCCATAAAGTTTGGAGATGGGAGGTGTCGGAACGTTGTGAGACCAGACGGGTTTGGTTGGAATGTTATGGTGTGCCTTTACACGTATGGTCCTCAGAAACGTTTAAGACCATAGGTGGCCTATGGGGTGATGTGATTAGATGTGATATAGACTCAGGAGTAGGATCATCCTTTAGAGCGGGACAAATTCAAGTTGACACAGGCACTTTTGAAGTCATTTGAGATTGGATCTACATCTCAAACGGTGATAGTGGTTTTGATGTTTATGTTAATGAAGAGGGTTATTAGGCTTGTGGGGCAAAAAGTTTGGTACAGGACCAAGGTGGGTGGGCTGGGATCAAGAACGTTGTTGATGATGGTAATAGTCATATGAATGAGGCAGTGCTGCGGGATCCGGCAACAGACTTGACGATTTTAAGTGATAACATGATCGGCAGTGAGGAGGGTAGAAGGGTCATTGATGAGGTACTCGTTAATGATTTAAATTTCAAATTTCATAATTTGAATGAAGCTTTTAACGTAATTGATTTGGATGGCTGCACGGAGTATAATGGAATGGAGAATATTGGGAGATTTGGTTTGATTGAGGAGGAGAGTTCGGAGAGAACAGTTACATAGGCTCTTGTCATGTGTGAAGTGGTGCACGAAATTGCAATCACACTTGCAATTCCGTACAACTAACCAGCAAGTGCACTGGGTCATCCAAGTAATACCTTACGTGAGTAAGGGTCGATCCCATGGAGATTGTCGGCTTGAAGCAAGCTATGGCTACCTTGTAACTCAGGAGATTATCAATGAAAAGTGTTTTGTTTGCAATAAAATAAAAGAGCATGAAATAAAAGGTACTTGTGATTCAATAATGGAGAACAAGTTAGAGTTTTGGAGATGCTCTGTCATCTGACTTTCTGCTTTCCTACTGTCTTCTTCTTCACGCACGCAAGGCTCCTTCCATGGCAAGCTGTGTGTAGGATGTCACCGTTGTCAATGGCTACTTCCCATCCTCTCAGTGAAAATGGTCCATGTGCGCTGTCACCGCACAGATAATCATCTGTCGGTTCTCGATCATGTTGGAATAGAATCCAGTGATCCTTTTGCGTCTGTCACTACGCCCAACACTCACAAGTTTGAAGCTCGTCACAGTCATCCCTTCATAGATCCTACTCAGAATACCACAGACAAGGATTAGACTTTCCGGATCCCAGGAATGACCGCCAATAATCCTAGCTTATACCACGAAGACTCTGATCTTTCGGAATGGAGGCTAAGAGATACACATTCAATCTAAGATAGAATGGAGGTGGTTGTCAGGCACGCGTTCATAAGTTGAGAATAGGTAAATGATGCAGAAATCCACTTCCGGGCCCACTTGGTGTGTGCTTGTGCTGAGCCTTGAGCTTTACACGTGTAGAGGTCTATTCCTGGAGTTAAATGCCAGCTTTTGTGCCAGTTTGAGCATTTTAACTCCAACTTTTATGCTAGCTCTGGCGTTTTGACGCCAGAAAAGGGTAGAGAGCTGGCGTTTTGACGCCAACTTATATCATCAAAACTCGCTCAAAGTATGGATTATTATATATTGCTGGAAAGCCCTAGATATCTACTTTCCAACGCAATTGAGAGCACACAGTTTGGAGTTCTGTAGCTCCAGAAAATTTATTTTGAGTGCAGGGAGGTCAGAATCCAACAGCATCTGCAGTCCTTCTTCAGTCTCTGAATCAGATTTTTGCTCAGGTCCCTCAATTTCAGCCAGAAAATACCTAAAATCATAGAAAAACACACACACTCATAATAAAGTCTAAAAATATGAATTTTGCATAAAAACTAATAAAAACATCCTAAAAAGTAGCTAGATCCTACTAAAAACTATATGAAAATACCCCCAAAAAGCGTATAAAATATCCGCTCATCACAACACCAAACTTAATATGTTGCTTGTCCTCAAGCAACTAGATGAACGAAATAGGCCAAAGAAAATCAAGAGGCAATAGCATCTCAGAGTGTACATGAAGCTCAAATTCTAATTAGATGAGCGGGACTAGTAGCTTTTTGTTTCTGAACAGTTTTGGCATCTCCATTTATCCTTTGAAGTTCTGAATGACTGGCATCTATCGGAACTCAGAATTTTAGATAGTGTTATTGACTCTCCTAGTTAAGTATGTTGATTCTTGAACACAGCTACTTTATGAGTCTTGGCCGTGGCTCTAAGCACTTTGTTTTCCAGTATTACCACCGGATACATAAATGCTACAGACACATAACTAGGTGAACCCTTTTCAGATTGTGACTCAGCTTTGCTAAAGTCCCCAGTTAGAGGTGTCCAGAGTTCTTAAGCACACTCTTGCTTTGGATCACGACTTTAACCACTCAGTCTCAAGCTTTTCGCTTGGACCTGCATGCCATAAGCACATGGTTAGGGACAGCTTGATTCAGCCGCTTAGGCCTGGATTTTATTCTTTTAGGCCCTCCTATCCATTGATGCTCAAAGCCTTGGACTCTTTTTACCCTTTGCCTTTTGGTTTTAGGGGCTATTGGCTTTTTCTGCTTGCTTTTTCTTTTTCTTTTTTTCTTTCTCTTTTCTTTTTATTTTTCGCCATTTTTTTCCAGGAACCAATTCTATGATTTTTCAGATTACCAAAACATTTCTCTTTTTTTTTCCATCATTCTTTCAAAAGCCATTAATTTTAACATTCATAAGCTTCACTATCAAAATTTATGCACTGTTCAAGCATTCATTCAGAGAGCAAAGAGCATTGTCACCACATATAAATAATTTGAATTTTTCTTATTAAGAACTCGAAGATAAAATTGCCTCCTTACTCTAAAAATCTGTTATTTTATTCATGTTTAGTGATGATGAGAAAAATAAATTATAGCTTACCTGGGGATAAAATCAAAAACAAAAAGTAAGGACATTCATTACTACTATTCCTATGACTCTAAAAATAGACTTTTAATAGCAGAGTTATCATAGAGTTAAGATTAGGACTCAACAACCTTTAGTTTGGGAGGTGGATGCTCCTTCAGTCTGTGGGGTGTCTGGTCCTTCAAGAGGTAGCTTTTGGCGCTTCAGTTCCTGCAGTTCACGCCCTTGCTTCTCCTGTTCCTTAAGTAGCTTGCAGAGCATACTATTTTGATTTTCCTATTCTTCTTTCATTTGATCCATAGCTTCTTACAGCTTGGTAATAGATGCTTCTAAGCGGTTCCAGTAGTCAATCTGTGGGATTTCTAGGAGGAACTCTTGTGTCCTCCTTTTGATGGGAATGTCTTACACTTGTTGCCATTCCATTGATTTCTTTGTGATTGGGAGATCAACTGAGATATACTTATCTACTCCCATTTTTACTCCAGCATTTTTACATAGCAGAGAAATCAAGTTTGGGTAAGCCAGTTTGGCTTCGGTGGAGTTCTTGTTTGCAATTGTATAAAGCTCACAAGTAATCAGATGATGAACTTCCACTTCTTTTCCCATCATAATGCAATGGGTCATTACTGCTCTTTTAGCAGTGACCTCAGAGCGGTTGCTGGTGGGTAGTATGGAACGCCCAATAAAATCCTGCCAGCCTTTAGCAACTGGTTTGAGATCCCCCCTCCTGAGTTGAATTGGGACATTCTTTGAGTTGGTTACCCACTTGGCTCTAGGGATGCATATGTCCTCTAGAACTTGGTTCAGGCGCTTATCTTGATTCACAATTCTCCTGTTAAAGGATTCCGGGTCATCTTGTAGTTGAGGTAGTTTGAAGATCTCTTTTATGCGGTTGATGAGCGGATAATTTATACGCTTTTTGGCACTGTTTTTAGTATATTTTTAGTACATTTTAGTTAGTTTTTAGTATGTTTTTATTAGTTTTTATTTAAAATTCACTTTTCTGGGCTTTACTATGAATTTGTGTGTTTTTCTGTGATTTCAGGTAATTTCTGGCTGAAATTGAGGGACCTGAGCAAAAATCTGATTCAGAGGCTGAAAAAGGACTGCAGATGCTGTTGGATTCTGACCTCCCTGCACTCGAAGTGGATTTTCTAGAGCTACAGAAGCTCAATTGGTGCGCTCTCAATTGCGTTGGAAAGTAGACATCTTGGGCTTTCCAGCAATGTATAATAGTTTATACTTTGCCACAAAAGCTGGCATTTAACTCCAGGAAAAGTCTCTACACATGAAAGCTTCAATGCTCAGCCCAAGCACACACCAAGTGGACCCCGGAAGTGGATTTTTACGTCTTTTACTCATTTCTGTATATCCTAGGTTACTAGTTCACTATTAATAGGACCTTTTGACATTGTATCTTGACCTCATAACACATTACACGTTTCTTATTGTATCTTCTACGGCATGAGTCTCTAAACCCCATGGTTGGGGGTAAGGAGCTCTGCTGTGTCTTGATGGATTAATGCAATTACTACTGTTTTTCATTCAATCATGCTTGCTTCTATTCTAAGATATCACTTGTTCCTAAATTTGATGAATGTGATGATCTATGACACTCATCTTCATTCTTACCTATGAACGTGTGCCTAACAACCACCTCCGTTCTACCTTAGATTGAGTAGATATCTCTTGGATTCCTTAATCAGAATCTTCGTGGTATAAGCTAGAATTGATGGCGGCATTCAAGAGAATCCGGAAAGTCTAAACCTTGTCTATGGTATTCTGAGTAGGATTCAAGGATTGAATGACTGTGACGAGCTTCAAACTTGCGATTGTAGGGCGTTAGTGACAGGAGCAAAAGAATCACTGGATTCTATTCCGACATGATCGAGAACCGACAGATGAATAGCCGTGCTGTGACAGAGCGCGTTGAACATTTTCACTGAGAGGATGAGAGGTAGCCATTGACAACGGTGAAGCCCTACATACAGCTTGCCATGGAAGGAGCCTTGCGTGCATGAAGAAGAAGACAGTAAGAAAGCAGAGATTCAGAAGATAGAGCATCTCCAAAACCTCAACCTGTTCTCCATTACTGCAAAACAAGTACTTATTTCATGTTCTTTTACTTTTAACAATTAAACCTGATAATTATTGATATCCTGACTAAGAGTTACAAGATAACCATAGCTTGCTTCAAGCCGACAATCTCCGTGGGATCGACCCTTACTCACGTAAGGTATTACTTGGACGACCCAGTACACTTGCTGGTTAGTTGTGCGGAATTGCAAAAGTGTGATTACAATTTTGTGCACTAAGTTTTTGGCGCCGTTGCCGGGGATTGTTCGAGTTTGGACAACTGACGGTTTATCTTGTTGCTTAGATTAGGACTGTTTTATTTTTTGGTTTAGAGTCTTTTATTTGAGTTTAGTTTCATATTTTAAGTTTGGTGTCTTCTTTGTGTTTTCTTTTAAATTTTTGAAAATTTGTGTTTGATTTTCTAAAAATTTTAAGTTTGGTGTCTTTTGTGCTTTTATTCACTTAAAAATTAAAAAAAAAATTTGTTCTCGGTGTTCATCTTGATCTTCAAAGTGTTCTTGGTGTTCATCTTGACATTCGAAGTTTTCTTGTTTGTTCTCTTTGTTTTGATCTAAAATTTCTAAGTTTTGTGTCTTTTTGTTGTTTTTCTCTTTCCTCATTAAAATTTAAAAATCAAAAAAATATCCTTTCCTTATTTTACTCATAATTTTCAAAATTTTGCATTAAATTAGTCAAAGATTTTCAAAATCATATCTTTTTTTTGTCAAGTCAAAAATTGTAATTTCAAAAATTAATCTTTTCAAATCTTTTTCAAAAATCAAATCTTTTTAATTTCTTCAATCATATCTTTTCAATCATTTTTTTTAAAAATAATTTTCAATCATATCTCTTTAATTGCTAATTTCAAAATCTTTTTAATTAATTAATTAATTTAGTCTTCAATTTGCTTTTATTGCATTTCCTTCTAATTTTCGAAAGTTTTATTTTATCTTCAATTTATTTTGTTTTATTTTTTTCGGTTATTTTTAATTAAATAAAAAAATTTAAATATAATTTAATTGCAATTCATATCAATTCCCTTTTCTCCATCATGGACATGAGTGGAAATGAACAGTCCAAAAGGACTTTGGGGTCATATGCTAACCCCATTACAGCTGCATATGGGAGTAGCATCTGTATACCTTCCATTAAAGCAAGCAGCTTTGAGCTAAATCCTCAACTCATTATCATGGTGCAGCAAAATTGCCAGTATTCTGATCTTCCACAGGAAGAACCTACTGAGTTTCTGGCATAGTTCTTACAAATTGCTGACACAGTACGTGATAAAGAAGTGGATCAGGATGTCTACAGATTATTACTGTTTCCATTTGCAGTAAAAGATCAAGCTAAGAGGTGGTTAAATAACCAACCCACAGCAAGCATAAAAATATGGAGACAGTTATCAGACAAATTCCTGAATCAATTTTACCCTCCAAAAAGGATGACACAGCTGAGGCTGGACATCCAAGGCTTTAAACAAGAGGATAACGAATCCCTTTATAATGCCTGGGAGAGGTACAGAGGTTTGCTAAGGAAATCCCCTCTGAAATGTTTTCAGAGTGGGTACAGTTAGACATCTTCTACTATGGGCTTACTGAAAAAGCTCAGATGTCTTTAGACCACTCAGCTGGTGGATCTATACACATGAGAAAGACGATTGAAGAGGCTTAAGAACTCATAGATACTGTTGCTAAAAATCAACATTTGTACTCTAGCAGTGAGTTTTACATAAAGGAAGAGGCCAGGGCAGTAATTACTGATCCTAATCCTCAAGAACCGATTATTGAGCTTATCAACAATTACTCCTTATGACAAAACAATTAGCAGAACTTAAAGAGATGCTCCATGACACTAAAAATGCTAACAAGAATATGGAAGCACAATTGAATCAGACAAGACAGCAACTATCTAAACAGATAACAGAAGAATGCCAAGCTGTTAAATTAAGGAGTGGGAAGACATTGAATGTATCAACTCAAAGCAGCAGAAAGCTAAGAAAGGAACAACTGACAGAGGATGACCAACCAACTACCCAAAATCCCTCTGAGGACAGTAAGAGCCCAGAGAGGAATGATTCTGGCGTTCAAACGCCAGAAAAGGGTAAGAAAGTGGCGTTAAACGCCCAATGGGTAGCCAATTCTGGCGTTCAAACGCCAGAAAAGGGTTGCAATCTGGCGTTAAACGCCCAAAAAGCACCCAATCCTGGCGTTCAAATGCCACAAAGGGGTCAGACACTTGCAAGTGCTGATAACAACCCCCTTAAGAAGGCTTCTCCAACCACTTCTATAGGAAATAAACCTGCAGCAACTAAGGTTGAAGAGTATAAAGCCAAGATGCCTTATCCTCAGAAACTCCGCCAAGCGGAACAGGATAAACAATTTGCCCGCTTTGCAGATTATCTCTGGACTCTTGAGATAAAAATCCCGTTTGCAGAGGCACTTGAGCAAATACCCTCTTATGCTAAGTTCATGAAAGATATCTTAAGTCATAAGAAGGATTGGAGAGAAACTGAAAAAGTTTTTCTCACTGAAGAATGCAGTGCAGTCATTCTAAAAAGCTTACCAGAGAAGCTTAAAGACCCTGGAAGCTTTATGATACCATGCACATTAGAGGGTACTTGTACCAAGAAAGCTCTATGTGATCTTGGGGCAAGTATCAACCTAATACCTGCATCCACTATCAGAAAGCTTGGCTTGACTGAAGAAGTTAAACCAACCCGAATATGCCTCCAACTTGCTGATGGCTCCATTAAATATCCATCAGGCATAATTGAGGACATGATTGTCAAGGTTGGGCCATTTGCCTTTTCCACTGACTTTGTAGTGCTCGAAATAGAGGAGCACAAGAGTGCAACTCTCATTCTAGGAAGACCTTTCCTAGCAACTGGACAAACCCTCATTGACGTCCAAAAAGGGGAATTAACCCTGAGAGTCAATGAGGATGAGTTCAAGTTGAATGTTGTCAAAGCTATGCAGCATCCAGACACATCAAATGACTGCATGAGTGCTGATATTATTGACTCTTTGGTGGAGGAGGTCAATATGACTGAAAGTCTCGAATCAGAGCTAGAGGACATATTTAAAGATGTTCAGCCTGATCTGGAGGAACTAAAGGAAACAAAAGAACCTCTAAAAATTCCTCAGGAAGAGGAGAAACCTCCTAAACCTGAGCTCAAACCACTACCACCATCCCTGAAATATGCATTTCTGGGAGAGGGTGACACTTTTTCAGTGATCATAAGCTCTGCTTTAAATCCACAGGAAGAGAAAGCACTAATTGAAGTGTTAAGGACACACAAGACAGCTCTTGGGTGGTCCATAGGTGATCTTAAGGGCATTAGCCCAGCAAGATGCATGCACAAGATCCTATTGGAGGAAGATGCTAAGTGGTGCACGAAATTGAAAATCACAATTCTTGACAATTCCGCACAACTAACCAGCAAGTGCACTGGGTCGTCCAAGTAATACCTTACGTGAGTAAGGGTCGATCCCACGGAGATTATTGGTTTGAAGCAAGCTATGTTTATTTTATTAATCTTAGTCAGGATGCCAATAAGGTTATTTGGATTTAATTGTAAGAAGTAAAAGTGTTTGGAATAAGTAATTGTTACTTTATTAATGGAGAATATGTTGGAGTTTTGGAGATGCTTTGTCCTCTAAATTTTTGTAATGTAATATTCCATGCATGGAAAAGTGCAAAGTTCCCTCCATGGCAAGCTGTATGTAGGGTGTCACCATAGTCAGTGGCTACCTCCCATCCTATCAGTGAAAACGGTCCAGATGCTCTGTCACAGCACGGCTAATCAGCTGTTGGTTCTCGATCATGTTGGAATAGGATCCATTGATCCTTTTGCGTTTGTCATCACGCCCAGCAATCGCGAGTTTGAAGCTCGTCACAGCCATTCAATCCTTGAATCCTACTCGAAATACCACAGACAAGGTTTAGACTTTCCGGATCCTCAAGAGTGGCCGCCATCAATTCTAGCTTATACCACGAAGATTCTGATTAAGGAATCTAAGATAAGCTCATTCAATCTGATGTAGAACGGAGGTGTTTGTCAGGCACACGTTCATGGGTTGAGGAAGGTGATGAATGTCACGGATCATCACCTTCTTCATAATTAAGCGCGAATGAACATCTTAGATAGGAACACACACGTTTGAATGGAGGAATAGAAACAATTGCATTAATTCATCGAGACGCTGCAGAGCTCCTCACCCCCAACAATGGAGTTTAGAGACTCATGCCGTCAAAGTGTATAAAATTCAGATCTAAAATGTCATGAGGTACAAAGTAAATCTCTAAAAGTTGTTTAAATAGTAAACTAGTAACCTAGGTTTACAGAAAATGAGTAAACTATGATAGATAGTGCAGAAATCCACTTCTGGGGCCCACTTGGTGTGTGCTGGGGCTGAGACTTAAGCTTCTCACGTGCCTGGGGCTGTTTTGGACGTTCAACGCCAGGTTGTAACCTGTTTCTGGCGTTGAACTCCAGCTTGTAACCTGTTTCTGGCGCTGGACGCCAGACAGCAGCATGAAACTGGCGTTGAACGCCAGTTTACATCGTCTATCTTCACGTAAAGTATGGACTATTATATATTGCTGGAAAGCCCTGGATCTCTACTTTCCAACGCCATTGAGAGCGCGCCAATTGGACTCTTGTAGCTCCAAAAAATCCATTTCGAGTGTAGGGAAGTCAGAATCCAACAACATTAGTAGTCCTTTTTCAGCCTAACTCAGATTTTTGCTCAGCTCCCTCAATTTCAGCCAGAAAATACCTGAAATCACAGAAAAACACACAAACTCATAGTAAAGTCCAGAAATATGATTTTTCCTAAAAACTAATAATATTCTACTAAAAACTAATTAAAACATACTAAAATCTACATGAAATTACCCCCAAAAAGCGTATAAAATATCCGCTCATCACAACACCAAACTTAAACTGTTGCTTATCCTCAAGCAACTAGATAAATAAAGTATGATGAAAAGAAATTAAGAAGTAATAATATTTCAGAGTTTTTAAGTGGAGCTCAGATTTTTATTAGATGAGCAGGGCTTGTAGCTTTTTGTTTCTGAACAGTTTTGGCATCTCTCTTTATCCCTTGAAATTCAGAATGATTGGCATCCATAGGAACTCAGAATTCAGATAGTATTATTGATTTTCCTAGTGTAGTATGTTGATTCTTGAACACAGTTACTTTATGAGTCTTGACCGTGGCCCTAAGCACTTTGTTTTCCAGTATTACCACTGGATACATAAATGCCACAGACACATGACTGGGTGAACCTTTTTCAGATTGTGACTCAGCTTTGCTAAAGTCCCCAGTTAGAGTTGTCCAGAGCTCTTAAGCACACTCTTTTTGCTTTGGATCACGACTTTAACCACTTAGTCTCAAGTTTTTCACTTGGACCTGCATGCCACAAGCATATGGTTAGGGACAACTTGATTTAGCCGCTTAGGCCTGGAACTATTTCCTTGGGCCCTCCTATCCACTGATGCTCAAAGTCTTGGATCCTTTTCTTAATCCAATGATTTCTTGTAAATTTTTTTCACTGCTTTTTCTTGCTTCAAGAATCAAATTCATAATTTTTCAGATCATCAATAATATTTTTGGTGTTCCTCATTCTTTCAGGAGCCAATATTCGTAAAATTCAGGATAAAATATGCACTGTTCAACCATTCATTCAGAGAACAAAAAGTATTGCCACCACATATAATTAATTATAATTTTTATTATTAAGAACTCGAAAAATATAAATTACTTCTTTATTCTAAAAATCTACTATTTTATTCATGTCTGATGATTATGAGAAAAATAAATTATAACTTTAATTGGGAATAAAACCAGAATAGATATGCTAACTACTACTACTACTACTCTATATATCTCCTAAGGTAAATTTCTATAATAACACTATCACAGAGTTAAAGCTAAAATTAGAACTCAGCAACCTGTGTTTGAGAAGTAGATGTTCCTCTGATCTGTGGGGTGCTTGGTCCTTCAAGGATTAATTTCTGGCGCTTCAGCTCCCTTAAATCACGCCCTTACTCTTCTTGTTCCTTAAGCAGTTTGCAAAGCATGCTACTTTGATTGTTCTGTTCTTCCTTTATTTGGTTCATAGCTTCTTGCAATTTGGAAATAGATGCCTCAAGATGTTCCCAATATTCGAATTGAGGAAGTTCTGGGAGGACTTCATGTGCTCTCCTCTTGATTGGATCATCCTGCAACTGTTGTCTGTCCATTGATATTTTAGTGATTGGGCTCTCAATTGAGATATACTCTGTTATTCCCATCTTCACTCCAGCATCTTTGCAGAGCATAGAAATTAAGCTTGGATAGGCCAATCTGGCATCCTTGGAATTCCTATTTGCTATTTTGTATAGTTCACACGAGATCATTTGATGGACTTCTACTTCTTTTCCCAACATGATGCAGTGAATCATCACTGCTCTTTTAATAGTAACTTCAGAACGGTTGCTGGTGGGCAATATAGAACACCCAATGAAATCCAGCCAGCCTCTGGCTGCTGGTTTGAGATCTTCTCTTTTGAGTTGATTTGGGATGCCAGTTGTGCTGGTGGTCCACCTGGCTTCAGGGATGCATATATCCTCTAGAATCTTGTCCAGGCCTTTATTTACCCTCATCATTCTCCTATTAAAGGAGTCTGGGTCATCTTTCAGTTGAGGAAGCTTAAAGATCTCCCTGATTTTGTCAGGATGAGTATGAACAATCTTTCCTCTGACTAAGGTCCGATGGTCATAGAGGGCAGCTCCAATTATTCTTTGCCTGTCTGTCTGCCATAGATTAGCATAGAACTCCTGAACTATGTTCCTTCCAACTTTCGTCTCAGGATTAGCTAGGATTTCCCAGTTCCTGTTTCGAATTTGTTCTTGGATCTCCGGATATTCATCTTCTTTTAGATCGAACATGACTTCCGGGATCACTGATCTTAGACTCATTATTTTGTAGTAATGGTCTGAATGTTCTTTAGTTAAGAACTTCCCTTGATTCCAAAGTGGCTTTGGAATATTCTCTTTCTTGCCTCTTGGGTTGGGTTGTTTTCCTTTAGGGGCCATGATCAAAGTGAGTATGTTTTTGTGATCACGGATAAGCACACCAAATTTAGAGGTTTGCTTGTCCTCAAGCAAAAGAAAAGAGAGAAGAGGGATAGGAGGAGAGCAAGTGTGGAATGGTGGATGATGAGAGGGGCGCCGAAAGTGGATATAAGGGGAGGGGGTGGGTTTTCGAAAATAAGAAAGAGATATAAGATAAAAGATATGATTTATAAAAGATAAATATGACAAGAAAATTATATAATTTAAAAAGATATGAATGATATTTAAAAATAAATTTGAAATTTATAATTTGAAAAAGATTTTAAAAGATAATTAAGTTTGAAAAGAAATTGGAAAAAGAGTTGGATTGGATTGAAAAAAAGGTTTATGTTTATGTATGAAGCTACATTTGATATTTTTGAAAAAGGGATTTTAGAAATTAGGGTTTTTAGAAATTAGGATTAAAAATTTTGGAATTGAAGGATGATATTTTGAAACATGTTTATGCAAGAAATCATGAATTGAAACATAAAAATTAGAAAATTTGTGAAGAAAAATGAATTTTACCTCTTCCCCACCATTCTGGTGTTAAACGCCCAACTGCTGCATGTTTTGGGCGTTTAACGCCCAATTGTTGCTTCTCCTGGGCGTTCAACGCCCAACTGCTGCTTCTTTCTGGCGTTGAACGCCAGGAAGTCCTTTGTTACTGGGCGTTTTTCTAAACGCCCAGGATGCTGAAATTCTGGCGTTAAACGCCCAGAAGGAACTTCTTTCTGGCGTTCAACGCCCAGAAGATGCTCCTTTCTGGCGTTTAACGCCCAAATGGCTATCCTTACTAGCGTTGAACGCCCAGTGGATGCTTCTTTTGAGCGTTCAATGCCCAAAACGCTTCTTACTGGCCTTTTTCACACCAGTGAGCTCCAAAATTCCCCTGTAACTCTGTGAGTTCAAGCAATTGCTATTTTACCTTGAAGATACTTTGACATATACCTGTGAAAAGAGATTAATTAACAAAAACAAATAAAATTAAATTTTGTGAATGGCTGGGTTGCCTCCCAGCAAGCGCTTCTTTAATGTCGTTAGCTGGACTATTACTGAGCTTTAATCAAGTCTCAGTTTTGAGCATTCTTGCTCAAAATTGCCTTCAAGATAATGTTTAACTCTCTGTCCATTAACAATGAACTTTTTGTTAGAGTCATTATCCTGAAGCCCAACGTATCCATATGGTGATACACTTGTAATCTCATATGGACCTCTCCACCGGGACTTCAATTTTCTGAGGAATAGTTTGAGCCTAGAATTGAATAGCAGAACTTTCTGCCCTGGCTCAAAGACTTTGGATGACAATTTCTTATCATGCCATCTTTTTGCTTTCTCTTTGTATATTTTTGCATTCTCGAAAGCATTGAGTCTAAATTCCTCTAGCTCATTTAACTGAAGCAATCATTTTTCTCCAGCTAACTTGGCATCAAGGTTCAGGAATCTGGTTGCCCAGTAGGCCTTATGTTCCAGTTCCACTGGCAAGTGACATGCCTTTCCATACACAAGCTGGTATGGAGAGGTCCCTATAGGGGTCTTGAATGCTGTTCTGTATGCCCACAGAGCATCATCCAAGCTTCTTGCCCAATCCCTTCTACGGTTAATTACAGTCCATTCCAGGATTCTTTTGATTTCTCTATTTGAGACTTCAGCTTGCCCATTAGTCTGTGGATGATATGGAGTGGCCACCCTGTGGCTAACTCCATAACGAACCAAAGCAGAATAGAGCTGTTTATTGCAGAAATGAGTGCCCCCATCACTAATTAGTACTCTAGGGGTGCCAAATCTGCTGATGATGTGTTTCTGGAGGAATTTTAACACTGTCTTAGTGTCATTAGTGGGTGTTGCAATAGCTTCCACCCATTTGGATACATAATCCACTGCCACCAGAATATAAGTGTTTGAGTATGATGGTGGGAAAGGTCCCATGAAGTCAATACCCCATACATCAAACAACTCAATCTCTAAGATTCCTTGTTGAGGCATAGCATGACTGTGAGGCAGATTACCAGATCTTTGGCAACTGTCACAATTAAGTACAAACACTCGAGAATCTTTATAGAGAGTAGACCAGTAGAAGCCACATTGAAGGACTCTTGTGGCTGTTCGCTCACTTCCAAAATGTCCTCCATACTGGGATCCATGGCAGTGCCATAGGATCTTCTGCGCTTCTTCTTTAGGCACACATCTACGGATTACTCCGTCTGCACATCTCTTAAAGAGATACGGCTCATCCCAAAGATAATACTTTGCATCCGTGATCAGCTTCTTTAATTGCTGCCTACTGTATTCTTTGGGTATGAATCTCACTGCCTTGTAGTTTGCAATGTCTGCAAACCATGGCACTTCCTGGATGGCAAAGAGTTGCTCATCTGGAAAGTTTTTAGAGATCTCAGTAAGAGGGAGGGACGCCCTTTTTACTGGTTCTATTCGGGACAGGTGATCTGCTACCTGATTCTCTGTCCCTTTTCTGTCTCTTATTTCTATATCAAACTCTTGCAGAAGCAACACCCATCTTATAAGTCTGGGTTTTGAATCCTGCTTTGTGAGTAGATATTTAAGAGCAGCATGATCAGTGTACACAATCACTTTTGATCCTACTAAATAGGATCTGAATTTGTCAATGGCATAAACCACTGCAAGTAACTCTTTTTCTGTGGTTGTATAGTTCTTCTGTGCGTCATTTAGAACACGGCTGGCATAGTAAATGACGTGCATAAGCTTGTCATGCCTTTGTCCCAACACTGCACCAATGGCATGGTCGCTGGCATCACACATTAGTTCAAATGGCAATGTCCAGTTTGGTGCAGAGATGATTGGTGCTGTGACCAATTTAGCTTTCAGAGTCTCAAATGCCTGCAGACACTCCTTATCAAAGACAAATGGCGTGTTAGCAGCTAGCAAGTTGCTCAGAGGTTTGGCGATTTTTGAAAAATCCTTTATAAACCTCCTATAGAATCCTGCATGCCCCAGAAAGCTTCTGATTGCCTTAACATTTGCAGGTGGTGGTAATTTTTCAATTACCTCTACCTTAGCTTGATCTACCTCTATTCCCTTGTTCGAAATTTTGTGCCCAAGGACAATTCCTTCAGTCACCATAAAGTGACATTTTTCCCAGTTTAAAACTAGGTTAGTCTCTTGGCATCTCTTTAGAACAAGTGCTAGATGGTCAAGACAGGAGCTGAATGAGTCTCCAAATACTGAAAAGTCATCCATGAAGACTTCCAAAAATTTTTCCACCATATCAGAGAAAATTGAGAGCATGCACCTCTAAAAGGTTGCAGGTGCATTGCACAGGCCAAATTGTATCCTTCTGTATGCAAATACTCCAGATGGGCATGTGAATGCCGTTTTCTCTTGATCCTGGGGATCTACTGTAATTTGATTATAACCTGAATATCCATCCAGGAAGCAGTAGTATTCATGACCTGCTAGTTTTTCTCGCATCTGGTCTATGAATGATAAAGGAAAATGATCCTTTCTGGTGGCTGTATTGAGCCTTCTATAATCAATACACATACGCCACCCTTTAACTGTTCTTGTAGGAACCAGTTCATTTTTTTCATTGTGAACCACTGTCATGCCATCTTTCTTAGGGACAACTTGGACAGGGCTTACCCAGGGCCTGTCAGAGATAGGATAAATAATCTCAGCCTCTAGTAATTTAATGACCTCCTTCTGCACCACTTCCTTCATGGCTGGATTCAGCCGCCTTTGTGGTTGGACCACTGGCTTGGCGTCACCCTCCAATAGGATCTTGTGCATGCATCTGGCTGGGCTAATGCCCTTAAGATCACTGATGGACCACC
This sequence comes from Arachis stenosperma, assembly GCF_014773155.1. Taxonomy (NCBI): domain Eukaryota; kingdom Viridiplantae; phylum Streptophyta; class Magnoliopsida; order Fabales; family Fabaceae; genus Arachis; species Arachis stenosperma. The sequence goes on along the minus strand of NC_080379.1, from coordinate 100,259,784 downwards.
CAAGAGCTGTCTTGTGTGTCCTTAGCACTTGAATTAGTGCTTCCTCTTCCTGTGGCTCTAAGGTAGAGCTTATGATTACAGGAAAGGTATCACCTTCTCCCAGAAATGCATATTTCAGGGATGGTGGTAATGGCTTGAGCTCGGGTTTGGGTTGTTTCTCCTCTTCCTGAGGGATTTTCAGAGGTTCTATTATTCTCTCTGATTCCTTCAAATCAGGCTGAACATCTTTAAAGATGTCCTCCAGCTCTGATTCAAGACTCTCATCCATATTGACCTCTCTTACCAGAGAGTCAATGATATCAACACTCATGCAGTCATTTGGGGTGTCTGGATGTTGCATGGCTTTAACAACATTCAACTTGAACTACTCCTCATTGACTCTCAGGGTTACTTCCCCTTTTTGGACGTCAATGAGGGTTCGGCCAGTTGCTAGGAAAGGTCTTCCTAGAATGAGAGTTGCACTCTTGTGCTCCTCCATTTCCAGCACGACAAAGTCAGTAGGAAAGGCAAATGGCCCAACCTTGACAATCATGTCTTCAATCACGCCTGATGGGTATTTAATGGAGCCATCAGCAAGTTGAAGACATATCCGGGTTGGTTTGACATCTTCAGTCAAACCGAGCTTTGTGATAATAGATGCAGGTATTAGGTTGATACTTCCCCCAAGATCACATAGAGTTTGCTTGGTACAATTACCCTCTAATGCGCATGGTATCATAAAGCTCCCGGGATCTTTAAGCTTCTCAGGTAAGCTTTTCAGAATGATTGCACTGCATTCTTCAGTGAGGTAAACTTTTTCAGTTTCCCTCCAATCCTTCTTATGACTTAAGATCTCTTTCATGAACTTAGCATAAGAGGGTATTTGCTCAAGTGCTTCTGCAAACGGAATCTTTATTTCAAGAGTCCTGAGATAGTCTGCAAAGCGGGCAAATTGCTTGTCCTGTTTCGCTAGGCGGAGTTTTTGAGGATAAGGCATTTTGGCTTTATATTCCTCAACCTTAGCTGCTGCAGGTTTATTACTTACAGAAGTGGGTTGGGAAGCCTTTTTAGAAGGGTTGTTATCAGCACTTGTATGTGACTGATCCCCCACTGGCATTTGAATGCCAGGGGTGGAAGCTGGAGTGGCGTTAAACGCCAACTCCTTATCTGTTACTGGCGTTTGAACGCCAGAACTGTGCTCCCTTTGGGCGTTCAACGCCAAATCCTTGCTTGTTTCTGGCGTTGAACGGTAGGAATGAGCATGGTTTGGGCATTCAGCGCCAGCATTATTCTTCTCGGGGCTCTGATTGTCCTTAGAGGGATTTTGAGTAGCCATTTGTTCATTTCTTGGCTTCCTGCTGCTTTGAAGTGAGGTATTTAATGTTTTCCCACTTCTTAATTGAACTGCTTGGCATTCTTCTGTTATTTGTTTTGACAGTTGCTTTTCTGTTTGCTTTAACTGTACTTCTATATTCCTGTTAGCCATTCTTGTTTCTTGTAGTATTTCCTTGAATTCGGCTAGCTGCTGAGTTAGAAAATTCAGCTGCTGATTGAATTCATTAGCCTGATCTACAGGACTGGGTTCAGCAGTTATTATTTTAGCTTCTTCTTTCATGGAAGATTCATTACTTAGGTACAGATGCTGATTTCTAGCAACTGTATCAATAAGCTCTTGAGCTTCTTCAATTGTTTTTCTCATATGTATAGATCCACCACCTGAGTGATCTAGAGAAATCTGAGCTTTTTCTGTAAGCCCATAGTAAAAGATGTCTAATTGCACCCACTCTGAAAACATTTCAGAGGGGCATTTTCTTAGCATCTCTCTGTATCTCTCCCAGGCATCATAAAGGGATTCATTATCTCCTTGTTTGAAGCCTTGGATGCTTAGCCTTAGCTGTGTCATCCGTTTTGGAGGAAAATAATGATTCACGAATTTTTCTGACAGCTGTTTCCACGTCCTTATGCTGTTCTTAGGTTGGTTATTTAACCACCTTTTAGCTTGATCTTTTACAGCAAATGGAAACAGTAATAATCTGTAGACATCCTGATCTACCTCCTTATCATGTACTGTGTCAGCAATTTGTAAAAATTGTGCCAGAAACTCTGTAGGTTCTTCTTGTGGAAGACCGGAATACTGGCAACTTTGCTGCACCATGATAATGAGTTGAGGATTCAACTCAAAGCTACTAACTCCAATGGAGGGTATACATATACTACTCCCATATGAAGCACTAGTAGGGTTAGCATATGACCCCAGAGTCCTTCTGGACTGTTCCTTTCCATTTAATTCCATGATGGAGCAAGGGAGATGGTATAGATGTTGATATTGTCTATTTTATTATAAGAATAATCTTCGAAATAATAAAATAAAACAAAAACCGAAATAAAAATAAAATAAATAAAGAAAGAAAATTAAAAATTAAAAATTTGAAAACTTTTATGAAGATTTTCGAAAATTTGAGGAGAGAGAAAGTGGTTAGGATATTTTTGAAAAATATTTTTTTTAGAAACTTAAAAAGATAAGAATTGAAAAATTTTGAAATTGAAATCTGAATTTTATATAAAATTTCGAAATATAGTTAAAATTAGTTAGAAAAGATATTTTTTTGAATTTGAATTTTATGATGAAAGAGAAAAAACACAAAAGACACAAGATTAAAATTTTAGATCTAATGCTCTTATTTTCGAAAATTTTGGAGGGAAAACAAAGGAACACCAAACTTAAAAATTTAAGATCAAAAAACAAGAAAGATCAAGAACACCTTGAAGATTCACAAGAACACCAAGAACAAAAGAAAGAACACCAAACTTAAAATTTTTTGAAAACCAGGATAAATTTTTGAAAATTAAAGAAAGATCAACAAGAAAACACCAAACTAAAGTTTGGCACAAGATTAAATCAAGAAAAATTATTTTGAAAAAAAAAGATTTAAAAGAAGATGCCCAATTGCCAAGAACATAGACCAACGCTCTAGCCAATGGGAGTAAATGTAACACTTGTTCTAAATAGGTATATTCTTTTTGGAATATTAATGCTTTAAAAAGAACACAAGTGAAACAAGAAAAGACACAGAACAAGAAAAATTAAAGATCAAACAAGAAAAATAAACAAGAACAACTTGAAGATCAAAGAAGAACAAAGAACACTAATACGAAAATTTTAAAGAAAAATATAAAATATGCAATTGACACCAAACTTAGAACAAGACACTAAACTCACGAAAAAGAAAAAAAAAATAAAAATTTGATAAAAAAAAATAATATTTTTGAAAAAAAAAATTTGAAAAGGGAATAAAGGACTCAGATTTAATGACTCTATAGCATCAATACTATATTCATAATCTAAGCAAAAAAAAACCTTTGGTTTGTTCAAACTCGAACAATCCCCGGCAACGGCGCCAAAAACTTGATGAAATTGAAAATCACAATTCTTGACAATTCCGCAAACTAACCAGCAAGTGCATGGGTCGCCAAGTAACCTACGTGAGTAAAGGTCGATCCCACGGAGATTATTGGTTTGAAGCAAGCTATGTTATTTTATTAATCTTAGTCAGGATGCCAATAAGGTTATTTGGATTTAATTGTAAGAAGTAAAAGTGTTTGGAATAAGTAATTGTTACTTAAATGGAGAATAGTGGAGTTTGGAGATGCTTGTCTCTGAATTTCTGTAATGTAATATTCCATGCATGGAAAAGTGCAAAGTTCCCTCCATGGCAAGCTGTATGTAGGGTGTCACCATAGTCAGTGGCTACCTCCTATCCTATCAGTGAAAACGGTCCAGATGCTCTATCACAGCACGGCTAATCAGCTGTTGGTTCTCGATCATGTTGGAATAGGATCCATTGATCCTTTTGCGTTTGTCATCACCCCAGCAATCTCGAGTTTGAAGCTCGTCACAGCCATTCAATCCTTGAATCCTACTCGGAATACCACAGACAAGGTTTAGACTTTCCGGATCCTCAGAGTGGCCGCTATCAATTCTAGCTTATACACGAAGATTCTGATTAAGGAATCTAAGAGAAGCTCATTCAATCTGATGTAGAACGGAGGTGTTTGTCAGGCACACGTTCATGGGTGAGGAAGGTGATGAGTGTCACGGATCATCACCTTCTTCAAATTAAGCGCGAATGAACATCTTAGATAGGAACACACGTTTGAATGCAGGAATAGAAACAATTGCATTAATTCATCGAGACGCTGCAGAGCTCCTCACCCCAACAATGGAGTTTAGAGACTCATGCCGTCAAAGTGTATAAAATTCAGATCTAAAATGTCATGAGGTACAAAGTAAATCTCTAAAAGTTGTTTAAATAGTAAATAGTAACCTAGGTTTACAGAAAATGAGTAAACTTGATAGATAGTGCAGAAATCCACTTCTGGGGCCCACTGGTGTGTGTGGGCTGAGACTTAAGCTTCTCACGTGCCGGGGCTATTTGGGCGTTCAACGCCAGGTGTAACTGTTTCTGGCGTTAAACTCCAGTTGTAACTGTTCTAGCGCTGGACGCCGACAGCAGCATGAACGTCATCTATCTTCGCGCAAAGTATGGACTATTATATTGCTGGAAAGCCCTGGATGTCTACTTTCCAATCCCTCAATTTCAGCCAGAAAATACCTGAAATCACAAAAAACACAAAACTCATAGTAAAGTCCAGAAATATAATTTTTGCCTAAAAACTAATAATATTCTGCTAAAAACTAATTAAAACATACTAAAATCTACATGAAATTAACCCCAAAAAGCGTCTAAAATATCCGCTCATCACTAAGCCAGTGGTTCAACCACAGAGGCGGCTAAATCGAGCCATGAAGGAGGTGGTGCAGAAAGAGGTCACTAAGTTACTAGAGGCTGGGATTATTTATCCTATTTCTGATAGCCCCTGGGTGAGCCCTGTCGACGTTGTCCCCAAGAAGGGAGGTGATGAGCGGATATTTTATACACTTTTTGGGGGTAATTTTATGTAGATTTTAGTATGTTTTAATTAGTTTTTAGTAGAATATTATTAGTTTTTAGGCAAAAATCATATTTCTGGACTTTACTATGAGTGTATTTTTCTATGATTTCAGGTATTTTCTGACTGAAATTGAGGGAGCTGAGTAAAAATCTGAGTTAGGCTGAAAAAGGACTGCTGATGCTGTTGGATTCTAAGCTCCCTGCACTCGAAATGGGTTTTCTGGAGCTACAGAAGTCCAATTGGCGCGCTCTCAACGGCGCTGGAAAGTAGACATCCAGGGCTTTCCAGCAATATATAATAGTCCATACTTTGCGCGAAGATAGATGATGTAAACTGGCGTTCAACGCCAGTATCATGCTGCTGTCTGGCGTCCAGCGCCAGAAACAGGTTACAACCTGGCGTTGAACGCCCAAAATAGCCCCAGGCACATGAGAAGCTTAAGTCTCAGCCCCAGCACACACCAAGTGGGCCCCAGAAGTGGATTTCTGCACTATCTATCATAGTTTACTCATTTTTTGTAAACCTAGGTTACTAGTTTACTATTTAAACAACTTTTAGAGGATTACTTTGACCTCATGACATTTTAGATCAAAATTTGTACTTTGGCAGCATGAGTCTCTAAACTCCATTGTTGGGGGTGAGGAGCTCTGCAGCGTCTCGATGAATTAATGCAATTACTTTTGTTTTCCATTCAAAACGCTTGTTCTATCTAAGATGTTCATTCGCGCTTAACCATGAAGAAGGTGATGATCCGTGACACTCATCACCTTCCTCAAATGAACATGTGCTGACAACCACCTACGTTCTATATCAGATTGAATGAGATTCTCTTAGATTCCTTAATCAGAATCTTCGTGGTATAAGCTAGAATTGATGGCGGCCCCTCTTGAGGATCGGATCCTATTCCAACATGATCGAGAACCAACAGCTGATTAGCCGTGCTGTGACAGAGCATCTGGAACGTTTTCAAGCCACTGAAAAATGTGACACCTACATAGCTTGCCATGGAAGGAGCCTTGCGTGTGAAAAGGATTTCAGGAAGAGTTGAGTTCAGAGGACAAAGCATCTCCAAACCCCAACATATTCTTCATTAATAAAGTAACAATACTTATCCAAACACTTTTATTCTTACAATAAGTCAAATAACCTTATTGACATCCTGACTAAGATTAATAAAATAAACATAGATTGCTTCAAACCAATAATCTCCGTGGGATCGACCCTTACTCACGTAAGGCATTACTGGACGACCCAGTGCACTTGCTGGTTAGTTGTATGGATTGCAAATTCGTGCACCAAGTTTTTGCACCGTTGCCGGGATTATTCGAGTTTGAACAACTAAAGGTTTATTTTGTTGCTTTGATTAGGAATATTTTTTTGTTGTTATAGAGTCATTAAATTCTGAGTCTTTTATTCCCTTTCAAAAATTTTTCAAAAATATATTATTTTTCCTTATTAATTCTAATTTTCGTGAGTTTAGTGTCTTGTTCTAAGTTTGGTGTTAATTGCATGCTTTCTTGTCTCTTAAATTTTCGAATTGCATGTTCTGTTCTTCCTTGATCTTCAAATTGTTCTTGTCAATTTCTCTTGTTTGATCTTGAGTTTTTCTTGTTTTGTCTTTTCTTGTTTTTCTCGGCTTTTTTCAAATATTAACTTTCAAAAGTATACTTTTATCCATAAAAATAATACATCTTTAAAATACGTTACATTTTAGCTCAGTTGGTTATAGCATTGGCTTATGTCTGGCAATTGGGCATCTTCTTTTTAAAATCTTTTTTTTCAAAAATAATTTTTCTTAATTTATCTTGTGCCAAACTTTAAGTTTGGTGTTTCTTGTTGATCTTTCTTTAATTTCAAAAATTATCTTGGTTTTCTAAAAATTTTAAGTTTGGTTCTTCTTTTGTTCTTGGTGTTCTGTGAATCTTCAAGGTGTTCTTGAGTCTTTCTTGTGTTTTGATCTTAAAATTTTTAAGTTGGTATTCTTTGGTGTTTTCCCTCCAAATTTTCGAAACAAGGAGCATTAGATCTAAAAATTTTAAGTCTTGTGTCTTTGTGAGTTTTTCTCTTTCATCATAAAATTCAAAATTCAAAAAAAAATCTTTTCTAACTAATTTTAAACTATATTTTCGAAATTTAATATAAAAATTCAGATTTCAATTCGAATTTTTCAATTCTATCTTTTTAATATATTTTTATTATCTTTTCAAAATTTTATCCTAACACTTTCTCCTTTTCCTCAAATTTTTCGAAAATCTTCACAAAATATTTCCAATTTTTTTTTTATTTATTCCGTTTTTATTAATTTTATATTTATTTTATTTTATAAATAATTTTTATAAAATAATATATCAACATACATACCATCTCCTTGCTCCATCATGGAACTAAGTGGAAATGCACAGTCCAAGAGGACTCTGGGGTCATATGCTAACCCCACTACTGCTTTATTTGGGAGTAGTATCTGTATACCCTCCATTGGAGTTAGTAGCTTTGAGTTGAATCCTCAGCTCATTATCATGGTGCAGCAAAGCTGCCAGTATTCTGGTCTTTCACATGAAGAACCTACAGAGTTTCTAGCACAATTTTTACAAATTGTTGACACAGTACATGATAAGGAAGTAGATCAGGATGTCTACAGATTATTACTATTTCCATTTGCTGTAAAAGATCAAGCTAAGAGGTGGTTAAATAACCAACCTAAGAACAGCATAAAGACATGGAAACAGCTGTCAGAAAAATTCCTGAATCACTATTTTCCTCCAAAACGGATGACACAGCTAAGGCTAAGCATCCAAGGCTTCAAACAAGGAGATGATGAATCCCTTTATGATGCCTGGGAGAGATACAGAGATATGCTAAGAAAATGCCCCTCTGAGATATTTTCAGAGTGGGTGCAATTAGACATCTTCTACTATGGGCTTACAGAAAAAGCTCAAATTTCTTAGATCACTCAGCTGGTGGATCTATACATATGAAAAACAATTGAAGAAGCTCAAGAGCTTATTGATACAGTTGCCAGAATCAGCATCTGTACCTAAGCAGTGAATCTTCCATGAAAGAAGAATCTAAAACAATAACTGCTGACTCAGTCCTGTAGATCAGGCTAATGAATTCAATCAGCAATTGACTTCTAACTCACAGCTAGCCGAATTCAAGGAAATACTACAGGAAACAAGAATGGCTAACAGGAATATGGAAGTACAGTTAAGCAACAGAAAGCAACTGTCAAATAATAGCAGAAAATGCCAAGCAGTTCAATTAAGAAGTGGGAAATCAGAGCCCAGAGAGGAATAATGCTGGCGCTGAACGCCCAAACCATGCTCATTCCTGGCGTTCAACACCAGAAACAAGCAAGGATTTGGCGTTGAACACCCAAAGGGAGCATAGTTCTGGCGTTCAGATGCCAGAAACAGGCAAGGAGCTGGCGTCTAATGCCACTCCAGCTTCCACCCCTGGCATTCAAATGCCAGTGGGGGATCAGACACATACAAGTGTTGATAACAACCTTTCTAAAAAGGCTTCCCAACTCACTTCTACAGGTAATAAACCTGCAGCAACTAAGGTTGAGGAATAAAAAGCCAAAATGCCTTATCCTCAAAAACTCCACCAAGCGGAACAGGATAAGCAATTTGCCCGCTTTGCAGACTATCTCAGGACTCTTGAAATAAAGATTCTGTTTGCAGAAACACATGAGCAAATACCCTCTTATGCCAAGTTCATGAAAGAGATCTTAAGTCATAAGAAGGATTGGAGGGAAACTGAAAAAGTTTACCTCACTGAAGAATGCAGTGCAGTTATCCTGGAAAGCTTACCTAAGAAGCTTAAGGATCCCGGAAGCTTTATGATACCATGCACATTAGAGAGTACTTGTACCAAGCAGGCTCTATGTGATCTTAGGGCAAGTATCAACTTAATACCTGCATCTATTATCACAAAGCTTGGTTTGACTGAAGAAGTCAAACCAACCCGGATATGTCTTCAACTTGCTGATGGCTCCATTAAATACCCATCAGGCGTGATTGAAGACATGATTGTCAAGGTTGGGCCATTTGCCTTTCCTACTGACTTTGTGGTGCTGGAAATGGAGGAGCACAAGAGTGCAACTCTCATTCTAGGAAGACCTTTCCTAGCAACTGGCCGAACCCTCATTGACGTCCAAAAAGGGGAAGTAACCCTGAGAGTCAATGAGGAGGAGTTCAAGTTGAATGTTGTCAAAGCCATGCAACATCCAGACACCCCAAATGACTACATGAGTGTTGATATCATTGACTCTCTGGTAAGAGAGGTCAATATGGCTGAGAGTCTCGAATCAGAGTTAGAGGACATCCTTAAAGATGTTCAGCCTGATTTGGAGGAATCAGAGAGAATAATAGAACCTCTGAAAATCCCTCAGGAAGAGGAGAAACCTCCCAAACCCGAGCTCAAACCATTACCACCATCCCTGAAATATGGATTTCTGGGAGAAGGTGATACCTTTCCTGTAATCATAAGCTCTACCCTAGAGCCACAGGAAGAGGAAGCACTAATTCAAGTGCTAAGGACAAACAAGACAGCTCTTGGGTGGTCCATCAGTGATCTTAAGGGCATTAGCCCAGACAGATGCATGCACAAGATCCTATTGGAGGGTGACGCAAAGCCAGTGGTTCAACCACAAAGGCGGCTGAATCCAGCCATGAAGGAAGTGGTGCAGAAGGAGGTCACTAAATTACTAGAGGCTGGGATTATTTATCCTATTTTTGACAGCCCCTGGGTAAGCCCTGTCCAAGTTGTCCCTAAGAAAGGTGGCATGACAGTGGTTCACAATGAAAAAAATGAACTGGTTCCTACAAGAACAGTTACAGGGTGGCGTATGTGTATTGATTATAGAAGGCTCAATACAGCCACCAGAAAGGATCATTTTCCTTTACCATTCATAGACCAGATGCTAGAAAGACTAGCAGGTCATGAATACTACTGCTTCCTGGATGGATATTCAGATTATAATCAAATTGCAGTAGATCCCCAAGATCAAGAGAAAACGGCATTCACATGTCCATGGAGTATTTGCATACAGAAGGATGCCATTTGGCCTGTGCAATGCACCTGCAACCTTTCAGAGGTGCATGCTCTCAATTTTCTCTGATATGGTGGAAAAATTTCTGGAAGTCTTCATGGATGACTTTTCAGTATTTGGAGACTCATTCAGCTCCTGTCTTGACCATCTAGCACTTGTTCTAAAGAGATGCCAAGAGACTAACCTGGTTTTAAACTGGGAGAAATGTCACTTTATGGTGACTGAAGGAATTGTCCTTGGGCACAAAATTTCGAACAAGGGAATAGAGGTGGATCAAGCTAAGGTAGAGGTAATTGAAAAATTACCACCACCTGCCAATGTTAAGGCAATCGCTAGCTGCTGACACGCCATTTGTCTTTGATAAGGAGTGTCTGCAGGCATTTGAGACTCTGAAAGCTAAATTGGTCACAACACCAATTATTTCTGCACCAAACTGGACATTTCCATTTGAACTAATATGTGATGCCAGTGACCATGCCATTGGTGCAGTGTTGGGACAAAGGCATGACAAGCTTCTGCACGTCATTTACTATGCCAGCCGTGTTCTAAATGACGCACAGAAGAACTACACAACCACAGAAAAAGAGCTACTTGCAGTGGTTGACGCCATTTACAAATTCAGATCCTATTTAGTAGGATCAAAAGTGATTGTGTACACTGATCATGTTACTCTTAAATATCTACTCACAAAGCAGGATTCAAAACCCAGACTTATAAGATGGGTGTTGCTTCTGCAAGAGTTTGATATAGAAATAAGAGACAGAAAGGGACAGAGAATCAGTAGCAGATCACCTGTCCCGAATAGAACCATAGAAGGGGCGTCTTCCCTTCCTCTTACTGAGATCTCTGAAACTTTCTGGATGAGCAACTCTTTGCCATCCAGAAGTGCCATGGTTTGCAGACATTGCAAACTACAAGGCAGTGAGATTCATACCCAAAGAATACAGTAGGCAGCAATCAAAGAAGCTGATCACGGATGCAAAGTATTATCTTTGGGATGAGCCGAATCTCTTTAAGAGATGTGCAGACGGAGTAATCCGTAGATGTGTGCCTAAAGAAGAAGCGCAGAAGATCCTATGGCACTGCCATGGATCCCAGTATGGAGGACATTTTGGAAGTGAGCGAACAGCCACAAGAGTCCTCCAATGTGGCTTCTACTGGCCTACTCTCTATAAAGATTCCCGAGTGTTTGTACTTAATTGTGACAGTTGCCAAAGATCTGGTAATCTGCCTCACAGTTATGCCATGCCTCAACAAAGAATCTTAAGAGATTGAGTTGTTTGATGTATGGGTATTGACTTCATGGGACCTTTCCCACCATCATACTCAAACACTTATATTCTGGTGGCAGTGGATTATGTATCCAAATGGGTGGAAGCTATTGCAACACCCACTAATGACACTAAGACAGTGTTAAAATTCCTCCAGAAACACATCTTCAGCAGATTTGGCACCCCTAGAGTACTAATCAGTGATGGGGGCACTCATTTCTGCAATAAACAGCTCTATTCTGCTTTGGTTCGTTATGGAGTTAGCCACAGGGTGGCCACTCCATATCATCCACAGACTAATGGGCAAGCTGAAGTCTCAAATAGAGAAATTAAAAGAATCCTGGAACGGACTGTAATTAACCGTAGAAGGGATTGGGCAAGAAGCTTGGATGATACTCTGTGGGCATACAGAACAGCATTCAAGACCCCTATAGGGACCTCTCTATACCAGCTTGTGTATGGAAAGGCATGTCACTTGCCAGTGGAACTGGAACATAAGGCCTACTAGGCAACCAGATTCCTGAACCTTGATGCCAAGTTACTGGAGAAAAACGATTGCTTCAGTTAAATGAGCTAGAGGAATTTAGACTCAATGCTTTCGAGAATGCAAAAATATACAAAGAGAAATCAAAAAGATGGCATGATAAGAAATTGTCATCCAGAGTCTTTGAGCTAGGGCAGAAAGTTCTGCTATTCAATTCTAGGCTCAAATTATTCCCCGGGAAATTGAAGTCCCGGTGGAGAGGTCCATATGTGATTACAAGTGTATCACCATATGGATACGTTGAGCTTCAGGATAATGACTCTAACAAAAAGTTCATTGTTAATGGACAGAGAGTTAAACATTATCTTGAAGGCAATTTTGAGCAAGAATGCTCAAAACTGAGACTTGATTAAAGCTCAGCAATAGTCCAGCTAACGACATTAAAGAAGCGCTTGCTGGGAGGCAACCCAGCCATTCACAAAATTTAATTTTAGTTGTTTCTTTTTTGTTAATTAATTGATTTTCACAGGTATATGTCAAAGTATCTTCAAGGTAAAATAGCAATTGCTTCAATTCACAGAGTTACAGTGGAATTTGGGAGCCCACTGGCGTGAAAAAGGCCAATAAGAAACGTTTTGGGCGTTGAATGCCAAAAAGAAGCATCCACTGGGCGTTCAATGCCAGTAAGGATAGCCATCTGGGCATTGAACGCCAGAAAGGAGCATCTTCTGGGCGTTGAACGCCAGAAAGAAGCTCCTTCTGGGCGTTTAACGCCAGAATTACAGCATCCTGGGCATTTAGAAAAACGCCCAGTGACAAAGAACTTCCTGGCGTTCAACGCCAGAAAGAAGCAACAACTGGGCGTTGAACGCCCAGGAGAAGCAACAATTGGGCGTTAAACGCCCAAAACATGCAGCAGTTGGGCGTTTAACGCCAGAATGGTGGGGAGGAGGTAAAATTCGTTTTTCTTCACAAATTTTCTAATTTTTATGTTTCAGTTCATGATTTCTTGCATAAACATGTTTCAAAATATCATCCTTCAATTCCAAAATTTTTAATCCTAATTTCTAAAATCCCTTTTTCAAAAATATCAAATGTAGCTTCATACATAAACATAAACCTTTTCCCAATCCAATCCAACTCTTTTTCCAATTTCTTTTCAAACTTAATTATCTTTTAAAATCTTTTTCAAATTATAAATTTCAAATTTATTTTTAAATATCATTCATATCTTTTTAAATTATATCCTTTTCTTGTCATATTTATCTTTTATAAATCATATCTTTTATCTTATATCTTTTTCTTATTTTTGAAAACCCACCCCCTCCCTTTATATCCACTTTCGGTGCCCCTCTCATCATCCACCATTCCACATCTGCTCTTCTTCTATCCCTCTTCTCTCTTTTCTTTTGCTTGAGGACAAGCAAACCTCTAAGTTTGGTGTGCTTATCCGTGATCACAAAAACATACTCACTTTGATCATGGCCCCTAAAGGAAAACAATCCAACCCAAGAGGAAAGAAAGAGAATATTCCAAAGCCACTTTGGAATCAAGGGAAGTTCTTAACTAAAGAACATTCAGACCATTACTACAAAATAATGAGTCTAAGATCAGTAATCCCGGAAGTCAAGTTCGATCTGAAAGAAGATGAATAATTGGAAACGAAACAGGAATTGGAAAATCCTAGCTAATCCTAAAACGAAAGTGGGAAGGAATATGGTTCAGGAGTTCTATGCAAATTTATGGCAGACAGACAGGCAAAGAATAATTGGAGCTGCCCTCTATGATCATCGGACCTTAGTCAGAGGAAAGATTGTTCACACCCATCTTGACAAAATTAGGGAGATCTTTAAACTTCCTCAACTGAAGGATGACCCAGACTCCTTTAATAGGAGAATAATGAGGGTAAACAAAGGCCTGGACAAGATTCTAGAGGATATATGCATCCCTAAAGCCAGGTGGACCACCAGCACAACTGGCCTCCCAAATCAACTCAAAAGAGAAGATCTCAAACCAGCAGCCAGAGGCTGGCTGGATTTCATTGGGCGTTCTATATTGCTCACCAGCAACCGTTCTGAAGTTACTGTTAAAAGAGCAGTGATGATTCACTGCATCATATTGGGAAAAGAAGTAGAAGTCCATCAACTGATCTCGTGTGAACTATACAAAATAGCAAACAGGAATTCCAAGGATGCCAGATTGGCCTATCCAAGCTTAATTTCTATGCTCTGCAGAGATACCGGAGTGAAGATGGGAATAACAGAGTATATTTCAGTTGAGAGGCCAATCACTAAAATATCAATGGAAAGACAACAGCTGCAGGATGATCCAATCAAGAGGAGAGCACAAGAAGTCCTCTCAGAACTTCCTCAATTCGAATATTGGGAACATCTTGAGGCATCTATTTCCAAATTGCAAGAAGCTATGAACCAAATAAAGGAAGAACAGAACAATCAAAGTAGCATGCTTTACAAACTGCTTAAGGAACAAGAAGAGCAAGGGCGCGATTTAAGGGAACTGAAGCGCCATAAATTAATCCTTGAAGGACCAAGCACCCCACAGATAAGTGGAACATCTACTTCCCAAAACACAGGCTGTTGAGTTCTAATTTCAGCTTTAACTCTGTGATAGTGTTATTATAGAAATTTACCTTAGAAGATATATATATAGTAGTAGTAGTAGTTAGCATATCTCTTCTGGTTTTATTTCCAATTAAAGTTATAATTTATTTTTCTCATCATCATCAGACATGAATAAAATAGTAGATTTTTAGAATAAATGAGTAATTTATTCGAGTTCTTTATAATAAAAATTATAATTAATTATATGTGGTGGCAATACTTTTTGTTCTCTGAATGAATGATTGAACAGTGCATATTTTATCCTGAATTTGACGAATGTTGGCTCCTGAAAGAATGAGGAACACGAAAAATATTACTGATGATATGAAAAATCATGAATTTGATTCTTGAAGCAAGAAAAAGCAAAAAAAAAATTACAAGGAATCATTGGATCAAGAAAAGGAATAAAAGCCAACAGCCCTTAAAACCAAAAGGCAAGGGTGAAAAGGATCCAAGGCTTTGAGCATCAGTGGATAGGAGGGCCCAAGGAAGTAGTTCCAGGCCTAAGCGGCTAAATCAAGCTGTCCCTAACCATGTGCTTGTGGCACGCAGGTCCAAGTGAAAAGCTTGAGACTGAGTGGTTAAAGTCGTGATCCAAAGCAAAAAGAGTGTGCTTAAGAGCTCTGGACACCTCTAACTGGGGACTTTAGCAAAGCTGAGTCACAATCTGAAAAGGTTCACCCAGTCATGTGTCTGTGGCATTTATGTATCCTGTGGTAATACTGGAAAACAAAGTGCTTAGGGCCACGGCCAAGACTCATAAAATAACTGTGTTCAAGAATCAACATACTACACTAGGAGAATCAATAATACTATCTGAATTCTGAGTTCCTATGGATGCCAATCATTCTGAATTTCAAAGGATAAAGGGAGATGCCAAAACTGTTCAAAAACAAAAAGCTATAAGCCCCGCTCATCTAATAAAAATCTGAGCTCCATTTAAAACTCTGAGATATTATTACTTCTTAATTTCTTTTCATCCTATTTTATTTATCTAGTTGCTTGAGGACAAGCAACAGTTTAAGTTTGGTGTTGTGATGAGCGGATATTTTATACGCTTTTTGGGGGTAATTTCATGTAGATTTTAGTATGTTTTAATTAGTTTTTAGTAGAATATTATTAGTTTTTAGGCAAAAATCATATTTCTGGACTTTACTATGAGTTTGTGTGTTTTTCTATGATTTCAGGTATTTTCTGACTGAAATTGAGGGAGCTGAGCAAAAATCTGAGTTAGGCTGAAAAAGGACTGCTGATGCTGTTGGATTCTGACCTCCCTGCACTCGAAATGGATTTTCTGGAGCTACAGGAGTCCAATTGATGCGCTCTCAAGGCGTTGGAAAGTAGACATCCAGGGCTTTCCAGCAATATATAATAGTCCATACTTTTCGCGAAGATAGACGACGTAAACTGGTGTTCAACGCCAGTATCATGCTGCTGTCTGGCTTGGATTCTGACTCCCTGCACTCGAAATGGATTTTCTGGAGCTACAGGAGTCCAATTGATGCGCTCTCAAGGCGTTGGAAAGTAGACATCCAGGGCTTTCCAGCAATATAATAGTCCATACTTTCGCGAAGATAGACGACGTAAACTGGTGTTCAACGCCAGTATCATGCTGCTGTCTGGGTCCAGCACCAGAAACAGGTTACAAGTTGGAGTTCAACCCAGAAACGGTTACACCTGGCGTTGAACGCCTAAAACAGCCCCAGGCACATGAGAAGCTTAAGTCTCAGCCCCAGCACACACCAAGTGGGCCCCAGAAGTGGATTTCTGCACTATTTATCATAGTTTACTCATTTTTTGTAAACCTAGGTTACTAGTTTAATATTTAAACAACTTTTAGAAGATTACTTTGACTTCATGACATTTTAGATCAAAAATTTGTACCTTTTGGCAGCATGAGTCTCTAAACTCCATTGTTGGGGGTGAGGAGCTCTGCAGCGTCTCGATGAATTAATGCAATTACTTTTGTTTTCCATTCAAACACGCTTGTTCCTATCTAAGATGTTCATTCGCGCTTAACCATGAAGAAAGTGATGATCCGTGACACTCATCACCTTCCTCAAATCCATGAACATGTGCCTGACAACCACCTCCGTTCTATATCAGATTGAATGAGCTTCTCTTAGATTCCTTAATCAGAATCTTCGTGGTATAAGCTAGAATTGATGGCGGCCCCTCTTGAGGATCCGAAGTCTAAACCTTGTCTGTGTATTCCGAGTAGGATTCATGATTGAATGGCTGTGACGAGCTTCAAACTCGCGATTGCTGGGCGTGATGACAAACGCAAAGGATCAATGGATCCTATTCCAACATGATCGAGAACCAACAGCTGATTAGCCGTGCTGTGACAGAGCATCTGGAACGTTTTCACTGAGAGGATGGGAGATAGCCACTGACAATGGTGACACCCTACATACAGCTTGCCATGGAAGAAGCCTTGCGTGTGGAAAAGGATTTCAAGGAAGAGTTGAAGTTCAGAGGACAAAGCATCTCCAAAACCCCAACATATTCTTCATTAATAAAGTAACAATTACTTATCCCAAACACTTTTACTTCTTACAATTAAATTCAAATAACCTTATTGACATCCTGACTAAGATTAATAAAAATAAACATAGATTGCTTCAAACCAATAATCTCCGTGGGATCGACCCTTACTCACGTAAGGTATTACTTGGACGACCCAGTGCACTTGCTGGTTAGTTGTACGGATTGCAAATTCATGCACCAGGAGGCATGACAGTGGTTCATAATGAAAAAAATGAACTGGTTCCTACAAGAACAGTTACAGGGTGGCGTATGTGTGTTGACTACAGAAGGCTCAATACAGCCACCAGGAAGGATCATTTTCCTTTACCATTCATAGACCAGATGCTAGAGAGACTAGCAGGTCATGAATATTATTGCTTTTTGGATGGCTATTCAGGTTACAATCAAATTGGAGTAGATCCTCAGGACCAATAGAAAATAGCATTCGCATGTCCTTCTGGAGTGTTTGCCTACAGAAGGATGCCTTTTGGTCTGTGTAATGCACCTGCAACCTTTCAGAGGTGCATGCTCTCTATCTTCTCAGATATGGTAGAGAAATTTCTGGAAGTCTTCATGAATGACTTTTCAGTGTTTGGAGACTCATTCAGCTCCTGCCTTAACCATCTAGCACTTGTTCTGAAAAGATGCCAAGAGACCAACCTAGTTTTAAACTGGGAAAAATGTCACTTTATGGTGACTGAAGGGATTGTCCTTGGGCATAAAATTTCAAACAAGGGAATAGAGGTGGATCAAGCTAAAGTTGAAGTAATTGAAAAAATTACCACCACCTACCAATGTTAAGGCAATCAGAAGCTTTCTGGGGCATGCAGAATTCTACAGAAGGTTTATAAAGGATTTTTCAAAAATTGCAAAACCTCTGAGCAATCTGCTAGCTGCAGACACGCCATTTATCTTTGATAAGGAGTGTCTGCAGGCGTTTGACCTTCTGAAAGCTAAGCTAGTCACAGCACCAGTTATCTCTGCACCAGACTGGACACTGCCATTCGAACTAATGTGTGATGCCAGTGACCATGCCATTGGTGCAGTATTGGGACAGAGGCACAACAAGCAACTACATGTCATTTATTATGGCAGCTGTATTCTAAATGATGCACAGATGAACTACACAACCACAGAAAAGGAGTTACTTGCAGTGGTTTATGCCATTGACAAGTTCAGATCTTATTTAGCAAGATCAAAAGTGATTGTGTACACTGATCATGCTGCTCTTAAATATCCACTCACAAAGCAGGATTCAAAACCCAGGCTCATAAGATGGGTGTTGCTTTTGCAAGAGTTTGATATAGAAATAAGAGACAGAAAAGAGACAGAGAATCAAGTAGCTGATCACCTGTCCCGGATAGAACCAGTAGCAGGAGCATCCCTCCCTCCTACTGAAATCTCCGAAACCTTTCCGGATGAGCAATTATTTGCTATTCAGGAAGCTCCGTGGGTTGCAGACAGTGCAAACTATAAGACTCAAGGTTCTCCTTCTGTAACCATGGAGAGGAAGCATGAAAAGCTTCTCTCAATACAGAGTCAAACAAAACCCCCACATTCAAACTCTAAGTTTGGTGTTGGGGGGCACAACCAAACTCTAAGTTTGATGTTGGGAGGCCACAACCAAACTCTAAGTTTGGTGTTGAGAGGCCCAAACACTGCTCTGATTATCTGTGAAGGCTTATTGAGAGCTCACTGTCAAGCTATTGACATTAAAAAAGCGCTTGTTGGGAGGCAACCCAATTTTATTATATCTATTTATTTTCCATTGTTATTTCATGTTTTCTATAGGTTGATGATCATGTGAAGTCACAAAAACAATTGAAAAAGCAAAATCAGAATGAAAAATAGAATGAAAAATAGCACACCCTGGAGGAGAAACTTGCTGGTGTTTAAACGCCAGTAAGGGTAGCAGAATGGGCGTTAAACGCCCAGTTTGGCACCATTCTGGGCGTTTAACGCCAGAAATGGGCGTTAGACTGGCGTTTAACGCCAGAAAAGGGCAAGAAGCTGGCGTTAAACGCCAAAAATGGGCAGCAGCTTGGCGTTTAACGCCAGGATTGGCAGCAAGGGGCGTTTTGCACGCCACATGGTGCAGGGATGAGAAATCCTTGACACCTCATGATCTGTGGACCCCACAGGATCCCACCTACCTTACCTCTTCTTCTCTCCTCTTCACACCCTTCCATAACACTCTTTCCCAAAATAACCTCACCCAATCGCCTCCAGTACCCCTCCAAAACCATCATACAAACCACCTACACCCACCACTCTTCTCTTTTTTTGCTCGAGGACGAGCAAACCTTCTAAGTTTGGTGTGGTAAAAGTGTTGCTTTTTGTTTTTCCATAACCATGTATGACACTTAAGGCCAGAGAAACCTCTAGAAAGAGAAAAGGGAAGGCAAAAGCTTCCACCTCTGAGTCTGGGAGATGGAGAGATTCATCTCAAAAGCTCATCACTAAGAAAAGGATGGAGCAAACAAGAGCTTGAGCAAATTCCTCATCATGAAATCCCTGAGATGCCTCAAGGGATGCACTTTCCTCCACAAAACTATTGGGAGCAAATCAACACCTCCCTAGGAAAATTAAGCTCTAACATGGGACAACTAAGGATGGAGCACCAAGAGCATTCCATCATCCATCGTGAGATTAGAAAAGATCAAAAAGCTATGAGGGAAGAGCAACAAAGACAAGGAAGAGACATAGGCGAGCTCAAAAGCACTCCATAAGATCTTCAAGAGGAAGAACAAGCCGCCATCACTAAGGTGAACCCGTTCTTTAATTTCCTTGTTCTTTATTTTCTGTTTTTCAAATTTTTATGCTTTATGTTTATCTATGTTTGTGTCTTTATTACATGATCATTAGTGTCTTAGTGTCTATACCTTAAAGTTATAAATGTCCTATGAATCCATCACCTTTCTTAGATGAAAAATGTTTTTAATCAAAAAAGAACAAGAAGTACAGGGTTTCAAATTCATCCCTGAAACTAGTTGAATTAGTTTGATGTGGTGACAATACTTTTTGTTTTCTGAATGAATGCTTGAACAGTGCATATGTCTTTTGAATTTGTTGTTTTAAGAATGTTAAAATTGTTGGCTCTTGAAAGAATGATGGAAAAGGAGAGATGTTATTGAGGATCTGAAAAATTATCAAATTGATTCTTGAAGCAAGAAAAAGCAGTGAATACAAAAAAAAAGCAAGCAGAAAAAGCCAATAGCCCTTTAAATCAAAAGGCAAGGGTAAATATAAAAAAGAGATCCAAAGCAAAAAGAGTGTGCTTAAGAACCCTGGACACCTCTAATTGGGAACTCTAGCAAAACTGAGTCACAATCTAAAAAGGTTCACCCAGTTATGTGTCTGTGGCATGTACGTATCCGGTGGTAATACTGGAAGACAGAGTGCTTTGGGCCACAGCCAACACTTATAAAGTAGCTATGTTCAAGAATCATCATACTAAACTAGGAGAATCAATAACACTATCTGAATTCTGAGTTCCTATAGATGCCATCATTCTAAACTTCAAAGGATAAAGTGAGATGCCAAAACTGTTCAAAAGTAAAAAGCTACTAGTCCCGCTCATCTAATTGGAGCTAAGTTTCATTGATATTTTGGAGTCTATAGTATGTTCTCTTCTTTTTATCCTATTTGATTTTCAGTTGCTTGGGGACAAGCAACAATTTAAGTTTGGTGTTGTGATGAGCGGATAATTTATACGCTTTTTGGCACTGTTTTTAGTATATTTTTAGTACATTTTAGTTAGTTGTTAGTATATTTTTATTAGTTTTTATTTAAAATTCACTTTTCTGGGCTTTACTATGAGTTTGTGTGTTTTTCTGTGATTTCAGGTAATTTCTGGCTGAAATTGAGGGACCTGAGCAAAAATCTGATTCAGAGGATAAAAAAGGACTGCAGATGCTGTTGGATTCTGACCTCCCTACACTCGAAGTGAATTTTCTGGAGCTAGAGAAGCCCAACTTGCGCGCTCTCAATTGCGTTTGAAAGTAGACATCCTGGGCTTTCCAGCAATGTATAATAGTCCATACTTTGCCCGAGATTTGATGGCCCAAACCGATGTTGCAAATCAGCTTTAGAATTCCCGGCGTTTAACGCCGGAACTGGCACAAAAATTGGAGTTAAACGCCCAAACTGGCACAAAAGCTGGCGTTTAACTCCAGAAAAAGTCTCTACACATGAAAGCTTCAATGCTCAGCCCAAGCACACACCAAGTGGACCCCGGAAGTGGATTTTTACGTCATTTACTCATTTCTGTATATCCTAGGTTACTAGTTCACTATTAATAGGACCTTTTGACATTGTATCTTGACCTCATGACACATTACACGTTTCTTATTGTATCTTCTACGGCATGAGTCTCTAAACCCCATGGTTGGGGGTGAGGAGCTCTGCTGTGTCTTGATGGATTAATGTAATTACTACTGTTTTTCATTCAATCACGCTTGCTTCTATTCTAAGATATCACTTGTTCCTAAACTTGATGAATGTGATTATCCGTGACACTCATCATCATTCTCACCTATGAACATGTGCCTGACAACCACCTCCGTTCTACCTTAGATTGAGTAGATATCTCTTAGATTCCTTAATCAGAATCTTCGTGGTATAAGCTAGAATTGATGGCGGCATTCAAGAGAATCTGGAAGGTCTAAACCTTGTCTGTGGTATTCTGAGCAGGATTCAAGGATTGAATGACTGTGACGAGCTTCAAACTCGCGATTGTGGGGCGTTAGTGACAGAAGCAAAAGAATCACTGGATTCTATTCCGACATGATCGAGAACCGACAGATGAATAGCCGTGCTGTGACAGAGCGCGTTGAACATTTTCACTGAGAGGATGGGAGGTAGCCATTGACAACGGTGAAACCCTACATACAGCTTGCCATGGAAGGAGCCTTGCGTGCATGAAGAAGAAGATAGTAAGAAAGCAGAGATTCAGAAGATAGAGCATCTCCAAAACCTCAACCTGTTCTCCATTACTGCAAAACAAGTACTTATTTCATGTTCTTTTACTTTTCACAATTAAACCTGATAATTATTGATATCCTGACTAAGAGTTACAAGATAACCATAGCTTGCTTCAAGCTGATAATCTCCGTGGGATCGACCCTTACTCACGTAAGGTATTACTTGGACGACCCAGTGCACTTGCTGGTTAGTTGCGCAGAATTGCAAAAGTGTGATTACAATTTCGTGCACCAGCGGTCATGGTGAAAGTAGATAATCCTTCCTCTGACCATGGTTCGGAAGGTATAGAAGGCGGTTCCAGACATTCTCTGTTTATCTGTTTGCCACATATTTGAGTAGAATTCCTGAACCATGTTTCTCCCCACTTTTGTCTTAGGATTAGCAAGGATTTCCTAGCCTCTGTTTCGAATTTGCTCTTGGATCTTCGGATATTCATCTTCTTTCAGATCGAATTTAACTTCCGGGATCATTGGCCTCAGACCCATTATTTTGTAATAATGGTCTGCATGTTCTTTGGTTAAGAACTTCTCTTGATTCCAAAGTGATTTTAGAATATTCTCTTTCTTGCCTCTTGAGGTGGTTTGTTTTCCCTTAAGACCCATGATCTTGGTGAGTCTTGGCTCAGTGATTATGAAAAGCACACCAAACTTAGAGGTTTGCTTGTCCTCAAGCAAAAGAAAGGAAATGAGAGGAAGAGGGGGAGAGACAATTTCGAATGGTGGAGGAAAGGGGATGGCCGAATGGCAATTTAAAGGGGGGGAGGGGTGGGTTCGAAAATTTGGAAAAAGATGTACAAAAGATATGATTTGTGAAAAAGATGTGATAGAAGATATGATTTGTGAAAAGATAATTATGATATGCAAGAGATGTATTTTTAAAATTGAGAAGATAAGAGGGGGATTTGGAAAAATAATTCTAATTTTGAAAAGATAGTGTGATGGATTGAAAAAGATTTGAAAAGGATTTAAAAAGATATATGAGTTTTTTTACAAAGATTGTGAAGGAAATAGAAAAAGAAATTTTTTTTTTGGATTAAGAAATTTTTGAAATTGAAATTGAAAGATGAGGATTTGTAACATGTTCATGCAAGAAATGTGGAAAGAAATATTAAAATTTGAAAAAAATCTGAGTTGGGAACAAGAACCTCCTCCCCCCATGTTCTTGGCATTAAACGCCCAGGAGTAGCATGTCTTGGGCATTTAACGCCCAATTGAACAAGAACCTCCTCCCCCCATGTTCCTGGCATTAAATGCCCAGAAGTAGCATGTCTTGGGCGTTTAACACCCAATTGCTGCCTATTGTGGGCATTTAAACGCCCAACCAGGTATCCTGGCTGGCATTTAAATGCCAGTTTGCCTTCCTTATTGGGCATTTAAACGCCCAACCAGGTACCCTAGTTGGTGTTTAATCGCCAGTTTGCCTTCCTTACTGGGCGTTTAAACGCCCAACCAGGTACCCTGGATGGCGTTTAGATGCCATAATTCCTTTGTCACTGGGGTTTTTTCAAATGCCCAGGGTGCTTCAAGTCTAGCATTAAACGCCCAGAATGGCACCCATTCTGGCGTTTAACGCCTAAAAATGCTCCTTACTGGCATTTTTCTGCTAGTGAGCATCTTTTCTCTATTTTCTACTCTAAATTCTTCTGTAACTCTGTGAACTCCTGCAGTGAAAGATAAATTTTGTATCAAACTCTTATAATTACTAGAAAATAGATATGCTTAACCAATGGTTGGGTTGCCTCCCAGCAAGCACTTCTTTATTGTCTTTAGCTGGACCTCACTGAATGTTATTCTAGTCTCAGTTTTGAGCACTCTTGCTCAATATTGCTTTCAAGATAGTGTTTGACTCTTTGTCCATTAACAATGAATCTTTTATCGGAGTCAGTATCTTGAAGCTCCACATATCCATTTGGTGACACACTTGTAATCACATATGGTCCCCTCCACCGGGATTTTAATTTCCCAAGGAATAATTTGAGTCTAGAGTTGAATAGCAGGACCTTTTGTCCTGGTTCAAAGCCTCTGGATGAGAATTTCTTGTCATGCCATCTTTTTGCTTTCTCCTTGTAAATTTTTACATTTTAGAAAGCATTGAGCCTGAATTCCTCTAGCTCATTCAACTGGAGTAATCTTTTCTCTCTAGCTAATGTAGCATCAAGGTTTAGGAATCTGGTTGCCCAGTAGGCTTTGTGTTCCAGTTCCATGGGCAGATGACAGGCTTTGCGATACACAAGTTGGTATGGAGAAGTTCCTATAGGAGTCTTGAATGCTGTTCTGTATGCCCACAGAGCATCATCCAAGCTTTTTGCCCAATCCTTTTTACGGGCCATCACAGTCCATTCCAGGATTCTTTTTAGTTCTCTATTCGAGACCTCAGCTTGCCCATTTGTCTGTGGACGGTATGGAGTTGCTATCTTGTGGCTAATTCCATACCGGACCATAGCAGAGTAAAGCTGTTTATTACAGAAATGAGTGCCTCCATCACTAATTATTGCTCTGGGGACACAAAATCTACTGAATATGTGTTTCTGAAGGAACTTTATCACTATTTTAGTATCACTAGTGGGTGTTGCAATTGCCTCTACTCATTTAGATACATAGTCTACTGCCACCAGAATATAAGTGTTTGAGTATGAAGGTGGGAAAGGCCCCATGAAGTCAATACCCCATACGTGAAACAACTCAATCTCTAAGATCCCTTGCTGAGGCATGGCGTAACCATGAGGCAGATTACCAACTCTCTGGCAACTGTCACAGTTCCGTACAAACTCTTGGGAGTCTTTATAGAGAGTAGGCCAGTAGAAGCCACATTGGAGGACTTTTGTGGCTGTTCGCTCACTTTCGAAATCTCCTTCGTATTGTGATCCATGGCAATGCCAAAGGATCCTTTGTGCTTCTTCTCTAGGTATGCACCTACGGATTAATCCATCTGCGTATATCTTAAAGAGATATGGTTCATCCCACAAGTAGTACTTTGCATCAGAAATTAATTTTTTCGTTTGCTGCCTGCTGTACTCTTTGGGTATAAATCTTGCAGCCTTATAGTTTGCAATGTCTACAAACCGTGGTACTTCCTAAATGGCAAAGAGTTGCTCATTCAGAAAAGTTTCAGAGATCTCAGTGATGGGGAGGGACGCCCCTTCTATTGGTTCTATCCGGGACAGGTGATCTGCCACTTGGTTTTCTGTCCCTTTTCTGTTTCTTATTTCTATATCAAACTCTTACAGAAGCAGAACCCACCTTATGAGCCTGGATTTTGAATCCTGCTTTGTGAGTAGATATTTAAGAGCAGCATGGTCAGTGTACACAATCACCTTTGATCCTACCAAATAGGATCTGAACTTGTCAATGGCATAAACCACTGCAAGCAATTCCTTTTCTGTGGTTGTGTAATTCTTCTGTGCATCATTCAGGACACGATTGGCATAATAAATGACATGCAAAAGTTTGTCATGCCTCTATCCCAATACTGCACCAATAGCATGATCACTGGCATCACACATCAGTTCGAATGGTAATGTCCAGTTTGGTGCAGAAATGACTGGTGTTGTAACCAGTTTGGATTTCAGGGTCTCAAATGCCTGCAGACACTTTGTGTCAAATATAAATGGCGTGTTAGCAGCTAGCAGATTACTTAGAGGTTTTGCGATTTTCGAAAAATCCTTTATAAACCTCCTATAGAATCCTGCATGCCCCTAGAAAGCTTCTGATTGCCTTAACATTGGCAGGTGGTGGTAATTTTTCAATTACCTCTACCTTAGCTTGATCTACCTCTATTCCTCTATTTGAGATCTTGTGCCCAAGGACGATCCCTTCAGTCATCATAAAGTGACATTTTTCCCGGTTCAAAACCAGGTTAGTCTCTTGGCACCTCTTTAGAACAAGAGTTAGGTGATCAAGACAGAAGCTGAATGAGTCTCCATACACTGAGAAGTCATCCATGAAGACTTCCAGAAATTTTTCTACCATATCAGAGAAAATAGAGAGAATGCATCTCTGAAAGGTTGCAGGTGCATTACACAGCCCAAATGGCATCCTTCTATAGGCAAATACTCCAGATGGGCATGTGAATGCTGTTTTTTCTTGATCCTGGGGATCTACTGCAATTTGGTTGTAGTCTGAATAGCCAACCAAAAAGCAGTAATAATCATGACCTGCTAGTCTTTCTAGCATTTGGTCTATGAATGGTAAAGGAAAATGATCCTTTCTGGTGGCTGTATTGAGTCTTCTGTAGTCAATACATATGCGCCACCCTGTAATTGTTCTTGTGGGAACTAGTTCATTTTTCTCATTATGAACCACTATCATGCCTCCCTTTTGGGGACGACTTGGACAGGGCTCATCTTGGGGCTATCAGAAATTGGATAAATAATCCCAGCCTCTACTAATTTAGTGACTTCTTTCTACATACTTCCTTCATGGCTGGATTCAGCCGCCTTTCTGGTTGAACCACTGGCTTAGCATTATCCTCTAAGAGAATCTTGTACATGCATCTGGCTGGGCTAATGCCCTTAAGATCACTTATGGACCACCCAAGAGCTGTCTTGTGTATCTTTAGCACTTGAATCAGCGCTTCCTCTTCCTGTGGCTTTAAGGTAGAGCTTATGATCACAGGAAAAGTGTTGTCTTCTCCCAGAAATGTATATTTTAGGGATGGTGGCAGTGGTTTGAGCTCTGGTTTGGGGGACTTTTCCTCTAATTGAGGAGTTTTCAGAGGTTCTTCTAATTTCTCTGGCCCCTCCAGGTCAGGCTGAACATCTTTAAATATGTCCTCTAGCTCTGATTCGAGACTCTCAGTCATATTGACTTCTTCTACCAGAGAGTCAATAAGATACACTCTCATGTAGTCTTTTGGTGTGTCTGGATACTGCATAGCTTTGACAGCATTCAACTTAAACTCATCCTCATTGACTCTCAGGGTCACTTCCCTTTTTTGGACATCAATGAGGGTACGTCCAGTTGCTAGGAATGGTCTTTCTAGAATGAGAGTTGCACTCTTGTGCTCCTCCATTTCCAGCACTACAAAGTCAGTGGAAAAGGCAAATAGCCCAACCTTGACAATCATGTCCTCGATTATACCTGATGGGTATTTAATGGAGCCATCAGCAAGTTAAAGACAGATCCGGGTTGGTTGATCTCTTCGGTCAAACCAAGCTTTCTGATAGTGGATGCAGGGATTAGGTTGATACTTGCCCCAAGATCACATAGAGCTGTCTTGGTGCAAATTCCTTCTAATGTGCATGGTTTCATAAAGCTTCCGGGATCCTTAAGCTTCTCTGGTAAGCTTTTTAGAATGACTGCACTGCATTCCTCAGTGAGAAAAACTTTTTCAGTTTCTCTCCAATCCTTCTTATGGCTTAAGATTTTTTTCATGAACTTAGCATAAAAGGGTATTTGCTCAAGTGCTTCTGCAAACGGAATATTTATTTCAAGAGTCCTGAGATAGTCTGCAAAGTGAGCAAATTGCTTATCCTTTTCCGCTTGGTAGAGTTTCTGAGGATAAGGTATTTTGGCTTTATATTCTTCAACCTTGGTTGCTGTAGGTTTATTTCCTACAGAAGCAGGCTGAGACGCCTTCTTGAGGGAGTTATTATCAGCACTTATGGGTGTCTGATCCCTTACTGGCATTTGAACGCCAGGATTGGGCACTAGATTGGCGTTTAACGCCAGATTCCTACCCTATTCTAGCGTTTGAACACCATAGTTGAACATGGAATTGGCGTTTGATGCCAACTTGTCACCCTTTTCTGGCGTTTGGACGCCAGAATCATTCCTCTCTAGGCCCTTACTGTCCTCATAGGGATTTTGGGTAATATTCTGTTCATCCTCTGTCAGCTGTTCTTTCTTTGGCTCTCTGCTGCTTTGAGTTGATGTATTTAATATTTTTCCACTCCTTAATTGAATAACGTGACATTCTTCTATTATTTGTTTAGATAACTGTTGCCTTGTCTGGTCAAGTTGTGCTTCCATATTCTTATTAGCATCCCGAGTATCGTGTAACATTTTTTTAAATTCTGCTAACTATTTTGTCAAAGCAAGTAATTGCTGGTTGAGTTCAGTAGCTTTTTCTGGAGGACTAAGGTCAATAGATACTGCTTTAGCCTCTTCCTTCATGGAGGACTCACTGCTCAAGTACAGATGCTGATTTCTAGCAACAGTATCTATAAGCTCTTGAGCCTCTTCAATTGTCTTTCTCATGTGTATAGATCCACCAGCTGAGTGGTCTAGAGATATCTGAGCTTTTTCTGTAAGCCCATAGTAGAAGATGTCTAACTACACCCATTCTGAAAACATTTTATAGGGGCATTTTCTCAGCATCTCTCTGTACCTCTCCCAGACGTTATAAAGGGATTCATTATCGTCTTGTTTAAAGCCTTGGATGTCCAGCCTTAGCTGTGTCATCCTCTTGAGAGGGAAATATTGATTCAGAAATTTTTCTGACAGCTGTTTCGATGTCCTTATGCTGGCCTTAGGTTGATTATTTAACCACCTCTTAGCTTGGTCTTTTACAGCAAATGGAAATAGTAATAATCTGTAGACATCTTGGTCTACTTCCTTATCATGTACTGTGTCAGCAATTTGTAAGAACTGTGCCAGAAACTCAGTAGGTTCTTCTTGTAGAAGACCGGAATACTTGCAATTTTGTTGCACCATGATAATGAGCTAAGGATTCAACTCAAAACTACTGACTCTGATGGAGGGTATACAGATACTACTCCCATATGAAGCAGTAGCAGGGTTAGCATATGACCCCAGAGTCCTTCTGAACTGTTCATTTCCACTTAGTTCCATGATGGAGAAAGAGAGATGATGTGGATTTATTTTATTTATTTTATTATATATATATATATATATATATATATATATTCGAATAAATAAAAATTGGAAAGTAGAAAAAGATATGATTGAAAAACAATTTAAAAAGATTTGATTTTGAAAATTGATGACTAATTTAATGCAAAACTTTCGAAAATTTTGAGGAAAACACCAAGGAACACCAAACTTAAAAATTTTAAGATCAAAATACAAGAAGCATTCAAGAATATAAAAAGAACACCAAACTTAAAATTTTTAGAAAACCAAAAATAAATTTTCTGAAATTAAAAAAAAACTAACAAGAAAACACCAAACTTAAAACATGCAACTAGACTCCAACAGAAAAATCTAAAAGAAAGATAATAAATTTTTTTTTGAAAAATTTTGAAAAGAAAATAAAAGACTCTGACCCAAAAGACAAAATTTTCCTAATCTAAGCAACAAGATAGACCGTCAGTTGTCCAAACTCGAACAATCCCCGGCAACGGCGCCAAAAACTTAGTGCACGAAATTGCAATCACACTTGCAATTTTGCACAGCTAACCAGCAAGTGCACTGGGTCATCCAAGTAAATACCTTATGTGAGTAAGGGTCGATCCCACGGAGATTGTCGGCTTGAAGCAAGCTATGGCTACCTTGTAACTCTTAGTCAGGAGATTATCAATGAAAAGGGTTTTGTTTGCAATAAAATAAAAGAGCATGAAATAAAAGGTACTTGTGATTCAATAATGGAGAACAGGTTGGAGTTTTGGAGATGCTCTGTCATCTGAATCTCTGCTTTCCTACTGTCTTCTTCTTCACGCACGCAAGGCTCCTTCCATGGCTAGCTGTGTGTAGGGTGTCACCATTGTCAATGCCTACTTCCCATCCTCTCAGTGAAAATGGTCCATGTGCGCTGTCACCGTGATGATTGAGATTTTGCTCGATGGTCTAGATTTCCTTCTTATAGAAATAAGAACTACTTCGTTGTAAGCATAGCTCCAAACCATCAGACAATTCTCACATCAAAAATTTGAGTTATCACAAGTAACAAATCCCAAATAAAAATTAACCGGAGTATTTAGACTCTGGGTCGTCTCCCTAGGAATCACAATGAAATGCTTGGTTATTGGCTATAGGGTGTGTTTTTGGAGTTTTTGGAATGATAGACATGAAAGTAATTAATAACAGAGATCAAATAACAAAGGGGTCTTAGCAAGGGTTGGTGGTCAAGGATCTCTATCATAGTTACTAACCATAACATGAGAATTGGCAAGGATCAACCTCATTAAGTCATCCTCTAACTCATAAAAGAAAGTCAAATGAGCTATGTCAATCCAAGACCATAAGTCCTAATTCCTTACTAATTCAATTAGTTAGAATTAGAGTTAACGGCTCCCAATCATCAATCACTTGGACATTAGCAACTCAAGAGTTCCTAAGTTACCTTCCCAAGCCAAGAACATAAAATTCTATTCTAACATCCTTCCAAGCATTTTGTCAAACACTTGGAAGACATAAAAGGAAGGTACAATAATTAACAAAAATTGGTGAAATCTAATGAATAACAATTGTAAAGAAAATGAGATCACAACTCAATTCAGCAACAAAAGAACATCACACATTAAATTGTAATTAAGAAAAGATCCAAACCCAACAAGAATTTATCATCACAAAAGATAACAAAAAGGAAAGTTACCATGAGAACTAAGAATAATCAAGGCTAGAAACAAGAATTTGTAGATAAAAACAAGAGAATAACATGAAATCGGAACTAGATTAAAGTGAAATTAACCTAATCTATCCTAATTCTGGAGAGAAGATGGAGCTTCTCTCTCTAGAAACTACACTACATGATGCTAATACTAACTAATGTTCTTCCTTCTTCCTCCTCATGTCGCCTTAAGAGATGAGATTCAAGATCTCTCACTTCTATTATGGTGGCTTCATTGGGGGTTGGTGGTAAAAAAGAGGGTTCATCATTCGAGGGAAAGGTGTTGTAGTTGGAATGCGGTTTATATTGGTGAAATCCTTGAGGTGGTGTGTATGGATCTTGTGGTTCAAGGGAATATTGGTATTGGAATGGTGGTTCTAGATGTGATTCATATGGTGGTTGATATGGTGTGTATGAATTATGGCCATATAGAGTTGAATGGTGATGTGAGGATTGTGAATGTGGTGTGTAACTATATTGAGAGATGGGATCATATGTATATGATGATTGTGGTTGACAACCATAATTAGGGTCATCACATACATTGGGTTGATACACATTAGAATCAGGATTATACCCATAGGAGCTCGTAGGAGGTTGTTGCCATGAAGGTTGTTCATAAGCTTGAAGTTCCTCCCATCCTTGATTCCCAAATCCTTGATGCATATCCTCATTGAAGCCTCCATTTCCTATAAAATAGTTAAAACTACACTCATAGCAAAAGGGGTGAGAATTCATAGTGAAAGAGAGTATAAAAGAAAACAAGTATTACTGACAAACAAAGAAAACAAAATCCTAACTAGTAAAACAAACAAACAAACCAAATTCAAGATATTCACAATATATACAATAGCCAATAACATAGCACCATTGTCATCCCCGGCAACGGCGCCATTTTGATTATTGGATTCTTGACGGTTTAGAATTCATCTAATGGAGTCTCGATGTAAAGTATAGTTTCCAAACCAATCAATAATCCTTTCATGCAAAAATTTTGGTTGTCACAAAGAACAAACCCCAAATAAGAATTAACCGGAGTATTTGGACTCCGGGTTGTCTCACAAGGAGTAGCAATGAAGTGTATGATTATTGGTTATGAGGTATTTTGGGGTTTTTGAGATAAGAGACATGGAATGTAAATAATAATGAAAATAAACTAACAACTAACAAAGCTCTTGGCTAGATATGAGAACTAGAAGTCCTATCCTAGTTATTCTCCTTAATTGTAATCACAAATTGTTTATTGCTACCACTTCGTTAACCTCTAACCATGGAGGAAAGTCAAGTGGATGAATCAACTTGATTCCATAAGTCCTAGCCAACTCCCAAGGGGAAGAATAGCGTTAGTGGTATCCAAATCAATTAGAAACTTCCAATTGTCAATCAATCAAAGGAATTAGATAACTCAAGCGTCACTAATTACTCCACCTAGGCCAAGGAAGTAAATAACAAGAAAGTAAAATGGTAAGAACTAATAAAATAAAGGAAAAGTACTCTTGGCTAGACATAGGTAATTGAGATCACTATCCTTGTCTACAAACCATACATTGATAATTATGAGAGGCCAACCTATTAAGTCTACTTCCCAAAAGCTTTAAGTACGTAATATCTACTCTTAAGCTTGAAGTACATCAAATAGGCTTGATCACATCAACCCATAAGTCCCAACATACCTACTAATTAGATTAGTAGTGGGTTGGCGTCAATGAGTATCAAATTGATCACCAAGAGTTCTCAAATCACCAAATCATTGAGACCCAATGACTCAAGGTCACCCAATTCCCTTAGTCTAGGCCAAGAGTAAAGGAAACTACTCAAAAACTAGTGAAAGCATTTTAACAAACACCTAGAGTGCAAGAAAAGTAAACATCATAAAATGCAAGAATTAGCAAAACCCATAACTATCATAAGCAAGAAATCAACAATAACAATGAAGATCAACATAAAAGAAACATAGAAACATAAAATTGCATTAGAAGAAATCAAGATCCAACAATGGTTCATAAACATAAAAATGGCAAAATAGGGAAATTAACAACAAGAACTAGAAGAACAAAGGTGTAACAACAAGAAATTAAAAGAGAAAACTAAATCAAAACAAGAATTGAAAGATGAATTTGGAGAGAATTAAACCTAAACTACCCTAAATTTTAGAGAGAATAAAGAGCTTCTCTCTCTAGAATTCTACCCTAAAACATGATGAAAACTAAACTATGGCTACTTGGTTCATTCCCCCCTCAATCCTTGGGTTCAATAGCATCAGAAATGAGTTGAATTGGGCCCAAAATGAGCTAGAAATCGCTGGCCACGACTTGCTCTTTAGTGGGTCACGTGCTCAATCGGCGTGTCCACGCACATTGCACATGCGCGCCCTTATACGCGAAGCAACATATGGCAAAATTTATATCATTTCGAAGCTACGGATGTTAACTTTCCAACGCAACTAGAACCGCCTCATTTGGACCTCTGTAGCTTAAGTTATGGTCGATTGAGTGCAAAGAGGTCAGGCTTGACAGCTTTACGATTCCTTCATTTCTTCATGAGTTCTCCCACTTTGCATGCTTTTCTCCTCACTTCTTCCATTCAATACTTGCCTTATGAACCTAAAATCACTCAACAAACATATCAAGGCATCGAATAGAATTAAAGTGAATTAAATTTAGCTATTTTAGGGTCTAAAAAGCATGTTTTCACATTTAAGCACAAATCAAGGGAGAATTGCAAAATCATGCTATTTCATTGATAAATGTGAGAAAAGGTGATAAAATCCCCCAAAATAAGCACAAGATAAATCACAAAATTGGGGATTATCACACTGCATGGCTAATCATCTGTCGGTTCTCGATCATGTTGGAATAGAATCCAGTGATCCTTTTGCGTCTGTCACTACGCCCAACACTTGCGACTTTGAAGCTCGTCACAGTCATCCCTTCCTAGATCCTACTCGGAATACTACAGATAAGTTTTAGACTTTCTGGATCCCAGGAATGACCGCCAATAATCCTAGCTTATACCACGAAGACTCCGGTCTTTCGGAATGGAGGCTAAGAGATACACATTCAATCTAAGATAGAACGGAGGTGGTTGTCAGGCATGCGTTCATAAGTTGAGAATGGTGATGAGTGTCACGGATCATCATATTCATCAGGTTTAAGTACGAATGAATATCTTAGAACGGAAGCAAGCGTGATTGAATAGAAAACAGTGGTAATTACATTAATCTATCGAGACACAGCAGAGCTCCTCACCCCCAACTATGGAGTTTAGAGACTCATGCCGTAGAGATATAATGTAAAACGTGAAAATGTCATGAGGTACAAAATAAATCTCTAAAAGTACTATTTATAATGAAACTAGCTAGTAGGGTTTACAGAAATAGGTAAATGATGCAGAAATTCATTTCCGGGCCAACTTGGTGTGTGCTTGGGCTGAGCCTTGAGCTTTACACATGTAGAGGTCTGTTACTGGAGTTAAACGCCAGCTTTTGTGCCAGTTTGGGCGTTTTAACTCCAACTTTTATGCCAGCTCTAGCGTTTTGACCCCAGAAAAGGGCAGAGAGCTTGCATTTTAACGCCAATTTACGTCATTAAAACTCGCTCAAAGTATGGACTATTATATATTGCTGGAAAGCCCTGGATGTCTACTTTCCAACGCAATTGAGAACGCGCCGTTTGGAGTTCTGTAGCTCCAGAAAATCCACTTCGAGTGCAGGGAGGTCAGAATCCAACAGCATCTGCAGTCCTTCTTCAGCCTCTGAATCAGATTTTTGCTCAGGTTCCTCAATTTTAGCCAGAAAATACCTGAAATCACAAAAAAACACACAAACTCATAGTAAAGTCTAGAAATATGAATTTTTCATAAAAACTAATAAAAACATCCCAAAAAGTAGCTAGATCCTACTAAAAACTATATGAAAATAGCCCCAAAATCGTATAAAATATCCGCTCATCATGAAGGCGGGGTGCTGCATGGGGATACAAGGTTAGGTGGTCTCAATGATTTGGGCTCCTCGCATAAGAACCAAACTAAGAGAGGTAATGCTGATGAGGGTGGTCTGGCCTTGGTGTTAAGTGGCCCAAATACCCAAGGGCAAATAAATGGGCTGAACCAAAAAAGGTATTGAGTGATTAATGAAGGGGCTGTTGCAGATAGCTTAATGGGATCAGGGTGTGCTAGAGTTTCCAAAGGGATAAGGTCGACTAGCCTGGGCACAAAACCGGGTCAGACTTGAGCAGCGGGAGCTAGTGATAATGTTGGGATGGGTATGATCCAAACGTGGGGAGCCGTGCTCACACGACATGCGAAGCTGCCAAGGAGCGCTCGGGTGGGATGATGTGGCTACGAGGAGGGACGCGTTGGTCGAACTGGGTCCTTGGATGGCGGATGCACGGGACCCCATGGCCGAGGTGGGGCGCTGCAACCCACGGTGTGGTGACACCGGGGAAGGAGGCCAGGTGGCATCGCCGATGGGGGAGAGGACAGGGAAGCCGAAGGAACAAGACAGGGAAGGACAGACCGGGCTCTCTTGTGGCAACCATTCTTCGAACCCGGTTCAGGTGTATGAGGAGTCGAGAGCTTCGGGACTAGCTGCACGGAACACAGAGGGGCAAGATGTGGCTAACACAGTATCCGAGACAGAGACAGAGGCAGGGTAGGGGATGGTTGAGGGCAGAATTATGGCGCGAGATGAGATGAAAGAAAATACAGAAACATGGGTTTTGATAGTAGAATCAGGTGCTGTTTTGTATGATAAAGAAGTAGATAGTATGGCAATCTTGCAACCGCGGAATGAAGAATTAGCGGTGAAGAGAAGGATGGCGAAACAAAAAGAAAAGGCATGAAGAAGTTGGTCTTAGAATCACAATAAGGTGAGTAAAA
Organism: Arachis stenosperma; assembly: GCF_014773155.1. Classification (NCBI taxonomy): domain Eukaryota; kingdom Viridiplantae; phylum Streptophyta; class Magnoliopsida; order Fabales; family Fabaceae; genus Arachis; species Arachis stenosperma. The sequence continues at coordinate 100,224,525 of NC_080379.1, read as the reverse complement.
ATGTTGTTAAATGATTTTTGGCTGTTGGAATATTCGAGGGGTTGAGGGGTAATGGAAAATTGAGTATGATAAAATCTTTGAAGAACTGTTATAAGTTAAACATGTTAGGGTTGATTGAAACTAAAAGGCAGGTTCTTACTAAATTTGATGTAGCAAGAATTTGGGGTTATAGTTCGGTGGGATGGGAGTATGTGGAGTCGGCAGGGGCCTCTGGGGGTTTGTCGCTCATTTGGGATGATGAGTTGTTCAAGGTCAACAACTGTTATAAGGGGGAGAGATGGTTGTGTGTTGAAGGAGTGATTATGAAAAACAATTTTAACTGTGCTTTTTGTTTGGTGTATGGGGCGCATGAGAGAGAAAGGAGAACCGGGTTGTATGGGAGGAGTTGAGTTATGTTGCGGGTCTCTGTCAGGTGCCTTTCTGCTTTTTCGGAGATTTTAATGAAATTCTACATTTCAAAGAGTGCAAAAGAACTAGTAGTGTACCAGTGTCAGCGGAAGAGTTTGAAAATTGGGTACAGGATATGCAGTTGGTGGACTTGCCTCTGAATGATAGGAAGTTCACATGGTTCAGGGGTCGATCTTGCAGTCAGATTGATAGGGTTCTGGTTAATATAGAGTGGGTGGAGGAATTTTCTGATGTTCGACTAAAAGGGGGCCCTAGAGGGCTGTCAAACCATTGTCTGTTGATTGTGGAGGATAAGAGAGTTGGTGATGGGCCACGAGCTTTTAGAAGTTTGGATTCCTGGTTTACGCATGAGGGCTTTCTGAGTATGATTAAAAATGAATGGAGAAAATTGGGAGAGGCTCAGTTTACTAGTAAGTTGAAGGCTTTGACGGGTCCTTTACGTCTTTGGGACAAGAACAATTTCAGGGGCATGGACAAGAGACTGCAGACGCTTGAGGAGGAGATTAGGAAACTGGATAATATGGTGAGTGAAGGTGTCTGATGAGCGGATAATTTATACGCTTTTTGGCATTGTTTTTAGTATGTTTTTAGTATGATCTAGTTAGTTTTTAGTATATTTTTATTAGTTTTTAGTTAAAATTCACTTTTCTAGACTTTACTATGAGTTTGTGTGTTTTTCTGTGATTTCAGGTATTTTCTGGCTGAAATTGAGGGACCTAAGCAAAAATCTGATTCAGAGACTGAAAAGGACTGTAGATGCTGTTGGATTCTGACCTCCCTGCACTCGAAGTGGATTTTCAGGAGCTACAGAAGCCCAATTGGCGCGCTCTCAACGGCGTTGGAAAGTAGACATTCTGGGCTTTCCAGCAATATATGATAGTCCATACTTTGCCCAAGATTTGATGGCCCAAACCGGCGTTCAAAGTCACCCTCAGAATTTCCAGCGTTAAACGCCGGAACTGGCACCAAAATGGGAGTTAAACGCCCAAACTGGCATAAAAGCTGGCGTTTAACTCCAAGAAGAGTCTCTACAAGAAAATGCTTCAATGCTCAGCCCAAGCACACACCAAGTGGGCCCGGAAGTGGATTTTTATGTCATTTACTCATCTTTGTAATTCTTAAGCTACTAGTTCCCTATAAATAGGACCTTTTACTATTGTATTTTCATCTTTCGATCATGTTTTTATGATTGAACCCTCTTTGGGAGGCTGGCCTCACGGCTATGCATAGACCTTGTTCTTATGTATTTTCAACGGTGGAGTTTCTACACACCATAGATTAAGGTGTGGAGCTCTGCTGTACCTCGAGTATTAATGCAATTACTATTGTTCTTCTATTCAATTCCACTTGTTCTTGTTCCAAGATATCACTTGTTCTTCAACTTGATGAATGTGATGATCCGTGACACTCATCATCATTCTCACCTATGAACGTGTGACTGACAACCACCTCCGTTCTACCTTAGATTGGGTGAATATCTCTTGGATTTCTGATACACGATGCATGGTTGATCGCCTGACAACCGAGCGCTCGCCTGACAACCGAGCCAGCCATTCCGTGAGATCAGAGTCTTCGTGATATAGGCAAGAACTGATGGCGGCATTCAAGAGAATCCGGAAGGTCTAACCTTGTCTGTGGTATTCTGAGTAGGATTCAATGATTGAATGACTGTGACGTGCTTCAAACTCCTGAGGGCGGGGCGTTAGTGACAGACGCAAAAGAATCACTGGATTCTATTCCGGCCTGATCGAGAACCGACAGATGGATAGCCGTGCCGTGACAGGGTGCGTTGAACATTTCCACTGAGAGGATGGGAGGTAGTCACTGACAACGGTGAAACCCTTGCATAAGCTTGCCATGGAAAGGAGTAAGAAGGATTGGATGAAGGCAGTAGGAAAGCAGAGAGACGGAAGGGACAAAGCATCTTCATACGCTTATCTGAAGCTCTCACCAATGATATACATAAGTATCTCTATCTTTATCTTTATGTTTTATTCATCATCTATACCCATTTGAGTCTGCCTGACTAAGATTTACAAGGTGACCATAGCTTGCTTCATACCAACAATCTCTGTGGGATCGACCCTTACTCGCGTAAGGTTTATTACTTGGATGACCCAGTACACTTGCTGGTTAGTTGTGCGAAGTTGTAGTGATCACGATTTCGCCCACCAAGTTTTTGGCGCCGTTGCCGGGGATTGTTTCGTGTATGGACAACTGACGGTTCATCTTGTTGCTTAGATTAGGTATTTTTCTTCAGAGTTCTTAAGAATGAATTCTAGTGTTTCAAGGTGATGTTCTTATCATCACCAAAGCTAATTGATCCTCATCAATTTAGCTCTTGAATGCAATGTCCTGCTGAAGCTTGGCTAGCCATGTCTAATTCCTTTAGACTTAAGCTTTAGACTAACATTGCATGATTCCTGGAATTCTCATTAAGAATTTTGATACCTTTATTTTCTTTTTCACTTAATTTTCGAAAAAAACCAAAAAAATTACAAAATCATAAAAACCAAAAATATTTCTTGTTTGAGTATAGAGTCTCATTTTAAGTTTGGTGTCAATTGCATGTTTCTGTTCTTCTTGCATTCATTTATGTGTCTTCATTAATCTTCAAGTTGTTCTTGATGATTTCATTGCTCTGATCTTTGAATTCTCTTGACTTGAGTATTTTGTTGTTTCTCATATGCATTCTCATTTTGTTAGTGTCAGTAGTATACAAACTGCTAAATTTGGTGTCTTGCATGCATTATCTATTTGATTTTAATTGCATTTTGATTATTCCTCATTATTAAAAATCCAAAAATATTTTTAATTTGTGTCTTTTCAAGTCAATAATACAGAGAATTGAAGATTCAGAACATACTGCAGAGGAATTACACAGAAAAAGGCTGGGCGTTCAAAATGCCCAGTGAGGAAGGCAGACTGGCGTTTAAACGCCAGCCAGGGTACCTGGTTGGGCGTTTAACGCCCAAAAAGGTAGTGCATTGGGCGTTAAACGCCAGAATGTATACCATTCTGGGCGTTTAACACCAGGATGGCACAAGAGGGAAGATTCTGTTTTTAATGCAAATTTTTTTCAAGTTTTCAAAGTTTTTCAAAATCAAATCTTTTTCAAATCAAATCTTTTCAATCAAATGTTTTCAAAATCAATTTCTTTCCTTTTTCAAAGATACTTGCTATCAATTAATGATTTGATTCAACATTTCAAGTATGTTGCCTTTTCTGTTGAGAAAGGTTTAATGTTTGAATCATATCTTTTCTTGTTAGGCAAGTCATTAAGTTTTAAAATCAAATCTTTTTAAATTGTTTTTCAAATCATATCTTTTTAATCACATCTTTTTCAAAAATAGTTTTCAATCATATCTTTTTAAATTCTAATTTCAAAATCTTTTTCAAAAATTGCTTGATTTCTTTCCCACTCTTGGTTTTCAAAAATCAATTAAAGTTTTTCAAAATGTTTTCAAAATCTTTCACTTAATTTTCGAAAATTTCTTCTTCTCTTCTCACATCCTTCTATTTATGGAGTACCACTCCTTCTCAATGCACAATTCGAACTCTATCTGATTAAGTTCGAATTCTTCTACCTCTTCCTTCTAATTTTCTTCTTCTCTGACACCTCAAAGAATCTCTATACTGTGACATAGAGGATTCCACATTTTCTTGTTCTCTTCTCTTTCATATGAGCAGGAACAAAGACAAAGGCATTCTTGTTAAAGCTGACCCTGAACCTGAAAGGACCTTGAAGCGAAAGCTAAGAGAAGCTAAGGCACAACTCTCTGTAGAGGACCTAACAGAAATCTTCAAAGAAGAAGAACCCATGGCAGCCGAAAACAACAACAATGCCAACAATGCAAGGAAGGTGCTTGGTGACTTTACTGCACCTACTCCCGACTTCTATGGGAGAAGCATCTCTATCCCTGCCATTGGAGCAAACAACTTTGAGCTTAAGCCTCAATTAGTTTCTCTAATGCAACAGAATTGCAAGTTCCATGGACTTCCATTGGAAGATCCTCATCAGTTTTTAGCTGAATTCTTGCAAATCTGTGACACTGTCAAGACTAATGGGGTTGACCCTGAGGTCTACAGACTTATGCTATTCCCTTTGCTGTAAGAGACAAAGCTAGAATATGGTTGGACTTACAACCTAAAGACAGCCTGAACTCTTGGGAAAAGCTAGTCAATGCCTTCTTGGCAAAGTTCTTTCCACCTCAAAAATTGAGTAAGCTTAGAGTGGAAGTCCAAACCTTCAGACAGAAGGAAGGAGAATCCCTCTATGAAGCTTGGAAAGGATACAAACAATTAATCAGAAAATGTCCTTCAGACATGCTTTCTGAATGGAGCATCATAGGTATTTTCTATGATGGTCTGTCTGAACTATCCAAGATGTCTTTGGATAGCTCTGCTGGAGGATCTCTTCATCTGAAGAAGACGCCTGCAGAAGCTCAAGAACTAATTGAAATGGTTGCAAATAACCAATTCATGTATACTTCTGAAAGGAATCCTGTGAACAATGGGACAAATCAGAAGAAAGGAGTTCTTGAGATTGATACTCTGAATGCCATATTAGCTCAGAACAAGATATTGACTCAGCAAGTCAATTTGATTTCTCAAAGTCTGTCTGGAATGCAAAATGCACCAAGCAGTACTAAGGATGCTTCATCTGAAGAAGAAGCTTATGATCCTGAGAACCTTTCAATGGAAGAAGTGAATTACATGGGAGAACCCTATGGAAACACCTATAATTCTTCATGGAGAAATCATCCAAATTTCTCATGGAAGGATCAACAGAGACCTCAACAAGGTTTCAATAATAATAATGGTGGAAGAAACAGGTTTAGCAATGGCAAGCCTTTTCCATCATCTTCTCAGCAACAGACAGAGAATTCTAAGCAGAACCACTCTGACTTAGCAACCATGGTCTCTGATCTAATCAAAACCACTCAAAGTTTCATGACTGAAACAAGGTCCTCCATTAGAAATTTGGAGGCACAAGTGGGACAGTTAAGCAAGAGAATTACTGAACTCCCTCCTAGTACTCTTCCAAGCAATACAGAAGAAAATCCAAAAGGAGAGTGCAAGGCCATCAACATGGCCGAATTTGGAGAGGAAGGAGAGGCAGTAAACGCCACTGAGGAAGACCTCAATGGGCGTCCACTGACCTCCAATGAGTTCCCTAATGAGGAACCATGGGAATTTGAGGCTCAAAATGAGACCATAGAGATTCCAATGGATTTACTTCTGCCATTCATGAGCTCTGATGAGTATTCTTCCTCTGAAGAGGATGAGTATGTCACTGAAGAGCAAGTTGCTAAATACCTTGGAGCAATCATGAAGCTAAATGACAAGTTATTTGGAAATGAGACTTGGGAGAACAGACCTCCTTTGCTCACCAAAGAACTGGATGACTTATCTCGGCAGAAATTACCTCAAAAGAGACAAGATCCTGGGAAGTTTTCAATACCTTGTACCATAGGCACCATGACCTTCGAGAAGGCTCTGTGTGACTTAGGGTCAAGTGTAAACCTCATGCCTCTCTCTGTAATGGAGAAGCTAGGGATCTTTGAGGTACAAGCTGCAAGAATCTCACTAGAGATGGCAGACAATTCAAGAAAACAAGCTTATGGACTTGTAGAGGGTGTTTTGGTAAAGATTGAAGACCATTACATCCCTACTGATTTCATAGTCCTAGAGACTGGGAAGTGCATGGATGAATCTATCATCCTTGGCAGACCCTTCCTAGCCACAGCAAAGGCTGTGATTGATGTTGATAGAGGTGAACTGATCATTCAAGTGAATGAAGAATCCTTTGTGTTTAAGGCTCAAGGATATCCCTCTGTCACCATGGAGAGGAAGCATGAAGAGCTTCTCTCAAATCAGAGTCAAACAGAGCCCCCAAAGTCAAACTCTAAGTTTGGTGTTGGGAGGCCACAACCAAACTCCAAGTTTGGTGTTGAACCCCCACATTCAAACTCTAAGTTTGGTGTTGGGAGATTCCAACATTGCTCTGAGAAAATGTGAGGCTCCATAAGAGCCCTCTGTCAAGCTACTGATATTAAAAAAGCGCTTGTTGGGAGGCAACCCAATGTTATATTTTATCTATTTTCCTTTTGTTATTTTATGTTTTCTGTAGGTTGATGATCATGAGAAGTCACAAAATCAATTGAAAAAGCAAAAACAGAATGAAAAACAGGAAGAAAAACAGCACACCCTGGAGGAAGAACCTACTGGCGTTTAAACGCCAGTAAGGCTAGCAGATGGGCGTTTAACGCCCAGTCTGGCACCATTCTGGGCGTTTAACGCCAGAAAGGGGCACCAGACTGGCGTTAAACGCCAGGAAAGGGCAAGAACCTGGCGTTAAACGCCAGAAATGGGCACCAGCCCGGCGTTTAACGCCAGAATTGGCTAAAAACGCAATTTTGCATGCCATTTGGTGCAGGGATGACTTTTCCTTGACACCTCAGGATCTGTGGACCCCATAGGATCCCCACCAACCCCACCACTCTCTCTCTCTTCTTCACCCATTCACCAATCACCTCAATACCTCTTCCCCAAAAACCCTTCACCTATCAAATCTCATCCTTCTCTTCACCACTCACATCCATCCTCCATAAAACCCCACCTACCTCACCCTTTAAATTCAAACCACTTTCCCTCCCAAACCCACCCTTACATGACCGAACCATGAGCCCCCCTCTCCTATATAAACCCTTCTTCACTCCTTCATTTTCACACAACCTAAACACCACTTCTCCCCCTCTTTGGCCGAACACAAAGCCATTCCGTTCTTCCTCATTTCGTCTTCTTCTACTCTCTTCTTTCTTCTTTTGCTCGAGGACGAGCAAGCCTTTTAAGTTTGGTGTGGTAAAAGCATTGCTTTTTGTTTTTCCATAACCATTTATGGCATCCAAGGCCGGAGAAACCTCTAGAAAGAGGAAAGGGAAGGCAAAAGCTTCCACCTCCGAGTCATGGGAGATGGAGAGATTCATCTCAAGGGTGCATCAAGACCACTTCTATGAAGTTGTGGCCTTGAAGAAGGTGATCCCTGAGGTCCCTTTTTCACTCAAAAAGAGTGAATATCCGGAGATCCGACATGAGATTCGAAGAAGAGGTTGGAAAGTTCTTACCAACCCCATTCAACAAGTCGGAATCTTGATGGTTCAAGAGTTCTATGCCAATGCATGGATCACTAAGAGCCATGATCAAAGTGTGAACCCGAACCCAAAGAATTGGCTTACAATGGTTCGAGGGAAATACTTAGATTTTAGTCCGGAAAATGTGAGGTTAGCATTCAACTTGCCCATGATGCAAGGAGATGAACATCCTTACACAAGAAGGGTCAACTTTGATCAAAGGTTGGACCAAGTCCTCACTGACATTTATGAAGAGGGCGCCCAATGGAAGAGAGATTCAAGAGGGAAGCCGGTTCAATTGAGAAGGCATGACCTCAAGCCCGTGGCTAGAGGATGGTTGGAGTTTATCCAACGCTCAATCATTCCCACTAGCAACCGGTCTGAAGTTACTCTAGACTGGGCCATCATGATACATAGCATCATGATTGGAGAAGAAGTAGAAGTTCATGAGGTTATAGCCCAAGAACTCTATAAGGTGGCGAACAAGTCCTCTACCTTAGCAAGGTTAGCCTTTCCCCATCTCATTTGTCACCTCTGTTATTCAGTAGGAGTTGACATAGAAGGAGACATCCTTATTGATGAGGACAAGCCCATCACTAAGAAAAGGATGGAGCAAACAAGAGACCCCTCTCATCATGAGATCCCTGAGATGCCTCAAGGGATGCACTTTCCTCCACAAGACTATTGGGAGCAAATTAACACCTCCCTAGGAGAATTGAGTTCCAACATGGGACAACTAAGGGTGGAGCACCAAGAACATTCCATCCTCCTCCATGAAATTAGAGAAGATCAAAGAATCATGAGAGAGGAGCAACAAAGGCAAGGAAGAGACATTGAGGAGCTCAAGCACTCCATAAGACCTTCAAAAGGAAGAACAAGCCGCCATCACTAAGGTGGACCCGTTCTTTAATCTCCTTGTTCTTTATTTTTCTGTTTTTCGAAAATTTATGCTTTATGTTTATCTATGTTTGTGTCTTATGATCATTAGTGTCTTAGTGTCTATGCCTTAAAGTTATGAATGTCCTATGAATCCATCACCTTTCTTAAAAAAAATGTTCTTAATTGAAAAAGAAAAAGAATTGCATGAATTTTGAATTTTATAACAGTTTAATTATTTTGATGTGGTGGCAGTACTTTTTGTTTTCTGAATGTATGCTTGAACAGTGCATATATCTTTTGAATTTGTGGTTCATGAATGTTGGCTCTTGAAAGAATGATGAAAAAGGAGACATGTTACTGAGGATCTGAAAAATCATAAAAATGATTCTTGAAGCAAGAAAAAGCAGTGAATACAAAAAAAAAGAAAAAAAAAGAAGAAAAAGCGAAAAAAAAAAGAAAGAGAAAAAGAAAGAAAAAGAAAGAAATAAAGTTGTGATCCAAGGAAAAAAGAGTGTGCTTAAGAACCCTGGACACCTCCAATTGGGGACTCTAGCAAAGCTGAGTCACAATCTGAAAAGGTTCACCCAATTATGTGTCTGTGGCATGTATGTATCCGGTGGTAATACTGGAAGACAGAGTGCTTTGGGTCACGGCCAAGACTCAATAAGTAGCTGTGTTCAAGAATCATCATACTTAACTAGGAGAATCAATGACACTATCTGGATTCTGAGTTCCTAAAGAAGCCAATCATTCTGAATTTCAAAGGATAGAGTGAGATGCCAAAACTATTCAGAGGCAAAAAGCTAAAAGCCCCGCTCATCTAATTAATACTGATCTTCATAGATGTTTTTGGAATTCATTGCATATTCTCTTCTTTTTATCTTATTTGATTTTCAGTTGCTTGAGGACAAGCAACAATTTAAGTTTGGTGTTGTGATGAGGGGATAATTTATATGCTTTTTGGCATTGTTTTTAGTATGTTTTTAGTATGATCTAGTTAGTTTTTAGTATATTTTTATTAGTTTTTAGTTAAAATTCACTTTTCTGGACTTTACTATGAGTTTGTGTGTTTTTTTGTGATTTCAGGTATTTTCTGGCTGAAATTGAGGGACCTGAGCAAAAATCTGATTCAGAGACTGAAAAGGACTGCAGATGCTGTTGGATTCTGACCTCCCTGCACTCGAAGTGGATTTTCAGGAGCTACTTAAGCCCAATTGGCGCGCTCTCAACGGCGTTGGAAAGTAGACATTCTGGGCTTTCCAGCAATATATGATAGTCCATACTTTGCCCAAGATTTGATGACCCAAACTGGCGTTCAAAGTCACCCTTAGAATTTCCAGCGTTAAACGCCGGAACTGGCACCAAAATGGGAGTTAAACGCCCAAACTGGCATAAAAGCTGGCGTTTAACTCCAAGAAGAGTCTCTACACGAAAATGCTTCAATGCTCAGCCCAAGCACACACCAAGTGGGCCCGGAAGTGGATTTTTATGTCATTTACTCATCTTTGTAATTCTTAAGCTACTAGTTCCCTATAAATAGGACCTTTTACTATTGTATTTTCATCTTTCGATCATGTTTTTATGATTGAACCCTCTTTGGGAGGCTGGCCTCACGGCTATGCCTAGACCTTGTTCTTATGTATTTTCAACAGTGGAGTTTCTACACACCATAGATTAAGGTGTTGAGCTCTGCTGTACCTCGAGTATTAATGCAATTACTATTGTTCTTCTATTCAATTCCACTTGTTCTTGTTCCAAGATATCACTTGTTCTTCAACTTGATGAATGTGATGATCCGTGACACTCATCATCATTCTCACCTATGAACGTGTGACTGACAACCACCTCCGTTCTACCTTAGATTGGGTGAATATCTCTTGGATTTCTGATACACGATGCATGGTTGATCGCCTGACAACCGAGCGCTCGCCTGACAACCGAGCCAGCCATTCCGTGAGATCAGAGTCTTCGTGGTATAGGCAAGAACTGATGGCGGCATTCAAGAGAATCCGGAAGGTCTAACCTTGTCTGTGGTATTCTGAGTAGGATTCAATGATTGAATGACTGTGACGTGCTTCAAACTCCTGAGGGCGGGGCGTTAGTGACAGACGCAAAAGAATCACTGGATTCTATTCCGGCCTGATCGAGAACCGACAGATGGATAGCCGTGCCGTGACAGGGTGCGTTGAACATTTCCACTGAGAGGATGGGAGGTAGCCACTGACAACGGTGAAACCCTTGCATAAGCTTGCCATGGAAAGGAGTAAGAAGGATTGGATGAAGGCAGTAGGAAAGCAGAGAGACGGAAGGGACAAAGCATCTTCATACGCTTATCTGAAGCTCTCACCAATGAGATACATAAGTATCTCTATCTTTATCTTTATGTTTTATTCATCATCTATACCCATTTGAGTCTGCCTGACTAAGATTTACAAGGTGACCATAGCTTGCTTCATACCAACAATCTCTGTGGGATCGACCCTTACTCGCGTAAGGTTTATTACTTGGACGACCCAGTACACTTGCTGGTTAGTTGTGCGAAGTTGTAGTGATCACGATTTCGCCCACCAGTGTCTATGATAGTACGACGGAGGCTAGAAGGAAGGCGCTGGTGAGCTATTGTGAGCAGTGGTATGTCAGGAAGGAGTTACACTGGAAGCAGATGTCGAGGTCTCAGCATGCTAAGTACATGGACAAGAATACTAGATACTTTCATAACATTGCCTCGACTAGAAGACGGAATAACAGGATTTATGCTCTAATGATTAATGGACGGTTAGTGCGGAATCAAACAAGGATAAAGGTTGCCATTAGAGGGTTTTACAAGGACCTGTATCGGCAGGAGTTTGTTCTGAGGATTCGATTTTGGGATGGGTTGGTAAGCCAGATTGATGGAGAGGAGGCCATAGCTTTGGAGGTGATGCCATCTATGGAGGAAATTAGGGAAGCAGTTTGGGACTGTGAATCCTCTAAAGCCCCGAGTAGTGATGAGTACAATACGAATTTCATCAAATGATGTTAGGAGGATATTGGTCAGGAGTTCACTACAGCAGTGATGGATTTTTTCCAAAGTGCTAAGCTACCAAACGATGCAAATGTCACGTGGGTAACGCTATCTCTGAAGTTTGTGGGTGCTAAAGAGATCAAGGACTTCCGACCTATTAGTATGGTGGGATGTGTGTATAAGATGATATCTAAGGTCTTAGTGCAATGAATGAGAACAGTAATGCCAGATTTGGTAGGAGAGACACAGAGTGCTTTTTGTTAAGGGTAGGAAGATTCATGACGGTGCCCTCATTGCTTGTGAGACGGTTCAATGGCTCAAGACGAGGAAAAAGCATGCGGCGATCATCAAACTAGACTTCCAGAAAGCCTACGATAGAGTTAGATGGAGTTTTGTGGATCTTGTGCTTCAGAAGATGGGGTTTGGGCAAAGGTGGAGGAATTAGGTGAAAGAGTGTATCAGTACGGCCTTTATGTCCATTCTGGTGAATGGTTCACCTTCCAAGGCGTTTAAAATGGAGAGGGGTTTAAGACAAGGGGATCCACTCTCTCTTCTGCTGTTTGTGATCGTGGTTGATGTATTGCATAGAATGTTGGGAGAAGTGGTGCACGAAATCACAATCACACTTTTGTAATTCCGCTCAACTAACCAGCAAGTGCACTGGGTCGTCCAAGTAATACCTTATGTGAGTAAGGGTCGATCCCACGGAGATTGTCGACTTGAAGCAAGCTATGGTTATCTTGTAACTCTTAGTCAGGATATCAATAATTCTCAGATTTAATTGTAAAAAGTAAAAGAATATGAAATAAATACTTGTTTTGCAGTAATGGGAAAAAGGTTGAGGTTTTGGAGATGCTCTATCTTCTTAATCTCTGCTGTCCTATTGTCTTCTTCTTCATGCACACAAGGCTCCTTCCATGGCAAGCTGTATGTTGGGTTTCACCGTTGTCAATGGCTACCTCCCGTCCTCTCAGTGAAAATGTTCAACGCACGCTGTCACCGCACGGCTAATCATCTGTCGATTCTCGATCATGCTGGAATAAGATCCATTGATCCTTTTGCATCTGTCACTACGCCCGACACTCGCGAGTTTGAAGCTCGTCACAGCCATTCAATCCCTGAATCCTACTCGGAATACCACAGACAAGGTTTAGACTTTCCGGGTTCTCAAGAATGGCCGCCAATGGATTCTAGCTTATACCACGAAGATTTTGATTAAGGAATCCAAGAGATACACACTCAATCGAAGGTAGAATGGAGGTGGTTGTCAGGCACACGTTCATAGGTGAGAATGGTGATGAGTGTCACGGATCATCACATTCATCAGGTTGAAGAACAAGTGGTATCTTAGAATAGAAGCAAGCGTGATTGAATGAAAAATAGTAGTAATTGCATTAATTCATCAAGACACAGCAGAGCTCCTCAACCCCAACCATGGGGTTTAGAGACTCATGCCGTAGAAGATACAGTATGAAACGTGTAATGTGTCATGAGGTAAAGATACCATAGCACAAAGTCCTATTTATAGTGAACTAGTAACCTAAGGTTTACAAGAATGAGTAAATGACGTAAAAATCTACTTCTGGGGTCCAATTGGTGTGTGCTTGGGCTGAGCATTGAAGCTTTCATGTGGAGAGACTTTTCCTGGAGTTAAACGCCAGCTTTTGTGCCAGTTTGGGCGTTTAACTCCAACTTTTGTGCCAGTTTCGGCGTTAAACGCCAGGAATTCTGAAGCTGATTTGGAACGCTGGTTTGGGCCATTAATCTCGAGCAAAGTATGGACTATTATATATTTCTGGAAAGCCCAGGATGTCTACTTTCCAACACAATTGAGCGCCCGACAATTGGGCTTTTGTAGCTCCAGAAAATCCACTTTGAGTGCAGGGAGGTCAGAATCCAACAGCATCTGCAGTCCTTTTTCAGCCTTTGAATCAAATTTTTGCTCAGGTCCCTCAATTTCAGCCAGAAAATACCTGAAATCATAGAAAAATATACAAACTCATAGTAAATTCTAGAAAAGTGAATTTTAAATAAAAACTAAAAAAAATATAATAAAAACTAACTAAAATGTACTAAAAACATACTAAAAACAGTGCCAAAAAGCGTATAAATTATCCGCTCATCACAATACCAAACTTAAATTGTTGCTTTTCCCCAAGCAACTAAAAATAAAATAGGATAAAAAGAAGAGAACATACTATAGACTCCAAAATACCAATGAAACTTAGCTCCAATTAGATGAGCGGGACTAGTAGCTTTTTGCCTCTGAACAGTTTTGGCATCTCACTTTATCCTTTGAAGTTTAGAATGATTGGTATCTATAGGAACTTAGAATTCAGATAGTGTTATTGATTCTCCTAGTTAAGTATGTTGATTCTTGAACACAGCTGCTTTATGAGTCTTGGCCGTGGCCTAAAGCACTCTGTTTTCCAGTATTATCACCGGATATATCCATGCCACAGACACATAACTGGGTGAACCCAATTAGAGGTGTCCAGGGTTCTTAAGCACACTCTTTTTGCTTTGGATCACGACTTTAACCGCTCAGTCTCAAGCTTTTCACTTGACACCTTCACGCCACAAGCACATGGTTAGGGACAGCTTGGTTTAGCCGCTTAGGCCAGGATTTAATTCCTTTAGGCCCTCCTGTCCACTGATGCTCAAAGCCTTGGATCCTTTTTAGTATCCTTGCCTTTTGGTTTTAAGGACTATTGGCTTTTTCTGCTTGCTCTCTCTTTTTTTTTTGTATTCACTGATTTTTCTTGCTTCAAGAATCAATTTGATGATTTTTCAGATCCTCAATAACATTTCTCCTTTTCCATCGTTCTTTCAAGAGCCAACAATTTTAACATTCTTTAAACAACAAATTCAAAATACATATGCACTGTTCAAGCATTCATCCAGAAAACAGAAAGTATTATCACCACATCAAACTAATTCAACTAGTTTCAAAGATGAATTCGAAATCCTGTACTTCTTGTTCTTTTGTGATTAAAGCATTTTTCATTTAAGAGACGTGATGGATTCATAGGACATTCATAGCTTTAAGACATGAACTTTTAAATTTTATTAATCATAGAATAAGAACAAAACTCAAAAATAAATATAAGATAAGACCAATAGTAATAGAAAACAGAAAATTAAAAACAGAGATTTAAATGACTCTAAAATAGATTCCTAATGATAAAGGTTATCACAGAGTTAGGACTCAACAAACTTGATTTTGAGAAGTGGATGCTCCCTCAACTTGTGGGGTGTTTGACCCTTTTAAGGGAGAGCTTCTGGCGCTTCAGCTCTTGTAGCTCACGCCACTGCTTCTCTTGTTCCTTCAACAATTTGCAGAGCATGCAGTTTTGATTCTGCTGTTCTTCCTTAATTTGTTCCATAGCTTCTTGTAGCTTGGCAACAGATGCTTCTAGGCGGGCCCAGTAGTCAAATTCAGGAAGTTCAGGGAGGAATTCCTGCGCCCTCCTTTTGATAGAGTTATCTTGCATTTGTCCTTCCATTGACTTCTTGGTGATTGGATGTTCAATTGGGATGAATTCATCTACTCCCATCCTCACCCCAGCATCTTTACATAGCAAAGAGATTAAGCTTGGGTAAGCCAGTTTGGCTTCAGTGGAGTTCTTGTTTGCAATTGTGTAAATCTCACAAGCAATCAGATGATGAATCTCCACTTCTTTTCCCAGCATAATGCAATAAATCATCACTGCTCTCTTGATAGTGACCTTAGAACGGTTACTAGTGGGAAAAATAGAACGCCCAATGAAGTCTAGCCAACCTCTTGCAACTGGTTTGAGGTCTCCCCTCTTGAGTTGGTTTGGGAGACCTTTTGAATTGGTTATCCATTTAGTTCCAGGGAAGCATATGTCCTCTAGAACTTAATCCAACCCCTTATCTGCTCTCACTATTCTCCTATTGAAGGATTCAGGATCATCTTGTAGTTGAGGCAGTTTGAAGATCTCTCTTATTTTGTCCAGATGGAAGTAAATAGTTCTCCCTCTGACCATGGTTCTGAAGGTATGGAAAGCAGTTCCAGTCATTCTCTGCTTATCTGTCAACCACATATTTGAGTAGAATTCCTGAACCATGTTTCTTCCAACCTTTGTCTCGGGATTGGCTAGAATTTCCCATCCTCTATTTCGAATTCGCTCTTGGACCTCCGGATATTCGTCTTCTTTCATATCGAATTTAACTTCCGGGATCACTGACCTTAGACCCATTATTTTGTGGTAATGGTCTGCATGTTCTTTGGTTAAGAACCTCTCTTGACTCCAAAGATTCTTTGGAGTATTCTCTTTCTTGCCTCTTGAATTGGTTTGTTTTCCTTTGGGAGCCATGGTCTTGATGAGCCTTAGCTTAGTGATCACAGAAAGGCACACCAAACTTAGAGGTTTGCTTGCCCTCAAGCAAAAGAAAGGAAAGGGGAGAGAGTGGAGGAGAAGCAAATTCGAATGGTGAAGAGAGGGGGATGGCCGAATGTGTATTTATAAGGGAGGGGGAGGGATTTCGAGAGTTTTGAAAGAGATTTGAGAAGATATGGAAAGAATTTGAGAAAATACTTGAGTTTTTGAAGAAGATTTGGAAAGGATTTGAAAAAGATTTGAGAAATAATTTAGAAAATTGTTGGATTTTTGAAATTTGAGGGTGAACGATGAAACTTTGTAACATGTTTATGTAGAAAATTATGGGTCAAAACATGAAAGTGTGAAAAAATTTGAAGTGGAAAGTGAAATCTCCTTCCCCTGCCTTTCTGGCGTTAAACGCCCAGACTGGTATCCATTCTGGTGTTTAACGCCCAATTGGTGGCCATTATGGGCGTTTAACGCCCAGCCAGGCACCCTAGCTGGCGTTAAACGCCAGAAACCCCTTTATCACTGGGCGTTTTGCTGAATGCCCAGGATGCTGCATTTCTGGCGTTAAACGCCCAGAATGGTGCCCATTCTAGCGTTTAACACCCAAAATGGTGCCCTTACTGGCGTTAAACGCCCAGAATGGATACCATTCTGGCGTTTAACGCCCAGAGTGCTCTTTACTGGCGTTTTCTTGACAGCAAGCTCTTTTTCTCTGCTTTTTTCACTGAATCCTTCTATAACTCTGTGAATTCCTTCAATTTCGATGATCAACCTTGAAGAATATATATCAAACTTTTATTAAGTAAAACAAATATCCTGCTAATGACTGGGTTGCCTCCCAGCAAGCGCTTCTTTATTGTCTTTAGCTGGACCTTTACTGAGACTCATTTAAGCCTCAGTTTTGAGCATTCCTGCTCAAAATTGCTTTCAAGATGATGTTTAATCCCCTGTCCATTAACAATGAACTTTTTGTCAGAATCAATATCCTGAAGTTCAATATATCCATATGGTGACACTCTTGTAATCACATACGGGCCCCTCCACCGAGATTTCAATTTTCCTGGGAATAGTCTGAGCCTAGAGTTGAAGAGCAGGACTTTTTGTCCTGGCTCAAAGACTCTGGATGACAACTTCTTGTCATGCCACTTTTTTGCCTTTTCCTTATAAATTTTTGCATTTTCAAAGGCACTGAGTCTGAATTCCTCTAGCTCATTTAGCTGGAGCAATCTTTTTTCACCAGCTAACTTAGCATCCAGGTTTAGGAATCTGGTTGCCCAGTAGGCTTTATGTTCCAATTCCACAGGCAGATGACAGGCCTTGCCATACACAAGTTGGTATGGAGAGGTTCCTATAGGAGTCTTGAATTCTGTTCTGTATGCCCACAACACATTATCCAAGCCCTTTGCCCAATCCTTTCTACGGGCAATTACAGTCCGTTCTAGGATTCTTTTTAGCTCTCTATTAGAGACTTCAGCTTGCCCATTTGTCTGTGGATGATACGGAGTTGCTACTTTGTGGCTAATTCCATATTGGACCATAGCAGAGTACAGCTGTTTATTGCAGAAATGAGTGCTCCCATCACTGATTAGTACTCTGGGAACACTAAACCTGCTGAAGATGTATTTCTGGAGGAATTTCAACACGGTCTTGGTATCATTATTGGGTGTGGCAATTGCTTCCACCCATTTAGATACATAGTCTACTGCCACCAGAATATAAGTGTTTGAGTATGATGGTGGGAAGGGACCCATGAAGTCAATACCCCATACATCAAACAATTCAATCTATAAGATCCCTTGTTGAGGCATGGCGTAACCATGAGGTAAGTTACCAGCTCTTTGGCAACTGTCACAGTTACGCACAAACTCTCAGGCATCCCTATAGAGAGTAGGCCAGTAGAAGCCACATTGGAGGACTTTAGTGGCTGTTCGCTCACTTCCAAAATGTCCCCCATACTGTGATCCATGGCAATGCCATAGGATCCTTTGTGCTTCCTCTCTAGGTACACATCTACGGATCATTCTGTCTGCACATCTCTTAAAGAGATATGGTTCATCCCCTAGGTAGTACTTGGCATCTGAAATTAATTTTTTTTCTTTGCACCCTGCTGTACTCCTGGGATATGAACCTCACAGCTTTATAGTTTGCAATATCTGCAAACCATGGTTCTTCCTGAATGGTAAAGAGTTGCTCATCTGGAAAGGTCTCAGAGATCTCAGTAGAGGGGAGGGACGCCCCAGCTACTGGTTCTATCCGAGACAAGTGATTAGCTACCTGGTTCTCTGTCCCTTTTCTGTCTCTTATTTCTATATCAAACTCTTGCAGAAGCAACACCCATCTTATGAGCCTGGGTTTTGAATTCTGCTTTGTGAGTAAGTACTTAAGAGCAGCGTGGTCAGTGTACACAATCACTTTTGATCCTACTAAATAGGATCTAAACTTGTCAATGGCATAAACCACTGCAAGAACTCTTTTTCTGTGGTTGTTTCATTCTTCTGTGCATCGTTTAGAACATGGCTAGCATAATAAATGATGTGCAGAAGCTTGTTGTGCCTCTGTCCCAACACTGCACCAATAGCATGGTCACTGGCATCACACATTAGTTCGAATGGTAATGTCCAGTCTGGTGCAGAAATGACTGGTGATGTGACCAGCTTGGCTTTCAGGGTCTCAAACGCCTGTAGACACTCTGTGTCAAACACAAATTGTGTGTCAGCAGCTAGCAGGTTGCTTAGAGGTTTTGTAATTTTTGAAAAATCCTTTATAAACCTTCTGTAGAATCCTGCATGTCCCAGAAAGCTTCTGATTGCCTTAACATTGGCAGGTGGTGGTAATTTTTCAATTACTTCTACCTTTGCTTGATCCACCTCTATTCCCTTGCTTGAAATATTGTGCCCAAGGACAATTCCTTCAGTCACCATAAAGTGACATTTCTCCCAGTTTAAGACCAGGTTAGTCTCTTGGCACCGGACAAGTGCTAGACGATCAAGACAGGAGCTGAATGAGTCTCCAAATACTGAGAAGTCATCCATGAAGACTTCCAGGAACTTCTCTACCATATCAGAGAAGATGGATAGCATGCACCTCTGAAAAGTTGCAGGTGCATTGCATAGACCAAAAGGCATTCTTCTGTAAGCAAATACGCCAGAAGGACAGGTGAATGCTGTTTTCTCTTGATCTTGAGGATCCACTGCAATTTGATTGTAGCCTGAATATCCATCCAAAAAAGCAGTAATAATCATGACCCGCTAGTCTTTCTAGCATCTGGTCTATGAATGGTAAATGAAAATGATCCTTTCTGGTGGCTGTATTGAGCCTTCTGTAGTCAATACACATCCGCCACCCTGTAACTGTTCTTGTAGGAACCAGTTCATTCTTTTCATTATGAACCACTGTCATGCCTCCCTTCTTCGGGACAACTTGAACAAGGCTCACCCAGGGGCTATCAGAAATAGGATAAATAATCCCAGCCCCTAGTAACTTAGTGACCTCTTTCTGCACCACCTCTTTCATGGCTGGATTTAGCCGCCTTTGTGGTTGAACCAATGGCTTGGCATTATCCTCTAATAGGATCTTATGCATGCATCTTGCTGGGCTAATGCCCTTAAGATCACTTATGGACCACCCAAGAGCTGTCTTGTGTGTCCTTAGCACTTGAATTAGTGCTTCCTCTTCCTGTGAATTTAAAGCAGAGCTTATGATCACTAGAAAAGTGTCACCTTCTCCCAGAAATGCATACTTCAGGGATGGTAGTAGTGGTTTGAGCTTAGGTTTGGGAGGCTTATCCTCTTCCTGAGGAATTTTCAGAGGTTCTTTTATTTCCTCTGGTTCCTCCTGATCAGGCTGAACATCTTTAAAGATGTCTTCTAGCTCTGATTCAAGACTCTCAGTCATATTGATCTCTTCCACCAAAGAGTCAATAATATCAGCGCTCATGCAGTCATTTGATGTGTCTGGATGCTGCATAGCTTTGACAGCATTCAACTTGAACTCATCCTCATTGACTCTCAGGGTCACTTCCCCTTTTTGTACATCAATAAGAGTGCATACAGTTGCTAGGAAGGGTCTTCCTAGGATGAGAGTTGCACTCTTGTGCTCCTCCATTTCCAGCACTACAAAGTCAGTGGGAAAGGCAATGGCCCAACCTTGACAATCATGTCTTCAATTATGCCTGATGGATATTTAATGGAGCCATCAGCAAGTTGGAGACATATTCGGGTTGGTTTGACTTCTTCAGTCAACCCAAGCTTTCTGATAGTGGTTGCAGGTATCAGGTTGATACTTGCTCCAAGGTCACATAGGGCTGTCTTGGTACAAGCACTTTCTAATGTGCATGGTATCATAAAGCTTCCTGGATCTTGAAGCTTCTCTGGTAAGCTTTTCAGAATGACTGCACTGCATTCTTCAGTGAGAAATACCTTTTCAGTTTCTCTCCAATCCTTCTTATGACTTAAGATCTCTTTCATGAACTTAGCATAAGAGGTTATTTGCTCAAGTGCCTCTGCAAATGGAATCTTTATTTCAAGAGTCCTGAGATAGTCTGCAAAGCGGGCAAATTTTTTATCCTATTTCGCTTGGCGGAGTTTCTGAGGATAAGGCATCTTGGCTTTATATTCTTCAACCTTAGTTGCTGCAGGTTTATTCCCTACAGAGGTGGTTGGAAGCCTTCTTAGAGGGGTTACTATCAGCACTCTCAAGTGTCTGATTCTTCATTGGCGTTTGAACACCAGGACTGGGTGCAGGATGGGCGTTTAACGCCAGCTTTCCACCCTTTTCTGGCGTTTGAACGCCAGAACTGGGCAAGGAATGGGCGTTTAACGCCAACTTTTCCCCCTTTTCTGGCGTTTGAACGCCAGAAGTATTCCTCTCTGGGCTCTTACTGTCCTCAGAGGGATTTTGAGCAGTGGTTTGGTTATCCTCTATCAGTTGTTCCTTTCTTGGCTTTCTGCTGCTTTGAGTTGATACATTCAATGTCTTCCCACTCTTTAATTTAACAGCTTGGCATTCTTCTGTTATCTGTTTAGATAGCTACTGTCTTGTCTGATTCAATTGTGCTTCCATATTCTGGTTAGCATTTTTAGTTTCTGGGAGCATCTCTTTAAACTCTGCTAATTGTTTTGTCATCAGGAGTAATTATTGATTAAGTTCAACAATCTGTTCTTGAGGATTAGGATCAGTAGTTACTGCCATAGCTTCTTCTTTTATAGAGGACTCGCTGCTTGAGTATAGATGTTGATTTCTAGCAACCGTATCTATGAGCTCTTGAGCCTCTTCAATCGTCTTCCTCATGTGTATAGACCCACCAGCTGAGTGGTCTAAAGACATCTGAGCTTTTTCTGTAAGCCCATAGTAGAAGATGTCTAACTGTACCCACTCTGAAAATATTTCAGAGGGGCATTTCCTTAGCATACCTCTATACCTCTCCCAGGCATTATAAAGGGATTCATTATCCTCTTGTTTAAAGCCTTGGATGTCCAGCCTTAGCTGTGTCATCCTTTTTGGAGGATAAAATTGATTCAGAAATTTGTCTAATAACTGTCTCCATGTTTTTATGCTTGCTGTGGGTTGGTTATTCAACCACCTCTTAGCTTGATCTTTTACAGCAAATAGAAACAGTAACAATCTGTAGACATCCTGATCCACTTCTTTATCACATATTGTGTCAACAATTTGTAAGAACTGTGCCAGAAACTCAGTAGGTTCTTCCTGTGGAAGACCGGAATACTGGCAATTTTGCTGCACCATGATAATGAGTTGAGGATTTAGCTCAAAGCTGCTTGCTTTAATGGGAGGTATACAGATGCTACTCCCATATGCAGTTGTAGTGGGGTTAGCATATGACCCCAGAGTCCTTCTGGACTGCTCAATTCCACTTAGGTCCATGATAGAGAACGGGGGATGATGTGGATATTATTTTATTCTATTATTGTTTTTGAAAAAGATTTTTAAAAAAATCAATTTTTGAAATTAGAATTTTGACTTGACTAAAAAAAGATATGATTTTGAAAATTTATGCAAAATTTCGAAAATTATGAGTAAAACAAGGAAAGGATATTTTTTATTTTTGAATTTTAATGAGGAAAGAGAAAAACAACAAAATGACACCAAACTTAAAGTTTTTAGAAAATCAAACACAAAATTTCAAAAATTTAAAGGAAAACACAAAGAAGACACCAAACTTAAAATATAAAGCTAAACTCAAATAAAAGACTCTAAACCACAAAAATAAAATATTCCTAATCTAAGCAACAAAATAAACCGTCAGTTATCCAAACTCGAACAATCCCCGGCAACGGCGCCAAAAATTTGGTGCATGAAATCACAATCACACTTTTGTAATTCCGCACAACTAACCAGCAAGTGCACTGGGTCGTCCAAGTAATACCTTACGTGAGTAAGGGTCGATCCCACGGAGATTGTCAGCTTGAAGCAAGCTATGGTTATCTTGTAACTCTTAGTCAGGATATCAATAATTCTCAGATTTAATTGTAAAAAGTAAAAGAACATGAAATAAATACTTGTTTTGCAGTCATGGGGAAAAGGTTGAGGTTTTGGAGATGCTCTATCTTCTGAATCTCTGCTGTCCTACTGTCTTCTTCTTCATGCACGTAAGGCTCCTTCCATGGCAAGCTGTATGTTGGGTTTCACCGTTGTCAATGGCTACCTCCCGTCCTCTCAGTGAAAATGTTCAACGCACGCTGTCACAGCACGGCTAATCATCTGTCGGTTCTCGATCATGCTGGAATAAGATCTATTGATCCTTTTGCATCTGTCACTACGCCCAACACTCGCGAGTTTGAAGCTCGTCACAGCCATTCAATCCCTGAATCCTACTCGGAATACCATAGACAAGGTTTAGACTTTCCGGGTTCTCAAGAATGGCCGCCAATGGATTCTAGCTTATACCACAAAGATTCTGATTAAGGAATCCAAGAGATACACACTCAATCGAAGGTAGAACGGAGGTGGTTGTCAGGCACACGTTCATAGGTGAGAATGGTGATGAGTGTCACAGATCATCACATTCATTAGGTTGAAGAACAAGTGGTATCTTAGAATAGAAGCAAGCGTGATTGAATGAAAAACAGTAGTAATTGCATTAATTTATCAAGACACAGCAGAGCTCCTCACCCCCAACCATGGGGTTTAGAGACTCATGCCGTAGAAGATACAGTATGAAACGTGTAATGTGTCATGAGGTAAAGATACCATAGCACAAAGTCCTATTTATAGTTAACTAGTAACCTAAGGTTTACAAGAATGAGTAAATGATGTAAAAATTCACTTCCGGGGTCCGCTTGGTGTGTGCTTGGGGTGAGCATTGAAGCTTTCATGTGTAGAGACTTTTCTTGGAGTTAAACGCCAGCTTTTGTGCCAGTTTGGGCGTTTAACTCCAACTTTTGTGCCAGTTCCGGCGTTAAACGCCGGGAATTCTGAAGCTGATTTGGAACGCTAGTTTGGGCCATCAATCTCGAGAAAAGTATGGACTATTATATATTGCTGGAAAGCCCAGGATGTCTACTTTTCAACGCAATTGAGAGCGCGCCAATTGGGCTTTTGTAGCTCCAGAAAATCCAATTCGAGTGCAGGGAGGTTAGAATCCAACAGCATCTGCAGTCCTTTTTCAGCCTCTGAATCAGATTTTTGCTCAGGTCCCTCAATTTCAGCCAGAAAATACCTGAAATCACAGAAAAACACACAAACTCATAGTAAAGTCCAGAAAAATGAATTTTAAATAAAAACTAAGAAAAATATAATAAAAACTAACTAAAATATACTAAAACATACTAAAAACAGTGCCAAAAAGCGTATAAATTATCCGCTCATCAAGAAGCTGTAAGGAATGGGCACATCACTCCGTTACTGGTCGAAAGAGATCATATTGAGTTGTCTCATTTACAGTTCGCAGATGATACTATCTTGTTTTGCCCTCAGGAGATAGAAACCATTGCGAACTATAAGAGGCTGCTGTGCTGTTTTGAGTTGATGTCTAGGCTAAGCATCAACTTTGATAAGTCGAATTTGATCCCAGTTAATTGTGAGCATGAGTGGGTAGAGCATGTGTGTGGTCTTCTGGGGTGTCAACAAGCGGCGCTACCTATTAGATACCTCGGTATCTCTTTAGGGAAGAACCCTCGGTTGGTAAAGACTTGGAAGCCGATCATTGACATGGTGGAAGATAAGCTCCGCTTGTGGAAAGCAAAAGTTTTAAACAAAGCAGGTAAACTAGTTCTCATCAAATCGGTCTTGAATAGCTTACCGGTTTATTACCTCAGTCTGTACAAGATGCCAAAGGCGGTTGCAAACAAGATCATTGCGCTTCAGAGAAGATTTTTGTGGTGTAAGGAGGATGGTAGCTATGGTATGCCCCTAGTAAAGTGGGAAGTGGTCCAGGCCCCAAAAAAGGCTAGAGGATTGGGGGTTGGAGATGCAGTAAACAGGAATACAGCGCTGTTGTTCAAATGGTGGTGGCGTTTCTCAAAGGAGGATTGCCCGTTGTGGAAGAAGGTTGTGTGTTTGTGTAATAATCTGACCCCTAATGTTATGCTGTCTAGTCAGACTCTTCCAGTGAAGAGGGGTCCATGGAAAGACATATGTCAGTTGAATATAGCAGAACGTCGGGTGAAACAAAAACTTATCAGTAGTCTGGCGATGGAAGTAGGGAATGGAAGACGGACGAGGTTTTGGGAAGATAATTGGGTGCAAGGTGGTCCTCTGAAAGCAAGTTTTTCAAGGCTCTTCTCTATTTCAAACCAGCAAGGATCAGTGATAGGGGATTGTGGGTTCTGGGATGTGATATAGTGGATCTGGAACTTCCATTGGAGGAGAGAGTTATTTCAATGGGAGCTGGAATTAGTTCATCAGCTTCATGAGAGGTTAAGGCCAGTGAAACTATCAGTTGGCAGAGAGGATAATATAGTGTGGAAATTTGATACTAAAGGTATTTTTCTACGAACTCTTTTCTGCAGGTGTTACAATCGGAGACTCTCTCGGGAGAGATTACGAGCTACAGTTTCACTAGGTCAATTTGGGGGGTTGGTACCTTCGAGAATTAAGCTTTTCAGTTGGTTCGTTTTGATTGGCAGTGTAAATACTAAAGAAAGGTTGAGCAGACTGGGCATGCTTCAGCAGAATGATAGTTTATGTGCCCTGTGTAAAAAGGAAACAGAAACCGTTCATCATCTGTTTCTTGTATGTGAGATTACGTGGCAAGTATGGTGCGTTTGGCTTAGACGCTTTGATAGGTCGTGGGCGGTCCCAGGAACCATGAAAGGACTGTTTGAGAGTTGGATTGGCATACATAACAAAAAGAAGAAGAAGCGATTTTTATTGGTTAGTTTCTTTGCAGTGATTTGGAATATTTGGATGGAGAGAAATGACAGAATCTTCAACAACAGAGAAGCAGGTGTTGAGGCCATACAAGAAAGAACGGTTTTGAGCTACAAGAAGTGATCTGGTGTTAATCCTTTTGGTTGTTGATGGCTTTGTCGAAGATGACCGGATTCATCCATTTGGATCCTTTTCTATTTTATTTTATGCTATGTTGCTTTCATGCTCCACTCCAATGTGCTGAGGTTTCTTTGTTTCAAAAAAAAAATATTTATTTTATTTATTTAAAAAAAATCCCGAAATTGAAGATCCTCATGTGGTTATTAATATATTTGATATGCTTTGTGTGATATGGGTAAATGAACTATATATGTAGTTATGTACTGCTTGTGCGTTGTATACAGTTTTTGTTTTGGTTTTAAAATGATTTATAATAAGAAGGAGATAAATGTTTGTGTTTCATATTATTAAAAATAAAGTTTAGACGAACAAAATATACACAAAAAAAGTAATGCATATACATGATGTCTTTTTAAAATAATCTTAAATTAAAAAGTTGTTTACAAAGTGATTAAAGGTTCTGCCCAACAAAAATTTATTAAAAGCGACGAAATATGTACATATTATAGTTATAAATTTAATGTGGCTTTAATTCAAAAGTCGAATTTGTTATTTACTTTATTAATATTCAAATTTATTGATGTCAATCATTTATATAACTTGTTATCCAACAAAATTTTCATGGTGACAATCATTTGTGAAATCAAGTGCTTCAACTTGCACAGAGTATAATTTGACAAACATGTTTAGACATTGAAACTTTGTAAGGATTAAACTTACTTACCTAACCCCACTTCCCTCTTCTCTCTTCCAACTTTTTTTTTTCTTTCGTACGATTATTATTTATAAAGACTCATGTGTATTTATCTTCACATGAATGATATTTAAAAGTTATTAAATAATAATTTAACTATATATATAATAATAATAATAATTCTAAACTAAAAATTTTATAAATAGATAATTACACATGAATTTCTACCTTATTTTTTGTAAGGACAAAAGTAGGTATCCTTGTGAAGTTTATTACTTATGATGATTGATGAAGAGATTTGTGACCTAGAAGTCCATTTTGTTAAATAAGGACAAAAGTAGGTGCCCTTAACAAGAATAATTAGATTTCGTGTTTTGTGGGTTTGCCTTAGGCCTTAGCTGTAAGAAATAATCTTCCGACTGCATAATTGTTAGGGTGAGTTTGGACAATCCAGTGCATCTTTGACTCATCATGCTTTTTCATTCACCGTATTATGGAAGAAATAATTTATTAAAATAAGAAAGATCAATGTACTTGTGTACTCCATCCACTACTTATTAACTGCGTAATTTCGAATTGCACATGCACAAAATATAGCCAAAGCATCATGATGCTTTCCTTCCCTTTATTTATGTATTTTATACTTTCCCCTCCCAATTTGACTTTCAAAATAAATTTAAGGTATATGCGAGGTAAAACTCAACTCCAACATGTATAAAGTATCTTTTTCTCCATTAAACAAAAACTTATCAATCACATGAAATTATCCTCCTATGAACGAGATAATATGTGAAAATTATTAAATAATTTAATATATTTGACTAAATTATTATTTTTAAATAATTATTTGTTTTTTATAAAAGTATTTTTATGCAAAAATAATATTATAAATTATTAAATTATTCAATTAAACATATTGAATAAATATATTAAATCATTAACAATTTAAAATATTATCTGAAAACAATTTAATAAAAGTGACTAGTCATTTTACATTTATATAAAGACAATTTTAAGTAAGCGAATTCTAATATGACTATATTTATTATAGTGATTATAAAATGATAAAATTAAAGTTAATTTTTTTTATATTTTAATAATATTTTTTAGCAACATTTTTAAAAAAAATCATAACGAGTATAGCCAATTAGTCACCACAGCATAGATAATAGATATACTAGAATAACTCTTAAGTAATCACTTAAAAACAATTCTTTTATTTCAATAATTTTAAAATAACGAATAAATACTTTTTATTATAATTAAGTCAAAAATGCAAATCCAACATAATGCATGTAAAGTAAATAATAATAATAATAATAATAATAATAATAATAATAATAATAATAATAATAACAGAGGATCCACGTAAGATTTCCAATTTTCAGTGCATTACCAGAAGAAAACAAATATACATAATAAAAAGAGTTTTCAGTACTGTTTCATTATAATAATATAACAAGAATTTGAACCACAAAAGAAATGGTAATGATTATACACCATCCATTCATGACTCATGGACTCATATCCATGAATGAGCACCATGATCAATCAGAAACCAACAACAATAATCACAATCTGAATCAGAAACCCATGCCAATTGTCAAACATAATTGGAATCGGAACAGCAAAGCAATGCTTGGAAGCTGCACGTGGCTGAAATGGAACGCATCAACAACCTCGCCGTCTCTTCCTGCCTCACCGGAGCACCCTCTTTCTCCACCAGCACTGCCCCCACGATCTCATCATACCCACCACCGCCACCCGCCACAAACGCCACCACTGCCGCCTGTACGGGCCCTAAGCTCGGGTTAAACGCCGCCGATTCCATGTAAGATCCCTTATAAACCTTCCCGCCGCAATCCACCAGAGCCACCCCTGAAGGGGACCCACTGTAAGGTGCATGCGACGCATTCGCAGCCTCCAAAGCCGCAATCTTTAACTTCTCATCATCAACGACCGTACCGTGTCCATTGCAAACAACACCATTATTGGATCTCAAATTCACATCTTCATCATCGCGATCCATTCGGGTTCGGGTTGTGAGCTTCAACCCGTTGTTTCGGGGCTCCAAGAGAAAAGGAGAACCTTCGGGGAAGAGATCGAGGGGACCGAAACGGTGTGGGAGGAAGTCGGAGAGGGGGGTGAATTGGTCATTGTTGTCGGAGATTATGAGGATTTGGATGTTCTCTGAGTCGCGGAGCTCCTGGAGGAACTGGCGGCAGTGGCCACAGGGTGCGGCGGAGACAGCGAAGGAGGTGAGGGAGGTCTCGCCGTTGAGGAGGAGGTTGGTTACGAGGAATTGTTCGGCGTGGACGGAGTGGTGGAGGGGGAGGCCGGGGAATTCGAGATTCACACCGACGTAGATGCGACCGGAGGATCCGAGTCCTACGGCGGCGACCCGGAAATTGGAGATTGGTGGGCGGGCGAGGGTGCGGGTTGAGTCGACGAGGGAGGCCAGTGATTGGGCCGTAGGTTGGGCTTCGATGGGCTCGATTACGAATCCGGGTCGATCCATCTGTTTTAGCATTATGTTTTGTGAAGAAAAGGAAGAGACCACGGAGGGGGAGATACTGAGATGAGTTTCCATTCAATTTATAGGTGAGAGCGAGAGTGTTATGTGTGTGTCCCTTCTGTTTCTGATCTCATCTCTCATAGTCTCACTAATTGGATATTCATTCAAGAAAGATCCCTTTTTTAAAAAGATAAAAATCTTCCATAAAATACAAAATTAATTATTTAGTTATTTTATTTGATTTGATTTGGATTAAATTAATTTAAAAAATTACTTTAAGAATTAAAAGTGAGTCGAGTAGATTGCTAACGTGCTCATTATCAAAAATAAAAAAGAAAAAATAGAAAACGTAAAGTAATCTTTTACTAAGTTTATTTTGTTTTGTTTAATTTTTTTTATTTGTAACAAATATACTTTAACGGCTAATTTTAAAAGAAAAAAAAATTTAAAAACAATTCAGTAACAATTTTATAATAGCGACCTTCAGTATAAACAAATTATACATAGTTATTAATTTATCATGTATTATTAATGGATTGATCTTTAACTTTTTTAGTTATCAAGAGTATTTGATGCTATAACTTTCAATAAGTTATAACTCAAATAGCATAATCTCTTCATACTAGCTAAGAGGTCGTGAGTTCGAATTATTCTATTTTTCGTTAAAAAAAAGTATTTGATGTTAATCGAAAACGTTTGAAACAAAATAAAACTTAAATATTTTTAAAATTTATTATTTTACTTTTTAAGTGATAAGTATTTTCTTTTTAACTTTTTGTAAAATAATGTACATGCTCTTATAAAACACACTTAAAATGAATAATATTATTTTAAAAAATAATAACAAATGTGATTTTTAAATTTTATCTTCTGTGAATTATGATTTAATTTATTTTTAAAATTTTATTGAAAAATTATAAACAATAAAAAGATCTATTTTAACTATTTTTATTTTTTTTGTATAAAATTTAACAAAATACTAAAAATAAACCTAAAAAATAAAAAAACTCAGACCCTATTTATAACATTAACGGAAGGATATATAATACAATTTAATTAGATATCTTTTAAATTAGTTCTTCATTCAGCTTTTTTATTACATTAATTTAAAAAAAAAGTTAAAACAAACACATCAAAATAGATTTATTGTTTTTTTTTTAATTTAAATACAAATCCACAAAAACATATCAACTAAAATTCAAATTCAAATTTTAAATTTAAATCTTATAAATCCTAACAAAATTCAAATAAAATCCTAAATATTCCAAATCAGATTTTCATTATTAGTAAAATCTTTCTTCCGTAAAAATCCAAAATTGCAGCGCTTTCCCCTCCTCATCTGTGACCGTTTTCGTCTTCTCCCGCGTTGCGTACTTTTTCTGCGACGATCTCCTCTTTCGGCGACGCTCACCTCCCTCGCAACGTGCGCACATCCCCGCACTTCTTCCATCGATGGGCTCCTCCTGTCCCTGGTCTCCTCCCTCGCACCACGCACAACCGTCTCCTCCTCCCATGCCTTCTCCTCCTCCCCCTGTCTCTGGTAGTTAGTTCTGCTTGCAAAATATTAAAGAAATTTGGTTGAATTCATTCATAAAAATATGTTATCCTTTTTTTATCCGTTTAATAAAAAGTTTTATTTTTTTCATTTTATGTATAATATTGAATATGTCAGGGTTTTATTTTCTTTTAAATTTGTTTGTGATTATAATTTTTTTTTTGTACTTATATATTTGATTTGGGAGTTGTAATGTTAATTTAATTTAAATGGGTCAATACTTAATTTTGGATGTGTTTATGTTGTTTATTATATTTATATATATATATATATATATATATATATATATATATATATATATATATATAAATTTTTTTACATGAGTTTTGGATGTGTTGATAAAATATTTAAAATACATTCGTATTATTTTGAATGTGTATTTGAGTTTAATTTTGTGGCTAATTTTTTTAGTTATGGAAGTTTAAAATGTGTTATACTCAATTATAAAAAAATGGTGTGTTTTTCATAGATATGGAGATAATTTTTTTTTAAATTGAAACTCACAAATCTGAGGCTCAGTTTTGTTTTTGGAAACAAAACTTAGAGTCAGATTTGGGGTAATAGAGAAATCTGAGCCTCAGATTTGTGTGAGCTGAAAATTTTTTAAAGGATAAACAAATCGGTGGGTCAGTTTTGTGGAAAAAAAAATGATAAACCACAAATCTGAAAAAATACATAAAACTGTGCCTCAGTTTTGTGATTATCCATACAAAAAAAAACACACCACTTCTCCACATTATTTAAAAACACCACCACAATCTCAATAATAAAAATAAAAAGTGTAATTTTGTCTGGGTTCAATATGTAATTTAGAATTACAATGATACGTGTTAATACATAATTTTAAATGCGTTTATGTTGTTTATTTAATTTTAGATGTATTTTTGACATAAATTTTAAATATTTTGAATAAAAAAATAATTAAAGTGAGTAATGAGTTTAATTAATTTTAAAAACTTCACCAATTTTTTAAAAATTAATACATGAAAAATTGTTATATAATTTGGTTTACAAAAAATAAAAGTTGTTACAAATTTTACAATAATAAATATTTAAAATAAAAGTAATTTTTTAAAAATAAAAAATATAATTAACTAAAAAAATTAAAATAATAATATATTAAATTTAAAAATTAAATAAAAATTAAATTTTATTGTACAAATAATATTTTTTTATATAATAATATTTGCTACTTACTAGTTGCTACCGACAAGGAGGCAGGTGAAGTCAGGTCTCCCTAGTCCCTATATCATTGGAGACCATTTACATTTTACAGCCCACGTTTCTTTTCTTCTTTTTTATCTACTAAAGTACTAAACTACTTTTAAAAAAAGGAATTGTGTAGGAGAAACTTGAAGTTGGTTCTTAAAGAATCAGGGCAACATATTCTAATTTAGACATAGTGGCTTTTATTGGCACCGTATAAAACGGTGTATATTTGCAAGTTTGCCTTTAAAATTGTGCTAATTACAAAAGGGGAAATTATAAGGTACAGATATTAATGTACAGATATTTTATTTTAATCACAAATATAAGGACAATAGTTTTTCTCTAGTGCAATGAGAAGTAGCTTGACAAAGTATTAAATGGCTCAAAGTTTTACAGGAGCCAATTATCATTGCTAGCTTGTAGACTTACACACATAGTAATAATCAATTTTTTTTCTCTTTCCGTTGGAGAGGTAGGATTATAGTACTTAAATAACATTAAATAGTACTTGAGAGCCAACAAAAAATATTAAATTTGTTGTACTAAAAATCAAGTGTATATTAATAATTTAACACTGGCTTGTTCATAATTGCCATGCTATTTGTTATATTAAAATTTTTTGCTTTGATATAACTTAAATAATTGTTTTGAAGATTATTTTTGAGGGAAAAAAAACATTTGTTTTATCTCAGGATTTAACAAAAAATTTAGTTTTTTATCTTCATAAGATAAATAAATTCAAATATTCAATTTTAATTTGAACATTTTAAATAACTTTAATTTTCTTATTTAAATATGCATAGCATATTTTTGTCATACATTTAACAAATACTAAATTTATGTCATGATAAAAAATTACAAAAAGTATGAGTTTTTATGCCAATAGTGATAATAAAAAAATTAATTAAAATTATAATCTATATCTGGAGATGAAAACACAAAAATCAATGTTATAATTTTTAAGTGATATTTAAATGTATAATTTTATTTGGCACAAAACTATTAATTAAATATTTATTATGAAAATAATAATTTTTTTGAAATAATTTGGCTTCCTTTGTAATGATCAATTATGTTTGTATTTTTTAATAGTTGAATTGCTCCTTTAGTATTAATCAATATTAAAGGTGGTAAATATTTTTTGGTTGAAACTTATAGTTAACAGTGCATTGTAAATGATTTTTTTTATAAAATAGTGTTACAAAATATTTTTTCAAGTATTCTCAAACTAAATAATTATTCAAATCACTAAAAGATTTAAGAATATTAGATATTATTATTGCGTCAAGTCTTCTCAAACTAAGCTTGATCACTAAAACTAGTTTGTTTACAGAGTCAGGACACAGAGACACAAAAATATGTTTGACAAATAAGATATGGACAGAAACAATGTGTCTAAAGATACTAAATTAGTGTATTTTGTGTCCATTCTGACAGAAATAACACAAAAATACTTACAATAGACAACTTATTTTTTATTTTTTATTATTTTTGTTCATTTTTTATAATTATATTTTTCATTATTATATTTTTTGTCTCAAAATATTTTTAATAAAAAAAATGAGAATAAATTAAATTTTATAATTTGTTATAATTTATCACCAAATAAAATACAACACAAAAATTTGTGTTTCTGTCATTTATGTTTTGTTCTCAATATCTTATCTTATCCTATTTTCAGAAACAAATGCATCCTAATAGATCAGATATAAAAGTTCAATAATTTTATCTATGAACTACACATAAAAAATCTAAAATTTAACTTCAAGACATTATCAAATGTAAGAATTTCTAAAAATTGTGTTTAGTAATCCAAAGAATTCAAAAGAATCATAAAAGTGTGTTGTTAAAAAATATTCTAATTAAATACTTATCATTTTAGTTCTAATATTTTATTCTTTATTTTGTAAAATCTCTTCTAATTTCATAAGAGAATTTTCTTAGTTATTTTAAAAATATTTCAATTTGTGATTTTTTGACTAAAATAATCGACATGGTGTTTTAGTGTTTTAAAACTTCAATTCAAATTTCTAATTTATAATTCAATAAAAAATCATGATATTTTTGTCTTTTTAAATTAAAGTTTAATTTTAATACACTGATAGTATAAAATATTTTATATAGTCGTTCAATTACATTCTTTCTTTTTAATGATCATTCATACTATTAATATAAAACGTAGTTATTTTATCTGGTATATCGTTATATAATTGGATACATGTGTAAAATTATTTTATAGTGACAGTATCAAAATAAAATTATTTAAATTTATACTAAATGACGTTTTAATATCCTAAAACAAACTCTATCTTTATTTTAGTATTCTTAAAAGTTGAATTTTATAATTTCTAATATAATTAAATAACCTTAATTTTAAAAGGTTAATTTTAATATTTGTAAGATTAATCTTAAAATATTATTTTAATTCTTTTAAAAGTAAATAAAAAGTTATTTTAGTATTTTTAATGTTAAATTTAAATTTATAATTGCTAATACAATAAATCAACCTCAGTTAATTATATAAGGATTATTTAGTATTTTTTAAATTAATGCTTAAAAGGATATCTTAGTCCTTTAAGAATAAACTAAAAGATATTTTAGTTTTTTTTAAAATCAATCTTCAAAAATTATTTTGTTCTTTTAAAAATTAATTATAAAAGTATTTTAATTTTTTTAAAAATTAAAAATTAAAATTTTTATAGATATATTTTTGAAATGTGTTTGATGTATGTGACATTTTCATATTGCCTGTTTCTTGTATTAATTTTTTAACTAATTATTTTTTATTTTCATTTAAATCTTATATAAGAAAAAACAAAATTTTTACAATTTTAACTTGTATTTACAATTAAATATATTTTAAAAGTGAAAAAAGTTAATTATTTTAAATATATTCTTTTATCTTTTTTTTTCCTAGTTTAATAAACTTGCTTTATATGATTATTGTTTTCTGCTTCTAACGAACTTTATATTTTTTTTCTACTTTTTTAATAAAATCCAAAATTCATACCCGAAATCCAAGAGCCACTTGCTATATGCCTATTTCCGAGCCAAATCAAATAATAGATGCTAACTCAAAGAGTTAGATGAAGAATAGCCAAGCCAGCCAAAGAACATTCAATACATATATAACGAAATAAGATTAAAAAATAAAAAATCTGTAAATCTTGATCTGTACCGTAGTGCAACCCTTACAAAAGACTCTTTGAATTAAGTGAAGTTAAAGAATTGATAGTGTTAGTTTTTTTTTTCTCAAAGATAAATATTATTTTATTAATATAAAATAAAAGTGTTTCTATAAGGAAGTACAAAAGAATTGGATATTTCTATTTATCACTAACTGTGACTGAAAGACTAAGAGCTTAAAGAAAAGTAAAGTAAGAGTAAAGAAAATTAACAGCATCTATTAGGTATGGCTCACGAGTTCACGCACTAAATTGCTGGCTTCTTTCACTATCTCTGGTGCCGGGCTTATTAACTTCTCAAAAACACACCGATTCCTCACTTTCCAAGTGCTCCAACACAGCGCCGCTATAAGGAGGGTCTTTTGTCTACTGTCTAATTGAGCCGCTGCCCAGGATAAGACTCGTTGCCACCAATTGAAAAATGTCTCTTCTTCTCTCATCCATAGGTCAGGAGTTATTAAGCTTAGTCTCCATATTATTGAAGATAGGGGGCATTGGAACAAAGCATGAGAAATTGATTCAGCCTTCAACATGCATCTTGGACAAGTGGCAGGAGTGGATGCGAACCGGCTGTGGACTTGTTGCAACACTGGAAGCTTTTCATGAAGACTTTTCCATAGAAAAATCTTAATTTTATGTGGTAATTTCAACTCCCAAATGCTATTCCAGACTCTATTGTGTATGTTCTGGGGCCTCAATGAAGTAGGAGAATGAAAGAATCCATAAGCAACTTTGTATCCTGACCCAACTTCATATATACCAGATTTTGTCCAACACCAATTAACTTCATCCTCCTCCTCTGTTGGTTTGATTGAAAAAATTTTATTGCATATATCAACTGAAAAAAATTGACTCAATCAGATTTCTATTCCAGCTTCTATCAGGATTTAGTAACGCACTAACGTAATACACTTGCAGATCTGGCGGAATTGTGAGTGCATTTTGAGGGACATTAAAGGGCACTGGTGGTGGGAGCCAGGGGTCATGGAAGATGCGAACATTAGTGTCAGAGCCTATTTTCCATAACAAGCCTTTCTCGATCACCTTGCGCCCTTCAAGAACACTTCTCCAGCCCCACGACGGTACGCTTCCTATCTCTGCATGTAGGAAATCTGTATATCTGAAATATTTAGCTTTGAGCATTCTTGATAGAGTAGAATTATGGTATTTCATTAGACGCCAACATTGTTTTCCCAATAAAGCCAAATTTTGCGCCCTTAAGTCCTTGATCCCCAGCCCTCCATCTTTCTTCGGTCTCGTCATTGTGTCCCATTTAATCCAAACCATTCTTCGTTCTGCGCCTTTTTGACCCCACCAAAATTGCGAGAGCATGCTATGAATCTCAGTCAACAGCGTGTCCGGGAGCTTGAAACAAGAGAGTGTATAAATAGGAATCGCCTCCCCCACCGCTCTCAATAGCATGTGCCTACCACCTGATGACAATAGACTTCTTTTCCAACCCATAATCCTCTTCTGAACTTTATCCTTGATAGCTCCAAAGGTTGCTTTCTTTGATTTTTGAACTATAGAGGGCAGTCCCAGGTATTTGTCTTGTGCTCCGATATGTTCAATATTTAGTGTCTGAGCAACTGCTAGTCTTGTGTTCTGAGGTGTGTTGTGACTGAAAAAGATAGCTGACTTATTCAGATTGATTTTTTGCCCACTGAAACCCTCATAGATCTCTAGCAATTCTAGAATACTTTGGCTTGTATTAGGTGCGCTCTTGCAAAAAAGGATTGAATCATCAGCAAACAAAAGGTGATTAACTGTTTGGCATCTCCGATTAACTTGAACTCCTTGAATTAATCTGTTTTGCTCTGTCTTGTGTAGCAAGAAGGAAAGCTCTTCTGCACAAAAAAGAAAGAGATATGGAGATAGGGGGTCACCCTGTCGGATGCCCCTATTTGGCCTAAAATAGCCAAAAGGTTGACTTTCCACAACGACAGAGTAAGAAACAGTCGTTACCAATTTCTTAGTCCAGTTAATCCATTTAGCATCAAAGCCCAGCTTATCCATAATATACCATAAAAAATGCCATTCGACCCTATCATAAGCCTTGCTCATGTCTAGTTTAATAGCCATCTCATGCTTTGCCCCACTTCTCTTATTTTTCAAATAGTGCATACATTCGTGAGCAATTAGGATATTATCTGAAATGAGTCTACCTTTGAGAAACGCACTCTGATTTGGGCTTATAATTTTATTCATAATATCTTGTAATCGATGCACCATAACTTTAGAAATAATTTTATACATAACTGAAGACAAGTTGATCGGTCGTACCTGAGTCATGTCATTGGCATCTGGCACCTTTGGAATCAAACAAATTTGAGTATGATTGAAGCTTTTTAGAATTCTGCCATTGTGAAAGAAACTTCTTACTGCCTTAAAAACGTCACCTCCAACTATATCCCAGAAAAAGTGAAAAAACTTAGCTGTAAACCCGTCATCACCAGGAGCACTCTGAGCGTGAACACTAAATGTAGCTCTTTTGACCTCGTCTATAGTTACTGGCCTTTGGAGCCTACGGTTCATGGAAGCTGTAACCTTTGGCTCCAAATCCTCTAAGTATGGATTCGGATCAGCCGAACAAGAAGAAGTAAAAATATCGCAAAAGTAGTCTTCAGCTATCTTTGCAATATCCTCCGGTTTCGATGCAATCTCATTGTCCCTCCCCACTAATCTCCAAATTCTGTTCCTTCGCATCCTTGATTGAAATTTCTGGTGAAAGAATCTAGTGTTCTAATCTCCTTCTTTTAGCCACTTGACTCTAGATTTTTCTCGCCAATAGCTCTCTTCTTTCAAATATGCCAGCTCCAACTTCTTCTCCAAACTGGTAACCTCCTCTCCCCCATTGATTCCAGCCACCCGCAACTCCTCTAGTTTAGCTTGAAGGTCCCCAATTTCTTTTCGAGAGTTTGCTTTGTGAGTTTTCTGCTATTGAACTAATCTATGTCTACAAACTTTCAACTTTTGGGCCAAGGAGAACATAGCTGAGCCTACAACTTTCATTCTCCACACTTCACTGACAATTCTCTTGACATCCTCTTCTCCACACCAATGTTCCTGGTATTTAAACCGCCTTTTACTATGCCAGGATTGAGGTTCGGTTTCCATCAAAAGTGGAGCATGATCCGAGCCTGACTCTGTGAGACTGTGCACCACTGCATTCGGAAACTTCAACTTCCATTCCATCCCAACTAAATCGCGGTCAAGCCTCTCCTTCACCAAATCCTCTCCTTGTCTTTGATTTGTCCACGTGAAAGGGTGCCCCACCATTCCAATATCCACTAATTCGTTACTGTCAATAAAATTAGTGAATGTTGCAATGGTGGTTGCTGATTTTTGGCCTCCACCCTCCTTTTCTGCTTGGCTTGTTATAGCATTAAAATCGCCTGCTATTACCACTTTTTCTTCGAGGTGTTGGCTCATTGTTGTAAGCTCCTCAAACTGTAAGGATCGAATTTGTTCCAAACAACTCAAATGGACACCAATGAACACCCATACCTCACTGCTTCCGACTTCCTTAATTTCGGCTGCCACAAAGAATTTTCCACTGCTAATAATTTGAACACTAATGCTGTCCTTTCAAGCTAGCACAAGTCCTCCTGCCACTCCTGCCGGGTTAACAATATGCCAGTTTTCGTAGCCGCATACCCGAAGTTTTGCTTCCACTTGTCGAGATTGGTTCTTTGTTTCACTTATAAACACAATCTCGGGGGAGTGGGATTTACAGATCCCTTTTAAGGTGTGAATTGTCAGGGGTCTCCCCAAACCCCGACAATTCCAAACTATAGTTCTCATTAGTTGAAGACTAAGTATATTTTTTTAATAATATTTTAGTATTAGTACTAGTATTTTTGTCATAAAAAATCACGGGTATATTTAAATCAAAATCAACGGAGATTCTATATTAAAATACATTTAGACTAAAAGATGTTTGTATAAAATCTAGTCTTTCAAACTCATTCATCAACATAAGTGCTCGTAGATAAAAAGTATTTGTAACAAATTCTCTATCCTTATCTTTACGGTTTTTTCTTTTAGTTCTCACCAATACCAATAAAAATATTTTTTTTGACTTTTTATTAGTCATATCAGTCAACATTTTTTTTATTTTAATTTTTTCATATTTCTTTCATCAATTTGAGGGTCATTAATTCTTTTTTTTTTTGTCCTCTTTTTAATAGTAATATTGATTTTCTTTTTAATTTAGTCTTTTTTACTCATTTTTAATAGAATTTATTCTTTTTCTTATAACAATAACTGCATATAAAAAGATAAACTAAAAGTTCTAATATCAAATACTAAAAAAAAACATAATAATTCATAATACCAAACAGATATAAGTAGTCACGGTTGATTAAAGAAGATCAAATGGAATTTATTATCATTTTTAAAGAAGGAGTGAAAACTTACAATGTCTCTTCACTTTTTAAATTACTTGTTTAAAATTTGAAGATCTACCTCGAGAACAACTTTTATTTTAAAGTAAGTTTGAGACAGGACCATATTCAAGTGTCACTAGATTTCTAAGTTAATAGCATGTGCAAGAAAAATAGAAAATCTATCATATATATTTTTATAGCAGGTAAAATCCACTAATGGTCTCTAGAATTTATAAATATATAGATATATGTTTTCATCATAAATGCGTATTACAATGCTTAAAAAAAAACAGACACAGTTACAACAGGTTTTTTCATATAGAAGATATAAATCTACAATAAAAAAATCAAAGTCAATAATAAAATCAGGAGGAGCAAAGCAAAAAAATATGCCTTGTGAAATTATTTCAATATGAATCTATTATGCACGAACAAATCAAGTTCAATGTGTAGTATGATTAGTAATATAAGTAGTAATTACTCAAAAAAGTAAGCAAAAGTCTTAATGAAGAGTGGTTTAAGATTTTAATATAGTAAAAAAAATTATCATCAGACATCAATTATTAAATCTTATCCATTAGTGAGGCAATAAGTAATAAGCTAAACTAAAAGTGTGATCATAGACCACACAATCGATGAAAATGACGACGACAATTTTCATACACAGATCAACAAATTTGTATGCAAGATGAAGGGAGAATAAGACTATTGAAATTATATAGCTCGAAAGTAAAATAAAAATAACAGAAAAAAATACATGAGGAGAACGGAGATAGTTGAGAATTACTTATAAAAAAAATTAGACATTTGAACAACAAATTAAAAATCATGTTTAAATTTTAAAAAATCAAGAAGAAACAAAGGCCGTAACAACTTTCATTAATGGACCAATGAGCTAAGTTCTATAACTAGGGTAGCAATAGTAAAATGGGAAAAATTGGGCAATGTGAAAAAAAGAATTAGCTAAGGGACATTCAGATACACACAATAATTATAAAAATGAAGCATATTTAGATTAAAAAGAATAACAAAAAAATCAGCACACACAATAAGCAAAATCACATACATAACAAACAAATTCAGTCAAAATATCATTGTCGCCAGATTTTTTAGATATATGTTATATAACAGCACTTACCAAGATATTATCATTACCGCAAAAAAGATCTTCAAAAATTGCTTGAGAAATGAACAAATTAAAAAAAAATAAAAATTAACTTCCAAGCCTGCAACTATGCAATAACATATAGCAAAAGTAATGGAAATATTAGTTTGAGAATTCTTACTAAAGAAATACTTCATAATATTCACCTGTTGTCTATCCAGTGTTAGATCCATCATAGGGATCTCAGAGGATGTTCAACAGGCCTAGCTACTGTCCGAAAAATTAAAAAATTGTATTGCTCATGAGCAACACTACCGCATAAATCGAATGCTAAATGAGGATAGTGAATCACATCTAACTGATTTATTCCTTTATCAATTCTTGTCCCTCCAATCCTGTTTTATATAACATATAGGTTTAGACTTTGTAAGAAAAACATAATAATTCATAATGTGAAGCAATTCATCAAATATGTAATGTGCAAGGAAATAATGCTAAAGAAAATAGAGTGGTTATATCCAATGAAAAAGAATTGAGTTTAGGTTTAGGGGTGTACATGGTCCGATCCGACTCGAAGACTCGGCCCGACTCGAATATTTTAGGAGCTAATTTAGTGTGATTTTATTGGGTCTAGGGACGGGTAAGGGTCTCAAAAATAGATCCGGTCAT
Source organism: Arachis stenosperma (assembly GCF_014773155.1). Lineage (NCBI taxonomy): Eukaryota > Viridiplantae > Streptophyta > Magnoliopsida > Fabales > Fabaceae > Arachis > Arachis stenosperma. The sequence goes on along the minus strand of NC_080379.1, from coordinate 100,183,976 downwards.
TATTTTGGGTCGGATCTGAGTCATAGCTCGAGTCATCATACACAATTAATATTTTGTGTTATTAGTGATGGATAATGGTTATTCTTATGTGGAATTTAAATATTGTAAACCTTAATATTTTGTCTTATTAGTCATTATAAGATTATAAGTTAATATTTTATATTTAAAATGCATAAGACTTTAGACTAATACATAATAGTGTTATTTGGATTGATTTAAATATTTGGTATTATTAGACAATATTAGTATTGATTATGGTTATGCTTTAATTTTAGAGAAGGGTTAGTTCTTGTTATATTTTTTAAAGTGAATTTTACTATGTGAATTTTGAAATAATGGTTGGAGATTAGGTGATTTTTACATGCTAAAGACTCGATTTTCACCCGATCCGAAGGTGCGTAGGTTTCATCGGATCTAGAATAGGGTTAGGGTCTAAAAATTAGGTCCGGTTTATATTTCAGGTCGTGTCTGAGTTAAGCCAAACCCGATGTAGTCTAGCCCATGTACACCCCTATTTAGGCTTAGCAATTCATCAAACATATAATGTGTAAGGAAAAGAAAGTACAGTAATTCACCAATCACTGCAATAAGTTAAACAGCTGACCCAATAAACTCTAATATCAAACACTAAAGAAAAACATAATAATTCATAATATAAAGCAATTCATCAAACATGTAATATACAATAAAATAATGCTAAAGTAAATAGAAGGAATTTATAATACAAAGAAATTCATCAAATACATAATATGTAAAAAAGAAAGTAAAGCAAATCATCAATCTCTAACTTGTATAGAAGCACACAATTATGAATAAATCTACTGTCTAATTATATTAGGATCAAACTAAAAATACAGTGGAACATATAATTACTTGCACAAAAAATAAAGGAACATAGTGGTAAGGTGGTCTCTAAGCTAAAGTGCAGAGGGTGAAGCGACTCCATTGGTGGCAAGGTAGAAACTTTCTGTGACAATGAAAGTGGAGAACGATGGCGAAGATAGCTTAGAGAGAAACAGGGTCGTAAAATAGCAAGTGGATCTTCTGTGATGATAGAAGTGAAAAACGATAATGAAAATAGTTTGGAGAAAAATTAGTCCAAAGTTAAACTATTAAAAGTGAGTTTGCATGCCTACGTGAGATTGAACGCAAGAAAGCAGAAGAAGATAAAGGGAGAAAAATTAGAAGGAGGATTATATTATAAAACTTCTAATTTGCAATTGAAAAAAAAAAAAAATATTTTTAATTTTAGTACAATTAAGTATTTTTTAAATATTTTTTTATTTAATTTAAAAAAAAAATAAAAGATAAATTTTTTTTATCTTTTAAAAAAAAATACATAAAAATAAATATTTAAATTAATTAAATAATAATAAATTTTTAAAAAGACTAATCAAAAGTTGAATTTTAAACAACACGTAATATTTTTCTTCTAATTTAAGTGTAATTAGAAGATACTACGTGACATTTTTTTTATTGCAAAGTTAGGATAAAATAATAGATTGATTAAGAGACAAAAAAGTGTCCTTTTATCTGTAAGTCGCTTAATTGTATTTCAAATTAACATTTAATTTTTATTTTAAAATAGTAAAACAACATAGAGTTTAGTTTATTAAAATAATTTTGTAATATTAAATTTAAAAATACCAAATAAACATCCTTTATGTAATAATTTTAAAATTACTAAAATATTTTTATAGGAATAATTAATATTTTTTGATTTATTAACCATTATGAATTTTAATTGATATTGAAAAGGCTAAAATACTCTATAGTTACTTTTTAAAATACTAAAATAATTTTTTAGCATTAATCTTAAAAAGACTAAAATAACCTTTTAGAATAAAGATTAGTTAATTGTATTAGAAATTATAAATTTAAATTTTTGAAACAACTAAAATATTCTTATAATTAAAACAACATTTTGAGGTTAATTTTAAACAGAATAAAATATTATTATAGAATTAAAATTAAATTATTATGCCAGTCTCTATATTTTTATTAGATTTGTAATTAATTTTGTATAATTTAAAAATTTTTAAATTAACTCATTATACCATTTTAAAATATTCTCATTAATTGTTTTAAAATTAAAAATTTGATATAATTTTAGAAAGACAAAAATACTTTTATAATAAATATTTAGAATATTAAAATATCTTTTAATCATTAACATGAAAAGACTAAATTACTTTTAAAAGAATAATTAAAATTGTTTGATTATATTAGAAATTAAAAAATTCAATCTAATATTAAAAAAACTAAACCCTTATACACAATTGTACTTAAACTTTAAAAGACTATTTTTTTTAAGAATTAATCTTAAGGGATTAAAATCTTTATTTTTTATAATAAAAATTATTTAATTATATTAAAAATTATAAATTTTAAGTTTCAAAAAAACTAATATTTCTTAATTAAATTGTAAACTTATATTTTTATTAAATTATTAAAAAAAGATTATATCATAATATGATTTTTTTAAAAAATAAAAAATAAAGATTACAGACTCAATGATCCTTATAAATAAAAATTATTCTAATTTTAGCATACTAAATTTTTATTTAAAAAGGTGTAATCTATTATGCACGTGACCCAACTTTGAGTGCTAATAATAAAAATTGAGCTCATACTATAAAAAGTTTAAAAATCTGTATTTACGAGTGAGACCTAAAATTATTATCAATTCTATTACTTAACTTGTTTCTTTAAGCAACCAAATATCAGTAAATCTCTAAAATGGTCTTTTAGAATGGGTCCGTGCACCAATATTTCTCCTCAGTTTTTAATTGCTCTGAATGTACCCTCCAGGTTGAGCTCTGTGCGAAATCCTGATCCTTCGACCCAATTCCGGCATGACTCAGCACCCGGAGCACTGAGCTGGTGGTGCCACTTTCACGTAGGATGCCTTAAATGACCAGCTGATGTGGAATAAGATAAAAAATTTTTCAAATTAGTCCCTGACACTAATCATAAACCCTAACGGAGTCCTTCCTTCTTCCTTTATAAATCTCCTCGCTGTCCAGCAAAAGCTCTTCGGCTTCTACCCTCTTCTTGCTCTAATTTTTGTTCGATTTCGTCCGGTTATTCTTTTTCTTCCTTCTCTCCCACCATGAGTGACAGTCACGCTTCTGGAAGGTCAAATCGCTCATCTGCGACCAAAAATTGGAAAAGGAACAATATGCATAGCCGGGATTCAGCAGTTTCAGAGTGGTGCGGTTGCGGGTGCAGGCCTGTTCTTCGGTGGTCAGGGACGGAGACGCATCCTAATAAGCCATTCTTTGGGTGTCCCAATTATAATGTGAGTTCACTAACTATCTGATATTTGAAGTGTTGGTTATTTGAGGTAGTTATTTGCTAAGGTTGATGCATATTTGCAGACTAGTAGAAAGAATTGGTGTGGGTTATTTGTCTGGGAAGATTCTGTACAGGATGAGGTGCCGGTGAAGTCTGATGAAGAAGATGACAATGGTGAGATGAAAATGAACATTGCATGGAAGGTGGGTAAACTGGAAGCAGATGTAAAAAATGTAATATTGATGGTCCAAGTGCTTGGTTTAGGGTTATTCGTGTTATTTGTGTTTGTGTTAATGTTACTGTTGAAGGTTTGATTAAGCTCAGAACTGCAACACAGAACCATGATGTTAGTGTAATCCATTTTATAAACATTGTCATTGATATTAGATTGGTTTTGATATATTGAATGATTGTGGTGTTTGGTGGGTTGTTCCTATGGTTTTGTTTTTGTAAACATAATTGAACACCCAATTGTGTTATGGATAAGCAACAATAGCTATAGTTAAAATAAGGCGTCATGCATAACTGAATGACAATAACACTAGTTCATATAAGCTTCTACAATAATGTAGTGATCACAAGAACAACCAAAAAGATATTGAGCATTGTTTCATCTATTTTCCAGTAACCTAATTAGCATTAAAAAGTGGCAGAGTTGTCTATGGACCAAACAAAAAACAAAGATAATTGTTTCATAAAACACACAAATTTTCGAAGTTTTAACCTAAAACTATGGACATAATCACTTCTTTCTTAGCGGTTTGAATCCTGGGGTGGGCACAAACTTGAGAAAGTTGGCTAGCCATGCTGCAATTGCATCACTACCTCCCTGTATTGGATTTAATGATGCAGAGCCAATTGAAGGAGGTGACCTTCTTCTAAGTGGCAGTTTTCCAGGTCTTGTAGGTGTCTTCCTGTTAAATTGATGCTTCTGTAGTGCAAATATTAATAAGGCCTAGAAAATAAGATAACGCCAAATAATAAAAACACCAACCATGAAGCATTATTGTACACTACCTTCTGGGAGTCTTCTGCCTTAGAGTATGAGGGCTGAGATAGATCAATCTCAGCTTGTTGGACATCCACTTCCACAAGAGGGGAAGGATTAGGTGCAGATGCAGTAGTTGAAGCAGACGCTGTTGTAGTTCTAGATCCTGTTGCAGTAGCAGAGGCACTTGCAGCTTGAGTTGCATTAGAAGTAGTTGTTGTAGTAGATGCAGAGGTAGTGGCAGTTGCATTCTAAGCAGCAGCCTTAGGGTCTTTAATTCTGTGAACCTATCTGACACATCTCTGTTAGGTATGCATCATTGTTTAACTTCCTCAATCCATCTCCTATGCTCTTTCCAGATACAAGCCACCAAACTTACTTCATTCTGTCATAACCTAGCTCCTTATAATAGTTTCTCAGGTAAAATACATCCAGCCTATCCACCTCAACATCACCCAAGCAGTTTCTATTGTCAGGATAGTACCCAATCTTTGCATCAACACCCTTTTCAAAAGTTCCTCCATGATGAAACATAATGTCTAGTACTTCATCCATCTGCAAGATACATAAACAAACAAATTAAACACATGTAACACTAAACAACCGTATCATTAGAGGAAAGATTCCCTTTATGATACATAAAAAAAATAGAGCAAGACAAACCCTATGCTAACATCATAACCACAAAAAATCTAACAACAGAGAAATCTCAACAAAATACCAAATGAAGATGAAAACACTTCAATCAACAACTCAAATGAAGAGCCATCAATGAAAACCAAAAAAAAAAAAAAAAATTAAACTTCAACTCCTCATTGCATTGTTAACCTTGTTGATGCTCACGATGATGATACCCTCTGGTTCACCAACTTCCTATGGTTGGCATCCTTCCTTCTCCTGCCGATGAACTCAGAAAATCTCTAACGAGGACGTGCCCTATTGTGACCGCATTCTCTAGATGAAAGGGAGAAGAAATGCTTGAAGAGAAGTAGAAAAATGACTAACGAATGACCAACCCTTCCCCAAGAAACCTTTCAATTCCCCTCCATCACAATACAACACCATTCTGATTCATTCACCCCCTACAAGAAAAATGACATCGTTTGAGCATCCTACGTGGAGATGGCACCGGCAACTCAATGCTCCGGCTGCTGAGTCATATCGGAATTGGTTAGAAGGACCAGGATTTCGCACAGAGCTCAAACTGGAGGGTACATTTAGAGCAATTAGAAACTGAGGGGCAACATTGGTGCACGGGCCCAATTTGGAGGACCATTTTGCAGATTTACTCAACCAAAGATACTTTCACCATAGTAGAAAGCTCCTACTTTGTATTATTCATCGTGTTCATGGTTATATTAAATTTTTCACAGCTATGATGTTTTAGATTTAATTAATGCCTAATTTTTTTCTCTATAGAAGTGAGATGAGTGATATACTCAAACATGATATTTTTTAGTATTTTTTTAAATTGTAAAAGAGGTACATAAATTGGAGAGTCTAATTTTGTATTTCGGATGGTCTAATTTCTATACATCTAACAAATTGGAGGGTTTGATTTCTATACTCAAAGTTAAACACATTTGAGTTTAACACTCCAATAATTTATTATATAAAAAAACACTATTGTTAACTAGTGCGCACGAACCCCCACACTTTCGTACAACAGTAACAGCAAGTGCACTGGGTCGTCCAAGTAATACCTGAGCAAGTCAGGGTCGATCCCACGAGGATTGTGGTTTGAAGCAAGCTATGGTTATCTTGCAGGTCTTAGTCAAGCAGATCAGAAGGTTGTTGGTTGTGAAAGGAATACCGAATTGGAATAAAGTTAAAGAATAGGGTTAAGGATTGGAGTTGCTTTGTCTTTCTGAATTAACTCTGGTACTACTGTCTTCTTTGCTTGTGAATGATCTTCTTCTATGGCAGGCTGTGTGTGATCAAAGCTATTGCCCGTGGTCATTGATCTCCTCTGCTACAGATCAAACGCCATTGCCCGTGGTCATTCAATATGACAGAGGGTGAAGCTTTAGCAGTTCATTCTCTTGGCGATCCTACTCAAAACGCCACAGACAAGGTCGAATCTTCTGGGTCAGAGAATGTTACTTCTATGGATTCTAGCCTATACCACGGAGACCCAAATCTCTCCAGAAATTGGCTGAACTGGTGTCTCGAGCAGTCCCCAACGAAGTCGTGGATTAACCGTCTAAGAGATGTATAAACATAGTTGTTGGCTTGTGCTTTCCTGCCAAGTATTCACACGAACCCAAGTAGACGCGGATGTTTGTCAGGCACGTTCGTCTTAATATGATGAACAGAGCTAATTTTTCAGATCATCCTATTCACCACGATGAAGATCGGATATACATCTTAGAAGTAAATCAAACACGGATAGAAGAAGAAACAATAATACTTTTATTAATTCATAGGACTCAGCAAGGCTCCTCCCCTCAACCTAAGAGATTTAGAAACTCATACTGATGTAAAAATACAATGTAAAAACGAAAATAGGGCTGAATGATATGCGTGTTGTCCACTGATTATGTAAAATACACTTTAAATACTAAACAGATGACTAGTAAGGGTAAAATAGTCTTTTTGGTACTAAAATCCACTTCTGGGGCCCACTTGGTGAGTGTTTGGGCTGAGTTTTGATAAGATCCACGTGCTATGAGATCTCTTCAGCATGGAATGCCAACTAGGGGGTGCACATTGGGTGTTTGGACACTGGTCTCTGCTTTTGGGCACTGAATGCCAAGAAGAGGGCAGGAGGCTGGCGTTGGACCCCAGTTTTGGGCCTTCTAATCCGAAGCAAACTATGTACTATTATATATTGCTAGAAAGCTCTGGAAGTCATCTTTCCAAAATCATTATGAGCGCTCCATTTGAACTTCTGAAACTCCATAAAAGCTCTTCCAAATGCAGGCAGGCTAGATTCAGACAGCATCTGCAGTGGTTTCTCTGTCTCTGAATCAGACTTCTACTCCAGCTCCTCAACTTCAGCCAAAAAATACCTGAAATTGTACAAGAACAAAAAACTCATAGTAAAATCCAAAAATGTGAATTTAGCACTAAAACCTATAACAAATTAATAAAAACTAAATAAAACATACTAAAAACTATATGAAAGTGATGTCAAAAAGCGTATAAAATATCCGCTCATCACAACACTAAACTTAAACCGTTTCTTGTCCCCAAGGAACTAAAAACACTGTAGGATATAAAGAAAATTAAGATAGAATAAATTTCTAAGTTTCAAATGAAGCTTAGTTACAATCAGATGAGCAGGACTTAGTAGCTTTTTGTTTATGAATAGTTTTGGCACCTCACTATCCATTAAAACTTAGAATGGTTGGCATCTTTAGGAACTTAGAATCCAGATGATATTATTGACTCTCCTAGTTAAGATTATTTTTATTCTTGAACACAGCTTTTGGAGTCTTGGCCGTGACCTTAAGCACTCTGTTTTCCAGTATTACCACCGGATACATTCATGCCACAAACACTTTACCTGGGTGAACCTTTTCAAATTGTGACTCAGCTTTGCTAAAGTCCCCAAATAGAGGTGTCCAGAGTTCTTAAGCACACTCTTTTTGCTTTAGACCATGACTTTAACCGCTCAGTCTCAAGCTTTTCACTTGACACCTTCACGCCACAAGCACATGGTTAGGGACAGCTTTGTTTGAGCCGCTTAGGCTAGGATTTTATTGATTTGGGCCCTCCTATCCATTAATGCTCAAAGCCTTGGGTCCTTTTACCCTTGCCTTTTGGTTTAAAGGGTTACTGGCTTTTTTAATCTGCCTTCGTTTTCCTGCATTTTTGGGCAGTAATGGATTTTTCTGCTTTTTATTTTTTTCTTTGTCTTTTCGCCATTTTTTTCCGCATGCATATAGATTTTTTTTCTTTTGCAACATGCTTTTTCTTTTTCTTTTTGTTGTTTTTTCTTGCTTCAAAAATCAATTTTTATATTTTTCAGATTATCAATAATATTTTTCCTTTTTCCTTATTCTTTCAAAAGCCAACATTCTAAAGTTACAACTTCAAATATAAACTGTTTATTTCATGCATTAAGAAAACAAAAGCAAATGACACCAAATCAACTAATTAAACTATTCTTATTCTAAACTTAAAATTCATGCATCTCTCAATTCTTTTCAATAAAGTTTTTTTTAAGCAAGGTGAGAGATATATGGAATATTTTACAACTTTTAAGACATAAATGCAAATGATCATGCAACTAGAACAAGAGAACAGATAAATAACATAACAGAAAAATAGAAAAATAACAGGAAAGGAGTGTAAAGAGAACGAATCCACCTTTAATGGTGGCGTCTAGTGCTCCTCCTTGAGGATCCAATGTGATGCTTGATCTCTTCTATTTCATCCCTTTGCCTTTGTTGCTCTTCCCTCATAGCCCTTTGGTCTTCCCTTATGGTTCTTTAATCTTCTTTTATTTCATTGAGAGTGGTAGCATGCTCTTGATACTCCATCCTCAATTCCTCCATGTTAGTGCTCAATTCTCCAAGAGAAGTTTGCCATTGATCCTAATAGCTTTAGGAGGAAAATACATCCCTTGAGGCATATCAGGGATCTCATAATGAGGCGGATGCACAGGCTCTTGTGCATGCTCTCTAGTTTGCTCCATTCGCTTCTTAGTGATGGGCTTATCCTCCCCAATACAGACATCTCCATTTATGACAATTCCAGCTAAATTGCATAGATGACATATGAGGTGTGAAAATTCTAACCTTGCATTGATGTGAGGCTTCTCAGCTACCTTGTACAATTCTTGAGGAATCACCTCATGTACTTCCACCTCAGTTCCAATCATGATGCAATGAATCATAATGGCTCTGTCAATGGTCACTTCTGACTGGTTGCTAGTGGAAATGATGGATCTTTGGATGAATTCCAACTATCCTCTAGCTGTGGGCTTAAGGTCAACCCTTCTTAGTTGAATAAGATTGCCTTGGGAATCCCTTTTCCACTGTGCGCCTTATACACAGATATCTGAGAGCACTTGATCCAACCTCTGATCATGGTTGACTCTCCTAGTGTAAGGATGACGATCTCCTTGCATTAGAGGCAAGTTGAACGCCAACCTCACACTTTTCGGGCTGAAATATAATATTCTTTCTCGGACCATGGTGATCGAATTCCTTGGATTTGGGTTCACACTAATGTCATGGTTTTCGGTAACCCATGTATTAGCTTAGAACTCTTGCACCATTAGGATCCCAACCTCTTGGATGGGATTGGTTAGGACTTCCCAACCTCTTCTCTGGATCTCTCTTTGGATTTCCAGATACGCATTCTTCTTGAGCATGAAAGGGACCTCAGGAATCATTTTCTTCTCAGCCACTACTTCATAAAAGTGGTTTTGGTGATGAATCTCTCCATCTCCCAAGATTCAAAGGGATTGGCTACTGCCTTTCCTGTCCTCTTTCTAGAAGAATCCCCAACCTTGGGTGCCATGAATTGTAATAGAAAGAAAAAAAAGCTATACTTTTCGAACACCAAACTTAAATAGAAGAATAGAGTAGAAGAAGAAAATAGAAGGAGGGAGAGGGAGAGAGAGGGCTTGGCCTTGTGGGGTGTGTAAGGGTATGAGAGGTGTGTGTATGAAGGGTTATGTATAGGGGTATTTATAGGAGTGGGGAAGTGTTAGTGTTCAACCATAGGGTGGGTTTTGGGTGAGAAATTAAATTTTGAAGTGGGTGAGGGTAGGTGGGAGTTATGATAGATATGGGGAAGTGGTATGGGTGTGATTAGGCTAGGGTTTATAGGGAAGTATGTATGGGGAAATGTGAAAGTAGGGGTAGGTAGGGTAGGTTAAGATGCTGTGGGACCCACAGGTCCTGAAAGGTTAGGAAATTCCGAATTCCTTACTTCTTTGCATTAGCGTTTGAACACCCAGGGGCTGCTCCCTGGCTGGCGTTCAACGCCAGCAATGATCCTCTCTTGGGGTGTTGAATGCCTAGCAGGGATACCTTGGCTGGCGTTCAACTTTAACACTCTATTCAGAGTGTTCTGTTTTTACTGCTGTGAAATCTGTCTCTTGACTTATGCACATGATCATGACTCTAATAACTGAAAGAAAAAAAAAATAAATATGGTAGAGTAAGGTTGGGTTGCCTCCCAACAAGCGCTCTTTTAACATCACTAGCTTGACTTTTAGCTCCTTACAGAGGTGAGTATGGGCTCAGATTTTTGCGTTTGACAGTGAATTTTCTTCCTGTCCTCTAATGAATGAGCTCTACATGCTCTAGAGATAGGACATGGCTTACTGTGTGTGGTAAGTGATGAGCGGATAATTTATACGCTTTTTGGCATTGTTTTTAGGTAGTTTTTAGTAAGTTCAAGCTACTTTTAGGGATGTTTTCATTAGTTTTTATGTTAAATTCACATTTCTGGACTTTACTATGAGTTTGTGTGTTTTTCTGTGATTTCAGGTAATTTCTGGTTGAAATTGAGGGACTTGAGCAAAACTCTGAAAAAGGCTGACAAAAGGACTGCTGATGCTGTTGGAATCTGACCTCCCTGCACTTGAAATGGATTTTCTGGAGCTACAGAACTCCAATTGGCGCGCTCTCAACAGCGTTGGAAAGTAGACATCCAGAGCTTTCCAGCAATATATAATAGTCCATACTTTATTCGGAAATTGATGACGTAACATGGCGTTGAACGCCAAGTACATGCTGCTGTCTGGAGTTAAACGCCAGAAAAACGTCATGATCCGGAGTTGAACGCCCAAAACACGTCATAACTTGGAGTTCAAATCCAAGAGAAGCCTCAGCTCGTGGATTGATCAAGCTCAGCCCAAACATACACCATGTGGGCCCCGGAAGTGGATTTATACATCAATTACTTACTCATGTAAACCCTAGTAGCTAGTCTAGTATATATAGGACCTCTTACTATTGTATTAGACATCTTTGGTCTTAGTTTTGTTTTATTCTTCATCTTAGGAGGCTATTGATCACGTTTTAGGGGGATGGCCATTCGGCCATGCCTGAACCTTTTACTTATGTATTTTCAACGGTGGAGTTTCTGAACACCATAGATTAAGGGTGTGGAGCTCTGCTGTACCTCAAGTTTCAATACAATTACTATTACTTTTCATTCAATTCTCTCTTATTCTTATTCCAAGATATTCATTCGCACCCAAGAACATGATGAATGTGATGATTATGTGACGCTCATCATCATTCTCACCTATGAACGCGCGTGATTGATAACCACCTCCGTTCTACATGCAACCGAGCTTGAATGTGTATCTCTTAGATTCCCCAACAGAATCTTCGTGGTATAAGCTAGATAGATGGCGGCATTCATGAGGATCCGGAAAGTCTCACCTTGTCTGTGGTATTCCGAGTAGGATCCTGGGAATCCGGAAAGTCTAACCTTGTCTGTGGTATTCCGAGTAGGATTCCGGTAATGAATGACTGTGACGTGCTTCAGACTCGCAAGTGCTGGGCGTTAGTGACAGACGCAAAAGAATCAAGGGATTCTATTCCAGCAGGAGCGGGAACCAACCAGTGATTAGCCGTGCTGTGACAGAGCGCGTGAGCGTAGTTTTCACTGCGAGGATGGGACGTAGCCTTCGGCCAGTGTGATGCCTCCAGACGATTAGCCATGCGAGTGACAGCGCAGAGGACCATTTTCCAGAGAGGATACAAAGTAGCCATCGTCGAACGGTGAACCCCTATACACAGCTTGCCATGGAAAGGAGTAAGAAGGATTGAGTTGAAGCAATAGGAAAGTAGGCGTTCTTGAGCCATACAGTATCTCCATTCGCTTATCTGAAATTCCCACCAATGAATCTGCATGAGTATTCTATCCCTTTTATTATTTCTATTTTCTTATTTCTATTTTCGAAACCATAAACAAATTTAATCTGCCTAACTGAGATTTACAAGGTGACCATAGCTTGCTTCATACCAACAATCTCTGTGGGATCGACCCTTACTCACGTAAGGTTTATTACTTGGACGACCCAGTACACTTGCTGGTTAGTTGAATGGAGTTGTGTCCACTCATGCCAATTTCAAATTCCATAAAAGTACAAGGAGTACAACTTAAAGAATATGGATCACAATTTCGTCCACCAAGTTTTTGGCGCCGTTGCCGGGGATTGTTCGAGTATGGACAACTGACGGTTCATCATGTTGCTCAGATTAGGTAATTTTCTTTTCAAAAATCTTTTTCAAAATTTTTCTTTTCTTTTTCGTTTTTCTAACTTTATTTTCGAAAAAAAATAATAAAAAATCCAAAAAAATCATAAAATCATAAAATTCAAAAATATTTTGTGTTTCTTGTTTGAGTCTTGAGTCAATTTTTAATTTTGGTGTCAATTGCATGCTTTAAAATTTTTTTTTTGCATTTTTCGAAAATTCCATGCATTCATAGTGTTCTTCATGATCTTCAAGTTGTTCTTGACAAGTCTTCTTGTTTGATCTTGATAATTTCTTGTTTTGTGTTGTTTGTTGTTTTTCATGTGCATCTTTGCATTCATATTTTCAATGCATTAAAGATTTCTAAGTTTGGTGTCTTGCATGTTTTCTTTGCATCAAAAATTTTTTAAAATTATGTTCTTGATGTTCATCATGATCTTCAAAGTGTTCTTGGTGTTCATCTTGACATTCATAGCATTCTTGCATGCATTCATTGTTTTGATCTAAAAATTTCATGCATTGAGTATTTTTGTTGTTTTTCTCTCTCATAATTAAAAATTCAAAAATAAAAAAAATATCTTTTCCTTATTTCCCTCCAAATTTTCAAAATTTTGGGTTGATTTGGTCAAAAATTTTTAAAATTAGTTGTTTCTTACAAGTCAAGTCAAAATTTCAATTTTAAAAATCTTATCTTTTCAAAATCTTTTTCAAAAATCATATCTTTTTCATTTTTTTATTATTTTCGAAAATTTTAAAAATTATTTTTCAAAAATCTTTTTCTTAGCTTTTATATCTAATTTTCGAAAATTAGCTAACAATTAATGTGATTGGTTAAAAAATTTGAAGTTTGTTACTTTCTTGTTAAGAAAGGTTCAATCTTTAAATACTAGAATCTTATCTTGTAGTTTCTTGTTAGTTAAGTCATTTAAAAAAATTAAATCTTTTTCAAAATATCTTTTTCTTATCTTTTTATCTTATCTTTTTCAAAATTTGATTTCAAAAATATCTTATCTAACTTCTTTTCTTCTTATCTTTTTAAAATTTGATTTCAAATCTTTTTCAATCAACTAACTAACTTTTTGTTTGTTTCTTATCTTTTTCAAAACCACCTAACTACTTTTCCCTCTTCTATTTTCGAAAAATATCTCTCTCTTTTCAAAAATTCTTTTTAATTAATTAATTGTTTCAAATTTTAATTTCAATTACATTTATCTCTAATTTTCGAAAATCACTAACCCCTTTTTAAAATTATTTTCGAAATTCTCTTTTCTTCTTCTATTTAATTATTTGTTTACTAACACTTCTCTTCACCTCTCTCCATCTAAAAATCCGAATTCTTCTTCATTCTTCTACCCCCTCTCTTTTTCTACTAACATAAAGGAATCTCTATACTGTGACATAGAGGATTCCTCTTTCTTTTCTTGTTCTCTTCTCTTTCATATGAGCAGGAACAGGGAAAAAGGCACTCTTGTTGAAATAGATCTAGAACCTGAAAGGACTTTGAAGAGGAAATTAAGAGAAGCTAAATTACATTATTCTAAAGGTAACCTTTCAGAAACATTAGAACAAGAGAAGGAGATGGCAGCCAAAAATAATAATAATGCAAGGAGAATGCTTGGTGACTTCACTAAGCTAACATCCAAATTTGATGGAAGAAGCATCTCCATTCCTGCCATTGGAGCCAATAATTTTGAGCTTAAGCCTCAGCTAGTTGCCTTAATGTAACAAAACTGCAAGTTTTATGGACTTCCATCTGAAGATCCTTATCAGTTTTTAACTGAGTTCTTGCAGATCTGTGAGACTGTAAAGACGAATGGAGTTGATCCTGAAGTCTACAGACTCATGCTTTTCCCTTTTGCTGTAAGAGACAGAGCTAGAATATGGTTGGATTCACAACCCAAGGATAGCCTGGACTCATGGGATAAGCTGGTCACTGCCTTCTTGGATAAATTCTTTCCTCCTCAAAAGCTGAGCAAGCTCAGAGTGGATGTTCAAACCTTCAAACAAAAAGATGGTGAATCCCTCTATAAAGCTTGGGAAAGATACAAGCAGCTGACCAAAAGATGTCCATCTGACATGTTTTCAGAATGGACCATTTTAGATATATTCTATTATGGTCTCTCTGAATTTTCGAAAATGTCATTGGACCATTCTGCAGGTGGATCTATTCACCTGAAGAAAACGCCTGAAGAGGCTCAAGAACTCATTGACATGGTTGCAAACAACCAATTCATGTACACTTCTGAGAGGAATTCCGTGAACAATGGGATACCTCAGAAGAAAGGAGTTCTTGAAATTGATGCTCTGAATGCCATATTGGTTCAGAACAAAGTGTTGACTCAACAGGTCAACATGATCTCTCAAAATCTGAATGGATGGCAACATGCATCCAACAGTACTAGAGAGGCAGCTTCTGAAGAAGCTTATGATCCTAAGAACCCTGCCATGGCAGAGGTTAATTACATGGGTGAACCTTATGGAAACACCTATAACTCATCATGGAGAAATCATCCAAATTTCTCATGGAAGGATCAACAAAAGCCTCAACAAGGCTTTAACAATGGTGGACGCAACAGGCTGAACAATAGCAAGCCATATCCATCATCTTCTCAGCAACAGACAGAGAATTCTGAACAAAACACCTCTAATTTAGCCAATGTAGTCTTTGATCTGTCAAAAGCCACTTTCAGTTTCATGAGTGAAACAAGATCCTCCATCAGAAATCTGGAGGCACAAGTGGGCCAGCTGAGTAAGAAAGTCATTGAAACTCCTCCCAGCATTCTCCCAAGCAATACAGAAGAGAATCCAAAAGGAGAGTGCAAGGCCATTGACATAGTCAATATGGCCGAATGCACAAGGGAGGAGGAGGACGAAAATCCTAGTGAGGAAGACCTCCTGGGACGTTCCTCAAGCAAGAAGGAGGTTCCTATTAAGGATCCAAAGGAATCTGAGGCTCGTACAGAAACCATAGAGATTCTATTGAATCTCCTTCTGCCATTCATGAGCTCTGAAGACTATTCATCCTCAGAAGAGGATGAAGATGTGACTGGAGAGCAAGTTGCTCAATATTTAGGAGCTATCATGAAGCTGAATGCCAAGTTATTTGGTAATGGGACTTGGGAAAGTGAACCTCCCTTGCTCATTAATGAACTGGATACTTGGATTCAGAAAATTCTACCTCAAAAGAAACAAGATCCTGGCAAGTTCTTAATACCTTGTACCATAGGCACCATGATCTTTGAAAAAGCTCTGTGTGATCTGGGGTCAGGGATAAATCTTATGCCACTCTCTGTAATAGAGAAGCTGGGGATCATTGAGGTACAACCTACCTTGTTCTCATTACAACTGGCAGACAAGTCATTGAGACAGGCTTATGGAATTGTAGAGGACGTGCTAGTAAAGGTTGAAGGCCTTTACAACCCTGCTGATTTCATAATCTTAGACACTAGGAAGGAAGAGGATGATTGCATCATTCTTGGAAGACCTTTCCTAGCCACAGCAGGAGCTGTGATAGATGTCAACAGAGGTGAATTAGTTCTTCAATTAAATGGAGACTACCTTGTGCTTAAGGCACATGGCCATCCCTCTGTGACAAAAGAGAGTAAGCATGAAGACCTTCTCTCAGTTCAGAGTCAAGAAGAGCCCACACAGTCAAACTCTAAGTTTGGTGTTGTGAGGCAACAACCAAACTCTAAGTTTGGTGTTAAGACCCCATATCCAAACTTTAAGTTTGGTGTTGGCAACTATACAACATTGACCTGATCACCTTGTGGCTCCATGAGAGCCACTGTCAAGCTATTGACATTAAAGAAGCGCTTGTTGGGAGGCAACCCAATTTTATTTATCTAATTTTTATTTTATTCTATATTATTGTTATTTTGTGTTTTATTAGGTACATGATCATGAGGAGTCACGAAAAAATCATAAAAATTAAAAACAAAATCAAAAATAGCAGAAGAAAAAAATCGCACCCTGGAGGAAGCACAGGCTGGCGTTCAACGCCAGCAAGATGCATCTGGCTGGTGTTCAACGCCAGAACAGAGCACCATTCTGGCGCTGAACGCCAGAAACAAGCAACATTCTGGCGCTGAACGCCAGGAATGTGCCCAGAGAGGAAAAACTGGCGCTGAACGCCAGTAACAAGCATGAAACTGGCGTTCAACGCCAGAAACATGCTTTACATGGGCGTTGAACGCCCAGAATGTGCACCAATGGGCGTTTAAACGCCAGAATGGTGTGCAAAGGCATTTTACATGCCTATTTGGTGCAGGGATGGAATTCCTTGACACCTCAGGATCTGTGGACCTCACAGGATCCCCACCTACCTCGCCCTCTCTCTTTCCATTCATGGTCATCCCTTCTGTTTTTCATTCACCACCTACATCTATCCACTCTTCCCCATACACCCCACCTACCTTTACAATTCAACTTCTCTTTCCCACCCAATTCCACCCATATAGCCGAATCCATCTCCCCTCACTCACCTCCATTTTCTTCTTCTTCTTCTTCCTCTCTTTTTTCTTCTCTTGCTCGAGGGCGAGCAATATTTTAAGTTTGGTGTGGTAAAAGCATAGCTTTTTTGCTTTTCCATTACCATTAATGGCACCTAAGGCCAGAGAAACCTCAAAGGAAAGACAAAAGCTTCCACCTCTGAGTCTTGGGAGATGGAAAGACTCATATAAAGCCGTCATAGCTCAGTGGTAGAACATGTGGCTGCAAATCAAGAGATCCCTGAGATACCTCAGGGGATAAGTTGTCCTCCACACAAACATTGGAAGCAACTAAGGGTAAAAACACCAAAATTACTAGGAATCATTCAACAGAAGCAAGGAAGAGACATAGAGGAGCTCAAAGGGCACCATTGGACCTTCAAGAAGGCGCCACCCTCACTCAGGTGGATTCATTCCTTGTTCTTATTTCTTTCTGCTTTTCGGTTTTTAATGTTGTGTTTATCTATGTTTTGTGTCTTTACTTCATGATCATTAGTATGTAGTAACTATGCCTTAAAGCTATGAATAAATTCCATTAATCCTTCACCTCTCTTAAAAGAAAAATGTTTTAATTCAAAAGAACAAGAAGTACATGAATTTCGAATTTATCCTTGAATTTAGTTTAATTACATTGATGTGGTGGCAATACTTTTGTTTTCTGAATGAATGCTTGAACAGTGCATATGTCTTTTGATCTTGTTGTTTATGAATGTTAAAATTGTTGGCTCTTGAAAGAATGATGAACAAATAGAAATGTTATTGATGATCTGAAAAATCATGAAATTGATTCTTGAAGCAAGAAAAAGCAGTAAAAAAAAAAAAGAAGGAGCAGTAGAAAAAGCCAATAGCCCTTAAAACCAAAAGGCAAGGGTAAAAAGGATCCAAGGCTTTGAGCATCAATGGATAGGAGGGCCCAAGAAAATAAAATCCAGGCCTAAGCGGCTGAATCAAGCTGTCCCTAACCATGTGCTTGTGTCATGAAGGTCCAAGTGAAAAGCTTGAGACTGAGTGGTTAAAGTCGTGATCCAAAGCAAAAGAGTGTGCTTAAGAGCTCTGGACAACACTAACTGGGGACTCTAGCAAAGCTGAGTCACAATCTGAAAAGGTTCACCCAGTCATGTGTCTGTGGCATTTATGTATCCGGTGGTAATACTGGAAAATAAAATGCTTAAGGCCACGATCAAGACTCATAAGTAGCTGTGTTCAAGAATCAACATGCTTAACTAGGAAAGTCAATAACACTATCCGAAATTCTAAGTTCCTAGAGAAGCCAATCATTCTAAACTTCAAAGGAAAAAGTGAGATGCCAAAACTGTTCAGAAGCAAAAAGCTACAAGTCCCGCTCATCTAATTATAATCAATATTCATTGATATTCTGGAATTTATAGTATATTCTCTTCTTTTTATCCTATTTGATTTTCAGTTGCTTGGGGACAAGCAACAATTTAAGTTTGGTGTTGTGATGAGCGGATAATTTATACGCTTTTTGGCATTGTTTTTAGGTAGTTTTTAGTAAGTTCAAGCTACTTTTAGGGATGTTTTCATTAGTTTTTATGTTAAATTCACATTTCTGGACTTTACTATGAGTTTATGTGTTTTTCTGTGATTTCAGGTAATTTCTGGCTGAAATTGAGGGACTTGAGCAAAACTCTGAAAAAGGCTAACAAAAGGACTGCTGATGCTGTTGGAATCTGACCTCCCTGCACTTGAAATGGAATTTCTGGAGCTACAGAACTCCAATTGGCTCGCTCTCAACGGCGTTGGAAATTAGACATCCAGAGCTTTCCAGCAATATATAATAGTCCATACTTTATTCGGAAATTGACGACGTAACCTGGCGTTGAACGCCAAGTACATGCTGCTGTCTGGAGTTAAACGCCAGAAAAACGTCATGATCCGGAGTTGAACGCCCAAAACACGTCATAACTCGGAGTTCAACTCCAAGAGAAGCCTCAGCTCGTGGATTGATCAAGCTCAGCGCAAACATACACCAAGTGGGCCCCGGAAGTGGATTTATACATCAATTACTTACTCACGTAAACCCTAGTAGCTAGTCTAGTATATATAGGACCTCTTACTATTGTATTAGACATCTTTGGTCTCAGTTTTGTTTTATTCTTCATCTTAGGAGGCTATTGATCACGTTTTAGCGGGCTGGCCATTCGGCCATGCCTGAACCTTTTACTTATGTATTTTCAACGGTGGAGTTTCTGCACACCATAGATTAAGGGTGTGGAGCTCTGCTGTACCTCAAGTTTCAATACAATTACTATTACTTTTCATTCAATTCTCTCTTATTCTTATTCCAAGATATTCATTCGCACCCAAGAACATGATGAATGTGATGATTATGTGACGCTCATCATCATTCTCACCTATGAACGCGCGTGATTGACAACCACCTCCGTTCTACATGCAACCGAGCTTGAATGTGTATCTCTTAGATTCCCCAACAGAATCTTCGTGGTATAAGCTAGATAGATGGCGGCATTCATGAGGATCCAGAAAGTCTCACCTTGTCTGTGGTATTCCGAGTAGGATCCTGGGAATCCGGAAAGTCTAACCTTGTCTGTGGTATTCCGAGTAGGATTCCGGTAATGAATGACTGTGACGTGCTTCAGACTCGCAAGTGCTGGGCGTTAGTGACAGACGCAAAAGAATCAAGGGATTCTATTCCAGCAGGAGCGGAAACCAACCAGTGATTAGCCGTGCTGTGACAGAGCGCGTGAGCGTAGTTTTCACTGCGAGGATGGGACGTAGCCTTCGGCCAGTGTGATGCCTCCAGACGATTAGCCATGCGAGTGACAGCGCAGAGGACCATTTTCCAGAGAGGATACAAAGTAGCCATCGTCGAACGGTGAACCCCTATACACAGCTTGCCATGGAAAGGAGTAAGAAGGATTGAGTTGAAGCAATAGGAAAGTAGGCGTTCTTGAGCCATACAGTATCTCCATTCGCTTATCTGAAATTCCCACCAATGAATCTGCATGAGTATTCTATCCCTTTTATTATTTCTATTTTCTTATTTCTATTTTCGAAACCATAAACAAATTTAATCTGCCTAACTGAGATTTACAAGGTGACCATATCTTGCTTCATACCAACAATCTCTGTGGGATCGACCCTTACTCACGTAAGGTTTATTACTTGGACGACCCAGTACACTTGCTGGTTAGTTGAACGGAGTTGTGTCCACTCGTGCCAATTTCAAATTCCATAAAAGTACAAGGAGTACAACTTAAAGAATATGGATCACAATTTCGTCCACCAGTAAGACTGGCTTCTTAGTGAAGACAACTCTCATGCCAGGTGAGAGGCCTTCAGTAGGAACTTTCTTGTTCCTCCAGCCTTTAGGTACTTTCTTTTTAGTACTTTTGTGCTTAGAGCTTGTTGATGGCAGCCCAACACCAAACTTAGAATTGATGTTTGGGTGCTCTGCAATGCCCTGTACAGAAAGAGAGGGTTGGTACACTAGGTGTTGCACAGCTATCTCTCTTTGAGAGGGAGAATTGAGATGAGGCATCTTGAATAAGATGTGGTCCTCCCCTAACTTTAAGGTTTGTTCTCCCTTAGCCATATCAATGATAGTATTGGTTGTGGCTAGGAAAGGTCTGCCAAGGATGACACAGTCATCCTTATCCTCTCCAATGTCCAAGAATATGAAGTTTGCAGGGATGTAGTGATTTTTCAACTTTAACCAAGACATCTTCCACTAAGCCATATGGCTTCTTCAAGGTCTTGTCTGCCATCTCTAATGAGATGTGTGCAGCTTGTACCTCAAGGATTTCCAGCTTCTCCATTACAGAGAGTGGCACAAGGTTGATGCTTGAACCTAAGTCACATAGAGCCTTATCAAAGGTCATGGTGCCTATGGTGCAAGGAATCAGAAAGCATCCGGGATCTAGAAGCTTCTGAGGTAGCTCTTGTTGAACCAAAGCATGGAGTTCTTTGGTAAGCAGTGGAGGTTCTTCCTCCAGAGGCCTTGTACCAAATAGTTTGGCATTCAGCCTCATAAGAGCTCCTAGGTACCAAGAAACTTGCTCTTCCCTAGTGTCTTCATCCTTATCTGAGGATGAGTAGTCATCAAAACTCATGCACTGTAGAAGTGCATTCAAAGGAACCTATATGGTCTTTATGGTTTCCTTTGGTTTTGAGATAGAGGGTTCTTGACTGGGATTCAGGCATTCAAAGGGTGTGCTTATGCTGGCGTTAACGCCAGCTTTGTCAGCTTATTGGGCGTTGAACGCCATTGCTATCCACCCTGACTGGCGTTAAATGCCAGTCCCTCTATCAGGGATGTCCTTGCTGGCGTTCAATACTAGCTTCCCTGGGTGTGTGGGCGTTGAACACCCAGCGAGGGGTTCTTCACTAGCGTTTAGCGCCAGAGAACCTGGGTGTTTGGGCATTAAATGCCCAGTCAGTGCTCCCTGGCGGGCGTTCAATGCCAGCTTTTCTGCCAGGATGGGCGTTAAATGCCTATTGAGGGATTCTTCATTGGCATTTAATGCTGGGCTTGCTGCCATTGTGGGCATTGAACGCTCAGTGAAGGCTTCTTCACTGGCGTTCAACGCCACCCCATTCTCCTCTAATCGGCCTCTACCTCCATGGTTATAGCCTTGCGGTCTTCTCTAGGATTAACCTCAGTATTACTAGGAAGCGTGTATGGAGGAGTCTTAGGGATCCTCTTGGATTCACTTTTGCTTTCTGAATCTATGGGACTGCTTGTAGTTTCACTTTATTTCAGAATCCGTTGGAACAATGTTTTATTTTTTAACCAGTCTTATGTTGTTCTTTTGGCAGGTGGTGTTTTCTTGGATTCAGATTCAGATTCAGAATCGAAAATACTGTCTTCTTCTGAAGAAGAATCCAGGAGAACAATTTTCTTTTCTTTTTTCTTCTGCTTCCCCTTTTCTTTCCCCTTTAGAAAAACTTGTTTCTTCTCCACCTTCTCTCCTTTTTTTCTTTTCCTCCCTTGATTGTGCTCTGTACAGAAGTCCTTAAAACATAAGCTAATTCAGTTAGCAGAGTATTTTAGAAGCATCTGAACCAAAATTTCAAGGGAAATTTTTGTTTAATTTACCATTGTATTGGTTGCTTCATGAGAAATCCGGTCGAGCATCATCTTTCGTGTCCAGTGGGCCACCCATGGTGGCCTGAGAGCCCCAGGTGCATCGAAGCGAGGGAACTTGGATTCGTGGAAATATATGAGCATCAACACAAACATGCAACCATCAACAAACTATTTCTTTCCCTTTCTCCTGTTTTCAATCCCCTCCCTCAGGAAGCTCAGGACATGATTTGCCCAATCCCATTGTCGGATGTTGTCTACACGAAGGGCAGAGGGCTTGTGGATTGGGGAGGCCATGCTTACCATCGTCAGCAGCAAGAAGCATTTCTAGACGAAGATGACAAAAGTCCTCTGGAATTTCTGCCGGTTTTCCTCCCCTTCATCACTCATATCGAGGAAAAATTTCATTAGAGATGCTAAAGTAACACATTTGAAGCCATCAATAATCTACTTGTCTGCCTCATTCAGTCTGCTGTAGTCAACTTTTTCAGGAAAACAATTCCCTATAATATTTTAACCAGTGAAATAGGCTCAGTTTTGTTTTCTGTACATAAGTGAACCAAAAATAAACATGCAATGAACCGAAATAAGCGCAAGGTGGAAAGTGTATTACCCCGTTATTTATGCCCAGCATAGCTGCTACCTTGTCAGGTTTTATGTATATTTTGCCATGGAGAGTGTTCAGGCATCCATAATAGTCATCATAACAAGCTATCAACTCTCTCAAGAGGCTGTGAGAGACGTTCATTTCTGGGACTTGTTCCAGCGCACCGAATCCCATTTCTTCAACTATATATTTATTTTCCTGACTCATTGCCTTGAACACCCTCGCTATTGCCTTTGTTTGGCATTTGAGATCGTGAGTTTTCTGCAATGTTTTGAAATAGTATGTCATGATATATCTATAATACAAAATAGAGTTTATTCGAATGAAAGGTGATAAATATATTTAATGTGTACATATTCTTACGTTATAGTGTGGCTTCTCCATCTTTGTTACCATTGTCTTCTTCATTTTTGCTGTAAGGACAAAAAAATTTAGTCAATACTTTACTCAATACACCGACAAGCACAAGTACGCATATTTTAATCAAGTGAATGAAAATGTCCAAGCTCACTGAACCGAACTCCCTTGATGTACTGAATAAAACGTGATAAACATTTAAACAGCTAGAAAAGTATTTTTGCATGCAAAAGAATTCAACTGAACACACTAATAATCAAGTGAATGAAAATGGCCAGTTGCACTGAACTGAACACCATTCGTGTTCTGAATAAAATGTGATAAACATTCAATCATCAAGAAAAGGACACAACTGAACACACTAACAATCAAGTGAATGAAAATGACCAACTGTACTGAAATAAACACCATTAATGTTCTGAATAACATGTGATAAACGTTCAATCATCATGAAAAGGACTCAACTGAAGACACTAACAATCAAGTGAATGAAAATGATCAACTGCACTAAACTAAACACCATTCATATTTTGAATAAAATGTGATACACATTTAATTATGAAGAAAAACATTTCTTCATGCAAAGGACCCAACCGAAGATACTAACAATCAAGTGAATGTAAATGACCAACTCCTGTGAAACGAACGTCATTCATGTGCTAACTAAAATGTGATAGACATTTAATCATCAAGAAAAATATTTCTGCATGCAAAAGGACTCAACTGAACACACTAACAATCAAGTGAATGAAAATCTGATGACAAGTCATCTTATGCTAGTTTCACAAGCATTTTCACTTGTTTTCATTAGGTTTTATGCACTTTATTGCACAATAAGCAAGTAATTGGATTGAAATTTCATACATTTCTTGATTCAATTAAACATGGGTGTTTCCGTGCTTTTTCACAAGGTTTTAGCTAAATTTACTTAATGTTATGATTGGTGCAAATCTTGTGAATCTAGCAAAGCTTTGATGCGTATGTTAAATGATGATAGGCATGGAAAAGCAAGGAAAAATGGCCATGGAAGGAAGAAGAGGAAGAAACGTTGGTGGCCAAGTTGGCTCACCAGCATTGCCTCAAACGTTGTGGGAAGAGGCTGCAACGTATGCTACTGCTGGTGCCAACGTTGGAGGGAGCATTGGATCACCAACATTACCTCTAACGTCTTTAAGGGGACTCAATTCTGGACTTGTGAACATCACCTTGTGTGCATATGCACAAGAAGAAAAAAAGTCAGAGTATGCACACGCACAAGGCAGTGTGCGCACGCACAAGAAGCAACGTTGGAGGCAACTTTGCCAACCCAATGCTGGGTCAAACGTTCGCGATAGCTCTTCAGAATTCAAGCTGCCCAAAAAAGCTTAGTGTGCGTACGCACAACATGGTGTGCGTACGCATAGAAAGAAAAACTTAAAGGTGTGCACACGCACAAGGCAGCATGCGTACGCACAAGTCAATAGCGTTGAACGTAACGTTGGTTCTCCAACGTTGAGGAAAACGTCACTACCAGCAGCATTCATTTTTTGGGCACAATGAAAAGCAGAAATGTTAATTGGCCAACGTCCATCCTCAACAATACTGAGATCTATTCTTGCTTGCTTCAACAAGGCCAAAGCCCAATCCAAGGACTTGAAGACTAAATTGGAAAGTGTATAAATAGAAGAAAATTTGATTTAAAAGGGGGCTTGATAATTAGATAGAGGAGGATAGTAGATCTGAAATTGGGAGAGAGTGATGGTCCCAATTGGGAAACTCTGCACTCAATTCTCTTTGATTTTTCTCTTCTGTAATTTTTTTGCACTTCTTTGTTTTCTTTTTTGATTTGAGCAATGATGATCTAAACCCCAAATTCATTAGGGAAAGGAGCTCTATTGTAATAATAATGAATCAATGAAATTCTTCTTCTTCTCAATTCAATTGTGTAGCTATAGGATATTTTCTACTTTGATTGTGAATTACTCACTCCGGAAGGGGGTTTAATTCAACTGAATGTGGGTGTGAGCCTCGGAAAGGGAATAACCTACATTAGAATTAGAGCTCTATCCTTCACAATTCTCTTAACTAACACCATTCGGGAGGATTTGAGGTTTTGAGAACTTGTGTGGCTCATGGATAAGAGAATGTGCTCTAACTCTTCTCATGACAATTAGATCAAGGAATTGGTAATATTGATTATGATTAGAGAGATTGGATTGCCAAGGAATTGGGATCTAATCAATTTCAATCCGTCATAGATCTAAGCATATGATTGATAAAGGAGTTGAGACCCAATTGATTCATGATGGATTATGATATCTCCAATCCCTGATGAATTATTTTCATTGAATTTCTTCAACTTAGATCTCTCTGATTTTACTGCAATTTAAATTGTTCATTACTATTTTGATTTCCTGTACCCATTTCCCCTTATAATTCATACAATTTAAGTTCCCTTGCAATTTAGATTCTGCAATTTTACTTTCTTGTACTCTAAGATTCAGTTATTTACATTTCTTGCAATTTAAGATTAAGCTCTTTTAGTTTCTTGCACTTAAGTTTCAACAATTTACCTTTCTTGCCATTTAAGTTTCCGCTAATTTACTTCCAGCATTTAATTTTTTTGCAATTTACCTTCTGTTCATCAATTTTCACCCAAATCACCAACTGTCAGCTTAACTAAATTTATCACCCAACTAAAATTTCTTGATCCATCAATCCCTGTTGGATTGATATCATTTTTGTGAGTTTTACTACTTGATACGATCTGGTACACTTGCCGGTTACTTTGCGTGATTTTTTGCCCATAAAGTTTTTGGCGCCATTGTCGGGGATTGATTTAGATCGACAATGATTAAGTAGGTGATAATGTAGATTAAGCATTTTTCTTTGTTTTTATTAAGCACACTAACTATTTGAGAGTTTGTTTCTACTAACTGTAACTTCAGTCTAGCAATAGAGTGCTCTGTTTTTGTTTTTGGTTTGTTTGTGTTGTATGCCAAGAGGGAGAAGAGGTGCATCCACCTCCTTTGATTCTGAACCAGAGAGAACATTTTTGAGGTTGAGAAGAGAAGCAAGAGGGAAAGGAGTGATTGGAGAAGAAGAATTAGAAGAGGAAGATCAAGAGATGGAGGGTAACCTCTCTAATCCACCAGAGGATGTGGCCAACAATAATGGTCAGCCTCAAAGGAGAGTTCTAGCTTCTTACACCATCCCTAACCCAAGAAATTATGGGAGTAGCATCTTAACTCCTAATGTCCATGCTAATAACTTTGAACTCAAACCTCAATTAATCACTCTAGTCCAGAACAATTGCCAATATGGAGGAAGCCCTGCTGAAGATCCAAACCAACATCTCTCTGTGTTTTTAAGAATTTGTGACACTATCAAAACCAATGGAGTCCACTCTGACATCTATAAGCTTCTTTTATTCCCATTCTCACTGAGAGACAAAGCCACCCATTGGCTAGAAACCTTCCCAAAAGAGAGCATCACCAACTGGGATGATTTGGTTAGCAAATTCTTAGCCAAATTCTACTCCCCTCAAAGAGTCATTAAGTTGAAAACTGATGTTCAAACCTTCAGACAGTTAGAGGGAGAATAATTGTATGAAGCCTGGGAGAGGTATAAAGCTTTGATTAGAAGGTGTCCAGAGGGAATGTTTAGCGAATGGGTTGAGCTCCAAAATTTCTATGAAGGTTTATCCATGAGTTCAAGAAAAGCCTTGGATTATTCTTTAGGAGGATCACTTCAAATGATGAAGACTGCATAGGAAGCACATGATCTTATAGACATGGTGGCCAACAATGAGTATTTCTACTTCTCTAAAAGACAAGCAGCTCCAAAGAGAGGTGTATTTGAGCTTGAAGGAGTTGACACAATCTTGGCTCAAAATAAGATTATGTATCAGTAACTTAACAACAAATAGAAATAATGTCAAAGAGGATGGATGGACTACAACTTGTAGCAGTGAGCACAACCAGTCAACCATCAGTTGTGTGGGGACAAAATAAAGAAAGTTGTGAAGAGCAGCAGCTTGAACAAGTACAGTATATGCACAACCAATGTGCTGGACCAAATGAGTTCTGGTGCACGAAATTGCAATCACACTTTTGCAATCCCGCACAACTAACCAGCAAGTGCACTGGGTCGTCCAAGTAATACCTTACGTGAGTAAGGGTCGATCCCACGGAGATTGTCGGCTTGAAGCAAGCTATGGTTATCTTGTAACTCTTAGTCAGGAGATCAATAATTATTAGGATTGATTGTAAAAAGTAAAAGAACATGAAATAAGTACTTGTTTTGCAGTAATGGGGAACAGGTTGAGGTTTTGGAGATGCTCTATCTTCTGAATCTCTGCTTTCCTACTGTCTTCTTCTTCAAACACGCAAGGCTCCTTCCAGGGCAAGCTGTATGTAGGGTTTCACCATTGTCAATGGCTACCTCCCATCCTCTCAGTGAAAATGTTCAACGCGCTCTGTCATAGCACGGCTAATCATCTGTCGGTTCTCAATCAGGTTGGAATAGAATCCAGTGATTCTTTTGCGTCTGTCACTAACGCCCATCCCTCAGGAGTTTGAAGCTCGTCACAGTCATTCAATCCATGAATCCTACTCAGAATACCACAGACAAGGTTTAGACCTTCCGGATTCTCTTGAATGCCGTCATCAATTCTAGCTTTTACCACGAAGATTCCGATTAAGGAATCCAAGAGATATCTACTCAATCTAAGGTAGAACGGAGGTGGTTGTCAGGCACGCGTTCATAGTTGAGAATGATGATGAGTGTCACGGATCATCACATTCATCAGGTTTAAGAACAAGTGATATCTTAGAACGGAAGCAAGCATGATTGAATGAAAAACAGTAGTAATTGCATTAATCCATCAAGACACAGCAGAGCTCCTCACCCCCAACCATGGGGTTTAGAGACTCATGCTGTAGAAGATACAATGAGAAACGTGTAAAGTGTCATGAGGTCCAGATACAATGTCAAAAGATCCTATTAATAATGAACTAGTAACCTAGGGTTTACAGAAATGAGTAAATGACAGAAAAATCCACTTCCGGGTCCACTTGGTGTGTGCTTGGGCTGAGCATTAAAGCATTTTCGTGTAGAGACTCTTCTTGGAGTTAAACGCCAGCTTTTGTGCCAGTTTGGGCGTTTAACTCCAATTTTTATGCCAGTTCCAGCGTTAAACGCTGGGAATTCTGAAGCTGATTTGCAACGCCGGTTTGGGCCATCAAATCTCGGGCAAAGTATGGACTATTATACATTGTTGGAAAGCCCAGGATGTCTACTTTCCAACGCCGTTGAGAGCGCGCCAATTGGGCTTCTGTAGCTCCAGAAAATGCACTTTGAGTGCAGGGAGGTCAGAATCCAACAGCATCTGCAGTCCTTTTAGCCTCTGAATCAGATTTTTGCTCAGATCCCTCAATTTCAGCTAGAAAATACATGAAATCACAGAAAAACACACAAACTCATAGTAAAGCCCAAAAAAGTGAATTTTAACTAAAAACTAATAAAAATGTAATAAAAACTAACTAAAATATACTAAAAACCTACTGAAAATAATGCCAAAAAGCGTATAAATTATCCGCTCATTACAACACCAAACTTAAATTGTTGCTTGTCCCCAAGCAACTGAAAATCAAAATAGAATAAAAAGAAGAGAATATACTATAGACTCCAAAATATCAAAGAAACTTAGCTCCAACTAGATGAGCGGGACTAGTAGCTTTTTGCTTCCGAACAGTTTTGGCATCTCGCTTTATCCTTTGAAGTTCAGAATGATTGGCATCCATAGGAACTCAGAACTCAGATAGTGTTATTGATTTTCCTAGTTACGTATGATGATTCTTGAACATAGCTATTTTATGAGTCTTGGCTGTGGCCCAAAGCACTCTGTCTTCCAGTATTACCACCGGATACATACATGCCACAGACACATACTTGGGTGAACCTTTTCAGATTGTGACTCAGCTTTGCTAGAGTCCCCAATTAGAGGTGTCCAGGGTTCTTAAGCACATTCTTTTTGCCTTGGATCACAACTTTATTTCTTTCTTTTCTTCTTTTCTTCTCTTTTTTTTTCGTTTTTTTTGTATTCACTGCTTTTTCTTGCTTCAAGAATCAATTTGATGATTTTTCAGATCCTCAATAACAGTTCTCCCTTTCCATCATTCTTTCAAGAGCCAACAATTTTAACATTCTTAAAACAACAAATTCAAAAGACATATGCACTGTTCAAGCATTCATTCAGAAAACAAAAAGTATTGTCACCACATCAAACTAATTCAACTAGTTTCAAAGATGAATTCGAAATCCTGTACTTCTTGTTCTTTTGTGATTAAAGCATTTTTCATTTAAGAGAGGTGATGGATTCATAAGACATTCATAACTTTAAGACATGAACTTTAAATTTTATTAATCATGAATTAAGAACAAGACTCAAAAATAGATATAAGATAAGACTAATAGTAATAGAAAACAAAAAAATTAAATAGGCTCCTAATGATAGAGGTTATCACAGAGTTAGGACTCAACAACCTTGATTTTGAGAAGTGGATGCTCCCTCAACTTGAGGGGAGAGCTTTTGGCGTTTCATCTCTTGAAGTTCACGCCCCTGCTTCTCTTGTTCTTTCAGCAATTTACAGAGCATGCAGTTCTGATTCTGCCGTTCTTCCTTAAGTTGCTCCATAGTTTTTTGCAACTTGGTTATAGATGCTTCTAGGCTGGCCCAGTAGTTAATTTCAGAAAATTTAGGGAGGAACTCCTGCGCCCTCTTTTTGATAGAGTTGTCTTGCATTTGTCCTTCCATTGACTTCTTGGTGATTGGATGTTCAATGGGTATGAATTTATCTACTCCCATTTTTACCCCAGCCTCTTTACAGAGCAAGGAGATCAAGCTTGGGTAAGCCAGTTTGGCTTCAGTGGAATTCTTATTTACAATTGTGTAGATCTCACAAGCAATCAGATGACGAACCTCCACTTCTTTTCCAAGCATAATGCAATGAATCATCACTGCTCTCTTGATAGTGACCTCAGAACGGTTGCTAGTGGGCAATATGGAACGCCCAATAAAATCTAGCCAGCCTCTTGCAATTGGTTTGAGGTCTCCCCTCTTGAGTTGGTTTGGGACACCTTTTGAATTGGTTATCCACTTAGTTCCAGGGAGGCATATGTCCTCTAGAACTTGATCCAACCCTTTATCTTCTCTCACCATCCTCCTATTAAAGGATTCAGGATCATCTTGCAGTTGAGGCAATTTGAAGACCTCTCTTATTTTGTCCAGATGGAAGTAAATAATTCTCCCTCTGACCATGGTTCTGTAAGTATGGAAAGCAGTTCTCTGCTTATCTGTCAGCCACAGATTTGAGTAAAATTCCTGAACCATGTTCCTTCCAACCTTTGTCTCAGGGTTGGTTAGAACTTCCCATCCTCTGTTTCGAATTTGCTCTTGGATCTCCGGATATTCATCTTCTTTCAGATTGAATTTGACTTCCGGGATCACTGACCTCAGACCCATTATTTTGTGGTAATGGTCTGCATGTTCTTTGGTTAAGAACTTCTCTTGACTCCAAATATTTTTTGGATTATTCTCTTTCTTGCCTCTTGAATTGGTTTGTTTTCCTCTAGGAGCCATGATCTTGATAAATCTTGGCCTAGTGATCACGGAAAGCACACCAAACTTAGAGGTTTGCTTGTCCTCAAGCAAAAGAAGGCAAAGAGGGGAGAGAAGAGGAGAGCAAATTCGAATGGTGTGGGGAAGGAGGGTGGCCGAACGTGTTTAAATAGGAGAGGAGGAGAAATTTTCGAAAATTGGGGGGAGATTTGAGAAGATATGGAAAAAATTTGAGGAGATAATTGAGTTTTGGAAAGAGTCTAGGAAAGGATTTGAAATAGATTTAAAGAAGATTCTAATTTTTGAAATTGGAAGGTGAATGATGAGAGTTTGTAATGTGTTTATGTAGAAAAATATGGATTAAAACAAGAAAGTTTGAAAAAAATTTGAAGTGGGAACAAAATCTCCTCCCCCTGCCTTTCTGGCATTAAACGCCCAGAATGGTGTCTATTCTGGCGTTTAACGCCCATTTGTTGGCCTATTTGGGCGTTTAACGCCCAGCCAGGTATCCTGGCTGGCGTTAAAAGCCAGAAATCCCTTTATCACTGGGCGTTTTGCTAAACGCCCAAGATGCTGCACACATGGCGTTAAACGCCCAGAACGGTGCCCATTCTGGCGTTTAACGCCCAAAATGGCACATTTACTGGCGTTAAACGCCCAGAATGGTGCCCATTTTGGCGTTTAACGCCCAAAGTACCCCTTACTGGCGTTTTTTCACCAGCAAGCTCTTTTTCTCTGCTTTTTGCACTGAATCCTTCTGTAACTTTGTGAATTCCTTCAATTTTGATAATTGCCCTTTAAGAATATGTATCAAACCTTGATTAAACAGAACAGATACCCTTCTAATCACTGGGTTGCCTCCCAGCAAGCGCTTCTTTATTGTCTTTAGCTGGACCTTCACTAAAAATCACTCAAGTCTCAGTTTTGAGCATTCTTGCTCAAAATTGCTTTCAAGATAATGCTTGATCCTCTGTCCATTGACAATGAATTTCTTGTCAGAATCAGTATCCTGAAGCTCAACATATCCATATGGTGATACTCCTGTAATCACATACGGACCCCTCTAGCGGGATTTAAGTTTTCCTGGGTACAATCTGAGCCTAGAGTTGAAGAGCAGGACCTTTTGTCCTGGCTCAAAGACTCTGGATGACAACTTCTTGTCATGCCACTTCTTTGCCTTTTCCTTATAAATTTTTGCATTTTCAAAGGCATTGAGTCTGAACTCCTCTAGTTCATTTAGCTGGAGCAATCTTTTTTCACCAGCTAACTTAGCATCCATGTTTAGGAATCTGGTTGCCCAGTAGGCTTTATGTTCCAGTTCCACGGGCAGATGACAGGCCTTTCCATACACCAGTTGGTATGGAGAGGTTCCTATAGGAGTCTTGAATGCTGTTCTGTATGCTCACAGAGCATCATCCAAGCTCTTTGCCCAATCCTTTCTACGGGCAATAACAGTCCGTTCCAGGATTCTTTTGAGCTCTCTGTTAGAGACCTTAGCTTGCCCATTTGTCTGTGGGTGATACGGAGTTGCTACTTTGTGGCTAATTCCATACCTAACCATAGCAGAGTACAGTTGTTTATTGCAGAAATGAGTGCCCCCATCACTGATTAGTACCCTGGGAACACCAAACCTGCTGAAGATGTGTTTCTGGAGAAATTTCAGCACGGTCTTAGTATCATTATTGGGTGTGGCAATTGCTTCCACCCATTTAGATACATAGTCTACTGCCACTAGAATATAAGTGTTTGAGTATGATGGTGGGAAGGGGCCCATGAAGTCAATTCCCCATACATCAAACAATTCAATCTCTAAGATCCCTTGCTGAGGCATGGCGTAACCATGAGGCAAGTTACCAGCTCTTTGGCAACTGTCACAGTTACGCACAAACTCTCGGGCATCTCTATAGAGAGTAGGCCAGTAGAATCCGCATTGGAGGACCTTGGTTGCTGTTCGCTCACCTCCAAAGTGTCCTCCATATTGTGATCTATGGCAATGCCACAGGATTCTTTGTGCTTCCTCTCTGGGTACACATCTGCGGATTATCCCGTCTGCACATCTCTTAAAGAGGTATGGCTCATCCCACAGGTAGTACTTGGCATCTGAAATCAATTTCTTTCTTTGCACCCTGCTGTACTCCTGGGGTATGAACCTCACAGCTTTGTAATTTGCAATATCTGCAAACCATGGAGCTTCCTGAATGGCAAAAAGTTGCTCATCTGGAAAGGTCTCAGAGATCTCAGTAGGAGGGAGGGACGCCCCAACTACTGGTTCTATTTGGGACAGATGATCAGCTACTTGATTCTCTGTCCCTTTTCTGTCTCTTATTTCTATATCAAACTCTTGTAGAAGCAACACCCATCTTATGAGCCTGTGTTTTGAATCCTGCTTTGTGAGTAAGTACTTAAGAGCAGCATGGTCAGTGTACACAATCACCTTTGATCCTACCAGATAGGATCTAAACTTGTCAATGGCATAGACCACTACAAGTAACTCTTTTTCTGTGGTTGTGTAATTCTTCTGTGCATCATTTAGAACACGGCTGGCATAATAAATGACATGCAGAAGCTTGTTATGCCTTTGTCCCAACACTACACCAATGGCATGGTCACTGGCATCACACATTAGTTCGAATGGCAATGTCCAGTCTGGTGCAGAGATGACTGGTGCTGTGACCAGCTTAGCTTTCAGGGTCTCAAATGCCTGCAGACACTGTGTGTCAAACACAAATGGTGTGTCAGCAGCTAGCAGGTTGCTCAGAGGTTTTGCAATTTTCGAAAAATCCTTTATAAACCTTCTGTAGAATCCTGCATGCCCCAGAAAGCTTCTGATTGCCTTAACATTGGCAGGTGGTGGTAATTTTTCAATTACCTCTACCTTTTCTTTATCCACCTCTATTCCCTTGCTTGAAATTTTGTGCCCAAGGACAATTCCTTCAGTCACCATAAAGTGACATTTTTCCCAGTTTAAAACCAGGTTAGTCTCTTGGCACCTTTTCAGGACAAGTGCTAGGTGATTAAGACAGGAGCTGAATGAGTCTCCATATACTGAGAAGTCATCCATGAAGACTTCCCAGAATTTCTCCACCATATCAGAGAAGATGGATAACATGCATCTCTGAAAAGTTGCAGGAGCATTACACAGACCAAAAGGCATTCTCCTGTAGGCAAACACGCCAGAAGGGCAAGTGAATGCTGTTTTCTCTTGGTCCTGAGGATCTACTGCAATTTGGTTGTAGCCTGAATAGCCATCCAAAAAGCAATAATAATCATGACCAGCTAGTCTTTCTAGCATTTGGTCTATGAATGGCAAAGGAAAATGATCCTTTCTGGTGGCTGTATTGAGCCTTCTGTAGTCAATACACCTGCGCCACCCTGTGACTGTTCTTGTAGGAACCAGTTCATTTTTTTCATTATGAACTACTGTCATGCCTCCCTTCTTGGGGACAACTTGGACAGGGCTCACCCAGGGGCTATCAGAAATAGGATAAATAATCCCAGCCTCTAGTAATTTAGTGACCTCCTTCTGCACCACCTCCTTCATGGCTGGATTTAGCCGCCTTTGTGGTTGGACCACTGGTTTGGCATTATCCTCCAATAGGATCTTGTGCATGCATCTTGCTGGGCTAATGCCCTTAAGATCACTTATGGACTACCCAAGAGCTGTCTTGTGTGTCCTTAGCACTTGAATCAGTGCTTCCTCTTCCTGTAGATTTAAAGCAGAGCTTATAATCACTGGAAAAGTGTCACCCTCTCCCAGAAATACATACTTCAGGGATGGCGGTAGTGGTTTGAGTTCAGGTTTGGGAGGCTTATCCTCCTCCTGAGGAATTTTCAAAAATTCTTTTGTTTCCTCTGGTTCTTCCTAATCAGGCTGAGCATCCTTGAAGATGTCCTCAAGCTCTGATTCTAGACTTTCAGTCATATTGATCTCTTCCACCAAAGAGTCAATAATGTCAGCGCCCATGCAGTCATTTGATGTGTCTGGATGCTGCATAGCTTTTACAGCATTCAACTTGAACTCATCCTCATTGACTCTCAGGGTTACTTCCCCTTTTTGTACATCAATGAGAGTTCGTCCAGTTGCTAGGAAAGGTCTTCCTAGAATGAGAGTTGCACTCTTGTGCTCCTCCATTTCCAGCACTACAAAGTCAGTTGGAAAGGCAAATGGCCCAACCTTGACAATCATGTCCTCAATTATGCCTGATGGATATTTAATGGAGCCATTAGCAAGTTGGAGGCATATCCGGGTTGGTTTGACTTCTTCAGTCAACCCAAGCTTTCTGATAGTGGATGCAGGTATTAGATTGATGCTTGCTCCAAGGTCACACAGGGCTGTCTTGGTGCAAGCACCTTCTAATGTGCATGGTATCATAAAACTTCTTGGATCTTGAAGCTTTTCTGGTAAGCTTTTCAGAATGACTGCACTGCATTCTTCAGTGAGAAATAATTTTTCAGTTTCTCTCCAATCCTTCTTATGGCTTAAGATCTCCTTCATGAATTTAGCATAAGAAGGTATTTGCTCAAGTGCCTCCGCAAACGGAATCTTTATTTCAAGAGTCCTTAGATAGTTTGCAAAGCGGGCAAATTGCTTATCCTATTCCGCTTGGCGGAGTTTCTGAGGATAAGGCATCTTGGCTTTATATTCTTCAACATTGGTTGCTGTAAGTTTATTCCTTACAGAAGTGGTTGGAGAAGCCTTTTTAGAGGGGTTACTATCAGCACTCTCAGGTGTCTGGTTCCCCTTTGGCGTTTGAACGCCAGGATTGGGTGGAAAATGGGCGTTTAACGCCAACTTTTCCCCCTTTTCTGGCGTTTGAACGCCAGAACTGGGCAGGGAATGGGCGTTTAACGCCAGCTTTCCCCCTTTTTCTGGCGTTTGAACGCCAATAGTATTCCTCTCTGGGCTCTTACTGTCCTCAGAGGGATTTTGAATAGTGGTTTGGCTATCCTCTGTCAATTGTTCCTTTATTGACTTTTTGCTACTTTGAGCAGTGTTATTCAATGTCTTCCCACTCCTCAGTTGAAATGCTTGGCATTCTTCTGTTATCTGTTTAGATAGCTGCTGTTTTGCCTGATTCAACTGTGATTCTATGTTCTTGTTAGCAATTTTAGTCTCTTGGAGCATCTCTTTAAATTCTGCTAACTGTTTTGTCATTAGGTGTAATTGTTGATTAAGCTCAACCATCTGTTCTTGAGGATTAGGATCAGTGGCTAATGCCATAACTTCTTCTTGTGTAGAGGACTCATTGCTAGAGTACAAATGTTGATTTCTAGCAACAGTATTTATAAGCTCTTGAGCCTCCTCATATGTATAGATCCACCAGCTGAGTAGTCTAGAGACATCTGAGCTTTTTCTGTAAGCCCATAGTAGAAGATGTCTAACTGTACCCACTCTGAAAATATTTCAGAGGGGCATTTTCTTAGCATACCTCTATACCTCTCCCAGGCATTATAAAGGGATTCATTATCCTCTTGTTTAAAGCCTTGGATGTCCAGCCTTAGCTGTGTCATCCTTTTTGGAGGGTAAAATTGATTCAGGAATTTGTCTGATAACTGTTTCCATGTCTTTATGCTTGCTGTAGGTTGGTTATTTAACCACCTCTTAGCTTGATCTTTTACAGCAAATGGAAACAGTAATAATCTGTAGACATCCTGATCCACCTCTTTATCACGTACTGTGTCAGCAAGTTGTAAGAATTGTGCCAGAAACTCAGTAGGTTCTTCCTGTGGAAGACCGGAATACTGGCAATTTTGCTGCACCATGATAATGAGTTGAGGGTTTAGCTCAAAGCTGCTTGCTTTGATGGGAGGTATACAGATGCTACTCCCATATGCAGCTGTAATGGGGTTAGCATATGACCCCATAGTTCTTTTGGACTGTTCATTCCCACTTATGTCCATGATGGAGAAAAGCGAATTGATGTGAATAGTAATCAAGATATATATGTATATATATTTTTTTTGAAAAGAGGAAAGATAAAAACAACAAAGAGACACCAAACTTAAAACTTTACAGAAAATCAAACATGAATTTTCGAAAACCTAAAGAAAAACACAAAGAAGACACCAAACTTAGAATTTTTAAAAGATCAAAAAGGGACTAAGAACAAGTAATTTCGAAAAATTAAAAGAAAAACAAAAGCATGCAATTGACACCAAACTTAAAATATGAAATTATACTCAAATAAAATACTCTAAACCAACAAAATAAAACAGTCCTAATCTAAGCAACAAAATAAACCGTTAGTTGTCCAAAC
Organism: Arachis stenosperma; assembly: GCF_014773155.1. NCBI lineage: Eukaryota > Viridiplantae > Streptophyta > Magnoliopsida > Fabales > Fabaceae > Arachis > Arachis stenosperma. The sequence continues at coordinate 100,147,141 of NC_080379.1, read as the reverse complement.
TCGAACAATCCCCGGCAACGGCGCCAAAAACTTGGTGCACGAAATTGCAATCACACTTTTGCAATCCCGCACAACTAACCAGCAAGTGCACTGGGTCGTCCAAGTAATACCTTACGTGAGTAAGGGTCGATCCCACGGAGATTGTCGGCTTGAAGCAAGCTATGGTTATCTTGTAACTCTTAGTCAGGATATCAATAATTATCAGGATTGATTGTAAAAAGTAAAAGAACATGAAATAAGTACTTGTTTTGCAGTAATGGGGAACAGGTTGAGGTTTTGGAGATGCTCTATCTTCTGAATCTCTGCTTTCCTACTGTCTTCTTCTTCAAACACGCAAGGCTCCTTCCATGGCAGGCTGTATGTAGGGTTTCACTGTTGTCAATGGCTACCTCCCATCCTCTCAGTGAAAATGTTCAACCCGCTCTGTCACAGCACGGCTAATCATCTGTCGATTCTCAATCAGGTTGGAATAGAATCCAGTGATTCTTTTGCGTCTGTCACTAACGCCCATCCCTCAGGAGTTTGAAGCTCGTCACAGTCATTCAATCCTTGAATCCTACTCAGAATACCACAGACAAGGTTTAGACCTTCTGGATTCTCTTGAATGCCGCCATCAATTCTTGCTTTTAGCACGAAGATTCCGATTAAGGAATCCAAGAGATATCTACTCAATCTAAGGTAGAACGGAGGTGGTTGTCAGGCACGCGTTCATAGTTGAGAATGATGATGAGTGTCACGGATCATCACATTCATCAGGTTTAAGAACAAGTGATATCTTAGAACGGAAGCAAGCATGATTGAATGAAAAACAGTAGTAATTGCATTAATCCATCAAGACACAACAGAGCTCCTCACCCCTAACCATGGGGTTTAGAGACTCATGCTGTAGAAGATACAATGAGAAACGTGTAAAGTGTCATGAGGTCCAGATACAATGTCAAAAGATCCTATTAATAGTGAACTAGTAACCTAGGGTTTACAGAAATGAGTAAATGATAGAAAAATTCACTTCCGGGCCCACTTGGTGTGTGCTTGGGCTGAGCATTGAAGCATTTTCGTGTAGAGACTCTTCTTGGAGTTAAACGCCAGCTTTTGTGCCAGTTTGGGCGTTTAACTCCAATTTTTATGCCAGTTCCAGCGTTAAACGCTGGGAATTCTGAAGCTGATTTGCAACGCCGGTTTGGGCCATCAAATCTCGGGCAAAGTATGAACTATTATACATTGCTGGAAAGCCCAGGATGTCTACTTTCCAACGCCGTTGAGAACGCGCCAATTGAGCTTCTGTAGCTCCAGAAAATCCACTTTGAGTGCAGGGAGGTTAGAATCCAACAGCATCTGCAATCCTTTTAGCCTCTGAATCAGATTTTTGCTCAGATCCCTCAATTTCAGCTAGAAAATACCTAAAATCACAGAAAAACACACAAACTCATAGTAAAGCCCAGAAAAGTGAATTTTAACTAAAAACTAATAAAAATGTAATAAAAACTAACTAAAATATACTAAAAACCTACTGAAAATAATGCCAAAAAGCGTATAAATTATCCACTCATCAAGTTCCGTGGAGACACTTATAATTCATCATGGAGGAATCACCCCAATCTGAAGTGGGGAGAGAACCAACACTCATGGCAAAGAAACTCTAACCAAAACAACTCTCGTAGCACAAACCACCAAAATGATCAAAACACTAACCAAAATCAATACAGAAAATCCCAAAACAATAACCCTTCATCCACCTACTATCCACCAAATAACCCCTTAGCTCACCATAATAACTTTCACCCACCATTTACATCTCACACTCAACCACAACCTCCACAAGAAGCCCAAAGAATCTCTAACCTGGAGATGATGATGGAGAAAATGATAAAACACCAAGAACTGGCCAACAAGAATCATGAGGCCTCATTGAAAAATTTGGAGAGACAAATTGAATAATTGTCCAAGCAGACAGCTGAAAGACCAACCAATGCATTCCTAAGTGACACCATTCCCAATCCTAAAGAAGAATGCAAGGCAATTCAACTAAGGAGTGGAAGGATACTAGAAAATGACAAGGTTAGCAGCAAGAAAGAAGTAACAGCTGAAGAGAAGGACCAAAAGAAGCCCAAGAAGAAGGAGGAGGAGTCACTAGTTTCAAGGAAGGGAAAGAAAGTCATGGAAGAGAACCCACAAGAACAGAAGAAGGAGGTGAAGCCTTACACCCCCTCCTCTACCATACCCTCAAAGGTTGCAAAAAGACGTCAAGGACCAATAATTTTCCAAGTTCCTAGAGATTTTTAAGAAGCTGGAAATCAACCTTCCCCTTGCTGAGGCATTGGAATAAATGCCCTTATATGCAAAATTTCTCAAGGAAATCATCAACAAGAAGAGAAGCTGGAAAGAAAAAGAAACAGTAATCCTAACTCAGGAGTGTAGTGCTATAATTCAGAAAGGTTTACCACTAAAACTCAAGGATCCCGGGAGTTTTTTTTACCATGCACCATTGGTAACATATCCATTGATAAGGCCTTGTGTGATCTAGGGTAGAGCATCAACTTGATGCCTCTTTCCATGATGAGAAGGTTGTCTATAGAAAAAGTGAAACCTACAAGGATGTCCTTGCAACTTGCTGATAGATCAATGGTAATTCTCAATGGAATGGTAGAGAATCTCCTAGTCAAGGTGGAAAAGTTCATATTTCCAGCAGATTTTATGATTCTGGATCTAGATGAAGAGGGAAGTAATTCTGTAATATTGGAAAGACCTTTCTTAGCCACAGCAAGAGCTATCATTGATGTGGAGAAAGAAGAAATGACCTTGAGGGCACATGATGAGCACATCATTCTAAATGTCTTTAAGGAGATGGAACATCCGACTGAAAAGAAAGGGTGCATAAGGATTGAAGAGGAAAACTCAAACTAGAAGGAAAAGCCCAAGGAATCACTCATTAGCTCACCCTTGGTGCAGAAGAAAGACATTGAAGAAAAACAAAAGAGTAATGAGGATAAGAAAGCTGAGGAAGGATTGCAAAAAGAAGTTATAAGTTTGACTACTAAGAGAAAGCCCCTGACAAAAAGCTTGCTACCGAGAAAGAAGGGTCACCAAAGAAAGGGAAGAAGAGCAGGAAAAAGGTTCCAAAAGGGTGGAGAAACAAGAAAATCCCAACTAAAGAATTCTCAGAAGAAGACAAAGTGAAGCGGATTTACCAACAGAGGGATACATCTCCACAGTCTGATGATTACTACACTGTCAATAAAATACTCTCGTTGGAGCACATAGAGATTGGTCATCAAAACACAGGAAAAAGGCTCACAGTGAGAGGGGACAAGCTGAGGCACTATGACCATCAGCCACCTTAACAGAGAACCAATGTCAAGCTACTGACATTAAAAGAGCGCTTGTTGGGAGGCAACCCAACCAAAAGTAGTTTTCTTTTCCTAGCTATTTCAATAAATGGGTTAAAGTATATTTATCTGTATTGCAAGGAGCTAAGTTTGGTGTTACACACCAAAATAATTCAAGGGTAAATGTAGGATGCTAAGTTTGGTGTTCCACCAAAGATTTCATTAAAAACACATTTTAACCTTCAGCATGATCAGTCACCAGCTCCAAACAATCAGAGAAATCACTTAACATGTGTTTAGTTTTTAGTTCATAGTTTTTTTTTCTAGTTCATAGTCTGTTTTCTTTAATAAAAGCACAAGGTTTCATGTATCTGATGCATAACAAACAGTGGCAAGGAACTAAGTTTGGTGTTAACACACCAAAGTAAGTTCAGAAGCCTACAACCATTCATGCATGCTAACCACCCCCTCAAGTGCTTGGGAAACAAGCAACTTTCAATAACTTTGCAGGAATTCAATCAATCTCTTGGAAGAACTATGCATCATCATCAAAGGACACAAAGAAATATACAACAGCTACGGATGATGAAGACAAAGGGAGAGCTAGAAGACACCACCAAGAGGTTGTATTGTTACTTAATTCCCACTTATTTAATGTACTTAAATTGGAAGTTTCAATGAACCCCTGCTGATTTGTTTAAGTAGTTTGAATTCTGTTGTTTACTCTCTTTAATTTTCAATTAAGCGTTCTAGTCTAAGTGTCTACTTCATTTTCATCTGCTTAAATGTATGTCTTGTGCCCCCTTTGCATAAATAAAAGAAAAGGTTGAAACAGAAGCTGTAAAAGTCCAATGTGGTAGAAACTAGAATAAGAATTAGTGGTGGTTTATGTTTGATTAGTGATGAGCGAATAATTTATACGCTTTTTGGCATTGTTTTTAGGTAGTATTTAGTAGGATCTAGCTACTTTTAGGGATGTTTTCATTAGTTTTTATGCTAAATTCAAATTTCTGGACTTTACTATGAGTTTGTGTGTTTTTCTGTGATTTCAGGTAATTTCTGGCTGAAATTGAGGGACTTGAGCAAAACTCTGATAAAAGGCTGACAAAGGACTGCTGATGCTGTTGGATTCTGACCTCCCTGCACTCAAAATGGATTTTCTGGAGTTACAGACCTTCAAATGGCGCGCTCTCAATGGCGTTGGAAATTAGACATCCAGAGCTTTTCGGAAATATATAATAGTCCATACTTTATTCGTGATTAGATGACGTAAACTGGCGCTCAACGCCAGTTCCATGCTGCATTCTGGAGTCAAATGCCAGAAACACGTCACGAACTAGAGTTGAATGCCAAAAACACGTTACAACTTGGCGTTCAACTCCAAGATAAGTCTCAGCTCGTGTAAAGATCAAGCTCAGCCCAAGCACACACCAAGTGGGCCCCGGAAGTGGATTTCTGCATCAATTATTTACTTTTGTAAACCCTAGTAGCTAGTCTAGTATAAATAGGACTTTTTACTATTGTATTAGACATCTTTGGTCTCAGTTTTATTTTATTATTCATCTGAGGAGACTATTGATCACGTTTTGGGGGCTGGCCATTCGGCCATGCCTGAACCTTCATTACTTATGTATTTTCAACGGTAGAGTTTCTACACACCATAGATTAAGGGTGTAGAGCTCTGCTGTACCTCAAGTTTTAATGCAATTACTACCATTTTTTATTCAATTCCGCTTGTTCTTATTCTAAGATATTCGTTGCACTTCAACATGATGAATGTGATGATCCGTGACACTCATCATCATTCTCACCTATGAACGCGTGACTGACAACCACTTCCGTTCTACCTTAGACTGGGCGCATATCTCTTGGATTCCTTAATCAGAATCTTCGTAGTATAAGCTAGAATTGATGGCAGCATTCATGGGAATCCGGAAAGTCTAACCTTGTCTGTGGTATTTCGAGTAGGATTCCGGGATTGAATGATTGTGACGAGCTTCAAACTCGCGATTGTTGGGCGTGATGACAAACGCAAAAGAATCAAGGGATTATATTCCAACATGATCGAGAACCAACAGATGATTAGCCGTGCTGTGACAGAGCATTTGGACCATTTTCACTGAGAGGATGGGATGTAGCCATTGACAACGGTGATGCCCTACATACAGCTTTCCATGGAAAGGAGTAAGAAGGATTGGATGAAAGCAGTAGGAAAGCAGAGATTCAGAAGGAACACAGCATCTCCATACACTTGTCTGAAATTTCCACCATTGAATTACATGAGTAACTCTATCTTTATTTTATGTTTATTATTTATTATTATTCGAAAACCCAATAATCAATTATTATCCGCCTGAATGAGATTTACAAGATGACCATAGCTTGCTTCATACCAACAATCTCCGTGGGATCGACCCTTACTCACGTAAGGTTTATTACTTGGACGACTCAATGCAGTTGCTGGTTAGTTGTGTGGAGTTGTGACTAAGTTTGATTCACGTTTGAGAGCGCTAACAAGTTTTTGGCGCCATTGTTGATGATCACAATTTCGTGGACCAAGTTTTTGGCACCGTTGCCGGGGATTGTTTGAGTATGGACAACTGACGGTTCGTCTTGTTGCTCAGATTAGGTAATTTTCTTTTTTATTTTCTTTTCAAAAAAGTTTTCAAAAATATTTTTTTTTAAAAATTTATCCCTTTTTTTCGAAAAAAAAATATATTTCTCATCTGTTTTTGAAAATTATTCTAAATTTTTAAGAATGAATTCTAGTGTTTCATGAAGCATGTTGAAGCCTGGCTGGCTGTAAAGCCATATCCAAATTCTTTTGGATTGAGGCTTCCAACCATCAGCATAGAGGCAAGTTAATTGAAATATCAGCTGTTGTATGACTGATTTATATCCTAAAGCTGGCTGGCTATTAAGCCATGCCCAACCCTTGGATTGGGGCTTTAGGCTAACATTGAAAGATTCCTGGAATTCTTATTAAAAATTTTGAATTCCTTATATTATTTTTTCCTATATGTTTTTCAAAAAATTAAAAGAAGATAAAAAAACCATAAAATAAAAAAAAAACCAAAAATATTTTGTGCTTTTTATTTAAGTCTTGAGTCAAATTTTAAGTTTGGTGTCAATTGCATGCTTTAAAAAATTTTCTTGCATTTTTCGAAAATTCATGTATTCATAGTGTTCTTCATGATCTTCAAGTTGTTCTTGGTAAGTCTTCTTGTTTGATCTTGATGTTTTCTTGTTTTGTGTCTTTTATTATTTTTCATGTGCATTTTTGCATTCATATTATCCATGCATTAAATATTTCTAAGTTTGGTGTCTTGCATGTTTTCTTTGCATAAAATTTTTTTTAAAAATATGTTCTTGATGTTCATCATGATCTTCAAAGTGTTCTTGGTGTTCATCTTGACATTCACAGTGTTCTTGCATGCATCATGTGTTTTGATTCATAATTTTCACGTTGTGAGTCATTTTTTATGTTTTTCTCTCTCATAATTAAAAAAAATTCAAAAATAAAAAATATCTTTTCCTTTTTTCTCTCGAAAATTTGGGTTGACTTAGTCAAAAATTTTTAAAATTAGTTGTTTTTTGTAAGTCAAGTCAAATTTTCAAATTTTAAAATTCTTATCTTATTAAAACTTTTTCAACAATCAAATCTTTTTCCTTTTTTATTTAATTTTCGAAAATGTAATTTTTTTAAAATATTTTTCAAAAATTTTTTTCTTAGTTTTATCTTTATTTTCGAAAATTATGCTAACAATTAATATGATTGATTCAAAAATTTGAAGTTTGTTACTTTCTTGTTAAGAAAGGTTCAATCTTTAAATTCTAGAATCTTATCTTTTAGTTTCTTGTTAGTTAAGTAATTAATTTTAATTTAAAAATTAAATCTTTTCCAACCATATCTTTTTAATCATATCTTTTTATCATATCTTTTTCAAAATTTTATCTTTTTTTCAAAAATTTGATTTTAAAATATCTTTTCTAACTTCTTATCTTCTTATCTTCTTATTTTTTTCAAATTTGATTTTCAAATCTTTTTCAACTAACTCACTAACTTTTTGTTTGTTTCTTATCTTTTTCAAAACAACTTAACTACTTCCCCCTCTCTAATTTTCAAAAATATCTCCCCCTTTTGCAAAATTATTCTTAAATTAATTAATTGTTTCAATTTTTAATTTTAATTTTATTTCTTATCTTTATTTTCGAAAATCATTTAACTCCTTTTCAAAATTTAATTTCAAAAATTTATCCCTCTCTCATCTTTTCCTATTTATTTATTCATTTATTAACACCTCTCTTCACTTCTCTTCATCTCAAATCACTGCCCCTATCCTCACCCTTCTGATTGGATTCTCCTTTCTTTATTCTCTTTTTTCTTCTACTAAAAATAAGGAACCTCTTTACTGTGACATAGAGGATTCCTCTTCTTTTTCTGTTCTCTTCTCTTTCATATGAGCAAGAACAAGGAAAAAGGTATTCTTGTTGAAGCTGATCCAGAACCTGAAAGGACTCTGAAGAGGAAACTAAGAGAAGCTAAATTACAACAATCCAGAGACAACCTTACTGAAATTTTTGAACAAGAAAAAGAGATGGCAGCCGAACCCACCAGCAATAATGCAAGGAGGATGCTTGGTCCTACTTCCAAGTTTGTTGGAAGAAGCATCTCAATCCCCACCATTGGGGCAAATAATTTTGAGTTGAAACCTCAACTAGTTGCTCTAATGCAACAAAATTGCAAGTTTCATGGACTTCCATCAGAAGATCCCTATCAGTTTTTAACAGAGTTCTTGCAGATCTGTGAGACTGTAAAGACGAATGGAGTAGATCCTGAAGTCTACAGGCTTATACTTTTCCCTTTTGCTGTAAGAGATAGAGCTAGAACATGGTTGGATTCACAACCTAAGGATAGCCTGGACTCTTGGGATAAGCTAGTCACGGCCTTCTTGGCTAAATTCTTCCCTCCTTAAAAGCTGAGCAAGCTTAGATTGGATGTTCAGACATTCAAACAAAAAGATGGTGAATCCCTCTATGAAGCTTGGGAAAGATACAAGCAGATGACCAAAAGGTGTCCTTCTGACATGCTTTCAGAATGGACCATTCTGGATATATTCTATTATGGTCCGTCTGAGTTCTCTAAGATATCACTGGACCATTCTGCAGGTGGATCCATTCACCTAAAGAAAACGCCTGTAGAAGCTCAAGAACTTATTGACATGGTTGTAAATAACCAGTTCATGTACACTTATGAGAGGAATTCCGTGAATAATGGGATGCCTCAGAGGAAGGGAATTCTTGAGATTGATGCTCTGAATGCCATATTGGCTCAGAACAAAATGTTGACTCAGCAAGTCAACATGATTTCCGAAAGTCTGAATGGATGGCAAAATGCATCCAACAGTACTAAAGAGGCATCTTCTGAAGAAGAAGCTTATGATCCTGATAACCCTGCAATAGCAGAGGTAAATTACTTAGGTGAATCTTATGGAAACACCTACAATTCATCATGGAGAAATCATCCAAATTTCTCATGGAATGATCAACAAAAGCCTCAACAAGGCTTTAATAATGGTGGATGAACTAGGCTCAGCAATAACAAGCCTTTTCCATCATCTTCTCAGCAACAGACAGAGAATCCTGAGCAAAGCACTTCTAATTTAGCTAATCTAGTCTCTGATCTGTCTAAGGCCACTTTAAGTTTTATGAGTGAAACAAGATCCTCCATTAGAAATTTGGAGGCACAAGTGGGCCAGCTGAGTAAGAAAGTTACTGAAACCCTTCCTAATACTCTCCCAAGCAATACAGAAGAGAATCCAAAGAGAGAGTGCAAGGCCATTGATATACTCAACATGGCCGAATGCAAGAAGGAGGGAGAGGACGCGAATCCCAATGAGGAAGATCTCATGGGACGTCTCTCAAGCAGGAAGGAGTTCCCTATTGAGGATCCAAAGGAATCTGAGTCTCATATAGAGACCATAGAGATTCTATTAAATCTCCTTCTGCCATTCATGAGCTCTGAAGATTATTCTTCCTCTGAAGAGGATGAAGATGTAACTGGAGAGCAAGTTGCTCAATATCTAGGAGCCATCATGAAGCTGAATGCCAAGTTATTTGGTAATGAAACTTGGGAAGGTGAACCTCCCTTGTTCATTAGTGAACTTGATACATGGGTTCAGCAAATTTTACATAAAAAAAAACAAGATCCTGAGAAATTCTTAATACCTTGTACCATAGGCACCATGACCTTTGAGAAAGCTCTGTGTGACCTAGGGTCAGGCATAAATCTTATGCCACTCTCTGTAATGGAGAAGTTGGGGATCATTGAGGTACAGCCTGCCTTATTGTCATTACAATTGGCAAACAAGCCAGTAAGACAAGCTTATGGATTAGTAGAGGACGTGTTAGTAAAGGTTAAAGGCCTTTACATTCCTGCTGATTTCATAATCTTAGACACTAGGAAAGAGGAGGATGAATGCATCGTCCTTGGAAGACCTTTCCTAGCCACAGCAGAAATTGTGATAGATGTTAATAGAGGAGAATTAGTCCTTCAATTGAATGGGGACTACCTTGTGTTTAAGGCACACGGCTATCCTTCTGTAACAAGGGAGAGTAAGCATGCAGAGCTTCTCTCAGTACAGAGTCAAACAGAGTCCCCACAGTCAAACTCTAAGTTTGGTGTTGGGAGGCCACAACCAAACTCTAAGTTTGGTGTTGAATCCCCACAACTAAACTCTAAGTTTGGTGTTGGGACTATACAACATTGACCTGATCACCTGTGAGGCTCCATGAGAGCCCACTATCAAGCTATTGACATTAAAGAAGCGCTTATTAGGAGGCAACCCAATTTTTATTTATCTAATTTTATTTTTTATTTTATTGTTCTTTTATGTTTTATTAGGTTCATGATCATGTGGAGTCATGAAAAAAATATTAAAATTAAAAAAGAATAAAAAACAGCAGAAGAAAAATCACACCCTGGAGGAAGGACTTACTGGCGTTTAAACGCCAGTAAGGAGCATCTGGCTGGCGTTCAACGCCAGAACAGAGCATGGATCTGGCATTGAATGCCAGAAACAAGCAACTCCCTGGCGTTCAAACACCAGGAATGCTTCCTGAGGATAGCTAGCGCTGAACGCCAGAAACAAGCATGAAACTGGCGTTCAACGCCAGAAACATGCTGCACATGGGCGTTGAACGCCCAGAACATGCATCACTTCGGCGTTTAAATGCCAGAATTGCATGGAAAGGCATTTTATATGTCTAATTGTTGTAGGGATGTAAATCCTTGACACCTCAGGATCTGTGGACCCACAGGATCATCTCAGGATCTGTGGACCCCACAGGATCCCCACCTACCATATTCTCCCCTCTTCTCAACATTCATCCTCTCTTTCCAATAAACACTCTTTCCCAAAACCCTTCCCCAATCACCTCAATATCTCTTCCCAATTACCCTCTTCACCACTCACATCCATCCATCTCTTTCCCACCCAATCCCACCCATATGGCCTAAATATACACATCTCTCCCTCTCCTCCATATTTTCTTCTCCTTCCATTCTTTCTTCTTTTCTCGAGGGCGAGCAACATTCTAAGTTTGGTGTGGTAAAAGCATAGCTTTTTTACTTTTCCATAACCATTGATGGCACCTAAGGCCAGAGAAACCTCAAAAAAAAAAAGAGAAAAGGGAAAACAAAAGCTTCCACCTCTGAGTCATGGGAGATGGAGAGATTCATCTCAAGGATCCATAGCTCAGTAATAGAGCATTTGACTACACATCAAGAGAGCATGAGGAATTCCCTCATCAAGAAATCCCTGAGATACCTCAGGGGATATATTTTCCTCTACACAACTATTGGGAGCAACTAAGGATAAGAGCACCAAAATCACTAGGGATCAAGCAACAGAGGCATGGAAGAGACATAAAGGAGCTCAAAAAGCACCATTAGTCCTTCAAAAAGGTGCCACCCTCACTGAGGTAGACTCATTTCTTAACTTCCTTGTTCTTATCTCTGTTTTTCGATTTTTATGCTATATGTGTGTTTATGTTTTGTGTCTCTACCTCATGATCATTAGTATTGAGTAGCTATGTCTTAAGGCTATGAATAATTCCATAAATCCTTCACCTCTCTTAAATGAAAAATGTTTCTAATTCAAAAGAACAAGAAGTACATGAATTTCAAAATTATCCTTGAATTTAGTTTAATTATATTGATGTGGTGACAATACTTTTTGTTTTCTGAATGAATGCTTGAACAGTGCATAATTTTGATCTTGTTGTTTATAAATGTTAAAATTGTTGGCTCTTGAAAGAATGATGAACAAAGAGAATGCTATTGACAATCTGAAAAATCATGAAAATTGATTCTTGAAGCAAGAAAAAGCAGTGAAAAAGCAAAAGCTTGCGGAAAAAAAATTTAGAAAGAAAAAGAAAAAAAGCAAGCAGAAAAAGCCAATAGCCCTTAAAACCAAAAGGCAAGGGTAAGAATCCAAGGCTTTGAGCATCAATGGATAGGAGGGCCCAAGGAAATAAAATCCAGGCCTAAGCGGCTAAATCAAGCTGTCCCTAACCATGTGCTTGTGGCATGCAGGTCCAAGTGAAAAGCTTGAGACTGAGTGGTTAAAGTCGTGATCCAAAGCAAAAAGAGTGTGCTTAAGAACTCTGGACACCTCTAACTGGGGACTTTAGCAAAGCTGAGTCACAATCTGAAAAGGTTCACCCAGCTATGTGTCTGTGGCATTTATGTATCTGGTGGTAATACTGGAAAACAAAGTGCTTAGGGCTACGACCAAGACTCATAAAAGTAGCTGTGTTCAAGAATCAACATACTTAGCTAGGAGAATCAATAACACTATCTGAAATTCTAAGTTCCTATAGATGCCAATCATTCTAAACTTCAAAGGAGAAAGTGAGATGCCAAAATTGTTCAAAAGCAAAAAAAGCTACAAGTCCCGCTCATCTAATTAGAATTAACATTCATTGATATTTTGGGATTTATAGTATATTCTCTTCTTTTTATCCTAATTGATTTTCAGTTGCTTGGGGACAAGCAACAATTTAAGTTTGGTGTTGTGATGAGCGGATAATTTATACGCTTTTTGGCATTGTTTTTAGGTAGTTTTTAGTAGGATCTAGCTACTTTTAGGGATGTTTTCATTATTATTTTTTATGCTAAATTCACATTTCTGTACTTTACTATGAGTTTGTGTGTTTTTCTGTGATTTCAGATAATTTCTGGCTGAAATTGAGGGACCTGAGCAAAACTCTGATAAAAGGCTGACAAAGGACTGCTGATGCTGTTGGATTCTGACCTCCCTGCACTCGAAATGGATTTTATGGAGCTACAAAACTCCAAATGGCGCGCTCTCAATGGCGTTGGAAAGTAGACATCCAGAGCTTTCCGGCAATATATAATAGTCCATACTTTATTCGTGATTAGATGACATAAACTGGCGCTCAATGCCAGTTCCATGCTGCATTCTGGAGTCAAACGCCAGAAACACGTCACGAACCAGAGTTGAATGCCAAAAACACGTTACAACTTGGCGTTCAACTCCAAGATAAGCCTCAGTTCGTGTAAAGATCAAGCTCAGCCCAAGCAGACACCAAGTGGGCCCCGGAAGTGGATTTCTGCATCAATTACTTACTTCTGTAAACCATAGTAGCTAGTCTAGTATAAATAGGACTTTTTACTATTGTATTAGATATCTTTGGTCTCAGTTTTATTTTATTATTCATTTGAGGAGACTATTGATCACGTTTTGAGGGCTGGCCATTCGGCCATGCCTGAACCTTCATCACTTATGTATTTTCAACGGTGGAGTTTCTACACACCATAGATTAAAGGTGTGGAGCTCTGCTGTACCTCAAGTTTTAATGCAATTACTACTATTTTTTATTCAATTCACTTGTCTTATTCTAAGATATTCGTGCACTTCAACATGATGAATGTGATGATCCGTGACACTCATCATCATTCTCACCTATGAACGCGTGACTGACAACCACTTCCGTTCTACCTTAGACCGGGCGCATATCTCTTGGATTCCTTAATCAGAATCTTCGTAGTATAAGCTAAATTGATGGCGGCATTCATGGGAATCCGGAAAGTCTAACCTTGTGTATTCCGAGTAGGATTCCGGGATTGAATGACTGTGATGAGCTTCAAACTCGCGATTGTGGGCATGATGACAAACGCAAAAGAATCAAGGGATTCTATTCCAACATGATCGAGAACCGACAGATGATTAGCCGTGCTGTGACAGAGCATTTGGACCATTTCACTGAGAGGATGGGATGTAGCCATTGACAACTGTGATGCCCTACATACAGCTTGCCATGGAAGGAGTAGAAGGATTGGATGAAAGCAGTAGAAAAGCAGAGATTCAGAAGGAACAACATCCATACACTTGTCTGAATTCCCACCATTGATTACATGAGTAACTCTATCTTTATTTTATGTTATTATTTATTATTATTCGAAAACCCAATAATCAATTATTATCCGCCTGACTGAGATTTACAAGATGACCATAGCTTGCTTCATACCAACAATCTCCGTGGGATCGACCCTTACTCACGTAAGGTTTATTACTTGGACGACCCAGTGCACTTTCTGGTTAGTTGTGCGGAGTTGTGACTAAGGGTGATTCACGTTTGAGAGCGCTACCAAGTTTTTGGCGCCATTGTTGATGATCACAATTTCGTGCACCAATTAGTTAGCAAGTTCAATAATAAAGACTGAAGGGGAGAATGACTCTTTTAGTATGAACTTAGTTGCTGTTGTGAACTCTTAATAAATAAACATTCTTGAAAAAAAAAAGGAAAGAAAAGCCAAAATTTGGCAACAAAAAAAAATGAAAAAAACAAAGAATAAGGCTTGACACCAATAGCTTGGACCTTAAGACACATGCATGTGGTTTCTTTGTACTAGGATCCACTTGGATGAATAGGTTCTAAGGAGTGTTTCAACACTTGGTAACTTGGGTTAACTAACCCGAGATTATCAACCAAAAGTCCACTATTAAGAGCAACCTAGTTACAAGACATTTAGTAACCCAAAGAGGTGCTGGGCACCAATGTCTTAAGATTAATTGTGAGCCAAGTGTGTGTGGTGAATGTGTGTTGAATGAAAATTTAGCTAAAAAGCTGTTGCAACACATGACACTAAGCTACAATTGAGAAATAAGCTTCTGAGGCAAAGGAAAGAAAGAAAAATCTAACACCAAAGATCAATAAAGAATAAGGTTCACATCAGTAACTCTAGTTAGCACTTAGAGAGACATTTCACACTTGAAACTAATAATAATTGAGCTGCATTCTTCTGTGCATAAAATCCCATAAATCAAATTCAATTATCTGCTAATAAGGACATATATGCTTATCTGTTTTCATTCATTTCTCTTAAGGCTTACTACTTACTTGGGGACAAGCATGATTTAAGTTTGGTGTTGTGATGACAAGTTATCTTATGCTAGTTTTACAAGCATTTTTCACTAGTTTTCATTAGGTTTTATGCACTTTTTTGCACAATAAGTAAGTAATTGGATTGGAATTTCATACATTTCTTGATTCAATTAAACATGGGTGTTTCTGTGCTTTTTCACAAGGTTTTATGCTAAATTTACTTAATGTTATGAATGGTGCAAATCTTGTGAATCTAGCAAAGCTTTGATGTATATGTTAAATGATGATAGGCATGGAAAAGCAAGAAAAAATGGCCATGGAAGGAAGAAGAGGAAGCAACGTTGGTGGCCAAGTTGGCTCACCAGCGTTGCCTCAAATGTTGGGGGAAGAGGCTGCAACATATGCTACTGCTGGTGCCAACGTTAGAGGGAGTGTTGGATCACCAATGTTACCTCCAACGTCTTCAAGGGAACTCAATTTTGGACTTGTGAACATCACCTTGTGTGCGTACACACAAGAAGCAACGTTGGAGGCAACGTTGCCAACCCAACGCTGGGTCAAACATTCGTGATAGCTCTTCAGAATTTAAGCTACCCAAAAAAGCTTAGAGTGCATAAGCACAAAAAGAAAAACTTAAAGGTGTGCGCACGCACAAGGCAGCGTGCGTACGAACAAGTCAGCAGCGTTGAACGTAACGTTGGTTTGCTAATGTTGAGGCAAACGTCACTACCAGCAGCATTATTCATTTTTTGGGCACAATGAAAAGCAGAAACGTTAATTGGCCAACGTCCATCCTCAACAACATGAAGATCCATTCTTCCTTGCTTCAACAAGGCCAAAGCCCAATCCAAGGACTTGAAGACTAAATTGGAAAGTGTATAAATAGAAGATAATTTGATTTAAAAGGGGGCTGGATAATTAGATAGAGGAGGATAGCAGATCTGAAATGGGGAGAGAGTGAGGGTCTCAATTGGGAAACTCTACACTCAATTCTCTTTGATTTTTCTCTTCTACAATTTTTCTGTACTTCTTTGTTTTCTGTTTTGATTTGAGCAATGATAAACTAAACCCCAAATTCATTAGGGAGAGGAGCTCTATTGTAATCATAATGAATCAATGAAATTCTTCTTCTTCTCAAATCAATTGTGTAGCTATAGGATATTTTCTGCTTTGATTGTAAATTACTCACTCCGGAAGGGGGTTTAATTCAAATGAATGTGGGTGTGAGCCTCGGAAAGGGAGTCACCTACATTAGAATTGGAGCTCTATCCTTCACAATTCTCTTAACCAACACCATTCGGGAGGAATTGAGGTTTTGAGAACTTGTGTGGCTCATGAATAAAAGTATGTGCTCTAACTCTTCCCATGACAATTAGATCAAGGAATTAGCAAGATTGACTGTGATTAGAGAGATTGGATTGCCAAGAAATTGGGATCCAATCAATTTCAATCTACCATAGATCTATGCATATGATTGAGAAAGGAGTTGAGACCCAATTGATTCTTCATGGATTATGATATCTCCAATCCCTGATGAATCATTTTCTTTGAATTTCTTTCAACTTAGATCTCTCTGATTTTACTGCAATTTCAATTGTTTATTACTATTTTGATTTCCTGCACCCATTCCCTTTTATAATTCATACAATTGAAGTTCCCTTGTAATTTAGATTCTGCAATTTTACTTTCTTGCACTCTAAGATTTAGTTATTTACATTTCTTGCAATTTAAGATTCAGCTCTTTTAGTTTCTTGCACTTAAGTTTCAGCAATTTACGTTTCTTGCCATTTAAGTTTCCGCTAATTTACTTCCAGCATTTAAATTTTTTGCAATTTACCTTCTGTTCATCAATTTTCACCCAAGTCACCAACTATCAGCTTAACTAAATTTATCACCCAACTAAAATTGCTTGATCCATCAATCCCTGTTGGATCGACCTCACTTTTGTGAGTTTTACTTTTTGATACGACGCGGTACACTTGCCGGTTAGTTTGTGCAATTTTTCGCCCATCAAAATCACCATGCCCATTGAATAGAACACAATTCATGGTGTGAATAAAACGTGATAAACATACAATCAGCAACAAAAGCATTTTTGCATACAAAAGTACTCAATTGGACACACTAACAATCAAGTGAATCAAAATGACCAACTCCACTGAACTGAACAAAAATAAGAACACATTTTCATTCCTATGCCTAGTTTTCCTCAAAATGGAGCAGCTGAGGTTCGAACCCCCACCCCTCCAGGAAATAAAAGGGAGCTGCTTCCACCAGGCTAGCTTATCTATTACTAATATTTATGAAAATTAAAATACATATTAATATTATTCAGTAAATAATTTACTTTTCTTTAATTTATTTTAATTTTAATTATAAGTTCACTCATTTTTAAATTAATTATATTTTTATTTAACAGTAATTATAAACTCACTTATTATTTTTTTCATAATTATATAATATCTATTAATATTATTTTTCAATAAATACTTGTAGTATATAATAGTATAATAGATATAAACTAATTAATAAATTATTAAAATTAAAAAAAATACTTATTTTAATATAAAAATAAAATAAAAATATTTATGATAAAGTAAAATTAATAAAATACTTATTGTTTCTGTTCCATATTGTTTAGAATAGCTAGATATTTTTAAAATATTAGTAAAAATATGTATTTTAAATTTTTAATTCTAAATTTTTTACTATATTTTATTTTTTATTTACATAGGACCGGATTAACCAGTTCAACCAGTGACCCACCGGTTGAACCAGTGATCCAGTGACCCAGTAACCTGACCGGTTCTATTATCGGTTCGGTTCTGACAACTATGATTTGAAGTTCTCCAGTTGCGGTTTCAAGGTTGAAGAAGAAAATATTTTTTCATAATGAAACGCGAATGAATGTTAACGTTCGTGGGTTTGGTGCGCGTATAATACACACTCATTTAATGCTATTGGATCTTTTGATGTTGGACCAGTTTGGATGAAATTGGATACAAAATTATATGAATGTGTAGCATGACTGATAAAAAATAAAGTGTTAACTAATGTGTGCATTAATTATTATGAGTAAACATTTTTAATTTTTTTTACTTTAATAAATGTATAAGAAATATATTGGTAATTCTGTATCTTGAATCTATATTTTATAATTTTTAAAATATTTGCATCAAGTATTACAAAATATTGGACTTTTTTAAGCCACCTGAAATATTAATCAAAGATCTTAATTATATCCCAACTTCAACTTCTCTTTTTGTATTTGCAAAACCTTTTTTCTTTTCTAAATTCCAACATATTATTTTGCTTATTGTTTTCAACGGAAAAGAATTTCCGAGCAATGTTTAGGAAGGTACATGCATGTCAAAGTTAACGAAATAATGCGGAAGTCTAACTTGGAACAATAATTTAACGTACTATCTGTCTTAAAGAAATTACTATATTGAAGTTGATTATTTTTTTATAAATGGCATTAATTGTCAAGAGAATTTTCTAACTAGCTAGAACAATGTTCAAAAGTCTCATGATATTTAGTAAAACATCTTCATGACTAATGACAAACATTATGTAGTAGTAGTTGCTTGCCGTTACTCAATTTTCCGACGAGTAAAATCACTTAAAATTGTATTCACTTATGTCGCGTAACATACGTTACCAAACAAATGGTGTGAAACAAGGAAAAGTTCTAAGTCAAGTTGTGCTATAGCACTTGCGTTTTGATGAGATTGCATATTTAAATCTGTATGAATTGTTCGAAGTACGTGGAAATTAATAGTATTTTCAGTGAAAAGAATTGTTAATAATGGAGTAAAAAATCATATCTTTGAATTTTAATTGTTAAAAGATATTGACCTGACGCTCTCCATTTTAATTGTTAATATACACTTGCTACGCTAGTTAGGCTGGATATGGGCTAATTATTTACATATAAGTTTCACTGGTTTACATTTTAGTTTATTATTTTACTCTAATTACACGGAAGATTTCTGCTTCCCCATCTTATTAGTTAAAGTAATATTTCAGTAAATATGATTTTTTTAATATTTAATCAATAATAATTTGTATTTATATTTGCATAAATTTTATACACAAATATATATATATATATATATATATATTTATTTATATATATATATATATATCAATATAATTTATATCTATATTTTTTAGAGTTTATACATATTAATTAATAAAATTTATTTATTAAAAATAATTTAATATTTTATATTAGTCTATAATGACTGAAAATATTAATTACAATTTTTTTCTTAATTTAATATAATTTCATACCTTTGTTGGCTTTTGGCTAAGATCAAGCAATATTATTTTATGTGGTGCGTGAGTTGTAACAGATAGTGCATTATAGTTGATGCAAATTTGCAAACAATATATATATATATATATATATATATATATATATATGATTATGATGTTATAGTAGTTATGAAACTTTAATAATATTTAAAGAATGCTGCAAAAGAAAGTCATATTTTTTAATTTGATTATATTTTTATTTGTTATTCTTTTAAACTAAAAATATTGTTAAATAATAAAAATATAAATTCAATTTTAATTATATTTTATAAGTATATATTATCAAAATTTTATAAGTATATATATGTATCTATGTACGTATGTATGAATTGAATGTAACTATGTATATGTATGGTCGTGACTTGTATGATCAATAAATTTTTGTACTTTATGTATGTAATCGATCATGATCCAACCCCTCAAATGTTACATACATACGCACAACATTACGTCCATGATCCATGCTAACCCTCCAGACTTAGCAAGGAGTAGATCGCATTCAGCTTAATTATATTAGCTGTTCGCTGCTCCCATTCTTTCTCGCAAAAATATAAATATCGTGCGAGTTAATACAATATAACTTCATGGATCAATTTAAATATTCATTAATTTAATATTGATTAACTCTTATTTTATTATTTTATTAATTTTTCACTTTTAAAAATATAAATTTTATATGGTTTCTAGTTGATTACCGCTTTTAAAGTAAGACCTATAGTAGTCGAACCGTTCTCATCAGTACTGTAATTATTTTAACTTGAAAAAAAAATGTTCACACTATTAGTGTTACGGATCCGGCCCACGGATCCTACGCTCGGAATGGTCCTCGAACCCGGTTATCCGGGTTCCGACCATATTGCGCTTCTAGAAGGCCCGAAACCGGCCCACTAAAACTCCTAACCAATTTTCGAATTCAAGCGTCTCCCCTATCTTAGCCAAACAGGATAAGATAAGATATTCACCATCACCTATAAATAGAGGACCCAGGTCCCTCCAGGTATTCATTCATTCCACACACCTTCTACCTCTTAGATCCATTCTGACTTAAGCATCGGAGTGTCTTTGCAGGCACCTCCCCCCATTGCTCCAGTCAAGTGATCCGGCATCCGCCTCGACCCGCAAGTTCCCGATCCATATCTCAACCCGTACAAGAAGACGTCTTGTACATTGGCACCGTCTGTGGGAAACTTACGCCGGTCAAGCTTGAATGGCAGACGAACTGGAAGAACATTCCATAAGCCACCAAGCCAACTCCCGAACAAGAAATCCGACCCCCGAACGCCAAGAGGCCGCACTCCACAGAAGGATAGTGAGCACCGTCCACCGAACCAACCCAGCGCATAACAAAGAAAACGGACCCGACCTCGTCGGACCACAACACCCCGAAAACACGGGGGACAAAGCAGCCCAAATAATCCAAGAACTCTGCATACGAGTACAAGAACTTGAAGGCAAAATCGCCACCAAGGAAAAATACAACACCGAAAACGGAAGTCACGCAACCTCCAGATCAAGATCCCACCACGGCAGATCGCGAGACCGACAAAATGACAGGAGAAACAATCGAAGCATCTCTCGCGGTCCCGGACACGGAAGATCGCCAAACCGGTGATATAGCAAAAAGCACAATCGCAGCATCTCCCGAGATCTAGCTCACCAACATGACACGGATGAAGACCAGCGACACCGAGAATCCAAGCGTACGAGAAACGACCACACAATAATGGGAGCCACTCCTTTCACCGAAAGGATTTTAAGAGCAAAACTCCCCAAAGGTTTCGATAAACCCACCGACATGAAATACGACGGAACCAAAGATCCCCAGGAACATCTAACAGCCTTCGAGGCCAGGATGAACCTAGAAGGCACCACCGACGCAGTCCGATGCAGAGCTTTCCCAGTAACCCTAGCTGGACCAGCAATCAAATGGTTCAATGCCCTCCCCAATGGGTCGATAACGGGTTTCCAGGACATCTCGCAGAAATTCATGGCCCAATTCACCACCCGGATCACTAAAGCTAAACACCCTATCAGCCTACTAGGGATCACGCAGAAGCAAGACGAATCCACACGAAAATACCTCGACCGTTCAACGACGAATGTCTAACGGTCGACGGACTCATGGATTCCGTCGCGGTCGACGGACTCATGGATTCCGTCGCAAGCTTCTGCCTAACCAACAGACTCATGAACGAAGACTTCTGCAAACATCTCACTACCAAACCGGTTTGGACCATGCACAAAATCCAGAGCGTCGCTAAAGACTACATAAACGACGAAGAAGTCAGCCAAGTCGTAGCCGCCAATAAGCGGCAGCAGGGCAACGCTCAACACGGTAACACAGCGCCTCGGCACAACCCCCCATCCCGAGAAAACCAGAAGGACCATCCCAAACCAGCAAACACGAATCGACCACCCAGAATCGGCAAATTCTCCAACTACACACCTCTGACAGCCCCGATTACCGAAATATACCACCAAATAGCAAACCGTGGTATTATCCCGAAAGCCCGACAACTCAAAGAAAGAACCGGCGGCAACAAAACCCTATACTACGACTACCATCGCGGCCACGGGCACAGAACACAAGACTGTTTCGACCTAAAAGACGCCCTCGAACAAGCCATCAGAGACGACAAGCTCCCCGAGTTCGTCAAGATCATCAGAAAACCAAAACACACTGAAAGGGATAGGTCACCAGAGAGAGAAGGACGCAACCCGAGGACACAAAGACAACCCCCCCGGGGAAGCCCAGAAGAAGACCCGACCATAATAGTAAACGTCATCACAGGCAAGGATACACCAGGCAAGTCAAAATCAACACTAAAAAAGGATCTCAAAATCCTGGCAGTCCGAAACCAAACCCCAACCTTCACTGCTGACAAGGTGATCACTTTCCTACCCGAGGATTGCCAACATGGCACCTCGGCTGAAGACGCCCCTTTCGTCATCTCGGCAAAAATTGGAACAGGGCTAGTACGAAGGATACTAGTGGACACAGGCTCAGACTCTAACATCCTTTTTAGAGGAGCTTTTGACAAACTCGGACTCCGCAACAACAACCTCCAAACACACCGTAACGGTGTCACGAGACTAGGAGACAACTTCCTCAAACCAGACGGCTCCATCACCCTCTCCCTCACCATAGGAACGGGAAGCCAAAGGAAGACAACCCTGTCCGAGTTTATGGTCCTCAAAGACTCCACTGTCTACAACGTCATCCTCGGAAGAAAAATAATCAACGACCTCTCCGCCGTCATCTTCACCAAATACCTCCTCATGATGTTTACGACGGAAGATGGCTCCATCGGCACCATTCACGGTGACCGGGAAATCGTGGCATAATGCGATAACACGAGCCTTGCTCTACGAAAAAAGTCCCGCGACGCGGCCGGCATATTCTTAGCCTACCTGGACGCCCGACAAGACGGCCAGCCCATGCCGGAACCAGAAGGCAACATGGAAAAACTACAAATAGGGCAAACCAAAGACGAGTACACTTTCATCAACAGGAACCTCCCGTACAGCCTCAAATTAGATCTCTCCCAACTCCTAAAACAGAACAAAGACTTATTCGCATTCAGGAATAGACCCTACCTTGATGTCCCACCGACTGGCTGTGGACCCCAAAGCCAAACCTGCGGCACAGAGAAGACAGAAAATGTTCCCAGACCGAGCAGCCGAGGTCAAAAAACAAGTCAAGTCTCTACTAGAAGCAAACTTTATTCGGGAACTACCCTACACGACATGGCTAGCAAACGTCGTACTAGTCAAAAAGTCTAACGGGAAGTGGCGAATGTGCGTCGACTACACGGACCTAAACAAAGCCTGTCCAAAGGACGCCTTCCCCCTACCAAACATCAACGGATTAGTAGATGCCGCATCCGGCCACCGATACCTCAGCTTCATGGACGCATGCTCCGGATACAACCAGATACTAATGCACCGACCTGACGAAGAAAAGACAGCTTTCATCACCCCCGAAGGAACATACTGCTATACAGTCATACCCTTCAGCCAAAAAAACGCCGGAGCCACCTACCAAAGGCTCGCCAACAAGATATTCCAAAACCTATCCGGGACCAAATTAGAAGTCTACATAGACGACATGCTCGCCAAAATCGAATCTGGCGAGCAACTCATCAGCGACCTTGAACTCATAATGAACACCCTACGGAAGCACCAAATGCGCCTTAACCCGACAAAGTGCGCCTTCGGAATGGAAGCAGGCAAGTTCCTCAGCTTCATGATCACACAGCGAGGGGTAGAGGCTAACCCCGAAAAATGCCGAGTCATCCTCGAAATGACAAGCCCGAGAAACCTCAACGACATCCAAAAGCTCACCGGCCGACTCACTGCACTATCCCGCTTCCTGGGGGCATCGACACAAAAAGCGATCCCTTTCTTCAAGCTGATGAAGAAAGGAGATCCCTTCCGATGGGAGGCAAGTTGCGAAGAGGCATTCCAACACTTCAAAAAAGTCTTATCAGAACCACCAGTCCTTGCCAAACCCCAAACCGGGGAGACTCTTTACTTGTACCTTTCTATAACGGAAGAAGCACTCGCAGCAGCACTCATCCGTGAAAATAAAAGCCGGGAACAACAACCTATCTATTTCATAAGCAAAGTTTTTCAAGAGACGGAAACTCGCTATTCGCGCCTAGAAAAATTGGCCCTCACACTCCTCACGGCCTCCCGGCGCCTGCGACAAAATCTTCCAGGCCCACCCCATGACAGTTCGGACCAATCAAGCGGTCAAGCAGGTACTACAAAAGCCTGATCTACCAGGAAGAATGCTAGCATGGTCCATCGAGCTGTCTCAATTCCAAATAATGTTCGAACCCTGGAACATAATTAAAGCACAAGCCATGGCTGACTTCGTTGCTGAAATGACACCAGGAAACTCCATCCCTGAATCGTGGAAGCTACACGTCAACGGCTCATCAAACATCACTTCCGGAGGAGCCGGAGTGATACTCGAAAGTCAAAACGAGGTCATAATCGAACAATCCGTGCGCTACGAGTTTCCGGTTTCAAACAACCAAGTGGAATACAACGCCCTCCTAGCAGGCTTGACTCTAGCTAAGGAGGTCGGAGCAAAAGCCTTGGAGGTATGCACCGACTCACAAGTAGTCAGTTCCCAAATCAACGGAGATTACCAAACGCGAGACCCCGTACTCCAGCAATACCTCGCCAAAGTAAACAAGTTAAAGGAGGGATTTGATTGCATAACCATACAACACGTCCCCAGGGAACGAAATGCCAGGGCAGACCTCCTCTCGAAAGTAGCCAGCACCAAACCAGGACACGGCAACAGGTCGCTAATCCCGAAAGTCGTTAGAATACCATCCATATCAACCACAACTGACGCCGTTCTAACACTCTCAAACGAAGGATCATGGACTTACCCCATCCTACAGTACCTCCTCAACGGGACGCTACCCGAGGACCCCAAAGAAGCAAAGCAGACAAAAAGAGAAGCCGCTAATTACACCATCGTCTCAGGACAACTATACAAACGAGGACTCTCGCAACCCCTTCTCAAATGTGTCAAACCCCAGGACACGAAATACATACTCCGCGAAATCCACGAAGGCTGTTGCGGCCACCACATTGGGGCAAAACCCTAGCCCAAAAAGTCATCCGGGCCGAGTACTTCTGGCCCTCGGTTATCTGGGACTCCGCACAACTGGTAAAAAGCTGCAGCAAATGCCAGAGGCACGCTGACATCCACCAGGCCGCTACCCACCAGCTTAGCGTCATAACGGCAGAACGGCCATTCGGAACATAGGGCATCGACCTCGTCGGTCCTTTTCCGACGGCACCCGGCCAACTCTGATACCTAATCGTCGCCATAGATTATTACACTAAATGGATCGAAGCCGAACCCCTGGCCTCCATCACGGCAACCCAATGCCGAAAATTCTTCTAGAGACAGATCATAACTCGGTTCGGGATCCCCGAGATCGTAATCTCGGACAACGGAACCCAATTCACCGACAAAAAATTCAAAGATTTCCTGGAGGGGCTACATATATCACAACGCTTCAGTTCGGTAGAACACCCCCAAACAAATGGGCAGGTAAATTCCGCGAACAAAATAATCGTCAAGGGACTCAAGAAACGGCTCGACGAAGCCAAAGGACTATGGGCCGACGAACTCGGATCAGTCTTGTGGTTATACCGAACAACCCCCCAAACGGCCACCAGGGAAACCCCCTTCCGCCTAACATACGGCATAGAAGCGATTATCCCGGTAGAGATCAGAGACCCAAGCCCTAGAAGAACGATCGGAGGAAATGACGAAGAAGCAGAACGAGACCTCACAGACGAAGTGAGATGCATAGCCCACATCAGAAAACTAGCCTTAAAACAAAGAATCAGCCTAAGGTACAACCATGGTGTGATCCGACGAGAGTTCGTGATCGACGACCTCGTGTTACGACGAAACGATATCGGCGCACCGACCCCAGGGGAAGGAAAACTCGACCCTAACTGAGAGGGACCCTACAGAGTCAAAGCAGCAATTGGGAAGGGAGCATACAAGCTCGAATGACTCAACGGTGACGAGATCTTGAGGACTTGGAACGCCGCCAATCTACGACGATACTACACATAGGCCGACCCCCTAAATCGTCCTTGCTTTCCTTTTATTCCCTTTTTGTTACAACTTTTGTTTTCTTAAGTCTCGATTCCGGGTACTCTTTCCCGCCATAAACGGAGGGTTTTAACGAGGCCCATACATCAAAATTTTAATACACCCCTTGGTTTTCTTTATTTATTCATATATTCGCTAAACTCGGAATAAAAAATACGGCCAGAACTGGGAGACTGATCACCCCCAGGGCCCAAAAAACAGATATCCACTGGATTGCGACCACACGGCGAGCCGCCCACCCCAAACAAAGAAGAGATAAAGTCAAAAATGGCTTAAAAAAAGAAAGGCCCGAACGGCCGAAACCATCATGAAACAAAATTTATAAAAAGTCACAAATCCACTATCACACGGCCACACGGCCAAAAAACCATAAAAGCAAAAATGCAAAATCCAAAACAAGCAGATACAATCATAGCTAATCAAGATCGACAATCTGACCATCACGGACAGTCTTGAAAGCTCCCATCATGGACACATCAGCACCGGGTGCCAACACCAAAGCCTGAGCTCTCATCGTCTCCTCACTAGCAGCAACAGCTTCCTTCACATCGGCAAGCAACACGGCCTTCTCATCTTTCAAACCCGCGACCTACGCCTTCAGCCCGGCCACCTCATCCCTCAAAATACCAGCCTCAGAAAAGAACACGGCAACCTGAGACTCAGCATCCGAAACCTTCCTCCGCTCCTCCCCAAGTTGAGACAAAAGAGAAGTCTCAACCTCGGAAAGGCGAAGGATTTCGGCGCCAGACTCCTCGGACGCCTTCACTGCCTTCTCCCTCGCCGATTCGGCATCCAGAAGCAGCCCCTTCAACCTCGCCACTTCAGCTTGAGATTAACGCAATTTCTTGTCCAGAAGACCCACCTGAGCCATCACCGGCTCAGCCTTCTGAACAATCACGGCAGAACAGAGAAGGGCACGATAAAGCGTCTTTGCTTGGAAAGTCACGTCGCATTCACGGAAGAAATCCTCCGTACCAAGCATAAGATGCTCATCGATGAAGGCCAGAGCATCGAAATACCGCACCCTCCCCCTCCATCACATTCTCACTGTCAACATCCTCCGATCTCCTTCGCTTCCGGGAAGCACCCTCCGGCGACACAACCACCACATCATCCTCAACTTCCGCACCCTGACCTGACCCTTGGGTGCCACCCTCAGTCAAAACCAAGTCCTCAGAGGCAACCCTCGTATCATCAGTAGGACGGGAAGTCGGAGTGGAGGGAGAACTACCAGAAGGATTCCCCTGATACAAATGAGCCTTCAGCCTAGCCAGAGTCGTCAAACCCCCAGCCATCTCAACTGTAAGAAAGACCGTAAAGAGAAAAGAGCATAAATATCCAACTCAAAAACAAAAAAAAAAGAAGAAGAAGGGGATAAAGGATCACACACCAACATAAGCCCGACAAGCAACTGGGTCACCCATCACGTCCCTAGGATTAAGAGGACGCTCCCCGAACAACTGCCACAAGACAAGGGCGACGTCCCGGTCCTCCGCAGACAAAAATTCCTGCGTCACCCGAGTAAGAACGGATGGCCCCGCACCGAAATTTCAGTAAGTGGGGAATCGCCGCTCACCCTCCAATGTCAACTAAAACGGGTGATGTCCCCTGGCAGGACGAACCATGAAATACCCACTCTTAAACCCATGAAAGGAATCTTCATACAAACCAAAGATCCGACGGTGGGGCTGGGCCCTAAATGACATGTAACCCTTCTTGTGCTTCCCCTCTTTAGTAGGCAAGGTACATAAGAAAAGGAAAAGGAAGACATTCACCGAAGCCGGGAGTTCCAGAAACTCACACACAAGCTCGAAAGACCAAATCGCCGCCCAGCTATTTGGATGTAGCTGAGACGGCGCCACGGAACACCGACTCAACAACTGTTGAACGAAAGGGGAAAAGAGAAGTCGCATGCCGAGTCGGGTGAACATCGCCTTGTACACCCACATCCAATCCGGTACGGTCGGCGAGTCGAGTTGGTATAACAAACCCTCTCGTCGACCCCAGGAAGGGTAAACTCATATTCACGCTCAGCATCCTCACCCCCACAAACTGCCCCCTGATCACGAAGCCGCTGGAGGTCCGCCTCCGTCAACCGCGACGGCGTCCCCCAAACATCACTAGTAACCTAGGAATAAAGGGAGGGAACACCCCCCACTGGGACACCGGAGCCCTAACTCCCTCGGTCCTCTGACGAGCCATACCTAAAACAACGGTGAACACCACCATTAGCCAAAAACACGTGGCAAAACACGGTGGAGAAACACCAAACAGACACCATTACCTACTGATAACTACACCAGCAGCGCTCATCCCCTCAAGAAAACTAAACACACACTACCCCAAGACCCAGGACCATCATACAAACACAGCCAAAAATCCCAGCCCACACTAAAACAGGCATGCAAACAGAAATGCAGGAAACAAACAGAGCTAAAGTAGAAATGGAAAGAAAGAAAAATGGCAACCTGGTAATGCAAACGCGAAACAGAAGAAGCAGGTGATGCAAGTGCATATTTGCTATATTAGTTAATTAGTTTAGTTGGTTTTAGCTTACTTTCATTCATTTTCTCTAAATAAACAAGGCCTTTTATGAGTTTTATCTTCATGCATGAGAATATCAAGGAACATGTTGATTCTAACCAAATTCATGCAAATGATTTAGAGAATACATACATGAATGAATATGAATGAATCTCATGAAATTTATTGCATGAATTGGTAAGACTTTGAAGCTATTCCCTTTGTTGATGATAGGTGATGAAACAAGGAAGCATGGAAGCAAGAATGATGCAAGCTGGGCAAGAAGAAAAAAAAGTTGGCGTTGCCAACTTGGGAATAGGGTGCGTTGTTGAGGACAACGCCAGGCAACCTTGAAGAACAAAAGTTGGCGTTGCCAACTTGAAGAAAGGGGGCGTTGTTGAAGGCAACGCCAGGCAGCCCTGGAGAAGCAAATTTGGGCGTTGCCAACTCTAGAAGGGCGTTGCCAACGCCAATTGTGAAGCAAGCAAGGCAGCCCTGGAGAGCAAATGTTGGCGTTGCCAACTTGGAGGAAGGAGTGAGTTGTTATGGGAAACGCACAAGGAACTTGGGCCATGAAGGAGTTTCGAGGGCGTTGCCAACGCCAAGAACTATTGGCGTGTCTCAAGGCAACGTACATGAGTGAGCTTGGCCCAAGAGGAGAAGAAGCTGGCGTTGCCAACGCCAGGAACCATAGGCGTTATTCAAGGCAACGCCAAGCAACAAATGGAGCCTTGAAGAGGAGCTCGAGGGCGTTGCCAACGCCAGGAACTATAGGCGTGTCCCTAGGCAACGCCACACAAGCAAACCTGGCCCAGGAAAATGAGATGCACGTTGCCAACGCCAAGTTATGAAGGCGTGTTCCTTGGCAACGTAGCAAGGAATTTTGGCACCAAAGGGGAGCTCGAGCACGTTGTTGAGCCAAGAAAGCATTGGCGTGTTTGGCAACAATGCCAGGAATGGTTGCTTGGCTAGGCACCAAGTCTTGGTGCCAACCAAGTTGCCAACGCCAGGAAGGGCACCAACCAAGTTGCCAACGCCAGGAAGCCTTGCCATGCACGTTGCCAACGCCAGGAAGCCTTGCCATGCACGTTGCCAACGCCAGGAAGCCTTGCCATGCACGTTGCCAACGCCAGGAAGCTTTGCCATGCATGTTGCCAACTCAAGAAAACATTGGCGTGTTTGGCAACAACGCCAGGAAGCTTTGGATGGTGAAGAATTGAGGTAGCACGTTGCCAACTTGGAATATAGGGGCGTTATCCACAACAACTCCAACAAGACAGCCTGACCATGTCCCCTTCAATGGAAGATATCTTGAGCTACAGAGATCCAAATTGAGTGCTTCCAGTTGCGTTGGAAAGCTAACATTCAGAGCTTTCCAACCATATATAATAGTCTATGATGGAGCACAAAATTGAAGCCAAACCAGAGTCATCTTTAGGCCCTAAAAACAAGAACATGAAGTTGAAATTCAAGAAGGCTAGAGATGAGCCCTGAAGGGGGGGCACGAGCACGTTGCCAACGTGCTAGCAAGGGGGCGTGTTTTGCAACAACGCCAGCTCCAAGTCCTTACCTTGGGAAGTTAGGCACGAGCACGTTGCCAACTTGGGAGTGTGGGTGCGTTTTTGGCAACAACTTGGCAGCTTGACCTTACCTTCTTTGAGGAAGCATAACTTGAGCTAGGAAAGTCCAATTGAGGTGATTCCAGTGGCATTGGAAAATAGACATCAAGAGCTTTCCAATGATGTATAATAGTCCATTGAAGCAGAGGTTGACACTCAAATTCTGGGCTACATTTAGCATGAAAGTAAAGCCAAGAAGAGGAAAAGCAAGTTGTTAGCAACAACTTGGGCTAGCAACGCCCAAGTCTCAAACTTCACTTCCAGGAAATTGTGCACGTTGCCAACGTGCATTAAGGCCAGCGTTATTGACAAAACGCCAAGCCAATGGGCCAGAAGCATGATGAATGAACTCTTCCTTTCCAAGTCTAGCAACACTTCTTCCAATTGAGCCAAGAATTCAACAAAGAGGAAGCCCATATTTCCAACCCAATTCAAGATCTTTGAAAGAGTTTTGGGATAGTATAAATAGAATTGAGTTTGTACTTTGGGGGACTTTTGACACTTAGAATTTTAGACTCTTAGCACTTTATTTGAGAACTCTTTTAGCACTTCCGAGAGGATATGAGAGCATTTCTGGGTTCTTCTTGGAACTCTTCTTTCATTTCTAAGCTTTAAGCATTTCATTACTCTTCTCATCTTTCTTGGCAATTTAGTTTAATTTTGGATTTATGGCAATTGTTGTTGAAATTGGAGCAATGACTCACTAAACCCCACTTCATTAGGGGGAAGACCCACTTTCATTAGGGGGAAGAGCTCTGCTGTTGGAATGAATTGGTGAATCATCTTTTCCTCCTCAATTCTAGTGGTTGATCTAAAGAGGAACTCTTGCTCTTCAAAGATTCAACCACCATCGAGAGAGGGGTTAATCTATATGAATTATGTGGTGAATTTGAGGAATGAGCCACATAATTCAGTTTAGAGTTCATCCTTTCTGATTTCTTAATCAATACACCTTGGTTAGTATGTGAGATGTAACTCTCCTTGGTTGAGATTATGGGAATTGTGTGGCTGGATTAGATTTGAGCTTCATCTCTTCTCATGAACAATTAGATCACGAGAGTGGCAATTGGTTATGTTGAGAGAAGATTGAATCACCAAGAGATTGGGATTTTCACCCACTTGCCATGGATCTATACCCATGATTGAGAAGGATTTGACTAACATCAATTCATGAAAACTACATCTCATCCCTAATGATCCTCTCTATCATTATTCTTATTTCTTTTGCTTCTAGTTGTTTGATTCCATTGCCCAATTCCCTTCTACACTCTTGCAATTTTTATTTTTTTTCATTTACATTCTGTTCTTTATTTCTTGTATTTACTCTTTGTCTTTAGAATTCGCTTATTTTCCTTGCATTTACTTTTGATGTCATTTAAGTTTCTTGCAATTTAAGTTTCCGTTATTTACTTCACTTGATTTTCTCTTCTATTTTACATTCTTGCCATTTAAATTCTTGCAATTATGTTCAAAAATCAAATGCTCATGAATCAAAACTATTTGCTTGACTAAATTACCATTTAACTAAAGTTGCTTAATCTACCAATCTCCGTGGGATCGACCTCACTCTTAGTGAGTTTATTACTTGATACGACCGGTATACTTGCCGGTATACGTGAAATCTAATTTTTACGTACAAGTTTTTGGCGCCGTTGCCGGGGATTGATTAGATTGACAATGATTAAGTGAAAGGTGGTTTAGATTGAGCATTTTTTTAGTTTTTGTTAAGCCTACTAACTGTTTGATACTTTGTTTCACTAACCCCAATTCCACTCTAGTTTCAGAGTGTCTCACTTGTGATTTTGGTTTTGTTGTGTATGTCAGGAACTAATAGATATATTGAGGACGAGAGAACTCTCCGAAGGATAAGGAGAGCAGAAAGAGGAAAGGGAATAGTTGGTGAAGAGGGTCAGAGGGAGAAGATCAAGTCATGGAGGATGAGATGCAATCCTCCTGGAGGGGTCAACAACAATGATGGACCACCTAGAAGGGTGCTATCTTATACATCCCTGATCCAAGACATTGTGGGAGTAGTATTGCCACTCCTCCAGTTCAGGCCAATAACTTTGAGTTGAAACCTCAACTCATCACTTTGGTACAGAACAATTGCTCCTTTGGAGGAGGACCTCTTGAAGACCCAAATCAACATCTATCTGTTTTTCTGAGGATATGCAATACAGTGAAGACAAATGGAGTGCATCCAGATGTCTACAAGTTGCTGCTATTCCAGTTCTCTTTGAGGGATAAAGCCACTCAATGGCTAGAATCATTCCCTAAGGAAAGCCTCAATGATTGGAATGACTTGATGGGCAGATTTCTAGCAAAGTTCTACCCACCTCAAAGAATCATCAAGTTGAAGACGGAGGTTCAAACTTTCAGGCAAATGGAAGGGGAGTCATTGTATGAAGCCTGGGAAAGATATAAGGCACTAATGAGAAGATGTCCACCTGATATGTTTAGTGACTGGGTCAAACTCCAAAACTTCTATGAAGGTTTAAACTTAGAAGCAAGGAAAGGACTAGACTACTCATCAGGAGGATCACTCAACATGATGAAAACTGCCGAGGAGGCTCAAGACCTCATGAGATTGTGGCAAACAATCAATATTATTACTCATCAGAGAGGCAGCATAATCCGACCCCAAAGAAAGGTGTAATGGAGCTTGAAGGTGTTGATACTATCTTGGCACAAAACAAGTTAATGCACCAACAAATCCAACAACAAATGGAGATGATAACAAAGAGAATGGATGGTTTGCAACTTGCAGCAGTGAACACAACAAATCAATCATCACTTGAATGGGGCCAAGGTGAAGGGACCACTGTTGAACAACCACAAGAACAAGTTCAATACATGCAGAATACTTCAAATTCTCAGGATGAATTTCATGGTGATACATACAACTCATCTTGGAGAAATCATCCCAATCTAAAGTGGGGTGAAAACATTGGCAAAAGAACAACAACCACAATCACTCCCGCAACACAAATAACCAAAATCACCATGCCAACAACACTAACCAATATAGAAAAACACAAAACACATATCAACACCCTCATAATAACTCACAAACCCACCAAAACAACTTCCCTGCACCAACATCCAACACACAGAATTACCACACTAATCCACCCAACAACTTCCAACAACAATCAACCCCCATCATATCCCCAATTGACCATCATGAGACCAGAATTGCAAGTCTTGAAGCAACCTTGCAAGCACTTGCTCAAACCACTCAAGCCTTAGCCAAGGGACACAAGGAACATGAGGTCATCATGAAGAATATTGAGAGACAAGTGGGACAATTAGCCAAACAAGCCGAGCGACCAACCAATGTTCTCCCAAGTGACACAATACCCAACCCAAGAGAAGAATGTAAGGCTCTGCAGTTAAGGAGTGGCAAGGTAGTTGGTGAAAGTTCGAATAAAGAAGCAACAAAACCCAAAGAGGAGATACAAGTGGAAAGGCAGGATGAGGAAAAGGGTTCAACATCTAACAAAGGCAAAGAGGTTGTCAAGCCACAAGGCAAACTTCCCACTCAAGGAAGCAACCATGCTAGCAATGAGAGCGTGAATCCACAACAAGAAAACAAAAATGAAGGAGTAAAAGCCTATGCACCCAAGCTTCCATACCCAACTAGGATACATAAAGGAGCAAAGGACTAACAATTCCCAAGGTTCTTAGAAATCTTCAAGAAACTTGAAATCAACATCCCATTGGCAGAAGCTCTGGAACAGATGCCATTATATGCAAAGTTTCTTAAGGAATTGATCACCAAGAAGAGAAGTTGGCAAGAAAAAAAAACGGTGGTTCTCAATCAAGAGTGCAGTGCCATCATTCAAAAAGGGCTACCTCCAAAACTCAAAGATCCTGGCAGCTTCCTCATACCCTGCACGATTGGGAGCATGGCTGTTGACAAGTCACTTTGTGATCTGGGAGCAAGCAATAACCTAATGCCCCTTACCATGATGAAGAAAATGATGATTGAAGAGCTTAAACCCACAAGGATGTCACTCCAACTTGCTGACAGATCCATCAAAATACCAAATGGAGTAGTTGAGAACCTCTTGGTGAAGGTGGGAAACTTCATATTCCCAGCTGATTTTGTGGTCCTAGACATGGATGAAGAGGGAAACAATTCAGTCATTCTTGGTAGACCCTTTCTGGCTACAGCTAGAACAATCATTGATGTGGAAAAGGGAGAGATGATTTTCAGAGTGCATGATGAGCAAATGACCATAAATGTCTTCAAAGCAATGCAACACCCTGTTGAGAAAGAAAATTGCATGAGGATTGATGTAGTAGACTCTTTGGTTGAAGAAGTGCTTGACACAAACCATCAAATGAAACAAGAGGAAGTCCATGACATCAAGGGACAAGAAGGGAACAAATTGGAAGCATCAAAGGAACCAAGTGAAGCTACGAAAGAAGAGGCACCACAACAAGAGTTGAAACCACTACCCCCTCATCTTAAATATGCATTCCTTGGTGAGAAGGATAGCTTCCCAGTGATCATCAATTCTACATTGAGTGCAGAAGAAGAAGAAAAGCTCCTTGTAGTATTGAAAGCTCACAAAGAGGCGTTGGGATGGACCATTGATGACTTGAAAGGCATAAGCCCTGCCGTATGCATGCACAAGATACTCTTAGAAGAGGGTTCCAAACCGGTGGTACAACCCCAAAGAAGATTGAATCCTACAATGAAGGAGGTTGTTCAAAAGGAAGTCCTGAAGTTGTGTAAAGCTGGGATCATCTACCCTATATCTGACAGCCCTTGGGTCAGTCCAGTGCAAGTAGTGCCTAAGAAAGGGGGGATGACTGTCATTGTTAATGAGAAGAATGAGCTTATTCCAACACGAACAGTGACAGGGTGGAGGATGTGCATAGACTATAGGAGGCTGAATGATGCCACACGAAAAGATCACTTTCCTCTACCTTTCATTGACCAGATGCTTGAAAGGTTGGCTGGCCATGCCTATTACTGTTTTCTTGATGGATATTCTGGATATAATCAGATAGTGGTTGACCCCATGGATCAAGAGAAGACTTCCTTTACTTGTCCCTTTGGAGTCTTTGCATATAGGAGAATGCCATTTGGACTGTGTAATGCCCCAGCTACCTTTCAAAGGTGCATGCTATCAATCTTCTCAGACATGGTAGAAAAATTTATTGAAGTCTTTATGGATGATTTCTCTGTTTTTGGTGATTCCTTCAATACTTGCTTGCATCATCTTACCCTAGTCTTGAAAAGGTGCCAAGAAACCAATTTAGTTTTGAATTGGGAGAAGTGCCATTTCATGGTACCCGAAGGCATTGTTCTTGGTCACAAAATTTCAAGAAAGGGGATAGAAGTTGACAAGGCAAAAGTAGAAATTATAGAAAAACTTCCTTTGCCAACTAGTGTGAAAGCCGTTAGAAGTTTCTTGGGGCATGCTGGATTTATAGGAGATTCATCAAAGATTTTTCCAAAATAGCAAAGCCACTAAGCAATTTGCTGGTGGCAGACAATCCTTTTATCTTTGATGATGAATGCAAACATGCTTTTGAAACTCTAAAAGCTAAGCTCACCACAGCACCAATCATCACACCCCCAAGTTGGGGACTACCTTTTGAACTCATGTGTGATGCAAGCAACCTTGCAATCGGTGCTGTGTTGGGGCAGAGGAAGGAAAAGAAGCTTCATGTTATCTACTATGCAAGCAAGGTATTGAATGAAGCTCAAAGAAACTACACCACAACAGAGAAAGAGCTATTAGCTGTGGTATATGCCTTTGAGAAGTTTAGACAATATTTGATTGGATCCAAAGTCTTAGTGTATACTGACCATGCTGCTATTAAGTATCTTATGTCAAAACAGGATGCCAAACCAAGGCTAATCAGATGGGTGCTACTCCTACAAGAGTTTGACATTGAGATAAAAGATAGAAAGGGCAATGAAAATCAAGTTGCTGACCACTTATCAAGGGTACCACAAGATGCATGCCAAGACAACCTTCCATCAATAAATGAAGAATTTCCAGATGAGCACCTCTTGCAAATTCAACATGTCCCTTGGTTTGCAGACATGGCCAACTACAAGGCCGGAAGAATCATTCCACAAGAGTACACAAAACAACAAGTCAAGAAGCTACTGCATGAGGCTAAGTTCTTCTTCTGGGATGAGCCATTCTTGTTCAAAAGATGCCCGGATGGAATGATAAGAAGATGTGTGTCAGAAGGAGAGATGAAGGACATACTATGGCATTGTCACAACTCTAGTTATGGTGGTCATTTTGGAGCTGAAAGAACAGCTGCAAAGGTCCTTCAAAGTGGTTTCTACTGGCCCTCAATCTTCAAGGATGCTAGAGAGTTTGTGAGTCATTGTAATGAATGTCAAAGAACAGGGGGTTTGTTAAAGAAAAATGAGATGCCTCAGAAGTTCATTTTAGAAGTGGAACTCTTTGATCTGTGGGGAATAGATTTCATGGGACCCTTCCCTCCATCTTACACATTCAAATACATTTTGGTAGCAGTAGAGTATGTCTCCAAATGGGTAGAAGCCATAGCCACCACCACATGTGATACCAACGTGGTCTTGCAATTCCTCAAGAAGAACATCTTCACTAGATTTGGAGTGCCCAAAGGACTCATAAGTAATGGGGGAAGCCACTTCTGCAACAAGCAACTAAACTCTCTACTCCACAAATATGGTGTTACCCACAAAGTTGCCACACCATATCACCCACAAACCAATGGGCAAGCTGAACTTGCCAACAGAGAGCTAAAAAGGATCTTGGAGAAAATTGTGGGAACAACAAGAAAAGATTGGGTTAGGAAGCTGGATGATGCACTTTGGGCATATAGGACAGCCTTCAAGACACCCATAGGAAAATCTCCATTTCAGCTGGTGTATGGAAAGGCATGCCACCTCCCTGTGGAGCTTGAACATAAGGCCTTTTGGGCCACCAAACTTTTGAATTTAGATGCTCAAGCAGCAGGAGAGAAAAGGTTGCTACAACTCAATGAACTTGAGGAGTTCAGATTGGAGGCATATGAAAATGCCAAAATATACAAAGAGAGAGCAAAGAGATGGCATGATAGGAGGATCTCTCAAAGAACATTCGAACCAGGCCAAAAGGTGTTGTTATTCAATTCAGGATTGAAGATCTTTCCTGGGAAGCTGAGATCTAGATGGACTGGTCCATACACCATCACCAAAGTATCACCTCATGGCTATGTCGAATTACTTGATGAAGCCTCAAAACAAACCTTCACAGCTAATGGACATAGGGTGAAGCACTATTTTGGTGGCCCTTGGAGCAAGGAAGAGAGTGTGCAACTCTTAACATGAGCAAAGAAGTTGCAGTGTCGAGCTAAGGACAATAAACAAAGCGCTTCATGGGAGGCAACCCATGCACAGGGAGTCTTTTATTTTCATACTTTAGTAGTCAATAACGATTAAGTAGACTAGTACATGGTGTATGCAAGGCACTAAGTTTGGTGTGGCCAATCTTGAAGTAATGGCAAAAGTGTGTTCTACAACACTTAGCCACAAACTAAGTTTGGTGTCCATACATACACGAAAATGCTAGACTATGAAAGTACAGTCATCATTTTAGTTATATATATATATAAAAAAAAAACGTGAAATAGCATATAATGTAGGTAAATTACTAAGTTTAATGTGGCTATCTTTGAAATTAATTCCATAGAACACTTAGTCACAAACTAAGTTTGGTGTCTTTACTTACATTACTAATGCTAGAAAAAATTAGATTAGGAAATCAAATCATAAATTTTAATTTTAGTTTAGTCAATTTTGCATAGGAATATCATCATAAGTTGTTAGCTAGTAATGTCACTTTAAGAATCTCAAGCTTTTGGAATTTTGTTGCAGGAAAGAAAGAAAGAAGTGATGGGGAATCTTGGAAGCATATAATGAAAGAAAGAAAGAAGTGATGGGGAATCTTGGAGAGTGAGGTCACGGATACACAAGGAAAGGAAGTCACATGAGTTTGAACTTTGTGCATGGGGAAAAACAACTCAACATGCATTGGGCACAAGGAAGCATGCTCCCCATGCTATGACCGAGCATCTCACCACGGAAACCACTAGAACCATGCATCCCCACCAAATTTCACTTTAAATACTTCAACCATATTCATCAAACCTCACTTTCCCTCACTCATCCTTCTACCCCCCATAACCTCATTTCATCACCCGAAGTCACACTACACCCCTAACTCATTCCATGTTTCCTATATTCTTGCCTTAGGCCTAATCTTTACCCAACAAAACTCATGAAGCACTACATCCCCTCACATAACCGAAACACTCCACCTCCCGTCACCATCATTTTCTAGCTTTCCTAAGTCACGTTGCTCATCATATACCTCTTCCATTCACAACCATTTTCCTTGTGCTTGAGGACAAGCATTCATCTAAGTTTGGTGTGGAAGATTCAACCCTTGCAAGTGAATTTCAATGGCCTCATCATCAAGGGATAGGAGAGGAGATGAAGGACAAGACACCTTTGATCAAAGAAGATTCAAATCCAAACACAATGAGCGGATCTTCAGTTGGATGTCAAGCAAAGATGTTGTTCCGGAGTTACCTTTCAAGCTAAGAAAAGATGAATACCCTGAGATACAAAAAAATAATCAGAAAAAGGGGATGGGAGCTTCTCTGTGACCAACCTCAAGAAGTGAGCATGCTTCTCATCCATGAGTTCTACACTAATGTGATAAGAGAATATGATGATGAAGAACCATACATGAGTTATGTAAGAGGTGTGACTGTTGATTTTAGCCCGGACACCATCAACAGGGTGCTAAAGGTCAAGGCAAAACAGTTCAAACGAGCTAGCTATGAAGAAAGGGTTGAAAATGACCCAAGATATGTGGATGTGGTGAGTGACTTATGCAGAATAGGCACGGATTGGGTGTTGGATTCACATGGACAACCACTCAAACTTCGGAGAGGTGATCTCATACCTCAAGCAAAAGGATGGCATGACATAGTGAGGAGATCATTGATGTCCACTTCAAATAATTCTGAGGTAACGGTGAATAGAGCAATAATGATCCATTGTATAATGAAAGGAGGGGAGATCAATGTTGGAGACATTATAGCCAAGAACATCATTGACATAGCTCAAAAAGTCAAACAGGACAGCTGGCTAGGATATCCTAGTACTATTCTGTGCCTATGTGAAGAAGCTGGAGTGCCTCTGGAAGAATTTGGAGAAACTGATGTGGTCTCTGTTGGAAAACCTCTTACTCGAGAAAGGTTGGAATTCATCACCACAACCCAATTGGAAAGGCAACCTTTAGTAAGAAGGAAGAAAAGGAAAGAAGCAAGACAAGAGGAGGAGCCTCAAGAAATGGAAGAGCCTCATACCTTGAACATGAATCAACTCCAAGCCGCTCTAGAAGGAATTTCTGGGCAATATTCACAAATTCAAAGAAGCCAAGAGGAACAAGCTCAACAACAAAGGGACCTTTGGCAATTGATGGATCAACAAAGAGGGGTTCAAGTTCAATGGATGAACCAACAAAATGAATACCAAGCACACATGATGGAACTACAACAAGAACAATATGCCAAGATGCATGAAGCCATCAACAATTCAACTGTTGAATATGGAAAAGCCATGGAGAAAGTAATACAAGAACAAGCTCAACTAAGGAAAGAGCAAGCTCAGCAAAGGGAGCTTCTCCATAGGTTGGATGCTAGACATGATACATTTCACAAAGATTTCAATGAAAGCAGAATGTTCAGGGAAGCCAGGCACAAGGACAGACTTGACTATGATATATGCACCCAAGAAAAGCTCAGTTACCTCTGTTCCACACCCCCATTACTCAACCCACAAATTAAAACCTTCAATGAAGCTCGCAAGATATTTGAAGAGCAGGAACTTGCAAGGGTAAGATTCAATCAACAGAGGCTACAGGAGACAATGATAAGCTCAGGAATTTGGCAAAGAGAAGATCCAAAGGGGGATTCAACAACAAAGCAACAAGGAGAGTTAAGAAGTAAAAAGAAAGAAGATCCAAAGGGGGATTCAACAACAAAACAACAAGGAGAGTTGAGGAAGAAAAAGAAAGAAGATCCAAAGGGCAAAGGAAAGCAAGGAGAATCAAGCAAAGGAAAAGGGACATGAAGACTAAAGGTGGTGAAGTTCCTTTGTTTTTCTTTATGTTTCTTTATGTTTTATTAAATAAAGAAGATGTATGTCTGAAATATGGTATACCTTCTAGGATGCATTTTCTTTTTGAAGCATTGTCTTTTATGTTGCCCATTCCATGCATCACCACTCACAGATTTGGAATGGTTGCTTGTCTTAAGTACTTTTACTTGTCAATGGAATAAAAGATGTAGTTTGAGCAAGAACAGAGAGAATTCTAGCTTAAAAAGAATCATGTTGTCCCATGAGAAAAGTGCTAGCATACATGCATTTATTGTGAAAGAATCAAGGCTCAATGAACTCAAAAGAATGCTTGCCTATACAAGACTAGTTCGGTTAGAGATCACAAAGACTTTATCAGTAATAGCACAAATAACCTTGACAATAAAGAAAATAGAGGACAAAGAATGAAAGGCTAGGCATCAATGACAGAGTTTGGATATGTGTCTGTGGTGATTGATGTTAGGAGACATACTTGGGCTAGTAAATCCGAGGGGTGCTTCATCACCCGATAACTTGAGTTAACTAACTCGGGATTATCGATTGAAAACTCACAATCAAGAGTAGCTCCATAACAGAACATTTAGCAACCCAAAGAGGTGCTGGACACCACTATCCAAACAAAAATTTCAATGTTATATGCCTGTGATTGAATGTGTTAAGGAGAGAGGCTTGAGTTAGTAAATCTTTAAGAGTGTCTCAACACTTAACAACTTGAACCAACTGGTTTGGGATTGTTGATTGAAAGCTTATGCTAAAGAGCCGCCTTAAGACAAGATTTCGAGCTCAATTGAGGAAAAGAAAAGAAGAAAAGAAAAAGAAGCGAAAAAAAAAATGGTTCAAGGATCATGTGCTACGGTATAGAAAAAGGAAGTCTAGTGAAGTTAACCAATTTAGTATTGAAGCAAGCATTTTAATTGAAAAATTGCATAGCCATGTTTATTTACAATAAATCAAGGATCACACAAATGAGGATGACATGTTCAATGAAAAAATTCTTCTCTGGAAAAACATTCAAGTCTTACATCTTAGATTCTTGTGACAAAGTCCTTTATATTTTGCTTGAGGACAAGCAACACTTTAAGTTTGGTGTTGTGATGCAAGTGCATATTTGCTATATTAGTTAATTAGTTTAGTTGGTTTTAGCTTACTTTCATTCATTTTCTCTAAATAAACAAGGCCTTTTATGAGTTTTATCTTCATGCATGAGAATATCAAGGAACATGTTGATTCTAACCAAATTCATGCAAATGATTTAGAGAATACATACATGAATGAATATGAATGAATCTCATGAAATTTATTGCATGAATTGGTAAGACTTTGAAGCTATTCCCTTTGTTAATGATAGGTGATGAAACAAGGAAGCATGGAAGCAAGAATGATGCAAGCTGGGCAAGAAGAAAAAAAAGTTGGCGTTGCCAACTTGGGAATAGGGTGCGTTGTTGAGGACAACGCCAGGCAACCTTGAAGAACAAAAGTTGGCGTTGCCAACTTGAAGAAAGGGGGCATTGTTGAAGGCAACGCCAGGCAGCCCTGGAGAAGCAAATTTGGGCGTTGCCAACTCTAGAAGGGCGTTGCCAACGCCAATTTGTGAAGCAAGCAAGGCAGCCCTGGAGAGCAAATGTTGGCGTTGCCAACTTGGAGGAAGGAGTGAGTTGTTATGGGAAACGCACAAGGAACTTGGGCCATGAAGGAGTTTCGAGGGCGTTGCCAACGCCAAGAACTATTGGCGTGTCTCAAGGCAACGTACATGAGTGAGCTTGGCCCAAGAGGAGAAGAAGCTGGCGTTGCCAACGCCAGGAACCATAGGCGATATTCAAGGCAACGCCAAGCAACAAATGGAGCCTTGAAGAGGAGCTCGAGGGCGTTGCCAATGCCAGAAACTATAGGCGTGTCCCTAGGCAACGCCACACAAGCAAACCTGGCCCAGGAAAATGAGATGCACGTTGCCAACGCCAAGTTATGAAGGCGTGTTCCTTGGCAACGTAGCAAGGAATTTTGGCACCAAAGGGGAGCTCGAGCACGTTGTTGAGCCAAGAAAGCATTGGCGTGTTTGGCAACAACGCCAGGAATGGTTGCTTGGCTAGGCACCAAGTCTTGGTGCCAACCAAGTTGCCAACGCCAGGAAGGGCACCAACCAAGTTGCCAACGCCAGGAAGCCTTGCCATGCACGTTGCCAACGCCAGGAAGCCTTGCCATGCACGTTGCCAACGCCAGGAAGCTTTGCCATGCACGTTGCCAACTCAAGAAAACATTGGCGTGTTTGGCAACAAACCCAGGAAGCTTTGGATGGTGAAGAATTGAGGTAGCACGTTGCCAACTTGGAATATAGGGGCGTTATCCACAACAACTCCAACAAGACAGCCTGACCATGTCCCCTTCAATGGAAGATATCATGAGCTACAGAGATCCAAATTGAGTGCTTCCAGTTGCGTTGGAAAGCTAACATTCAGAGCTTTCCAACCATATATAATAGTCTATGGTGGAGCACAAAATTGAAGCCAAACCAGAGTCATCTTTAGGCCCTAAAAACAAGAACATGAAGTTGAAATTCAAGAAGGCTAGAGATGAGCCCTGAAGGGGGGGCACGAGCACGTTGCCAACGTGCTAGCAAGGGGGCGTGTTTTGCAACAACGCCAGCCCCAAGTCCTTACCTTGGGAAGTTAGGCACGAGCACGTTGCCAACTTGGGAGTGTGGGTGCGTTTTTGGCAACAACTTGGCAGCTTGACCTTACCTTTTTTGAGGAAGCATAACTTGAGCTAGGAAAGTCCAATTGAGGTGATTCCAGTGGCATTGGAAAATAGACATCAAGAGCTTTCCAATGATATATAATAGTCCATATTGAAGCAGAAGGTTGACACTCAAATTCTGGGCTACATTTAGCATGAAAGTAAAGCCAAGAAGAGGAAAAGCAAGTTGTTAGCAACAACTTGGGCTAGCAACGCCCAAGTCTCAAACTTCACTTCCAGGAAATTGTGTTGCACGTTGCCAACGTGCATTAAGGCCAGCGTTATTGACAAAAACGCCAAGCCAATGGGCCAGAAGCATGATGAATGAACTCTTCCTTTCCAAGTCTAGCAACACTTCTTCCAATTGAGCCAAGAATTCAACAAAGAGGAAGCCCATATTTCCAACCCAATTCAAGATCTTTGAAAGAGTTTTGGGACTAGTATAAATAGGAATTGAGTTTGTACTTTGAGGGGACTTTTGACACTTAGAATTTTAGACTCTTAGCACTTTATTTTGAGAACTCTTTTAGCACTTCCGAGAGGATACCCGGAGAGCATTTCTGGGTTCTTCTTGGAACTTCTCTTCTTCATTTCTTAAGCTTTAAGCATTTCATTACTCTTCTTCATCTTTCTTGGCAATTTAGTTTAATTTTGGATTTATGGCAATTGTTGTTGAAATTGGAGCAATGACTCACTAAACCCCACTTTCATTAGGGGGAAGAGCTCTGCTTGTTGGAATGAATTGGTGAACTCATCTTTTCCTCCTCAATTCTAGTGGTTGATCTAAAGAGGGAACTCTTGATCTTCAAAGATTCAACCACCATCGAGAGAGGGGTTAATCTATATGAATTATGTGGTGAATTTGAGGAATGAGCCACATAATTCAGTTTAGAGTTCATCCTTTCATGATTTCTTTAATCAATATACCTTGGTTAGTATGTGAGATGTAACTCTCCTTGGTTGAGATTATGGGAATTGTGTGGCTGGATTAGATTTGAGCTTCATCTCTTCTCATGAACAATTAGATCACGAGAGTGGCAATTGGTTATGTTGAGAGAGATTGAATCACCAAGAGATTGGGATTTAATCACCCACTTGCCATGGATCTATACCCATGATTGAGAAGGATTTGACTAACATCAATTCATGAAAACTAGCATCTCTAATCCCTAATGATCCTCTCTATCATTACTTCTTATTTCTTTTGCTTCTAGTTGTTTGATTGCCCATTGCCCAATTCCCTTCTACACTCTTGCAATTTATTATTTTTGTCATTTACATTCTGTTTCGTTATTTCTTGGTATTTACTCTTTTGCTCTTTAGAATTCAGCACTTTATTTTCTTGCAATTTACTTTTGATGTCATTTAAGTTTCTTGCAATTTAAGTTTCCCGTTATTTACTTGCACTTGATTTCTCTCTTCTACTTCTTTACATTCTTTGTCATTTAAATTCTTGCAATTATGTTCAAAAATCAAAATGCTCATGAAATCAAAGCTATGTTTGCTTGACTAAATCTACCATTTAACTAAAGTTGCTTAATCTACCAATCTCCGTGGGATCGACCTCACTCTTTGTGAGTTTTATTACTTGATACGACCCGGTATACTTGCCGGTTATACGTGAAATCTAATTTTTACGTATCAGCAGGAAAGCAAGCGGCAGGGAAGGACCAAAGGAACACCAAAGATGAGAGAGAATCACAGAGGAAAAGAAGTAGAAAATGCAAAAGCAATACGAGGGAAGGGAAACAAGATATCCAAAACGTTTTTTTCAAAAGGATGAAAAGACACAAATAGCCACGAGGATAAAACACAGCGCGTGAGGGCAAAAGAGGAAAAGCAAACCAAACGTCCCCTCGCGATAAATGCTCCATTGGGAAAGCAAAACTGACAAGGCACACCTCGAAAAACGCAAAAGATCGCGTCAAACAACCAACTCTAGCCCGACACACCGACACCCATCCCTCGAAAGACGAATCCATTAAAAACCCAAATCCGAGGAACCGACGATGGCCACAAACGGCCTAAATCACATCCTCCAACGGTAGAGACCGACCTCGCTCGGCCTCCCGCTGCGGGGGCAACTGTTACGGATCCGGCCCACGGATCCTACGCTCGGAATGGCCCTCGAACCTGGTTACCCGGGTCCCAACCATATTGCGCTTTTAGAAGGCCCGAAACCGGCCCACTAAAGCTCCTAACCAACTTTCGA
This sequence comes from Arachis stenosperma, assembly GCF_014773155.1. Taxonomy (NCBI): domain Eukaryota; kingdom Viridiplantae; phylum Streptophyta; class Magnoliopsida; order Fabales; family Fabaceae; genus Arachis; species Arachis stenosperma. The sequence continues at coordinate 100,102,167 of NC_080379.1, read as the reverse complement.
ATTCAAACGTCTCCCCTATCTTAGCCAAACAGGATAAGATAAGATATTCACCATCACCTATAAATAGAGGACCCAGGTCCCTCCAGGTATTCATTCATTCCACACACCTTCTACCTCTTAGATCCATTCTGACTTAAACATCGGAGTGTCTTTACAGGTACCTCACCCCATTGCTCCAGTCAAGTGATCCGGCATCCGCCTCGACCTGCAAGTTCCCGATCCATATCTCAACCCATACAAGAAGACGTCTTGTACAATTAGTATTCAAATATGCAATTTCTGATACAGCATTCACATTTGTAGTTGTTAAGGTCCAAATACTTAAAGCGTCTCAAATTAAAATATTACATCGTCAAAGAATGTTAGATTAGATATTTTAGCTTTTGTTAGCATAAAAGTTTGACACAATAATAACATTGACAATGATATATAAATCGACACATAATTTGGTCTGACAGGAAAGATAAAACTTGAACTAAAAAGGCTGAGTTGAAACAACAAGAAAGCAGGTAAAAAATAAGGACTTTTGATAGAGGAAGAACGTGGAGTAACTACTTGATAACTAAGGTAGATTAGAAATGTGGGTGGTTACGTTTGTAAGACAAGGTAAAACCATATTGTAGAAGAGAGTATCACTCAGCACGATTAGATTTATTCTGTATAAAAAAGAAAATCAGAAAAAATCAAAGAGACTTCAATTTTTAACATATCAAGTTACACTAGACATCTCAAAATTCTAAAGTCACACTGACGTCAAGAAAAGTTACTATTAAAAAAAAATATTTTTTTTCGACACTAAAAATCGACGGTTATTTCTACCGTCGATAGTTTTCAACGGCTTGCCGTTGATATTATTAAAGAAAATTAAAAATAAAATATTAAAATCGACAGGCAGGTCGTCGATAATTTTATGATGCATTAACCTTTGCTTTACTATTGTCATATACTCATATTGTCGACGAACCACGGGTCAAAAATACTTTTATTTTAAAATCGACGAATATGGCGTCTATTTTATTAATTAAAATATTGACAACAGTTACCGTCGATAAATTTAAACGGTCTAAATCGCTTTCTATAATTGAATAAACGGTGTAAATTTAATGTATAAAATAAACGCTTAAGGTGTTGATTTTTTAAAATTAAAATCGACAAATATACCGTCGATTTTTATCACTAAAAACACATTCCAGCGTCCACTTTCCGGTTCTGCGTCCAAACTTCAAAAGCACAATTCCCTCGTTTTACCCCAAATTTCACATTTCATCACTAACCCCCTCAATACACACATACACACACACTCTCTCTCAACACCCCCTCAAATCAAGAAAACAATGACCACAAGCGACCCATAAACCCTACCCAGTGACCAATGCCTCTGTCGCACTAACTACTCTGAAGTCCAGTGCGGCAACTAATCGCATGAGCAATGGTTTTCAACGTGACAACGAACCAAAATCGAAGTTTTGTACCATTTTCATTTTTTCTATATCGAAGTTCTCTTACTTTAGATGCTAAAATTTTCAATTATTAGGATGAAATGAACAGTAAACAATAATTAAATTAATGTGGATGTTAGTATTATAGATTTTTTTATGTTATAGTTCAGCAATTTTGGATGTATGATACATTTGTGTTGTAACATTTTTGTTTTGAAACCATTTTTCTTGGAGTTACAGGTTTTTTGTTTGAGTTGAAGGGTTGAATTTAGATGATAAAGAAAACTAACGATGACTTTGTTGTTGAAGTTGATAGGATTTCCCGAGTTTTGAATTTTCTTGTGATATAGATACGAGATTTTGAAATTGAGAAACTTTTGATGATTATAAGTTATAACTAATTATAAATATATGCTACTAAAAATTTAGATTTTTACTTTTAGATGCATGAATGTAATAGGCCGTAATTACATTGATTGAATTTGATTAGAATAAAAAATATCAACTAAATTAAAAGAAACCATAACAGATGAGTGATAGGCAAAATTGTGATTTCTGATAATGACATTCATGTTCGTTCTCTTCCTGGTAATGGTGCCAAAAACTTGGTGCATGATATCATGGTCCAAACATAACTTCACAACTTCGCACAACTAACCAGCAAGTGCACTGGGTCATCCAAGTAATAAACCTTACGTGAGTAAGGGTCGATCCCACGGAGATTGTTGGTATGAAGCAAGCTATGGTCATCTTGTAAATCTCAGTTAGGCGGATAATAAATGATTATGGAGTTTTCGAATAATAATAATAATAATAATAATAATAATAATAATAATAATAATAATAATAATAATAATAAATAAACAGAAAATAAAGATAGAAATACTTATGTAAATCATTGGTGGGAATTTCAGATAGGCGTATGAAGATGCTGTGCTCCTTTTGAATCTCCGCTTTCCTACTGCCTTCATCCAATCCTTCTTACTCCTTTCCATGGCAAGCTGTATGTAGGGTATCACCGTTGTCAATGGCTACATCCCATCCTCTCAGTGAAAAAGGTCCAAATGCTCTGTCACAGCACGGCTAATCATCTGTCGATTCTCGATCATGCTGGAATAGAATCCATTGATTCTTTTACATTTGTCATCACGCCTAACAATCGCGAGTTTGAAGCTCGTCACAGTCATTCAATCCCTGAATCCTACTCGGAATACCACAGACAAGGTTTAGACTTTCCGGATTCTCATGAATGCCGCCATCAATTCTAGCTTATACCACGAAACTCGGTCTAAGGTAGAATGGGGGTGGTTGTTAGTCACGCGTTCATAGGTGAGAATGATGATGAGTGTCACGGATCATCATATTCGTCATGGTGAAGTGCAACAAATATCTTAGAATAGGAATAAACTAAATTGAATAGAAAATAGTAGTAATTGCATTAAAACTTGAGGTACAGCAGAGCTCCACACCCTTAATCTATGGTGTGTAGAAACTCCATCGTTGAAAATACATAAGTGATGGTCCAGGCATAGCCGAAGGCCATCCCCCATAAACGTGATCAATAGTCTCCTAAGATGAATAATAGAATAAAACTGAGACCAAAGATATCTAATACAATAGTAAAATGTCCTATTTATACTAGACTAGCTACTAGGGTTTACAGAAGTAAGTAATTAATGCAGAAATCCACTTCCGGGGCCCACTTGGTGTGTGCTTGGGCTGAACTTGAGCTTTACACGTGCAGAGGCTTCTTTTGGAGTTGAACGCCAAGTTGTAACGTGTTTTTGGCGTTCAACTCTGGTTTGTGACGTGTTTCTGGCGTTTGACTCCAGAATGCAGCATGAAACTGGCGTTGAGCGCCAGTTTACATCGTCTAATCTCGAATAAAGAATGGACTATTATATATTGATGGAAAGCTCTTGATGTCTACTTTCCAACGCCATTGAGAGCGCGCCATTTAGAGTTCTGTAGCTCCAGAAAATCCATTTCGAGTGCAGGGATGTTAGAATCCAACAGCATCAGCAGTCCTTTGTCAGCCTTCTTATTAGAGTTTTGCTCAGATCCCTCAATTTCAGCCAGAAAATATCTGAAATCACAGAAAAACACACAAACTCATAGTAAAGTCCAGAAAAGTGAATTTAGCATAAAAACTAATGAAAACATCCCTAAAAGTAGCTAGATCCTACTAAAAACTACCTAAAAACAATGCCAAAAAGCGTATAAATTATCCACTCATCACAACACCAAACTTAAATTGTTGCTTGTCCCCAAGCAACTGAAAATCAAATAGGATAAAAAGAAGAGAATATACTATAAATCTCAACATATCAATGAAGATTTGTTCTAATTAGATGAGCGGGACTTGTAGCTTTTTGCTTATGAACAGTTTTGGCATCTCACTTTATCCTTTGAAGTTTAGAATGATTGGCATCTCTAGGAACTTAGAATTTCAGATAGTGTTATTGATTCTCCTAGTTAAGTTTGTTGATTCTTGAACACAGCTACTTTTATGAGTCTTGGCTGTGGCCCTAAGCATTTTGTTTTCCAGTATTACCACCCGATACATAAATGCCACAGACACATGACTGGGTGAACCTTTTCAGATTGTGACTCAGCTTTGCTAAAGTCCCCAATTAGAGGTGTCCAAAGCTCTTAAGCACACTTTTTTGCTTTGGATCATGACTTTAACCACTCAGTCTCAAGCTTTTCACTTGGACCTTCATGACACAAGCACATGGTTAGGGACAGCTTGATTTAGCCACTTAGGCCTGGATTTTATTTCCTTGGGCCCTCCTATCCATTGATGCTCAAAGCCTTGGATCCTTTTTACCCTTGCCTTTTGGTTTTAAGGGCTATTGGCTTTTTCTGCTTGCTTTTTGTTTTTCTTTCTATTTTTTTTGCTACTTTTTTTTCGCAAGCTTTTGCTTTTTCACTTCTTTTTCTTGCTTCAAGAATCAAATTTATGATTTTTCAGATTATCAATAACATTTCTCTTTGTTCATCATTCTTTCAAGAGCCAACAATTTTAACATTCATAAACAACAAGATAATAAATATGCACTGTTCAAGCATTCATTCAGAAAAAAAGTATTGTCACCACATCAATATAATTGATACTAATTTCAAGGACAATTTCGAAATTCATGTACTTCTTGTTCTTTTGAATTAGAAACATTTTTCATTTAAGATAGGTGAAGGATTCATGGAATTTATTTATAGCCTTAAGACATAGTTACTACATACTAATAATCATGAAGTAGAGAAATAAAACATAAACAAACATATAGCATAAAAATCGAAAAAAATAGAGAAATAAGAACAAAGAATGAGTCCACCTTAGTGATTATGGCGCTTTCTTCTTGAAGAACCAATGATGTTCTTGAGTTCTTCTATGTCTCTTCCTTGTCTTTGTTGCCCCTCCCTCATTGCTCTTTGATCTTCTCTAATTTCATGGAGAATGATGGAGTGCTCTTGATGTTCCACCCTTAATTGATCCATATTGTAACTCAAGTCTTCTAGAGAAGTGTTGAGTTATTCCCAATAATTGTTGGGAGGAAAGTGCATCCCTTGAGGCATCTCCGAGATTTCTTGGTGATGAGCTTCCTCATGCGTCTCTTGGGATCCATGAGTGGGCTCTCTTGTTTGCTCCATCCTCTTTTTAGTGATGGGCTTATCCTCCTCAATGGGGATGTCTCCTTCTATGATAATTCCAGCTGAGTAACATAGATGGAAAATAAGATGAGGAAAAGCTAGCCTTGCGATGGTGGAGGACTTTTCGGCTATTTTATAGAATTCAAGGGAGATGACTTCATGAACTTCTACTTCCTCTCCATTCATGATGCTATGAATCATGTGGCCTGATCCACAGTAACTTCGGATCGGTTGCTAGTGGGGATGATGGAGCGTTGGATGAACTCCAACCATCCTCTAGCCATATGCTTGAGGTCCAGTCTTCTTAATTGAACCGGCTTGCTTTTGGAGTCTCTTTTCCATTGAGCTCCTTCCACACATATGTCCATAAGGACTTGGTCTAACCTTTGATCAAAGTTGACCCTTCTAGTGTAGGGGTGTGCATCTTCTTGCATCATGGGCAAGTTAAATGCCAACCTTACGTTTTTCGGACTAAAATTTAAGTATTTCCCTCAAACCATTGTAAGATAATTCTTTGGATTCGGGTTCACACTTTGATCATGGTTCCTAGTGATCCATGCATTGGCATAGAACTCTTGAACCATTAAGATTCCAACTTGTTGAATGGGGTTGGTCAGAACTTCCCAATCTCTTATTTGGATCTCATGTCGGATCTCCGGATACTCATTTTTCTTGAGCTTGAAAGGGACCTCGGGGATCACCTTCTTCTTGGCTACAACATCATAGAAGTGGTCTTGATGGGCTTTGGAGATGAATCTCTCCATCTCCCATGACTCGGAGGTGGAAGCTTTTGTCTTCCCTTTCCCTTTTCTAGAGGTTTCTCCGGCCTTAGGTGCCATCAATGGTTATGGAAAAACAAAAAAAGCTATGCTTTTACCACACCAAACTTAGAATATTGCTCGCCCTCGAGCAAGAGAAGAAAGAAGAAGAAGAAGAAAATATAGAGGAAAGGGATAAGTGTGTGGTTTCGGCCAAGGTGAAGAAGAGAGGGTTGTGGTTTGTGAAAATGAAGAAGGATAGATGGGTTTATATAGTGAAGGGAGAGGGAGTAGGTTCGGCTATTTAGGATGGGTTTGGGTGGGAAAGAGATTTTGAATTTTGAAGGTAGGTGGGGTTTTTGGGGAAGAGTGGATGGATGTTAGTGGTGAAAAGGTGATGGAGAAGAGAGATTGAGGTGATTGGTGAAGGGTTTTGGGGAAGAGTGTTTATTAGGTTGTGTAAAAAAGAGAGAGAGGGTGAGTTGAGGTAGGTGGGGATCCTGTGGGGTTGACAGATCCTGAGGTGTCAAGAATTTACATTCCTGCACCAATGAGGCGTGTAAAACACCCTTTGCATGCAATCCTGGCATTCAACGCCAGATTGTTGCTTGTTTCTGGTGTTGAACACCAGCTTCATGCTTGGTTTGGGCGTTCAACGCCCATTTGCAGCATGTTTCTGGCGTTGAACGCCAGTTCCATGCTTGTTTCTGGCGTTCAGCGCCAGCTCTCCTCAGGGTGTATTCCTGGCATTTAAACGCCAGGATGTTGCTTGTTTCTGGCGTTCAACACCAGATCCATGCTTTGTTCTGGCGTTGAACGCCAGCCAAATGCTCCTTACTGGCGTTTAAATGCCAGTAAGCTCTTCCTCCATGGTGTGCTTTTTCTTCTGCTGTTTTTGATTCTGTTTTTAATTTTAGTATTTATTTTGTGACTCCACATGATCATGAACCTAATAAAACATAAAGAAGAAATAACACAAAAAATAAAATTAGATAAATAAAAATTGGGTTGCCTCCCAATAAGCGCTCCTTTAATGTCACTAGCTTGACAGTGGGCTCTCATGGAACCTCACAGGTGATCAGGTCAATGTTGTATACTCCCAACACCAAACTTAGAGTTTGGATGTGGAGATTCAACACCAAACTTAGAGTTTGGCTGTAGCCTCCCAAGACCAAACTCAGAGTTTGATTGTGGGGGCTTTGTTTGACTCTGTACTGAGAGAAGCTTTTCATGCTTCCTCTCTATTGTTAAAGAAGAACACCCTTTGGTCTTAAACACAAGGTAGTCCCCATTCAATTGAAGGACTAATTCTCCTCTGTTAACATCTATCACAGCTCCTGCTGTGGCTAGGAAAGGTCTTCCAAGGATGATGCATTCATTCTCTTCCTTCCTAGTGTCTAAGATTATGAAATCAGCAGGGATGTAAAGGCCTTCAACCTTTACCAACACGTCCTCTACTAATCCATAAGCTTGTCTTATTGACTTGTCTGCCATTTGTAATGAGAATATGGCAGGCTATACCTCAATGATCCCCAGCTTCTCCATTACAGAGAGTGGCATAAGATTTATGCCTGACCCTAGGTCACACAGAGCCTTCTCAAAGGTCATGGTGCCTATGGTACATGGTATTAAGAATTTGCCAGGATCTTGTCTCTTTTGATGTAAAGTTTGTTGAATCCATGTATCTAGTTCATTAATGAGCAAGGGAGGTTCACCTTCCCAAGTCTCATTACTAAACAATTCGGCATTCAGCTTAATGATGGCTCCTAGATGTTGAGCAACTTGCTCTTCAGTTACATTTTCATCCTCTTCAGAGGAAGAATAGTTTTCAGAGCTCATGAATGGCAGAAGGAGGTTTAATGGAATCTCTATGGTCTCTATGTGAGCCTCAGATTCTTTTAGGTTCTCAATAAGGAACTCCTTCTTGTCTGGGAGACGTCCCATGAGGTCTTCCTCATTGAGATTCATGTCCTCCCCTTCCTCTCTAGGTTCGACCATTTTGATTATATCAATGGCCTTGCACTCTCTTTTTGGATTCTCTTCAGTATTGCTTGGGAGAGTACTAGGAGGAGTTTCAGTGACTTTCTTACTCAGCTGGCCCACTTGTGCCTCCAAATTTCTTATAGAGGACCTTGTTTCACTCATGAAACTTAAAGTGGCCTTAGACAGATCAGAGGCTAAGTTTGCTAAGTTAGAAGTGCTCTGCTCAGAATTCTCTGTCTGTTGCTGAGAAGATGATGGATAAGGCTTGCTATTGCTGAGCCTATTTCTTCCACCATTATTAAAGCCTTGTTGAGGCTTTTGTTGATCATTCCATGAGAAATTTGGATGATTTCTCCATGATGAATTATAGGTGTTTCCATAAGGTTCACCCATATAATTTACCTCTGCTATTGCAGGGTTCTCAGGATCATAAGCTTCTTCTTCAAAAGATGCCTCTTTAGTACTATTGGATGCATTTTGCCATCCATTCAGACTTTGAGAAATTATGTTGACTTACTGAGTCAACATTTTATTCTAAGCCAATATGGCATTCAGAGCATCAATTTCAAGAACTTCCTTCCTCTGAGGCATCCCATTATTCACAAAATTCCTCTCAGAAGTGTACATGAACTAGTTATTTGCAACCATGTCAATAAGTTCTTGAGCTTCTGCAGGCATTTTCTTTAGGTGAATGAATCCACCTGCAGAATGGTCCAGTGACATCTTAGAGAATTCAGATAGACCATAATAGAATATATCCAAAATGGTCCATTCAGAAAGCATGTGAGAAGGACACCTTTTGGTCATCTGCTTGTATCTTTCCCAAGCTTCATAGAGGGATTCACCATCTTTTTGTTTGAAGGTCTGAACATCCACTCTGAGCTTGCTCAGCTTTTGAGGAGGAAAGAACTTAGCCAAGAAGGCCGCGACCAGCTTATCCCATGAGTCCAGGCTATCTTTAGGTTGTGAATCCAACCATATTCTAGCTCTGTCTCTTACAGCAAAGGGAAAAGCATGAGCCTTAAACTTCAGGATCTACTCTATTAGTCTTAACAGTCTCACAGATCTGCAAGAACTCAGTTAAAAACTGGTAGGGATCTTCTGATGAAAGTCCATGGAACTTGCAGTTCTGTTGCAGTAGAGCAACTAGTTGAGGTTTCAGCTCAAAGTTATTTGCTCCAATAGCAGGGATTGAGATGCTTCTTCCATCAAACTTGGAAGTAGGTGTAGTATAATCACTAAGCATCCTCCTTGCATTATTATTTTTGGCTGCCATCTCCTCTTCTTTTTCGAAAGTTTCTGTAAGGTTATCTCTGTATTGTTGTAATTTAGCTTCTCTTAGTTTCCTCTTCAGAGTCCTTTCAGGTTCAGGATCTGCCTCAACAAGAATGTTCTTGTCCTTGCTCCTGCTCATATGAAAAAGAAGGGAACAAAAAATAATAATAGGGATTCTCTTTACCACAATAGAGAAATTCCTTTATGTTAGTAGAAGAAGAAGGGAATAGAAGAAGGAAAAGGTAAGAATCCAAACACAAGGGTGAAGATAGGTTCAGATTCTTGAGATGAAGAGAAGTGTTAGTAAATAAATAAATAAATAAATAAATAAATAGAATAGGATGAGAGAAGGAGAAATTCGAAAATAAATTTTGAAAAAGAGGGAGGTAATTTTTGAAATTAGGGAGAGGAAAGTAGTTAGGTGGTTTTGAAAAAGATAAAATATAGTTAAAACAAACAAAAAGTCAACTAGTTAGTTGAAAAAGATTTGAAATTTAATTTTGAAAAGATAAGAAGTTGGAAGATATTTTGAAATCAAAATTGTTTTGAAAAAGATAAAATTTTGAAAAAGAATTGATTTTTAATATTAAAATTTGATTACTTGACTAACAAGAAACTATAAGATATGATTCTAGAATTTAAAGATTGAACCTTTCTTAATGAGAAAGTAACGAACATCAAATTTTTGAATCAATCACATTAATTGTTAGTAAAGTTTTCAAAACTTTGAAATAAAGATAAGAAAAAGATTTTGAAAATAAATTTTAAAAATTTCAAAAATAATAAAAAATAAAAAAGATTTGATTTTTGAAAAAGATTTTGAAAATATAAAATTTTTAAATTTGAAAATTTGACTTGACTTGTAAGAAATAGCTAAGTTTTAAAAATTTTTGACCAAGTCAACTCAAATTTTTGAAATTTTGAGAGAAATAAGGAATAGATATATTTTTTTCATTTTTGAATTTTTAATGATGAGAGGGAAAAACAACAAAAATGACTCACAACATGAAAATTATGAATCAAAACACATGATGCATGCAAGAACACTATGAATGTCAAGATGAACACCAAGAACACTTTGAAGATCATGATGAAGATCAAGAACATATTTTTGAAAAAATTTTGATGCAACGAAAACATGCAGGACACCAAACTTAGAAATCTTTAATTCTTAGACACTATGAATGCAAAAATGCACATGAAAAACATCATACAACACAAAACAAGAAAATTTAAAGATCAAACAAGAAGACTTACCAAGAACAACTTGAAGATCATGAAGAACACTATGAATGCATGAATTTTTGAAAAATGCAAGAACAAGATGAATATGCACTTGACACCAAACTTAAAACATGACACAAGACTCAAACAAGAATCACAAAATATTTTTGGTTTTTTATGTTTTTATGATTTTTTTTGTATTTTCTTTTATTTTTTTTTTCGAAAAACATATAGGAAAAAGAAAATAAGAATTTCAAAAATTTTTAAGAAGAATTCCAGGAAGCCTCAATCCAAAAGAATTTGGATATGGATTTACAGCCAGCCAGGCTTCAACTTGTTACATGAAACTCTAGAATCCATCCTTAAAAATTCTGAAGTCATAGAATAATTTATTTTTTTTTTTGAAAATAGGGATAAATTTTTATAAAAAAAAGTTTTTGAAAAGAAAATTACCTAATCTGAGCAACAAGACGAACCGTCAGTTGTCCAAACTCGAACAATCCCCGGCAACGGCGCCAAAAACTTGATAGGTAAAATTTTGATTTCTAATAATGGCATTCATGTTCGTTCTCTCCCTGGTAATGGTGCCAAAAACTTGGTGCATGATACCATGGTCCAAGCATAACTTCACAACTTCGCACAACTAACCAGCAAGTGCACTGGGTCGTCCAAGTAATAAACCTTACGTGAGTAAGGGTCGATCCCATGGAGATTGTTGGTATGAAGCAAGCTATGGTCATCTTGTAAATCTCAGTTAGGCGGATAATAAATGATTATGGAGTTTTCGAATAATAATAATAATAATAATAATAATAATAATAATAATAATAATAATAATAATAATAATAATAATAATAATAATAATAATAATAAATAAACAGAAAATAAAGATAGAAATATGGTGCACGAAATTGTGATCACTACAACTTCGCACAACTAACCAGCAAGTGCACTGGGTCGTCCAAGTAATAAACCTTACGCGAGTAAGGGTCGATCCCACGGAGATTGTTGGTATGAAGCAAGCTATGGTCACCTTGTAAATCTTAGTCAGGCAGACTCAAATGGTTATAGATGAAATATGAATAAAACATAAAGATAAAGATAGAGATACTTATGTATATCATTGGTGAGAGCTTCAGATAAGCGTATGAAGATGCTTTGTCCCTTTCGTCTCTCTGCTTTCCTACTGTCTTCATCCAATCCTTCTTACTCCTTTCCATGGCAAGCTTATGCAAGGGTTTCACCGTTGTCAGTGGCTACCTCCCATCCTCTCAGTGGAAATGTTCAACGCACCCTGTCACGGCACGGCTATCCATCTGTCGGTTCTCAATCAGGCCGAAATAGAATCCAGTGATTCTTTTGCGTCTGTCACTAACGCCCCGCCCTCAGGAGTTTGAAGCACGTCACAGTCATTCAATCATTGAATCCTACTCAGAATACCACAGACAAGGTTAGACCTTCCGGATTCTCTTGAATGCCGCCATCAGTTCTTGCCTATACCACGAAGACTCTGATCTCACGGAATGGCTGGCTCGTTTGTCAGGCGAGCGCTCGGTTGTCAGGCGATCAACCATGCATCGTGTATCAGGAATCCAAGAGATATTCACCCAATCTAAGGTAGAACGGAGGTGGTTGTCAGTCACACGTTCATAGATGAGAATGATGATGAGTGTCACGGATCATCACATTCATCAAGTTGAAGAACAAGTGATATCTTGGAACAAGAACAAGCGGAATTGAATAGAAGAACAATAGTAATTGCATTAATACTCGAGGTACAGCAGAGCTCCACACCTTAATCTATGGTGTGTAGAAACTCCACCGTTGAAAATACATAAGAACAATAGTGATCATTGGTTTTGGTCCCAGAGAGGGAACCAGAAAAACCAAGATTAAAATACAATAGAAAAAGGTCCTATATATAGAGAACTAGTAGCCTAGGGTTTACAGAGATGAGTAAATGACATAAAAATCCACTTCCGGGCCCACTTGGTGTGTGCTTGGGCTGAGCAATGAAGCATTTTCGTGTAGAGACTCTTCTTGGAGTTAAACGCCAGCTTTTGTGCCAGTTTGGGCGTTTAACTCCCATTTTGGTGCCAGTTCCGGCGTTTAACGCTGGGAAATCTGAAGGTGACTTTGAACGCCGGTTTGGGCCATCAAATCTTGGGCAAAGTATGGACTATCATATATTGCTGGAAAGCCCAGGATGTCTACTTTCCAACGCCGTTGAGAACACGCTAATTGGGCTTCTGTAGCTCCAGAAAATCCACTTCGAGTGCAGGGAGGTCAGAATCCAACAGCATCTGCAGTCCTTTTCAGTCTCTGGATCAGATTTTTGCTCAGGTCCCTCAATTTCAGCCAGAAAATACCTGAAATCACAGAAAAACACACAAACTCATAGTAAAGTCCAGAAAAGTGAATTTTAACTAAAAACTAATAAAAATATACTAAAAACTCAACTCAAACTACTAAAAACATACTAAAAACAATGCCAAAAAGCGAACAAATTATCCGCTCATCACAACACCAAACTTAAATTGTTGCTTGTCCCCAAGCAACTGAAAATCAAATAAGATAAAAAGAAGAGAATATGCAATGAATTCCAAAAACATCTATGAAGATCAGTATCAATTAGATGAGCGGGACTTTTAGCTTTTTGCTTCTGAACAGTTTTGGCATCTCACTCTATCCTTTGAAATTCAGAATGATTGGCTTCTTTAGGAACTCAGAATCCAGATAGTGTTATTGATTCTCCTAGTTAAGTATGATAATTCTTGAACACAGCTACTTATTGAGTCTTGGCTGTGGCCCAAAGCACTCTGTCTTCCAGTATTACCACCGGATACATACATGCCACAGACACATAATTGGGTGAACCTTTTCAGATTGTGACTCAGCTTTGCTAAAGTCCCCAATTAGAGGTGTCCAGGGTTCTTAAGCACACTCTTTTTGCCTTGGATCACAACTTTATTTCTTTCTTTTTCTTTCTTTTTTTCTTTTTTTTTCGTTTTTTTTTGTATTCACTGCTTTTTCTTGCTTCAAGAATCATTTTTATGATTTTTCAGATCCTCAGTAACATGTCTCCTTTTTCATCATTCTTTCAAGAGCCAACATTCATGAACCACAAATTCAAAAGATATATGCACTGTTTAAGCATACATTCAGAAAACAAAAGTGTTGCCACCACATCAAAATAATCAATTTGTTATAAAATTCAAAATTCATACAATTCTTCTCTTTTTCAATTAAGAACATTGTTTATTTAAGAAAGGTGATGGATTCATAGGACATTCATAACTTTAAGGCATAGACACTAAGACACTAATGATCACAAGACACAAACATAGATAAACATAAGCACTAAAATTCGAAAAAGCAGAAAAAAATAAAGAACAAGGAGATTAAAGAACGGGTCCACCTTAGTGATGGCGGCTTGTTCTTCCTCTTGAAGGTCTTATGGAGTGCTTGAGCTCCTCAATATCTCTTCCTTGCCTTTGTTGCTCCTCTCTCATGATTCTTTGATCTTCTCTAATTTCATGGAGGAGGATGGAATGTTCTTGGTGCTCCACCCTTAGTTGTCCCATGTTGGAACTCAATTCTCCTAGGGAGGTATTCAGTTGCTCCCAATAGTCTTGTGGAGGAAAGTGCATCCCCTGAGGCATCTCAGGGATCTCATGATGAGAGGGGTCTCTTGTTTGCTCCATCCTTTTCTTAGTGATGGGCTTATCCTCATCAATGGGGGTGTCTCCTTCTATGTCAACTCCAACTGAATAACAGAGGTGACAAATGAGGTGAGGAAAGGCTAACCTTGCCAAGGTGGAGGACTTGTCTGCCACCTTATAGAGTTCTTGGGCTATGACCTCATGAACTTCTACTTCTTCTCCAATCATGATGCTATGGATCATGATGGCTCGGTCTAGAGTAACTTCGGACCGGTTGCTAGTGGGAATGATTGAGCATTGGATAAACTCCAACCATCCTCTAGCCACGGGCTTGAGGTCATGCCTTCTTAGTTGAACCGGCTTCCCTCTTGAATCTCTCTTCCATTGGGCGCCCTCTTCATAAATATCAGTGAGGACTTGGTCCAACCTTTGATCAAAGTTGACCCTTCTTGTGTAAGGATGTTCATCTCCTTGCATCATAGGCAAGTTGAATGCCAACCTTACATTTTCCGGACTAAAATCCAAGTATTTCCCCCGAACCATAGTAAGCCAATTCTTTGGATCCGGGTTCACACTTTGATCATGGTTCTTGGTGATCCATGCATTGGCATAGAACTCTTGAACCATCAAGATTCCAACTTGTTGAATGGGGTTGGTGAGAACTTCCCAACCTCTTCTTCGGATCTCATGTCGGATCTCCGGATATTCACTCTTTTTGAGTGAAAAAGGAACTTCGGGGATCACCTTCTTCAAGGCCACAACTTCATAGAAGTGGTCTTGATGCACCCTTGAGATAAATCTCTCCATCTCCCATGACTCGGAGGTGGAAGCTTTTGCCTTCCCTTTCCTCTTTCTAGAGGTTTCTCCGGCCTTGGATGCCATAAATGGTTATGGAAAAACAAAAAGCAATGCTTTTACCACACCAAACTTAAAAGGTTTGCTCGTCCTCGAGCAAAAGAAGAAAGAAAAGAGTAGAAGAAGAAGAAATGAGGAAGAAGGGGATGGCTTTGTGTTCGGCCAAAGAGAGAGAGAAGTGGTGTGTAGGTTGTGTGAAAATGAAGGAGTGAAGAAGGGTTTATATAGGAGAGGGGGGCTCATGGTTCGGTCATGTATGGGTGGGTTTGGGAGGGAAAGTGGTTTGAATTTGAAGGGTGAGGTAGGTGGGGTTTTATGAAGGATGGATGTGAGTGGTGAAGAGAAGATGGGATTTGATAGGTGAAGGGTTTTTGGGGAAGAGGTATGGAAGTGATTGGTGAATGGGCGAAGAAGAAAGAGGGTGGTGGGGTAGGTGGGGATCCTGTGGGGTCCACAGATCCTGAGGTGTCAAGGAAAAGTCATCCCTGCACCAAATGGCATGCAAAATCACGTTTTGAGCCAATTCTGGCGTTAAACGCCGGGCTGGTGCCCATTTCTGGCGTTTAACGCCAGGTTCTTGCCCTTTCCTGGCGTTTAACGCCAGTCTGGTGCCCCTTTCTGGCATTAAACGCCCAGAATGGTGCCAGACTGGGCGTTAAACGCCCACCTGCTAGCCTTACTGGCGTTTAAACGCCAGTAGGTTCTTCCTCCAGGGTGTGCTATTTTTCTTCCTGTTTTTCATTCTGTTTTTGCTTTTTCAATTGATTTTGTGACTTCTCATGATCATCATCCTACAAAATAAAATAAAATAACAAAGAAAAATATAAAATATAACATTGGGTTGCCTCCCAACAAGCGCTTCTTTAATGTCAGTAGCTTGACAGAGGGCTCTCATGGAGCCTCATATATGCTCAGAGCAATGTTGGAACCTCCCAACACCAAACTTAGAGTTTGAATGTGGGGGTTCAACACCAAACTTAGAGTTTGGCTGTGGCCTCCCAACACCAAACTTAGAGTTTGACTGTGGGGGCTCTGTTTGACTCTGATTTGAGAGAAGCTCTTCATGCTTCCTCTCCATGGTGACAGAGGGGTATCCTTGAGCCTTAAACACAAGGGATTCTTCATTCACTTGAATGATCAGTTCACCTCTGTCAACATCAATCACAGCCTTTGCTGTGGCTAGGAAGGGTCTGCCAAGGATGATGGATTCATCCATGCATTTCCCAGTCTCTAGGACTATGAAATCAGTAGGGATGTAATGGTCTTCAACTTTTACCAGAACATCCTCTACAAGTCCATAAGCTTGTTTTCTTGAATTGTCTGCCATCTCTAGTGAGATTCTTGCAGCTTGTACCTCAAAGATCCCTAGCTTCTCCATTACAGAGAGAGGTATGAGGTTTACACTTGACCCTAAGTCACACAGAGCCTTCTTGAAGGTCATGGTGCCTATGGTACAAGGTAGTGAAAACTTCCCAGGGTCTTGTCTCTTTTGAGGTAATTTCTGCCTAGACAAGTCATCCAGTTCTTTGGTGAGCAAAGGAGGTTCATTCTCCCAAGTCTCATTTCCAAATAACTTGTCATTTAGCTTCATGATTGCTCCAAGGTATCTAGCAACTTGCTCTTCAGTGACATACTCATCCTCTTCAGAGGAGGAATACTCATCAGAGCTCATGAAAGGCAGAAGTAAGTCCAATGGAATCTCTATGGTCTCATTTTGAGCCTCAGATTCCCATGGTTCCTCATTGGGGAACTTAGTGGAGGTCAGTGCACGCCCATTGAAGTCTTCTTCAGTGGCGTTCACTTCCTCTCCTTCCTCTCCAAATTCGGCCATGTTGATGGCCTTGCACTCTCCTTTTGGATTTTCTTCTGTGTTGCTTGGGAGAGTACTTGGAGGGAGTTCAGTAACTTTCTTGCTCAGCTGTCCCACTTGTGCCTCCAAATTCCTAATGGAGGATCTTGTTTCAGTCATGAAACTTTGAGTGGTTTTGATTAGATCAGAGACCATGGTTGCTAAGTCAGAGGTGTTCTATTTAGAACTCTCTGTCTGTTGCTGAGAAGATGATGGAAAAGGCTTGCCATTGCTAAACCTGTTTCTTCCACCATTATTGTTGTTGAAACCTTGTTGAGGTCTTTCTTGATTCTTCCATGAGAAATTTGGATGATTTCTCCATGAAGAATTATAGGTGTTTCCATAGGGTTCTCCTAGGTAATTCACCTCTTCCATTGAAGGGTTCTCAGGATCATAAGCTTCTTCCTCAGATGAAGCATCCTTAGTACTGCTTGGTGCATTTTGCATTCCAGACAGACTTTGAGAAATCAAATTGACTTGTTGAGTCAATATCTTGTTTTGAGCCAGAATGGCATTCAGAGTATCAATCTCAAGAACTCCTTTCTTCTGACTTGTCCCATTGTTCACAGGATTCCTTTCAGAAGTGTACATGAATTGGTTATTTGCAACCATTTCAATTAGCTCTTGAGCTTCTGTAGGCATCTTCTTCAGATGAAGAGATCCTCCAGCAGAGCTATCCAAAGACATCTTGGATAGTTCAGACATACCATCATAGAAAATACCTATGATGCTCCATTCAGAAAGCATGTCAGATGGACATTTTCTGATCAATTGTTTGTATCTTTCCCAAGCTTCATAGAGGGATTCTCCATCCTTCTGTCTGAAGGTTTGGACTTCCACTCTAAGCTTACTCAATTTTTGAGGTGGAAAGAACTTTGCCAAGAAGGCATTGACTAGCTTTTCCCATGAGTCCAGGCTTTCTTTAGGTTGTGAGTCCAACCATGTCCTAGCTCTGTCTCTTACAGCAAAGGGGAATAGCATAAGTCTGTAGACCTCAGGGTCAACCCCATTAGTCTTGACAGTGTCACAGATTTGCAAGAATTCAGCTAAGAACTGATGAGGATCTTCCAATGGAAGTCCATGGAACTTGCAATTCTGTTGCATTAGAGAAACTAATTGAGGCTTAAGCTCAAAGTTGTTTGCTCCAATGGCAGGGATAGAGATGCTTCTCCCATAGAAGTCGGGAGTAGGTGCAGTAAAGTCACCCAGCACCTTCCTTGCATTGTTGGCATTGTTGTTGTTTTCGGCTGCCATGGTTTCTTCTTCCTTGAAGATTTCTGTTAGGTCCTCTATAGAGAGTTGTGCCTTAGCTTCTCTTAGCTTTCGCTTCAAGGTCCTTTCAGGTTCAGGGTCAGCTTCAACAAGAATGCCTTTGTCTTTGCTCCTGCTCATATGAAAGAGAAAAGAACAAGAAAATATGGAATCCTCTATGTCACAGTGTAGAGATTCCTTGAGGTGTCAGAGAAGAAGAAAAATAGAAAGAAGAAGGAGAAGAATTCGAACTTAGTCAGAGAGAGTTTGAATTGTGCATTGAGAAGGAGTGGTATTCCATAAATAGAAGGATGTGAGAAGAGAGGAAGAAATTTTCGAAAATTAAGTGAAAGATTTTGAAAACATTTTGAAAAACTTTAATTGATTTTCGAAAACCAAGAGTGGGAGAGAAATCAAGTAATTTTTGAAAAAGATTTTGAAATTAGAAATCAAAAAGATTTGATTGAAAACTATTTTGAAAAAGATGAGGTTAAGAAGATATGATTGGTTTTAAAAAAAATATGTGATTGAGAAGATATGATTTGAAAACAATTTTAAAAAGATTTGATTTTAAAAATTAATAACTTGGCTATCAAGAAAAGATATGATTCAAACATTAAACCTTTCTCAACATAAAAGGCAACATACTTGAAATGTTGAATCAAATCATTAATTGATAGCAAGTATCTTTGAAAAAAGAAAGAAATTGATTTTGAAAACATTTGATTGAAAAGATATGATTTGAAAAAGATTTGATTTTGAAAAACTTTGAAAACTTGAAAAAAATTGATTTGAAAACAAAATCCTCCCCCTTGTGCCATCCTGGCGTTAAACGCCCAGAATGGTGCACATTCTGGCGTTTAACGCCCAATGCACTACCTTTTTGGGCGTTAAACGCCCAACCAGGTACCCTGGCTAGCGTTTAAACGCCAGTCTGTCCTTCTTCACTGGGCGTTTTGAACGCCCAGCTTTTTCTGTGTAATTTCTCTGCTGCATGTTCTGAATCTTCAGTTCCCTGTACTATTAACTTGAAAATAGAACCAAGATCAAATAAACAATGCATGAAAGACACCAAACTTAAAATAAGACACTAGACTCAAACAAGAAACATAAAATATTTTTTTGGTTTTTAGGGTTTTGTAATTTTTTTGTGCTTTTTCGAAAATTATATGAAAATAGAAAATAAAGGTTTCAGAATTCTTAATTTGAATTCTAGGAATCATTGCAATGCTAGTCTAAGACTTCGGTCCAGGAATTAGACATGGCTTCACAGCCAGCCAAGCTTTCAAAGAAAGCTTCGGTCCAAAACACTAGACATGGCCAATGGCCAGCCAAGCCTCAGCAGATCATTGCTCCAACAGCAAGATTGATAGAAATTATCAAGCTCTTGTGATGATCAGTTGAAACCTCGGTCCAATAAGATTAGACATGGCTTCACAGCCAGCCAGACTTCAACAGATCATCATGAAACACTAGAATTCATTCTTAAGAACTCTGAAGAAAAATACCTAATCTAAGCAACAAGATGAACCGTCAGTTGTCCATACTCGAAACAATCCCCGGCAACGGCGCCAAAAACTTGGTGCACGAAATTGTGATCACTACAACTTCGCACAACTAACTAGCAAGTGCACTGGGTCGTCCAAGTAATAAACCTTACGCGAGTAAGGTTCGATCCCACGGAGATTGTTGGTATGAAGCAAGCTATGGTCACCTTGTAAATCTTAGTCAGGCAGACTCAAATGGTTATAGATGAAATATGAATAAAACATAAAGATAAAGATAGAGATACTTATGTATATCATTGGTGAGAGCTTCAGATAAGCGTATGAAGATGCTTTGTCCCTTCCGTCTCTCTGCTTTCCTACTGTCTTCATCCAATCATTCTTACTCCTTTCCATGGCAAGCTTATGCAAGGGTTTCACCGTTGTCAGTGGCTACCTCCCATCCTCTCAGTGGAAATGTTCAACGCACCCTGTCACGGCACGGCTATCCATCTGTCGGTTCTCAATCAGGCCGAAATAGAATCCAGTGATTCTTTTGCGTCTGTCACTAACGCCCCGCCCTCAGGAGTTTGAAGCACGTCACAGTCATTCAATCATTGAATCCTACTCAGAATACCACAGACAAGGTTAGACCTTCCGGATTCTCTTGAATGCCGCCATCAGTTCTTGCCTATACCACGAAGACTCTGATCTCACGGAATGGCTGGCTCGTTTGTCAGGCGAGCGCTCGGTTGTCAGGCGATCAACCATGCATCGTGTATCAGGAATCCAAGAGATATTCACCCAATCTAAGGTAGAACGGAGGTGGTTGTCAGTCACACGTTCATAGATGAGAATGATGATGAGTGTCACGGATCATCACATTCATCAAGTTGAAGAACAAGTGATATCTTGGAACAAGAACAAGCGGAATTGAATAGAAGAACAATAGTAATTGCATTAATACTCGAGGTACAGCAGAGCTCCACACCTTAATCTATGGTGTGTAGAAACTCCACCGTTGAGAATTCATAAGAACAATAGTGATCATTGGTTTTGGTCCCAGAGAGGGAACCAGAAAAACCAAGATTAAAATACAATAGAAAAAGGTCCTATATATAGAGAACTAGTAGCCTAGGGTTTACAGAGATGAGTAAATGACATAAAAATCCACTTCCGGGCCCACTTGGTGTGTGCTTGGGCTGAGCAATGAAGCATTTTCGTGTAGAGACTCTTCTTGGAGTTAAACGCCAGCTTTTGTGCCAGTTTGGGCGTTTAACTCCCATTTTGGTGCCAGTTCCGGCGTTTAACGCTGGGAAATCTGAAGGTGACTTTGAACGCTGGTTTGGGCCATCAAATCTTGGGCAAAGTATGGACTATCATATTTTGCTGGAAAGCCCAGGATGTCTACTTTCCAACGCTCTTGAGAGCGCGCTAATTGGGCTTCTGTAGCTCCAAAAAATCCACTTCGAGTGCAGGGAGGTCAGAATCCAACAGCATCTGCAGTCCTTTTCAGTCTCTGGATCAGATTTTTGCTCAGGTCCCTCAATTTCAGCCAGAAAATACCTGAAATCACAGAAAAATACACAAACTCATAGTAAAGTCCAGAAAAGTGAATTTTAACTAAAAACTAATAAAAATATACTAAAAACTCAACTCAAACTACTAAAAACATACTAAAAACAATGCTAAAAAGCGTACAAATTATCCGCTCATCAAAATACTTATGTAAATCATTGGTGGGAATTTCAGATAGGCGTATGAAGATGCTATGCTCCTTTTGAATCTCTGCTTTCCTATTGCCTTCATCCAATCCTTCTTACTCCTTTCCATGGCAAGCTGTATGTAGGGCATCACTGTTGTCAATGGCTACATCCTATCCTCTTAGTGAAAAAGGTCCAAATGCTCTGTCACGGCATGACTAATCATCTGTCGGTTCTCGATCATGTCGGCATTGAATCCATTGGTTCTTTTGCGTTTGTCATCACGCCCAACAATCGCGAGTTTGAAGCTCGTCACAGTCATTCAATCCCTGAATCCTACTCGGAATACCACAGACAAGGTTTAGATTTTCTGGATTCTCATGAATGCCGCCATCAATTCTAGCTTATACCACGAAGACTCTGATTAAGGAATCCAAGAGATATGCGCTCGGTCTAAGGTAGAACGGGGGTGATTGTCAGTCACGCGTTCATAGGTGAGAATGATGATGAGTGTCACGGATCATGACATTCATCATGGTGAAGTGCAACGAATATCTTAGAACAGGAATAAACTGAATTGAATAGAAAATAGTAGTAATTGCATTAAAACTTGAGGTATAGCAGAGCTCCACACCCTTAATCTATGGTGTGTAGAAACTCCACCGTTGAAAATACATAAGTGATGGTCCAGGCATGGCCGAATGGCCAGCCCCCATAAACGTGATCAATAATCTCCTAAGATGAATAATAGAATAAAACTGAGACCTAAGATATCTAATATAATAGTAAAATGTCCTATTTACACTAGACTAGCTACTAGGATTTACAGAAGTAAGTAATTGATGCAGAAATCCACTTTCGGGGCCCACTTGGTGTGTGCTTGGGCTGAGCTTGAGCTTTACACGTGTAGAGGCTCCTTTTGGAGTTGAACGCCAAGTTGTAACATATTTTTGGCGTTCAACTCTGGATCGTGACGTGTTTCTAGCATTTGATTCCAGAATGCAGCATGGAACTGGCGTTGAGCGCCAGTTTACATCGTCTAATCTCGAATAAAGTATAAACTATTATATATTTCTGGAAAGCGCTGGATGTCTACTTTCTAACGCCGTTGAGAGCGCGCCATTTGGAGTTCTGTAGCTCTAGAAAATCCATTTCGAGTGAAGGGATGTCAGAATCCAACAGCATCAGCAGTCCTTTGTCAGCCTTCTTATTAGAGTTTTGGTCAGGTCCTTCAATTTCAGCCAGAAAATACCTGAAATTACAGAAAAACACCCAAACTCATAGTAAAGTCCAGAAATGTGAATTTAGCATAAAAACTAATGAAAACATCCCTAAAAGTAGCTAGATCCTACTAAAAACTACCTAAAAACAATGCCAAAAAGCGTATAAATTATCCGCTCATCAAGGAGCTATGCTGATTCTTTCTAACATTATGTGCATGTGTTTCTACGTAGAAAATAGCCATAAGGAGAAGAATATATTGGTGACATTCTCATTTTCTTTGTCTTTAAGGCTTATATATTTATGTATATATATTGATAGCTCTTTTATATTTATGTATATATATTGATAGTTCTCATTTGCTGGTAGTGTGGCTAATACAATTTAAAAAATTATGGATAATTTAGTTGTATTCTGTTCTGAGTGGAGGTGCTAATGAACCAGTAGATTAATTTGGATGACTGGTACACGAAATCGTGATACACAACTTCGTGCAGCTGACTAGCAAGTGCACTGGGTCGTCCAAGTAATGCCTTGCGTGAGTAAGGTCGATCCCACGGAGATTTCCGGCTTGAAGCAAGCTATGGTTGTCTTGTAACTCTTAGTCAGTCGATTAATGATAAAAACAATTTTTGTTTACAAAGAATGAATAACATGAAATAAAAAGTACTTGTGATTCAGTAATGAGGAACAGGTTGAGGTTTTGGAGATGCTCTGTCTTCTGTATCTCTGCTTTCCTACTGTTGTCTTCTTCACGCATGCAAGGTTCCTTCCATGGCAAGCTGTATGTTGGTGGATCACCGTTGTCAATTGCTACCATCTGTCCTCTCAGTGAAAATGGTCTAACTACGGGTTACGTAGGGCTAATCATCTGTCGGTTCTCACTCGTGCTGGAATAGGATCCATTGATCCTTTTGCACACTGTCACTGCGCCTAAGATTTGTGAGTTTGAAGCTCGTCACAGTCACCCCTTCCCAGATCCTACTCGGAATACCACAGACAAGGTTTAGACTTTCTGGATCTCAAGAGTGCTGCTAATTGGTTCTAGCTTATACCACGAAGACTCTGGTTTCACATATTTGAACGCTCTGTTATCAGGAGAGGCAATCAAACTCGTGAACCAGGAACCCAAGAGATACACACTCAATCTAAGGTAGAACAGAAGTGATTGTCAGGCACGCGTTCATAAGTTGAGAATGGTGATGAGTGTCAAGGATCAACACATTCATCAAGTTGAAGTACGAATGAATATCTTAGAATAGAAACAAGCGTGATTGAATAGAAAACAAAAATAATTGCATTAATCCATCGAGACACAGCAGAGCTCCTCACCCCCAACCATGGGGTTTAGAGACTCATGCCGTAGAAGATACAAATTCAGATGTAAAATGTCATGAGGTACAAAATGAATCTCTAAAAGTAGTTTTTATACTAAACTAGTAACCTATGTTTACAGAAAATGGGTAAACTAAGATAGATAGTGCAAAAATTTATTTTCGGGGCCCACTTGGTGTGTGTTTGGGCTGATCATTGAAGCTTTCACGTGTAGAGGCTATTCCTAGCATTAAACGCCATCTTTGATGCTAGTTTGGGCGTTTAACTCCAACTTTTATGCAGTTCTAGCGTTTAACGCCAGAAAAGGGTAAAAGTTGGCGTTAAAACGCCAGCTTGCGCTATCAAATCTCGGGCAAAGTATGGACTATTATACATTGCGGATGGTGGACGAAATTGTGATCAACAATATTGGCTCTTTGGTATGTGCATTTATTAACTCAACATTTTCTTTCCACAACTCCATTCAACTAACCAGCAAGTGTACTGGGTCGTCCAAGTAATAAACCTTACGTGAGTAAGGGTTGATCCCACAGAGATTGTTGGTATGAAGCAAGCTATGGTCACCTTGTAAATCTCAGTTAGACAGATTAAATTGATTCATGATAGGTTCGAAAATTAGTAATAAACAGAAAAAAAAATAGGATAGAAATACTTATGTAAATCAATAGTGGGAATTTCAGAAAGGCGTATGGAGATGCTGTGCTCCTCTTGAATCTCTACTTTCTTATTACATTCATCCAATCCTTCTTACTCCTTTCCATGGCAAGCTGTATGTAGGGCATCACCGTCGTCAATGGCTACTTTTCATCCTCTCGGGAAAATGGTCCTATGCGCTGTCACTGCATGGCTAATCGTCTGGAGGCATCACCCTTGTCGATGGCTACATCCCATCCTCTCAGTGAAAATGGTCCAAATGCTCTGTCACGGCACGTCTAATCATCTGTCGGTTCTCAATCAGGT
Source organism: Arachis stenosperma (assembly GCF_014773155.1). Taxonomy (NCBI): domain Eukaryota; kingdom Viridiplantae; phylum Streptophyta; class Magnoliopsida; order Fabales; family Fabaceae; genus Arachis; species Arachis stenosperma. The sequence goes on along the minus strand of NC_080379.1, from coordinate 100,077,517 downwards.
TGGAATAGAATCCCTTGATTCTTTTGCGTCTGTCACTAATGCCCAGCCTTCAGGAGTTTAAAGCTCGTCACGGTCATTCAATACCGGAATCCTACTCGGAATACCACAGACAAGGTTAGACTTTCCAGATTCCCGGAATCTTACTCGGAATACCACAGACAAGGTTAGACTTTCCGGATTCCCATGAATACCGCCATCTATCTAGCTTATACCACGAAGATTCTGTTGGGGAATCTAAGAGATATGCGCCCGGCCTAAGGTAGAACGGAAGTGGTTGTCAGTCACGTGCGTTCATAGGTGAGAATGATGATGAGTGTCACGGATCATCACATTCATCAATTTGAAGTGCAACGTATATCTTTGAATAAGAATAAAAGAGAATTGAATAGAAAGTAATGGTAATTGTATTGAAACTTGAGGTACAGCAGAGCTCCACACCCTTAATTTATGGTGTGTAGAAACTCCACCGTTGAAAATACATAAGTGAAAGGTTCAGGCATGGCTGAATGGCCAGCCCCCTAAAAATGTGATCAATAGCCTCTTAAGATGAAGAATAAAACAAAACTGAGACCAAAGATGTCTAATACAATAGTAACTTATCCTATTTATACTAGATTAGCTACTAGGGTTTACATGAGTAAGTAATTGATGTATAAATCCACTTCCAGGGCCCACTTGGTGTATGTTTGGGCTGAGCTTGATCTATCCACGAGCTGAGGCTTCTCTTGGAGTTGAACGCCGAGTTATAGCGTGTTTCTGGCGTTCAACTCCGGGTTATGACGTGTTTCTGGCGTTTAACTCCAGACAGCAGCATGTACTTGGCGTTGAGCGCCACTTTACGTCGTCGATTCCTGAATAAAGTATAGACTATTATATATTGCTGGAAATCTCTGGATGTCTATTTTCCAACGCCGTTAAGAGTGCGCCATTTCGAGTTCTGTAGCTCCAGAAAATGCATTTCGAGTGCAGGGAGGTCAGAATCCAACAGCATCAGCAGTCCTTTTGTCAGCCTTTTTCAGAGTTTTGCTTAAGTCCCTTAATTTCAGCCAGAAATTACCCGAAATCATAGAAAAGCACACAAACTCATAGTAAAGTCCAGAAATGTGAATTTAATATAAAAACTAATGAAAACATCCCTAAAAGTAGCTTGAAGTCACTAAAAACTACCTAAAAATAATGCCAAAAAGCGTATAAATTATCCGCTCATCACAACACCAAACTTAAATTGTTGCTTGTCCCCAAGCAACTGAAAATCAATTAGGATAAAAAGAAGAGAATGTACTATAAATTCCAAAATATCAATGAATATTAATTATAATTAGATGAGCGGGACTTGTAGCTTTTTGCTTCTGAACAGTTTTGGCATCTCACTTTTTCCTTTGAAGTTTAGAATGATTGGCATCTCACTTAATTATAATTAGTGTTATTGACTTTCCTAGTTAAGCATGTTGATTCTTGAACACAGCTACTTATGAGTCTTGGCCGTGGCCCTAAGCACTTTGTTTTCCAGTATTACCACCGGATACATAAATGCCACAGACACATAACTGGGTGAACCTTTTCAGATTGTGACTTAGCTTTGCTAGAGTCCCCAGTTTGAGGTGTCCAGAGCTCTTAAGCACACTCTTTTGCTTTGGATCACGACTTTAACCACTCAGTCTCAAGCTTTTCACTTGGACCTTCATGACACAAGCACATGGTTAGGGACAGCTTCATTTAGCCGCTTAGGCTTGGATTTAATTTCCATGGGCCCTCCTATCCATTGATGCTCAAAGCCTTGGATCCTTTTTACCCTTGCCTTTTGGTTTTAAGGGCTATTGGCTTTTTTTACTTGCTTTTTCTTTTTCTTTCTATTTTTTTTGCAAGCTTTTGCTATTCACTGCTTTTTCTTGCCTCAAGAATCAATTTCATGATTTTTCAGATCATCAATAACATTTTTCTTTGTTCATCATTCTTTCAAGCGCCAACAGTTTTAACATTCATAAACAACAATATCAAAAGACATATGCACTGTTCAATCATTCATTCAGAAAACAAAAAGTATTGTCACCACATCAATATAATTAAACTAAATTCAAGGATAAATTCGAAATTCATGTACTTCTTGTTCTTTTGAATTAAAACATTTTTCATTTAAGAGAGGTGAAGGATTAGTGGATTTTATTCATAGCTTTAAGACATGGTTACTACATACTAATGATCATGAAGTAGAGACACAAAATATAGATAAACATAACATAGAAACCGAAAAACAGAAAGAAATAAGAACAAGGAATGAATCCACCTTAGTGGCGTCTTCTTCTTGAAGGACCAACAATGTCCTTAAGCTCTTTTATGTCCCTTCCTTGCCTTTGTTGCTCCTCCCTCATTGCTCTTTGATCTTCTCTTATTTCATGGAGAATGATGGAGTGCTCATGATGTTCCACCCTTAGTTGTTCCACATTGTGGCTCAAATCTTCAAGGGAAGTGTTGAGTTGTTCTCAATAGTTGTTGGGAGGAAAGTGCATCCCTTGAGGCATCTCAGGGATTTCTTGATGATGAGCTTCCTCATGCATTTCTTGAGATCCGTGGAGGGTCTCTCTTGCTTGCTCCATCCTCTTCTTGGTGATGGGCTTATCCTCTTCAATGGAGATGTCTCCTTCTATGATAACTCCAGCTGAGTAACATAGATGGCAAATAAGGTGAGGAAAAGCTAGCCTTGCCTTGGTGGAGGGCTTTTCGGCTATTTTGTAGATTTCATTGGAGATGACTTCATGAACTTCTACTTCCTCTCCAATCATGATGCTATGAATCATGATGGCCCGATCCACAGTAACTTCAGATCGGTTGCTAGTGGGAATGATGGAGCGTTGAATGAACTCCAACCATCCTCTAGCCACAGGCTTGAGGTCCAGTCTTCTTAGTTGAACTGGCTTGTCTTTGGAGTCTCTTTTCCATTGAGCTCCTTCCACACATGTGTCCATAAGGACTTGGTCCAACCTTTGATTAAAGTTGACCCTTCTAGTGTAGGGGCGTATGATGAGCGGATAATTTGTACCCTTTTTGGCATTGTTTTTAGTATGTTTTTAGTATGATCTAGTTAGTTTTTAGTATATTTTTATTAGTTTTTAGTTAAAATTCACTTTTCTGGACTTTACTATGAGTTTGTGTGTTTTTCTGTGATTTCAGGTATTTTCTGGCTGAAATTGAGGGACCTGAGCAAAAATCTGATCCAGAGACTGAAAAGGACTGCAGATGCTGTTGGATTCTGACCTCCCTGCACTCGAAGTGGATTTTCTGGAGCTACAGAAGCCCAATTGGCGCGATCTCAACGGCGTTGGAAAGTAGACATCCTGGGCTTTCCAGCAATATATGATAGTCCATACTTTGCCCAAGATTTGATGGCCCAAACCGGCGTTCAAAGTCACCCTCAGAAATTCCAGCGTTAAACGCCGGAACTGGCACCTAAATGGGAGTTAAACGCCCAAACTGGCATAAAAGCTGGCGTTTAACTCCAAGAAGAGTCTCTACACGAAATTGCTTCATTGCTCAGACCAAGCACACACCAAGTGGGCCCGGAAGTGGATTTTTATGTCATTTACTCATCTCTGTACACCCTAGGCCGAAGCCAATGATCACTTTTGTTCTTATGTATTTTCAACGGTGGAGTTTCTACACACCATAGATTAAGGTGTGGAGCTCTGCTGTACCTCGAGTATTAATGCAATTACTATTGTTCTTCCACTCAATTCCGCTTGTTCTTGTTCTAAGATATCACTTGTTCTTCAACTTGATGAATGTGATGATCCGTGACACTCATCATCATTCTCACTTATGAACAAGGTGACTGACAACCACTTTTGTTCTACAAGCAACCAAGGCTCTAGTGAATATCTCTTGGATTCCTGATTGCACGATGCATGGTTGATCGCCTGACAACCGAGTGCTCGCCTGACAAACGAGCCAACCATTCCGTGAGATCAGAGTCTTCGTGGTATAGGCGAGAACTGATGGCGGCATTCAAGAGAATCCGGAAGGTCTAAACCTTGTCTGTGGTATTTTGAGTAGGATTCAATGATTGAATGACTGTGACGTGCTTCAAACTCCTAGCAGGCGGGGCGTTAGTGACAGACGCAAAAGAATCGATGGATTCTATTCCGGCCTGACCGAGAACCGACAGCTGAATTCCGCGTGCTGTGACAGAGAATATGCAATCGTTTTCACTGAGAGGATGGGAGGTAGCCATTGACAACGGTGAAACCCTACTCAAGCTTGCCATGGAAAGGAATAAGAAGGATTGGATGAAGACAGTAGGAAAGCAGAGAGACGGAAGGGAAGGCATCTTCATGCGCTTATCTGAAGTTCCTACCAATGAATTACATAAGTACCTCTATCTTTATCTTTATGCTTTATGCGTTTATTACCTATACCCATTTGAGTCTGCCTGACTGAGATTTACAAGATGACCATAGCTTGCTTCATACTAACAATCTCCGTGGGATCGACCCTTACTCGCGTAAGGTTTATTACTTGGACGACCCAGTGCACTTGCTGGTTAGTTGTGCGAAGTTGTGTAATGCCATAGAATTGAGCTACCAAGTTTTTGGAGTTCATGACCGGGGATTATGAGAGTTGTGAAAAAGTATTGTTCACAATTTCGCGCACCAAGTTTTTGGCGCCGTTGCCGGGGATTGTTTTGTGTATGGACAACTGACGGTTCATCTTGTTGCTTAGATTAGGTATTTTTCTTCAGAGTTCTTAAGAATGAATTCTAGTGTTTCAAGGTGATGTTCTTATCATCACCAAAGCTGATTGATCCTCATCAATTTAGCTCTTGAATGCAATGTCCTGCTGAAGCTTGGCTAGCTATGTCTAATTCCTTTAGACTAACATTGCATGATTCCTGGAATTCTCATTAAGAATTTTGATACCTTTATTTTCTTTTCATATAATTTTCGAAAAAAGCACAAAAAAATTTACAAAATCATAAAATCCAAAAATATGTCTTGTTTGAGTCTAGAGTCTCATCTTAAGTTTAGTATCAATTGCATGTTTCTGTTCTTATTGCATTCATGCATGTGTCCTCATTGATCTTCAAGTTGTTTCTTGATGATTTCTTTGTTTTGATCTTTGAATTCTATTGACTTGAGTGTTTTGTTATATGCATTCTCATTTTGTTAGTGTCAATGGTATACAAACTGCTAAGTTTGGTGTCTTGCATGCATTATTATTTGATTTTAGTTGCATTTTGATGATTCCTTATTATTAAAAATCCAAAAATATTTTTAATTTGTGTCTTTTCAAGTCAATAATACAGAGAATTGAAGATTCAGAACATACTGCAGAGGAATCACACAGAAAAAGCTGGGCATTCAAAAATGCCCAGTGAAGAAGACAGACTGGCGTTTAAATGCCAGCCAGGGTACCTGGTTGGGCGTTTAACGCCCAAAAGGGTATAGTTTTGGGCGTTAAACGCCAGAATGTGCACCATTCTGGGCGTTTAACGCCAGGATGGCACAAGGGGGAGGATTTTGTTTTCAAATCAATTTTTTTCAAGTTTTCAAAGTTTTTCAAAATCAAATCTTTTTCAAATCATATCTTTTCAATCAAATGTTTTCAAAATTAATTTCTTTCCTTTTTCAAAGATACTTGCTATCAATTAATGATTTGATTGAACATTTCAAGTATGTTGCCTTTTCTGTTGAGAAAGGTTTAATGTTTGAATCATATCTTTTCTTGATAGCCAAGTTATTAATTTTTAAAATCAAATCTTTTTAAAATTGTTTTCAAATCATATCTTCTCAATCACATTTTTTTTAACCAATCATATCTTCTTAACCTCATCTTTTTCAAAATAATTTTCAATCAAATCTTTTTGACTTCTAATTTCAAATCTTTTTCAAAAATCACTTGATTTCTTTCCCACTCTTATTTTCGAAAATCAATTAGTGTTTTTCAAAAATATTTTCAAAATCTTTTACTTAATTTTCGAAAATTGCTTCCCTTCTTCCCACATCCTTCTATTTATGGACTAACACTATTCCTTAATGCAAAATTCGAACTCCATCTTCTTTGATAAGTTCGAATTTTCTACTTCTGTCTTCTACTTTTCTTTTCCTTTGACACCTCAAGGAATCTCTATACTGTGACATAGAGGATTCCACATTTTCTTGTTCTCTTCTCTTTCATATGAGCAGGAGCAGAGACAAAGGCATTCTTGTTGAAGCTGACCCTGAACCTGAAAGGACCTTGAAGCGAAAGCTAAGAGAAGCTAAGGCACAACTCTCTGTTGAGGACCTGACCGAATTCTTCAAAGAAGAAGACATGGCAGCCGAAAACAACAACAATGCCAACAATGCAAGGAAGGTGCTGGGTGACTTTACTGCACCTACTCCCGACTTCTATGGGAGAAGCATCTCTATCCCTGCCATTGGAGCAAACAACTTTGAGCTTAAGCCTCAATTAGTTTCTCTAATGCAACAGAATTGCAAGTTCCATGGACTTCCATTGGAAGATCCTCATCAGTTTTTAGCTGAATTCTTGCAAATCTGTGACACAGTCAAGACTAATGGGGTTGACCCTGAGGTCTACAGACTGATGCTATTCCCTTTTGCTGTAAGAGACAGAGCTAGAATATGGTTGGACTCTCAACCTAAAGAAAGCCTGGACTCTTGGGAAAAGCTAGTCAATGCCTTCTTGGCAAAGTTCTTTCCACCTCAAAATTGAGTAAGCTTAGAGTGGAAGTCCAAACCTTCAGACAGAAGGATGGAGAATCCCTCTATGAAGCTTGGGAAAGATACAAACAATTAATCAGAAAATGTCCTTCAGACATGCTTTCTGAATGGAGCATCATAGGTATTTTCTATGATGGTCTCTCTGAACTATCCAAGATGTCTTTGGATAGCTCTGCTGGAGGATCTCTTCATCTGAAGAAGACGCCTACAGAAGCTCAAGAGCTCATTGAAATGGTTGCAAATAACCAATTCATGTACACTTCTGAAAGGAATCCTGTGAACAATGGGACAAGTCAGAAGAAAGGAGTTCTTGAGATTGATACTCTGAATGCCATATTGGCTCAGAACAAGATATTGACTCAACAAGTCAATTTGATCTCTCAAAGTCTGTCTGGAATGCAAAATGCACCAAGCAGTACTAAGGATGCTTCATCTGAAGAAGAAGCTTATGATCCTGAGAACCCTTCAATGGAAGAGGTGAATTACCTAGGAGAACCCTATGGAAACACCTATAATTCTTCTTGGAGAAATCACCCAAATTTCTCATGGAAGAATCAAGAGAGACCTCAACAAGGTTTCAACAACAATAATGGTGGAAGAAACAGGTTTAGCAATAGCAAGCCTTTTCCATCATCTTCTCAGCAACAGACAGAGAATTCTAAGCAGAACCCCTCTGACTTAGCAACTATGGTCTCTGATCTAATCAAAACCACTCAAAGTTTCATGACTGAAACAAGGTCCTCCATTAGGAATTTGGAGGCACAAGTGGGACAGCTGAGCAAGAAAATTACTGAACTCCCTCCAAGTACTCTTCCAAGCAATACAGAAAAAAATCCAAAAGGAGAATGCAAGGCCATCAACATGGCCGAATTTGGAGAGGAAGGAGAGGAAGTGAACGCCACTGAGGAAGACCTCAATGGGCGTGCACTGACCTCCACTGAGTTCCCCAATGAGGAACCATGGGAATCTGAGGCTCAAAATGAGACCATAGAGATTCCATTGGACTTACTTCTGCCTTTCATGAGCTCTGATGAGTATTCTTCCTCTGAAGAGGATGAGTATGTCACTGAAGAGCAAGTTGCTAAATACCTTGGAGCAATCATGAAGCTAAATGACAAGTTATTTGGAAATGAGACTTGGGAAAATGAACCTCCTTTGCTCACCAAAGAACTGGATGACTTGTCTAGGCAGAAATTACCCCAAAAGAGACAAGATCCTGGGAAGTTTTCCATACCTTGTACCATAGGCACCATGACCTTCAAGAAGGCTCTGTGTGACTTAGGGTCAAGTGTGAACCTCATGCCTCTCTCTGTAATGGAGAAGCTAGGGATCTTTGAGGTGCAAGCTGCAAGAATCTCATTAGAGATGGCAGACAATTCAAGAAAACAAGCTCAAGGACTTGTAGAGAATGTTTTGGTAAAAGTTGAAGACCATTACATCCCTACTGATTTCATAGTCCTAGAGACTGGGAAGTGCATGGATGAATCCATCATCCTTGGCAGACCCTTCCTAGCCACAGCAAAGGCTGTGATTGATGTTGATGGAGGTGAACTGATCATTCAAGTGAATGAAGAATCCTTTGTGTTTAAGGCTCAAGGATATCCCTCTGTCATCATGGAGAGGTAGCATGAAGAGCTTCTCTCAAATCAGAGTCAAACAGAGCCCCCACAGTCAAACTCTAAGTTTGGTGTTGGGAGGCCACAACCAAACTCTAAGTTTGGTGTTGAACCCCCACATTCAAACTCTAAGTTTGGTGTTGGGAGGTTCCAATATTGCTCTGAGAAAATGTGAGGCTCCATGAGAGCCATCTGTCAAGCTACTGACATTAAAGAAGCGCTTGTTGGGAGGCAACCCAATGTTATATGTTATCTAGTTCTCTTTGTTATTTTATGTTTTTTTTGTAGGTTGATGATCATAAGAAGACACAAAATCAATTGAAAAAGCAAAAACAGAATGAAAAATAGGAAGAAAAATAGCACACCCTGGAGGAAGAACCCACTGGCGTTTAAACGCCAGTGAGGCTAGCAATTGGGCGTTTAACGCCCAGTCTGGCACCATTCTGGGCGTTTAACGCAAGAAAGGGGCACCAGACTGGCGTTAAACGCCAGAAAAGGGCAAGAACCTGGCGTTAAACGCCAGGAATGGGCACCAGCCCGGCGTTTAACGCCAGAAATGGCTCAAAACGTGATTTTGAATGCCATTTGGTGCAGGGATGACTTTTCCTTGACACCACAGGATCTGTGGACCCCACAGGATCCCCACCATCTCCCCCCTCTCCTATATCAACCCTTCTTCACCCCTTCATTTTCACACAACCTAAAACACCACTTCTCCCCCTCTTTGGCCGGATACATAAGCCACTCCCTTCTTCCTCATTTCTTCTTCTTCTACTCTCTTCTTTCTTCTTTTGCTTGAGGACGAGCAAATCTTTTAAGTTTGGTGTGGTAAAAGCATTGCTTTTTGTTTTTCCATAACCATTTATGGCATCCAAGGCCGGAGAAATCTCTAGAAAGAGGAAAGGGAAGGCAAAAGCTTTCACCTCCGAGTCATGGGAGATGGAGAGATTCATCTCAAGGGTGCATCAAGACCACTTCTATGAAGTTGTGGCCATGAAGAAGGGTCAACTTTGATCAAAGGTTGGACCAAGTCCTCACAGACATTTGTGAAGAGGGCGCTCAATAGAAGAGAAATTCAAGAGGGAAGCTGGTTCAACTGAGAAGGCATGACCTCAAGCCTATCACTAAGAAAAGGATGGAGCAAGCATGAGGAAATTCCTCATCATGAAATCCCTGAGATGCCTCAAGGGATGCACCTTCCTCCACAAAACTACTGGGAGCAACTAAACACCTCCCAAGGAGAATTGAGTTCCAACATAGGACAACTAAGGGTGGAGCACCAAGAACATTCCATCCTCCTCCATGAAATTAGAGAAGATCAAAGAATCATGAGAGAGGAGCAACAAAGACAAGGAAGAGACATTGAGGAGCTCAAGCACTCCATAAGACCTTCAAGAGGAAGAACAAGCCGCCATCACTAAGGTGGACCCGTTATTTAATCTCCTTGTTCTTTATTCTTCTGTTTTTCGAAAATTTATGCTTATGTTTATCCATGTTTGTGTCTTATGATCATTAGTGTCTTAGTGTCTATGCCTTAAAGTTATGAATGTCCTATGAATCCATCACCTTTCTTAAATGAAAACTGTTTTTAATCACAAAAGAACAAGAAGTACAGGATTTCGAATTCATCTTTAAAACTGGCTTAATTAGTTTGATGTGGTGGCAATACTTTTTGTTTTCTGAATGTATGCTTGAACAGTGCATATGTCTTTTGAATTTGTTGTTCATGAATGTTAAAATTGTTGGCTCTTGAAAGAATGATGAAAAAGGAGACATGTTACTGAGGATCTGAAAAATCATAAAAATGATTCTTGAAGCAAGAAAAAGCAGTGAATACACAAAAAAAAAAGAGAAGGAAAAAAAAAAAAAAGGGGAGAAAGAAAAAGAAAAGAAAAAGAAAGAAATAAAGTTGTGATCCAAGGCAAAAAGAGTGTGCTTAAGAACCCTGGACACCTCTAATTGGGGACTTTAGCAAAGCTGAGTCACAATCTGAAAAGGTTCACCCAATTATGTGTCTGTGGCATGTATGTATCCGGTGGTAATACTGGAAGACAGAGTGCTTTGGGCCACGGCCAAGACTCAATAAGTAGCTGTGTTCAAGAATCATCATACTTAACTAGGAGAATCAATAACACTATCTGGATTCTGAGTTCCTAAAGAAGCCAATCATTCTGAATTTCAAAGGATAAAGTGAGATGCCAAAACTGTTCGGAGGCAAAAAGCTACTAGTCCCGCTCATCTAATTTGGAGCTAAGTTTCATTGATAATTTGGAGTCTATAGTATATTCTCTTCTTTTTATCTTATTTGATTTTCAGTTGCTTGAGGACAAGCAACAATTTAAGTTTGGTGTTGTGATGAGCGGATAATTTGTACCCTTTTTGGCATTGTTTTTAGTATGTTTTTAGTATGATCTAGTTAGTTTTTAGTATATTTTTATTAGTTTTTAGTTAAAATTCACTTTTCTGGACTTTACTATGAGTTTGTGTGTTTTTCTGTGATTTCAGGTATTTTCTGGCTGAAATTGAGGGACCTGAGCAAAAATCTGATCCAGAGACTGAAAAGGACTGCAGATGCTGTTGGATTCTGACCTCCCTGCACTCGAAGTGGATTTTCTGGAGCTACAGAAGCCCAATTGGCGCGCTCTTAACGACGTTGGAAAGTAGACATCCTGGGCTTTCCAGAAATATATGATAGTCCATACTTTGCCCAAGATTTGATGGCCCAAACCGGCGTTCAAAGTCACCCTCAGAAATTCCAGCGTTAAACGCCGGAACTGGCACCTAAAAGGGAGTTAAACGCCCAAACTGGCATAAAAGCTGGCGTTTAACTCCAAGAAGAGTCTCTACACGAAATTGCTTCATTGCTCAGCCCAAGCACACACCAAGTGGGCCCGGAAGTGGATTTTTATGTCATTTACTCATCTCTGTACACCCTAGGCTACTAGTTCTCTATATATAGGACCTTTTACTATTGTATTATCATCTTGGTTCTTCTGGTTCCCTCTCTGGGGCCGAAGCCAATGATCACTTTTGTTCTTATGTATTTTCAACGGTGGAGTTTCTACACACCATAGATTAAGGTGTGGAGCTCTGCTGTACCTCGAGTATTAATGCAATTACTATTGTTCTTCCACTCAATTCCGCTTGTTCTTGTTCTAAGATATCACTTGTTCTTCAACTTGATGAATGTGATGATCCGTGACACTCATCATCATTCTCACTTATGAACAAGGTGACTGACAACCACTTTTGTTCTACAAGCAACCAAGGCTCTAGTGAATATCTCTTGGATTCCTGATTGCACGATGCATGGTTGATCGCCTGACAACCGAGTGCTCGCCTGACAAACGAGCCAACCATTCCGTGAGATCAGAGTCTTCGTGGTATAGGCGAGAACTGATGGCGGCATTCAAGAGAATCCGGAAGGTCTAAACCTTGTCTGTGGTATTCTGAGTAGGATTCAATGATTGAATGACTGTGACGTGCTTCAAACTCCTAGCAGGCGGGGCGTTAGTGACAGACGCAAAAGAATCGATGGATTCTATTCCGGCCTGACCGAGAACCGACAGCTGAATTCCGCGTGCTGTGACAGAGCATATGCAATCGTTTTCACTGAGAGGATGGGAGGTAGCCATTGACAACGGTGAAACCCTACACAAGCTTGCCATGGAAAGGAATAAGAAGGATTGGATGAAGACAGTAGGAAAGCAGAGAGACGGAAGGGAAGGCATCTTCATGCGCTTATCTGAAGTTCCTACCAATGAATTACATAAGTACCTCTATCTTTATCTTTATGCTTTATGCGTTTATTACCTATACCCATTTGAGTCTGCCTGACTGAGATTTACAAGATGACCATAGCTTGCTTCATACTAACAATCTCCGTGGGATCGACCCTTACTCGCGTAAGGTTTATTACTTGGACGACCCAGTGCACTTGCTGGTTAGTTGTGCGAAGTTGTGTAATGCCATGGAATTGAGCTACCAAGTTTTTGGAGTTCATGACCGGGGATTATGAGAGTTGTGAAAAAGTATTGTTCACAATTTCGCACACCAGCGTACATCTTCTTGCATCATGGGCAAGTGGAATGCCAACCTTATATTTTCCTAACTAAAATCTAAGTATTTCCCCCGAACCATTGTGAGATAATTCTTTGGACTCGGGTTCATACTTTGATCATGGTTCCTAGTGATCCATGCATTGGCATAGAACTCTTGAACCATTAAGATTCCGACTTGCTGCATGGGGTTGGTTAGGACTTCCCAACCTCTCCTTCGGATCTCATGTCGGATCTCTGGATACTCATTTTTCTTGAGCTTGAAAGGGACCTCAGGGATCACCTTCTTCTTTGCCACAACATCATAGAAGTGGTCTTGATGGCTTTTGGAGATGAATCTTTCCATCTCCCATGACTTGAAGGTGGAAGCTTTTGTCTTCCCTTTTCCTTTTCTAGAGGATTCTCCGGCCTTAGGTGCCATTGATGGTAATGGAAAAACAAAAAAAAAGCTTATTCTTTTACCACACCAAACTTAAAATATTGCTCGCCCTCGAGCAAGAGAAGAAAGAAGAGAAGAAGAAGAAGAAGAAGAAAATATGGAGGAGAACGAGGAGGGTAGGTTTCGGCCAAGGTAGAGAAGAGGGGGTTGTGTTGTATGAAAATAAAGTGGAATGGAGGGGTTTATATAGGAAAAGGGGAGAGGGTAGGTTCGGCCATTTTAGGGTGGGTTTGGGTGGGAAAGTGTTTTTGAATTTTGAAGGTAGGTGGGGTTTATGGGGAAGAGTGGATGGATGTGAATGGTGAAGAGGTGATGGGGAAGAGAGATTGAGGTGATTGGTGAAGGGTTTTGGGAAAGAGTGTTTATTGGGAGGAGAGATTCAGAGATTGAAGTTGTTGGGAAGTGTGACACGGGGAAGAGTGTTATAGGATTAGGAGGTAAGGTGGGAATATGTTAGGTGGGGATCCTGTGGGGTCCACAGATCCTGAGGTGATCCTGTGGGGTCCACATATCCTGAGGTGTCAAGGAATTCCATTCCTGCACCAAATAGGCATGTAAAATGCCTTTGCATACCATTCTGGCGTTTAAACGCCGAGGTGATGCACGTTCTGGGCGTTCAATGCCCATGTGAAGCATGTTCTAGGCGTTCAACGCCCATATGTAGCATGTTTCTGGCGTTGAACGCCAGTTCCATGCTTGTTACTGGCGTTCAGCGCCAGCTTTTCTTAAGGCCCATTCCTGGCGTTCAAACGCCAGAATGTTGCTTGTTTCTGGCATTCAGCACCAGATTCATGCTCTGTTCTGGCGTTGAACGCCAGCCAGATGCTCCTTACTGGCGTTGAACGCCAGGATGTCCTCCCTCCAGGGTGTGATTTTTCTTCTGCTGTTTTTGATTCTGTTTTTAATTTTTATATTTTTTTGTGACTCCACATGATCATGTACCTAATAAAATACAAAATAAAAATAAAATAAAATAAAATAAAAATTAGATAAATAAAATTGGTTGCCTCCCAACAAGCGCTTCTTTAATGTCAATAGCTTGACAGTGGGTTCTCATGGAGTCACAAAGGTGATCAGGTCAATGTTGTATAGTCCCAACACCAAACTTAGAGTTTGGATATGGGGTCTTAACACCAAACTTAGAGTTTGGTTGTGGCCTTCCAACACCAAACTTAGAGTTTGACTGTGGGGACTCTTCTTGACTCTGAACTGAGAGAAGCTCTTCATGCTTACTCTCTTTTGTCACAGAGGGATGGCCATGTGCCTTAAACACAAGGTAGTCCCCATTCAATTGAAGGACTAATTCACCTCTGTTGACATCTATCACAGCTCCTGCTGTAGCTAGGAAAGGTCTTCCAAGGATGATGCATTCATCCTCTTCCTTCCTAGTGTCTAAGATTATGAAATCAGCAGGGATGTAAAGGCCTTCAACCTTTACTAACATGTTCTCTACTATTCCATAAGCTTGTCTCAATGACTTGTTTGCCAATTGTAATGAGAACAAGGCAGGTTGTACCTCAATGATCCCCAGCTTCTCCATTACAGAGAGTGGCATAAGATTTATCCCTGACCCCAGATCACATAGAGCTTTTTCAAAGGTCATGGTGCCTATGGTACAAGGTATTAAGAACTTGCCAGGATCTTGTCTCTTTTGACGTAAAATTTTCTGAATCCAAGTATCTAGTTCATTAATGAGCAAAGGAGGTTCACTTTCCCAAGTCTCATTACTAAACAACTTGGCATTCAGCTTCATGATAGCTCCTAAATATTGAGCAACTTGATCTCCAGTCACATCTTCATCCTCCTCAGAGGAAGACTAGTCTTCAAAGCTCATGAATGGCAGAAGGAGATTTAATGGAATCTCTATGGTCTCTATATGAGCCTCAGATTCCTTTGGATCCTTAATAGGAAACTCCTTCTTGCTTGAGGGACGTCCCAGGAGGTCTTCCTCACTAGGATTTTCGTCCTCCTCCCCCCTTGTGCATTCAGCCATATTGATTACATCAATGGCCTTGCACTCTCCTTTTGGATTCTCTTCTGTATTGCTTGGGAGAATACTGGGAGGAGTTTCAATGACTTTCTTACTCAGCTGGCCCACTTGTGCCTCCAGATTTCTGATGGAGGATCTTGTTTCACTCATGAAACTGAAAGTGGCCTTTGACAGATCAGAGATTAGATTGGCTAAATTAGAAGTGTTTTGTTCAGAATTCTCTGTCTATTGATACGTAAAAAATTAATTTCACGTAATTACCGGCAAGTATACCGGGTCGCATCAAGTAATAAAACTCACTAAGAGTGAGGTCGATCCCACGGAGATTGGTAGATTAAGAAATTTTAGTTAAATGGTATATTTAGTCAAGCAGACATGGTTTGATTTCATGAGAATTGTGATTTTTGAACATAAGTGCAAGAAATTTAAATGACATGGAAAATAAATTGCAAGAAAGTAAAGATTGCAGAAATTTAAAGTGCAAAAATTAAATAACAGAATGATAAATTGCAAGGATGTAGAAGGGAGTTGGGTGATGGGTAATCAAAATAACTAAAGAACAAAAGAGAAGAGAATTAATGATGGAGAGATCATTAGGGCTCAGAGATGTAAATTATCATGGATTGACTTGGTTCAACTCCTTCTCAATCATGGGTATAGATCCATGGCAGATTGTGAATAATTGGATCCCAATCTCTTGGCAATCCAATTTCTCTCAACACAATCAATTGCCACTCTCGTGATCTAATTGGTCATGAGAAGAGGTGAAGCTCAATTTCTAATCCAAAGCCACACAACTTCCAGGATCTCAACCAAGGGAGGTTACATCTCACATACCAACCCAAAGTGTATTGATCAAAGAAATCATGAAAGGATAACTCTAAACTGAATTCTATGGATTCTTTCTCAAGTTCACCATACAATTCATATAGATTCAATCCTTCTCTTGAATGTAATTGAATCTGTGAAGAACAAGAGTTTTCTCTTGGATGAACCACTTGAATTGAGAAAGAGAAGAATTGTTGTCAACCCATTCAAATAAACAGAGCTCCTCCCCCTAATGAAGATGGGGTTTAGTGAATCATAGCTCTAAATTCAACAACAATTGCACAAGTAAACATTAAAATTCAGTAGAGAAGAAAAGAGAATGAAGAGTGAAGAAGAAGGAGTTCTTAGAAAACTCAAATTCAAAAAAATTGCTTCCGAAAAGTAACTTCTACAAACTTCCTAAAAGTTCCTAAAAAAAAAAAAAAAAACTAAAAAGTGTAAAAAAATAAAAATCTAAGTGTGAAAAGTTCCGAAGCCTCCTCCTCCCTCTTCAAGTACAAAACTCTACTCTATTTATACTACTCCTAAAACTCATTTGGAGGTCTTCAATTGGATTAGCAATGTGGGCTTTTCCTTTGTTGAATTCTTGGTCCAATGGAGGAGGTATTCCCCTTTGAAGAGAGTATAGAGCAGAGCAAGTTTCCATCAATTCTGGCCCAACTGGGCGTTACTTGCAAACAAGCCAGTTCACAGCACGTTGGCAACGTGCTATTTAATTTTCTGGGCACAGGCTTGGGCTTTGACTCAGTTTTGATGCCCAAAGTTGCCTCTGGTTTGAGCTTCACTTTTGTGCTTCACTATAGATTATTATACATGGTTGGAAAGATCTGAATGTCAGCTTTCCAACGCAACTGGAAGCACCTCAATTGGATCTTTGTAGCACAAGTTATGTTCCATTGAAGAAGACATGGTCAGGCTGCCTGGGTTGGGCGTTTTTGCCAAACACGCTAGAGACAACGCCCTTAGTTTCTGAGGCTCTAAATGAGGCCAACTTTTGAATCTTCAAATGAACTCCAATACCACACTATGATATATGGTTGGAAAGCTCTTGATGTCTACTTTCCAACGCAACTGGAAGCACCTCATTTGGAGTTTTCTAGCTCAAGATATGCTCCTTTGAAGAAGGTTTGGTCAGGCTGCCTAGGCTGGGCGTTTTTGGTGAACACGCCCATGACAACGCCCGTGACAACGCCCAAGGTTTCTGAGGCTCTAAATGAAGCTGGCTTTTGAACCTTCAAATGAATTCCAATACCTTAGTATGATATATGGTTGAAAAGCTCTTAATGTCTACTTTCCAATGCCACTAAATTCACTTCATTTGAAGTTTCCTAGCTCAAGATACACGCCTTTGAAGAGAGCAACATCAAGCTGCCTGGGCGTTGTTGCCCACGTTGCTGGCAAACACGCCAGCAACAACACCGGGATGCCTTCTTCCTCCTTGCTTGGGCGTTGTTGCCCACGTTGTTGGCAAACACGCCAGAGACAACGTGCCAACATCTCCCCTGGTAGCTTCCTGGCGTTGCCAACTTGGTTCTCAAGTTGGCAACGTGCAATGCATCTCAAGTTTGCTTCATTTCCTTGTTTTTGGGGCTTAAAGTTGCCTCTGATTTGAGCTTCCATTTCATGTTGCATTGTGAACTATTGTATATCGTTGGAAAGCTCATGATGTCAGCTTTCTAACACAACTGGAAGCATGTCAATTGGATCTCTGTGGTTCAAGTTATTCATCCTTGAAGAGGGGGAGGTCAAGCTGCCAACTCTGCTGAACACACACTAGCACATTGCCAACTTAGTTTCCAAGTTGCCAACATGCTGTTTGCTCCTGGTTGTACAAAATGGGCGTTGCCAACTTGGTTTCCAGGTTGCCAACTTGCTATTCCTCCTTGTTCCAAGCTTTCCTTGCTCCATTGTCTTCTTGCTTCATCACCTAACATAAACCAAAGAATTTTCCTCAAAGTTTTGCCATCTTATGCATTAAATTTCAAGGGAATCATTCACATCTACTTGCATATAATCTTCTTGAATCATTTGCATAGATTATGCCAAATTTCACTTAGTTCTTGGTTCATGGATGCATGGAGGAAAACTCACAAAATTGCTCATTTATTTCAAAGAAAGTGAATGAAACTAAGCTAAAACTAACTAAACTAACTAGTTAAAATAGCAAATATGCGAATGCATCATCTGTTGCTGAGAAGATGATGGAAAAGGCTTGCTATTGCTCAGCCTATTGCGTCCACCATTGTTAAAGCCTTGTTGAGGCTTTTGTTGATCCTTCCATGAGAAATTTGGATGATTTCTCCATGATGAATTATAGGTGTTTCCATAAGGTTCACCCATGAAATTTACCTCTGCTATTGTAGGGTTTTCAGGATCATAAGCTTCTTCAGAAGCTGCCTCTTTAGTACTGTTGGATGCGTTTTGCCATCCATTCAGACTTTGAGAGATCATGTTGACTTGCTGAGTCAACACTTTGTTCTGAGCCAATATGGCATTCAGAGTATCAATTTCAAGAACTCCCTTCCTCTGAGGTGTCCCATTATTCACGGAATTCCTCTCAGAATTGTACATGAATTGGTTATTTGCAACCATATCAATGAGTTCTTGAGCCTCTTCAGGCATTTTCTTTAGGTGAATAGATCCACCTGCAGAATGGTCCAATGACATTTTTGAAAACTCAGATAGACCATAATAGAATATATCTAATATGGTCCATTCTGAAAACATATCAGATGGACACCTTTTGGTCAACTGCTTGTATCTTTCCCAAGCTTCATAGAGGGATTCACCATCTTTTTGTTTGAAGGTCTGAACATCCACTCTATGCTTGCTCAGCTTTTGAGGAGGAAAGAATTTATCCAAGAAGGCTGTGACCAGCTTTTCCCAGGAGTCCAGGCTATCCTTAGGTTGTGAATCCAACCATATTCTAGCTCTGTCTCTTACAGCAAAAGGGAAAAGCATGAGCCTGTAGACTTCAGGATCAACTCCATTCGTCTTAACAGTCTCACAGATCTGCAAGAACTCAGTTAAAAACTGATAAGGATCTTCCGATGGAAGTCCATAGAACTTGCAGTTTTGTTGCATTAAGGCAACTAGCTGAGGTTTCAGCTCAAAATTGTTTGCTCCAATGGCAGGAATGGAGATGCTTCTTCCATCAAATTTGGACGTGGGTTTGGTAAAGTCACCAAGCATTCTCCTTGCATTATTGTTGTTGGGTTCGGCTGCCATCTCCTTCTCTTGTTCTAATGTTTCTGAAAGGTTACCTTTAGATTGTTGTAATTTAGCTTCTCTTAGTTTCCTTTTCAGAGTCCTTTCAGGTTCAGGATCAATTTCAACAAGAGTGCCTTTTTCCTTGTTCCTGCTCATATGAAAGAGAATAAAACAAGAAAAGAAGAGGAATCCTCTATGTCACAGTATAGAGATTCCTTTATGTTAGTAGAAGAAAAAGGGGAGAAGAGTGAAGAAGAATGTGTTCGAATTTTTAGATGAAGAGAGGTGAAGAGAAGTGTTAGTAAATAAATAATTAAATAGAATAAGAGAGAAGAGATAGAAAATTCGAAAATAATTTTAAAAAGGGGTTAGTAATTTTCGAAAATTAGAGATAAGATAAGATTAAAATTAAAATTTAAAATAGAAAAAAGAATTTTTGAAAAAGAGATGAGATATTTTCAAAAATTAGAGAGGGAAAAGTAGTTAGGTGGTTTTGAAAAAGATAAGAAACAAACAAAAAGTCAAATAGTTAGTTGAAAAAGATATTAAAATCAAATTTGAAAAGATAAGAAGATAAGAAGTGAGATAAGATATTTTGAAATCAAATTTTTGAAAAAGATAAAATTTTGAAAAAGATATGATAAGATATGTTTGAAAAAGATTTAATTTTTAAATTAAAATTAATTACTAACAAGAAACTAAAAGATAAGATTCTAGAACTTAAAGATTGAACCTTTCTTAACAAGAAAGTAACAAACTTCAAATTTTTGAATCAATCACATTAATTGTTAGTGAATTTTCGAAAATATGATATAAAGATAAGAAAAAGATTTTGAAAATATTTTGAAAAAGATTTTTGAAATTTTTGAAAAATAGAAAAAAAATGAAAAAGATATAATTTTTGAAAAAGATTTTGAAAAGATAAGATTTTTAAAATTGAAAATTTGACTTGACTTGTAAGAAACAACTAATTTTGAAAATTTTTGACTAAGTCAACTCAAATTTTCGAAAATTATGAGAAAAATAAGGAAAAGATATTTTTTTATTTTTTGAATATTTAATGATGAGAGAGAAAAACACAAATATGACCCAAAACATGAAAATTTTGGATCAAAACACTTAATGCATGCAAGAACACTATGAATGTCAAGATGAACACCAAGAACACTTTGAAGATCATGATGAACATCAAGAACATATTTTTGAAAAATTTTTGATGCAAAGAAAACATGCAAGACACCAAACTTAGAAATCTTTAATTCATGGACTCTAACAAACGAAAAATGCATATGAAAAATAACAAAAGACACAAAACAAGAAAACATCAAGATCAAATAAGAAGACTTGTCAAGAACAACTTGAAGATCATGAAGAACACCATGAATGCATGGAATTTTCGAAAAAATAATGCATAGATTTTAAAAAACATGCAATTGACACCAAACTTAAAAATTGACTCAAGACTCAAACAAGAAACACAAAATATTTTTGATTTTTATGATTTTATTAATAATTTTTTTTGGATTTTTATTAATTTTTTCAAAAACAAAGTTGGAAAAACGAAAAAGAAAAGAAAACTTTTGAAAAAGATTTTTGAAAAGTTTTTGAAAAGAAAATTACCAAATCTGAGCAACAAGATGAACCGTCAGTTGTCCATACTCGAACAATCCCCGGCAACGGCGCCAAAAACTTGGTGGACGAAATTGTGATCAACAATATTGGCTCTTTGGTATGTGCATTTATTAACTCAGCACTTTCTTTCCACAACTCCGTTCAACTAACCAGCAAGTGTACTGGGTCGTCCAAGTAATAAACCTTACGTGAGTAAGGGTCGATCCCACAAAGATTGTTGGTATGAAGCAAGCTATGGTCACCTTGTACATATCAGTTAGGCAGATTAAATTGATTCATGATAGGTTTGAAAATTAATAATAAACAAAAAATAAAATAGGATAGAAATACTTATGTAAATCAATAGTGGGAATTTCAGAAAGGCGTATGGAGATGCTGTGCTCCTCTTGAATCTCTACTTTCTTATTACATTCATCCAATCCTTCTTACTCCTTTCCATGGCAAGCTGTATGTAGGGCATCACCGTCATCAATGGCTACTTTTCATCCTCTTGGGAAAATGGTCCTATGTGCTATCACTGCATGGCTAATTGTCTGGAGGCATCACCCTTGTCGATGGCTACATCCCATCCTCTCAGTGAAAATGGTCCAAATGCTCTGTCACGGCACGGCTAATCATCTGTCGGTTCTCAATCAGGTTGGAATAGAATCCCTTGATTTTTTTGCGTCTGTCACTAACGCCCAGCCTTCAGGAGTTTGAAGCTCGTCACGGTCATTCAATACCAGAATCCTACTCGGAATACCACAGACAAGGTTAGACTTTTTGGATTCCCGGAATCCTACTCGGAATACCACAGACAAGGTTAGACTTTCCGGATTCCCATGAATACCGCCATCTATCTAGCTTATACCACGAAGATTCCGTTGGGGAATCTAAGAGATATGCGCCCGGCCTAAGGTAGAACGGAAGTGGTTGTCAGTCAGGTGCGTTCATAGGTGAGAATGATGATGAGTGTCACGGATCATCACATTCATCAATTTGAAGTGCAACGTATATCTTGGAATAAGAATAAAAGAGAATTGAATAGAAAGTAATGGTAATTGTATTGAAACTTGAGGTACAGCAGAGCTCCACACCCTTAATCTATGGTGTGTAGAAACTCCACCGTTGAAAATACATAAGTGAAAGGTTCAGGCATGGCCGAATGGCCAGCCCCCTAAAAATGTGATCAATAGCCTCTTAAGATGAAGAATAAAACAAAGTTGAGACCAAAGATGTCTAATACAATAGTAACTTATCCTATTTATACTAGACTAGCTACTAGGGTTTATATGAGTAGGTAATTGATGTATAAATCCACTTCCGGGGCCCACTTGGTGTATGTTTGGGCAGAGCTTGATCTATCCACGAGCTAAGGCTTCTCTTAGAGTTGAACGCCGAGTTATAGCGTGTTTCTGGCGTTCAACTCCGGGTTATGACGTGTTTCTGGCGTTTAACTCTAGACAGCAGCATGTACTTGGCGTTGAGCGCCACTTTATGTCGTCAATTCCAGAATAAAGTATGGACTATTATATATTGCTAGAAAGCTCTGGATGTCTACCTTCCAACGCCGTTGAGGGCGCACCATTTGGAGTTCTGTAGCTCCAGAAAATCCATTTCGAGTGCAGGGAGGTCAGAATCCAACAGCATCAGCAGTCCTTTTGTCAGCCTTTTTCAGAGTTTTGCTCAGGTCCCTCAATTTCAGCCAGAAATTACCTGAAATCACAGAAAAACACACAAACTCATAGTAAAGTCCAGAAATGTGAATTTAACATAAAAACTAATGAAAACATCCCTAAAAGTAGCTTGAACTCACTAAAAACTACCTAAAAACAATGCCAAAAAGCATATAAATTATCCACTCATCAACGGGAAAGCCCAAGATGTCTACTTTCCAATGCAATTAAGAATCCGCCAATTGGGCTTATGTAGCTCCAGAAAATTTATTTCGCGTGCAGGAGGGTCAGAATCCAACAGCATTTGTAGTCCTTTTTCAGCCTCTGAATCAGATTTTTGCTCTGGTCCCTCAATTTCAGCCAGAAAATACCTGAAATCACAGAAAAAAAACACAAACTCATAGTAAAGTCCAGAAATGTGATTTTTGCATAAAAACTAATAAAAATATACAAAAAAGTAACTAAAGCATACTAAAAACTACATGAAAATACCACCAAAAAGCGTATAAAATATCCGCTCATCACAACACCAAACTTAAACTGTTGCTTGTCCTCAAGAAACTAGATAAATAAAATAGGATAAAAAGTAGATCAAGAGGTAATTGGTGCACGAAATTGTTATCACCAGGCATGGCTCCAAAAACTTGGTGCACAATACCATGACTTACACGTCTCTTCACAACTTCGCACAGCTGACCAGCAAGTGCACTGGGTCGTCCAAGTAATACCTTACGTGAGTAAGGGTCGATCCCATGGAGATTGTCGGCTTGAAGCAAGCTATGGTCATCTTGTAAATCTCAGTCAGGCGGATTCAAATGGTTATAGAGTTTTGATAATTAAAAGATAAATAAACATAAAACAAAGATATAGATACTTATGTAATTCATTGGTGGGAATTTCAGATAAGCGTATGGAGATGCGTTATTCCTTCTGAATATCTGCTTTCCTACTGTCTTCATTCATTCATTCATACTCATTTCCATGGCAAGCTGTATGTTGGAAATCACCATTGTCAATGGCTACCTCCCGTCCTCTCAGTGAAAATGGTCCTCTACGGTTTCTGTACGACTAATCAACTGTCAGATTTCTCGTCTCGGATGAAAAATACCAGGCACAGCTACCGCATGGCTAATCAGCTGTTGGTTCTCGATCGTGTCGGAATAAGATCCAATGATCTTTTCACGTCTGTCACTACGCCCCACAGTCGCGAGTTTGAAGCTCGTCACAGTCATCCCTTCCCAGATCCTACTCGGAATACCACAGACAAGGTTTAGACTTTTCGGATCTCAGGAATGCTGCCAAATATTTCTAGCCTATACCACGAAGGTTCTAATCTTAGATTCAGATGCCCCATTGTCAGAGGGGAAACGATGTGAATCGTTGATTAGAAACCCAAAGGATACACACTCTAGCTTTCGCAGGTAGAACGGAAGTGGTTGTCAGGCACGCCTTCATAAATTGAGAATGGTGATGAGTGTCATAGATCATCACATTCATGATGTTGAAGTGCGAGTGAACATCTTAGAATAAGAATAAGCTTGAATTGAATAGAAGAACAATAGTAGTTTGCATTAATACTTGAGGAACAGCAGAGCTGCACACCTTAATCTATGGTGTGTAGAAACTCCACCGTTGAAAGTACATAAGTGATGAAGGTCCAGGCATGGCCAAATGGCCAGCCTCCAAGTCTAAGGAAAAATGTTCCAAAGATGATCTAAGGATAATCCAAAGATGTCAAGATCCAAAGATGTCAGTACAATAGTAAAAGGTCCTATTTATACTAGATTAGTTACTAGGGTTTATAGAAATAAGTAAATGATGCAGAAATCCACTTCCGGGCCCACTTGGTGTGTGCTTGGGCTGAGCATTGAAGCTTTCATGTGTAGAAACTTTTCTTGGAATTAAATGCTAGTTTTAATGCCAGTTTGGGCGTTTAACTGCAGCTTCTATCTTGTTTCTGGCATTTAACGCCAGAATAGGGCAGGAAGTTGGCGTTTGAACGCCAGTTTGCGTCGTCAAAACTCAAGGAAAGCCCAGGATGTCTACTTTCCAACGCAGTTGAGAGCGCATCATTTGGGTTTCTGTAGCTCCAAAAAATCCATTTCGAGTACAGAGAGGTCAGAATCCAACAGCATCTGCAGTTCTTTTTTAGCCTCTAAATCAGATTTTTGCTTAGGTCCCTCAATTTCAGCCAGAAAATACCTGAAATCACAGAAAAACACACAAACTCATAGTAAAGTCCAGAAATGTGAATTTTGCTTAAAAACTAATAATTATTTACTAAAAACTAACTAAATTATACTAAAATCTACCTAAAAATAATGCCAAAAAGCGTATAAATTATCCGCTCATCACAACACCAAACTTAAATTGTTGCTTGTCCCCAAGCAACTGAAAACAAAATAGGATAAAAAGAAGAGAATATACAATGAATCTCACAATATCAATGAAACTTAGTCCCAATTAGATGAGCGGGGCTAGTAGCTTTTTGCTTTTGAACAGTTTTGTCATCTCACTTTATCCTTTGAAATTTAGAATGATTGGCATCTATAGAAACTCAGAATTTTAGATAGTGTTATTGATTCTCCTAGTTCAGTATGTTGATTCTTGAACACGGCTACTTTATGAGTCTTGGCCGTGGCCCTAAGCACTTTGTTTTCCAGTATTACCACCGGATACATAAATGCCACAGACACATAACTGGGTGAACCTTTTTAGATTGTGACTCAGCTTTGCTAAAGTCCCCAGTTAGGGGTCCGAGTTCTTAAGCACACTCTTTTGCTTTGGATCACGACTTTAACCACTCAGTCTCAAGCTTTTCACTTGGACCTTCATGCCACAAGCACATGGTTAGGGACAACTTGATTTAGCCGCTTAGGCCAGGATTTTATTCCTTTAGGCCCTCCTATCCATTAATGCTCAAAGCCTTGGATCCCTTTTTACCCTTGCCTTTTGGTTTAAAGGGCTATTGGCTTTTTCTGCTTGGTTTTTCTTTTTTCTTTCTTTTCTTTTTTTTTTGCCATTTTTTTCACCTTTTTTTTTTGCTACTTTTTTTTTCTTTTTCACTGCTTTTTCTTACTTCAAGAATCAATTTCATGATTTTTTAGATTATCAATAACATTTTTCTTTGTTCATCATTCTTTCAAGAGTCGACAATTTTAACATTCATAAACTTCACTATAAAAAATATGCACTGTTCAAGCATTCATTCAGAAAACAAAAAGTATTGCCACCACATCAAAATAATTAAACTAATTTCAAGATAAAATTTGAAATCCAAGTACTTCTTATTCTTTTGTAATTAGTCACATTTTTCATTTAAGATAGGTGAAGGATTCATGGAATTATTCATAGCTTTAAGGCATAGATACTAGATACTAATGATCATGTAGTGAAGACACAAACATAGACAAACATAAAGCATCAAATTCGAAAAATAGAAAAATAAGAACAAGGAAATAAAAGAACGGGTCCACCTTAGTGATGGCGGCTAGTTCTTCCTCTTGAAGATCCAATGGAACGCCTAAGCTCCTCTATGTCTCTTCCTTGCCTTTGTTGCTCCTCCCTCATAGCTCTTTGATCTCTTCTCTAATCTCATGGAGAATGATGATGGAGTGCTCTTGGTGCTCCACCCTTAGTTGGTCCATGTTGTAACTCAAGCCTTCCAAAGAGGTGTTGAGTTGTTCCTAATAGTTGTGTGGAGGAAAATGCATCCCTTGAGGCATCTCAGGGATTTCTTGATGAGGGGCTTCCTCATGCTCTTGTTGAGGTCCATGAGTGGGCTCTCTTGTTTGCTCCATCCTTTTCTTAGTGATGGGCTTGTCCTCTTCAATGAGGATGTCTTCTTCTATGTCAATCCTAGCCGAATTGCATAGGTGACAAATGAGATGAGAAAATGCTAACCTTGCTAAAGTGGAGGACTTGTCTGCCACCTTGTAGAGTTCTAGAGGTATGATCTCATGAACTTTTACTTCCTCCACAATCATGATACTATGGATCATGATGGCCAGATCCACAGTTACTTCAGATCAGTTGCTAGTAGGAATGATGGAGCGTTGGATGAACTCCAACCATCCTCTAGCCACGGACTTAAGGTCCGGTCTTTTCAATTGAACCGGCTTACCACTTGAGTTTCTTTTCCATTGAGCTCCTTCCACACATATGCCCATGAGGAGTTGGTCCAACCTTTGATCAAAGTTGACCCTTTTAGTGTATGGGCGTGCGTTTTCTTGCATTATTGGCAAGTTGAACGCCAACCTTACATTTTCTAGACAGAAATCTAAGTATTTTCCCCGAACCATTGTAAGCCAATTCTTTGGATTCGGGTTCATACTTTGATCATGGTTCCTAGTGGTCCATGCATTGGCATAGAACTCTTGAACCATTAAGATTCTGACTTGTTGAATGGGGTTGGTGAGAACTTCCCAACCTCTTCTTCGGATCTCATGTCGGATCTCTGGATACTCATTCTTCTTGAGCATGAAAGGAACCTCAGGGATCACTTTCTTCTTGGCCACAACTTCATAGAAGTTGTCTTGATGGACCTTTGAGATGAATCTCTCCATCTCCCATGACTCGGAGGTGAAAGCTTTTGCCTTCCCTTTCCTCTTTCTAGAGGTTTCTCCGGCTTTAGGTGCCATAAAGGGTTATAGAAAAACAAAAAGCAATGCTTTTTCCACACCAAACTTAAAAGGTTTGCTCATCTTCGAGCAAAATAAGAAAGAAAAAGAGGGTAGAAGAAGAAAAATAGAGGAGATGAATGGAGAGATTAGTTCGGCCATGGGGGTAGGAGAGTGGTTATAATGTGTGAAAATGAAGGAGTGAAGAGGGGTATTTATAGGGAAAGAGAGGGAGAGTGGCCGAATGGAATTGGGTGGTTTTGGGAGGAAAAAGTGTTTGAATTTGAAAAGTGAGGTAGGTGGGGGTCTTTTTTGGGGGAAGATGGATGGAGGTGATTGGTGAAGAGAATATAGGGAAGAGAATAGGATTTGATAGGTGAGTAGTGTTTTGGGTAGAGTGTTATAGAGATGTGTGAGGGGGAGAGAGAGAGAGGTGGGGTAGATGATGATCCTGTGGGGTCCACAGATCCTGAGGGTCAAGGACTTCTCATCCCCGCTCTATTTAGCCATGCAAAATGCCCTTAGAGTGCAAGTCTGGCGTTTAACGCCAAACTGCTGCCTGTTTTTGGCGTTAAATGCCAGCTTTTATACTTTTTCTGGCGTTTAACGGCAAGCTGTAGCCTATTTCTGGCGTTAAACGCCAGTCTGATTTTTAAATGCCAGTAAGTTTTTCCTCCAGGGTGTGCTGTTTCTAATGCTGTTTTTGAATTTGGTTTGATTTTTGCAGTCGTTTATGTGTCTTCAAAGGATCATCAACCTAAAGAAAACATAAAATAATAATGGAAAATGGAAATTTAACATAAAAATTGGGTTGCCTCCCAATAAGCGCTTTTTTAATGTCAATATCTTGACAGTGAGCTCTCATAGAGCCTCACAGATAATCAGAGCATGGTTAGGGCCTCCCAACACCAAACTTAGAGTTTGGTTGTGGCCTCCCAATACCAAACTTAGAATTTGAATGTGGGGGCTTTGTTTGACTCTGTATTGAGAGAAACTTTTCATGCTTCTTCTCCATGTGTACTGATGAGCGGATAATTTATACGCTTTTTGGCATTATTTTCAGTATGTTTTTAGTATGTTTTAGTTAGTTTTTATTATATTTTTATCAGTTTTTAGTTAAAATTCACTTTTCTGGACTTTACTATGAGTTTGTGTATTTTTCTGTGATTTCAGGTATTTTCTGGCTGAAATTGAGGGACCTGAGCAAAAATCTGATTCAGAGGCTGAAAAAGACTGCAGATGCTGTTGGATTTTGACCTCCCTACACTCGAAGTGGATTTTCTGGAGCTACAGAAGCCCAATTGGCGTGCTCTCAACTGCGTTGAAAATTAGACATCCTGCGCTTTCCAGCAATGTATAATAGTCCATACTTTGCCCGAGATTTGATGGCCCAAACAGGCGTTCCAAGTTAGCTCAAGAATTCTGGCGTTTAACGCCGGAACTGGAACAAGAATGGGAGTTAAACGCCCAAATTGGCACAAAAGCTGGTGTTTAACTCCAAGAAAAGTCTCTACACATAGAAGTTTCAATGCTCAGCCCAAGCACACACCAAGTGGGCCCGGAAGTGGATTTTTATGTCATTTACTCATCTTTGTAAACCCTAGGCTACTAGTTCTCTACAAATAGGACCTTTTGCTATTGTATTTTCATCTTTGGATCTTTGATCATCTTTAGATCTTTGAATCTTTTGATCACGTTTTGGGGGCTGGCCTCACGGCCATGCCTGAACCTTGTTCTTATGTATTTTCAACGGTGGAGTTTCTACACACCATAGATTAAGGTGTGGAGCTCTGCTGTACCTCGAGTATTAATGCAATTACTATTGTTCTTCTATTCAATTCAGCTTGTTCTTGTTCTAAGATATCACTTGTTCCTCAACTTGATGAATGTGATGATCCGTGACACTCATCATCATTCTCACCTATGAACGTGTGCCTGACAACCACCTCCGTTCTACCTTAGATTGAGTGGATATCTCTTTGATTCCTTAATCAGAATCTTCGTGATATAAGCTAGAATTGATGGCGGCATTCAAGAGAATCCGGAAGGTCTAAACCTTGTCTGTGGCATTCTAAGTAGGATTCAATGATTGAATGACTGTGACGAGCTTCAAACTCCTGAAGGCTGGGCGTTAGTGATAGACGCAAAAGAATCAATGGATTCTATTCCAACCTGATTGAGAACCGACAGATGATTAGCCATGCTGTGACAGAGCGCGTTGAACATTTTCACTGAGAGGATAGGACTGTAGCCACTGACAACGGTAATGCCCAACATACAGCTTGCCATGGAAAGGAGTAAGAAGGATTGGATGAAGACAGTAGGAAAGCAGAGAGACGGAAGGGACAAAGCATCTTCATACGCTTATCTGAAATTCTCACCAATGAATTACATAAGTATCTCTATCTTTATTTTATGGTTTATTCATATATCATCCATAACCATTTGAATCTGCCTGACTGAGATTTACAAGATGACCCATAGCTTGCTTCATACCAACAATCTCCGTGGGATCGACCCTTACTCGCGTAAGGTTTATTACTTGGACGACCCAGTGCACTTGCTGGTTAGTTGTGCGAAGTTGTGAAATTGTGTTTAGACCATGGTATTGAGCACCAAGTTTTTGGAGCTATTACCGGGGATTATTTGAGTTGTGAAAAGTAGGGATCACAATTTCGTGCACCATGTACAGAAGGAGAACCTTGAGTCTTGAATACAAGGTAGTCCTCATTCAATTGAAGGACCAACTCTCCTACGTCAACATCAATCACAGCTTTTGATGTGGCTAGGAAAGGTCTGCCAATGATGATGGATTCATCTTCATCCTTCCCAGTGTCTAGGATTATGAAATTAGCAGGGATGTAAAGGCCTTCAACCTTCACTAGCACATCCTCTACTAGTCCATAAACCTGTTTCATTGATTTATCTACCATTTCTAGTGAGATTTTTGCAGCTTGTACCTCAAATATTTCTAGTTTCTCCATTACAGAGAGTGGCATGAGGTTAATACCTGACCCTAGGTCACATAGAGCCTTCTCAAAGGTCATGATGCCTATGGTATAAGGTATTAAGAATTTACCAGGATCCTGTTTCTTTTGAGGTAAAGTTTGCTGAATCCAGGTATTTAGTTCATTAATGAGCAATGAAGGTTCATCCTCCCAAGTCTCATTACCAAATAGCTTGGCATTCAGCTTTATGATCACTCCTAAATACTGGGCAACTTGTCCTTCAACAATGTCTTCATCTTCTTCAGAAGATGAATAGTCATCAGAGCTCATGAATGGTAATAGGAAGTTCAATGGAATCTCTATGGTCTCTGTATGAGCCTCAGATTCCTTTGGTTCTTCATTGGGGTACTCCTTAATGGCCAGTGGATGTTCCCTGAGGCCTTCCTCACTGGAAATCACTGCCTTTTCACTCTCTCCAGGTTCGGCCATGTTGGTCACAATTATGGCCTTGCACTATCTTTTGGGATTCTCTTCTGTTGGGAGAGTGCTAGGAGGAGTTTCAGTAACCCTTTTACTCAGCTGACCTACTTGTGCCTCCAAGTTTCTGATGGAGGACCTTGTTTCATTCATGAAACTTAGAGTGGCCTTAGATAGATCAGAGACTATATTTGCTAAGCTAGATGGATTCTGCTCAGAATTCTCTGTCTGTTGCTGAGAGAATGATGGAAAAGGATTGCCATTGCTAAACCTGTTTCTTCCATCATTATTATTGTTAAAGCCTTGTTGAGGCTTTTGTTGATCCTTCCATGAGAAATTTGGATGATTTTTCCATGAGGGATTATAGGTGTTTCCATAGGCTTCACCCATCTAATTCACCACTGCCATTGCAGGATTCTCAAGATCATAAGCTTCTTCTTCAGAAGATGCTTCTTTAGTACTATTAGATTCATTTTGCAATCCATTCATACTCTGAGAAATCATATTGACTTGCTAAGTCAATGTTTTGTTCTAAGCCAATATGGCATTCAAAGCATCAATTTCAAGAACTCCCTTCCTCTGAGGCGTCCTATTATTCACAAGATTTCTTTCAGAGGTGTACATGAACTAGTTATTTGCAACCATTTCAATAAGTTCCTGAGCTTCTGCAGGCATTTTCTTCAGGTGAATAGATCCACCTGCAGAATGGTCTAATGACATTTTAGATAATTCAGACAGACCATCATAGAATATATCCAGGATGGTCCATTCTAAGAGCATGTCAGAAGGACACTTTTTGGTCAGTTGCTTGTATCTTTCTCAAGCTTCATAGAGGGATTCACCTTCTTTCTGCTTGAAGGTTTGTACATCCACTCTAAGCTTGCTCAGCTTTTGAGGAGGAAAGAATTTGGCTAAGAAAGTTGTGACCAGCTTATCCCAAGAGTTCAGGCTATCTCTAAGTTGAGAGTCCAACCATATTCTAGCTCTGTCTCTTACAGCAAAAGGGAAAAGCATAAGCTTGTAGACCTCGGGATCAACTCCATTGGTCTTAACAGTATCACAGATCTGCAAGAATTCAGTTAAAAACTGAAAAGAATCTTCTGATGGAAGTCCATAAAACTTGCAATTCTGTTGCATCAGAGAAACTAATTGAGCCTTAAGCTCAAAATTGTTTGCTCCAATGGCAGGGATTGAGATGTTTCTTCCATGGAAGTTGGAATTTGGTGCAATGAAGTCACCAAGCATCTTCCTTACATTGTTATTGTTGTTGGGTTCGGCCATTACTTCTTTTTCAAGATTTTCTGTATGGTTTTCTCTGGATTGTTGTGCTTTAGCATCTCTTAGCTTATTCTTCAGAGTCCTTTCAAGTTCAAGGTCATCTTCAACAAGAATGTTCTTGTCCTTGTTCCTGCTCATATGAAAAAGAAGAGAACAGAAAGGAAGAGGAATCCTCTATGTCACAGTATAGAGATTCCTTAATGTGAGTAGAAGAGAAGAAGAATAAGAATGAAGAAGGAAGAAGAAGAATTTGAACAAAGAGAGGGAAGAGAGGGTTCGAATTATAAGAAGAGGAGAAGAGTGTTAGTGATTAAATAAATAAATAGAAAAAGATGAGAGAGAGTTTTTGAAAATAATTAAAATAATTAAAAGGAAAAGGAAAATATTTTTTTTTCAAAATTTAGTTAGAATTTGCAAATTAAGAGAAGATATAAAATTAAAATTAAAATTTGAAACAATTAGTTAATTAAAGGAATTTTGAAAAAGGGTGAAGAGTTTTCAAATGTAAAGATAGAGATACTTATGTAATTCATTGGTGAGAATTTCAGATAAGTGCATACAGATGCAATGTTCCTATTGGATCTCTACTTTCCTACAGCCTTCATCCAATCCTTCATACTCCTTTCAATGGAAAGCTGTATGTTGGGTTTCACCGACGTCAATGGCTACCTCCCATCCTCTCAGTGAAAATGGTCCAAAATGCACTGTCACCGCACGACTAATCATCTGTCGGTTCTCGATCATGTTGGAATAGAATCCAGTGATCCTTTTGCGTCTGTCACTACACCCAACACTCACGAGTTTGAAGCTCGTCACAGTCATCCTTTCCCAGATCCTACTCGGAATACCACAGACAAGGTTTAGACTTTTCGGATCTCAGGAATGACCGCCAATAATTCTAGCATATACCACGAAGACTCCGATCTTTCGAAATAGAGGCTAAGGGATACATGCTCAATCTTAAGTAGAACAGAAGTGGTTGTCAGTCACACGTTCATAGGTGAGAATGATGATGAGTGTCACGGATCATCACATTCATCATGTTGAAGTGCAAGCGAATATCCTAGAATAAGAATAAGCATGAATTGAATAGAAGAACCATAGTAATTGCATTAATACTCGAGGAACAGCAGAGCTCCACACCCTTAATCTATGGTGTGTAGAAACTCCACCATTGAAAATACATAAGAACAAGGTCCAGACATGGCTGAATGACCAGCCCCCAAAATGTGATCAAGAGATCAAAAGATGATCAAAAGATTCCAAGATGAAAATACAATAGTAAGAGGTCCTATTTATAAGAAAACTAGCTACTAGGGTTTACAGAAATAGGTAAATGATGCAGAAATCCACTTCTGGGCCCACTTGGTGTGTGCTTGGGCTAAGCATTGAGCTTTACACGTATAGAGACTTCTCTTGGAGTTAAATGCCAACTTTTATGCCAATTTGAGCGTTTAACTCCAACTTTTATGCCAGTTCTGGCGTTTTGACTTCAGAATAGGGCATAGAAGGGGCGTTTGAATGCCAGTTTGCATCATCAAAACTAGAGCAAAGTATAAACTATTAAATATTGCTGGAAAGCTCTGGATGTCTACATTCCGAAGAAATTGAAAGCGTGCCATTTGGAGTTTTGTAGCTCCAGAAAATATACTTCGAGTGCAGGGAGGTCAGAATCCAACAGCATCAACAGTCCTTTGTTAGCCTCTGAATCAGATTTTTGCTCAGGTCCCTCAATTTTAGTCAGAAAATACCTAAAATCACATAAAAACACTCATAGTAAAGTCTAGAAATTCAAATTTTGCATAAAAACTAATAAAAACATCCCAAAAAGTAGCTTGATCCTACTAAAAACTACCTAAAAACAATGCCAAAAAGCGTATAAATTATCCGCTCATCACAACACCAAACTTAAATTGTTGCTTGTCCCCAAGCAACTGAAAATAAATTAGGATAAAAAGAAGAGAATATACAATGAATCCCACTGTATCAATGAAACTTAGTCCTAATTAGATGAGCAAGGCTTACAGCTTTTTGCTTCTGAACAGTTTTGGCATCACACTTTTTCCTTTGAAATTCAGAATGATTGGCATCTATAGGAACTTAGAATTTTAGATAGTGTTATTGATTCTCCTAGTTAAGTACGTTGATTCTTGAACACAGCTACTTTTTGAGTCTTGGCCGTGGCCCTAAGCACTTTGTCTTCCAGTATTACCACCGGATACATAAATGCCACAGACACATAACTCGGTGAACCTTTACAGATTGTAACTCAGCTTTGCTAAAGTCCCTAGTTAGAGGTGTCCAGAGTTCTTAAGCACACTCTTTTGGTTTGGATCACGACTTTAACCACTCAGTCTCAAGTTTTTCACTTGGACCTGCATGCCACAAGCACGTGGTTAGGGACAGCTTGATTTAGCCGCTTAGGCTAGGATTTTATTCCTTTAGGCCCTCCTATCCATTAATGCTCAAAGCCTTGGATCTTTTTTACCCTTGCCTTTTGGTTTAAAGGGCTACTGGCTTTTTCTACTTGCTTTTTCTTTTTCTTTCTTTCTCTTTTTTTTCGCCAAATTTTTTTCACTGCTTTTTCTTGCTTCAAGAACCAATTTCATGATTTTTTAGATTATCAATAACATTTCTCTTTGTTCATCATTCTTTCAAGTGCCAACAACTTTAACATTCATAAACAACAAGATAAAAAATATGCACTGTTCAAGCATTCATTCAGAAAATAAAAAGTATTGCCACCACATCAAAATAATTAAACAAGTTTCAAGATAAAATTTGAAATCCAAGTACTTCTTGTTCTTTTGTAATTAAGCACATTTTTCATGTAAGAGAGGTGAAGGATTCATGGAGTTATTCATAGCTTTAAAACATAGACACTAGACACTAATGGTCATGTAGTGAAGACACAAACATAGATAGAACATACAACATAAAGCCGAAAACAGAAAAATAAATAGACAAGGAGATTAAGGAATGAGTCCACCTTAGTGAGGGGAGCATCTTCCTGTTGAAAATCCTATGGAGTGCTTGAGCTCCTCAATGTCTCTCCCTTGCCTTTGTTGCTCCATCCTTAGTTGCTCCCAATAATTGTGTGGAAGAAAATGTATCCCTTGAGGTATCTCAGGGATTTCTTGATGAGGGAATTCCTCATGCTTTTGTTGAGGTCCATGAGTGGGCTTTCTTGTTTGATCCATCCTTTTCTTAGTGATGGGCTTGTCCTCTTCAATGAGGATGTCTTCCTTAATGACAATTCCAGCTGAATTGTATAGGGATCACCTTTTTCTTGGCCATAACTTCATAGAAGTGGTCTTGATGGACCTTTGAGATGAATCTCTCCATCTCCCATGACTCAGAGGTGGAGGCAATTGCCTTCCCTTTCCTCTTTCTAGAGGCTTCTCTGGCCTTAAGTGCCATAAATGGTTATGGAAAAATAAAAAGCAATGCTTTTACCACACCAAACTTAAAATATTTGCTCGTCTCTGAACAAAAGAAGAAGGAAAGATGTAGAAGAAGAAGAAAATGGAGGAGATGTAGGGTGTATAGGGTTTTTGGGGAGGAGTGTTGTAGAAAGGTGTGAAGAGGAGAGAAAGTGAGTTAAGGTTGGTGGGGATCCTGTGGGGTCCACAGATCCTAAAGGGTCAAGGAATTCTTCATCCCTGCTCCAATTGGGCATTCACAACGCCTTGGAGTGCAATTCTGGCGTTTAAACGCCAGTCTGCTGCCCTGTTCTGGCATTTAAATGCCAGTTTTCCTTTCTGTTCTGGCGTCTAAACGCCAGCTTTCCTTCCT
Organism: Arachis stenosperma; assembly: GCF_014773155.1. Taxonomy (NCBI): domain Eukaryota; kingdom Viridiplantae; phylum Streptophyta; class Magnoliopsida; order Fabales; family Fabaceae; genus Arachis; species Arachis stenosperma. Next base: position 100,042,259 of record NC_080379.1, on the reverse strand, counting down.
ATTCTGGCGTCTGAACGCCATTTTGTTGCCCTGTTCTAGCGTTTAAATGCCAGTCTGGTGCCCTATTCTGGCATTTAAACGCCCAGAAAGGTGCCAGATTGGGCGTTTAAACGCCCATTTTGCTACCCTTACTGGCGTTTAAATGCCAGTAAGTCCTTCCTCCAGGGTATGCTGTTTTCAATGCTATTTTTTATTTTTTTTCTTTATTTTTGTAATTGTCTTTGTGACTTTACATAATCATCAACCTAAAAGAAAACAAAATAATATAGATAAAATTAAAATAAAATTGGGTTGCCTCCCAATAAGCGCTTCTTTAATGTCAATAGCTTGACAGTGAGCTCTCATGGAGTCTCACAGATGTTCAGAGTATGGTTGAGATCTCTCAACACCAAACTTAGAGTTTGGTTGTGGCCTCCCAACACCAAACTTAGAGTTTGAATGTGGGGGCTTTGTTTGACTCTATATTGGGAGAAGCTCTTCATGCTTACTCTCCATTGTTTCAGATGGGGAACCTTGAGACTTTACTACAAGGTATTCTTCATTCACATGAAGGATTAACTCTCCTCTGTCAACATCAATCATAGCTCTTGCTGTGGCTAGGAAGGGTCTTCCAAGGATGATGGATTCATCCTCATCCCTCCTAGTGTCTATGATTATGAAATCAGCAGGGAAGTAAAGGCCTTCAACCTTCACTAGCACGTCCTCTACTAGTCCATAAGCCTTTTTCATAGATTTATCTACCATCTCCAATGAGAATTTGGCAGCCTGTACCTTATAGATTCCTAGTCTTTCCATTACAGAGAGTGGCATCATGTTTATCCCTGACCCCAGGTCACACAGAGCTTTTTCAAAGGTCATGGTGCCTATGGTACAGGGTATTAAGAATTTACCAGGATCCTGTTTCTTTTGAGGTAAATTTTGCTAAACCAATGTATTCAGTTCATTGGTGAGCAAGGGAGGCTCTTCCTCCCAAGTCTCATTACCAAATAGCTTAGCATTCAGCTTCATGATTGCTCCTAAATATTAAGCAACTTGCCCTTCAACAATGTCTTCATCCTCTTTAGAAGATGAATAGTCATCAGAGCTCATGAATGGTAAAAGGAGGTCCAAGGGAATCTCTATGGTCTTTGTATGAGCCTCAGATTCCTTTGGTTCTTCATTAGGGTATTCCTTACTGATCTTTGGACGTCCCCTGAGGTCTTCCTCATTGGGATTCATATCCTCCTCCTCCTTTAAGGTTTCGGCCATGTTGATTATATCAATGGCCTTGCACTCTCCTTTAGGATTCTCTTTTATATTTCTTGGGAGAGTGCTAAGAAGAGTTTCAGGAACCCTTTTACTCAACTGTCCCACTTGTGCCTCCAAGTTTCTAATGGAGGATCTTGTTTCAGTCATGAAATTAAGAGTGGCCTTAGATAGATCAGAGACTATGTTTGCTAAGTTAGAAGGATTTTGCTCGGAATGCTCTGTCTGTTGCTGAGATGATGATGGGAAAGGTTTGTTATTGCTAAACCTGTTTCTTCTACCATTGTTATTATTGAAGCCTTGTTTCTGTTGATCCTTCTATGAAAAATTTGGATGATTTTTCCATGAAGGATTATAGGTGTTGCCAAAGGCTTCACCCATGTAATTCACCTCTGCCATTGCAGGGTTCTCAAGTTCTTCTTTAGTATTGTTGGATGCATTTAGCAATCCATTCAGACTCTGAGTGATCATATTGACTTGTTGGGTCAATATTTTGTTTTGAGCCAGTATGGCATTCAGAGCATCAATTTCAAGAACTCCTCTCTTTTGAGTCGTCCCATTACTCACAGGATTCCTATTAGAGGTATACATGAACTGGTTATTTGCAACCATTTCAGATGGACTATCATAGAATATGCATATGACGCTCCATTTTGGAAGCATGTCCATAGGACACCTTTTGATTAGTTGCTTATATCTTTCCCAAGCTTCATAGAGGGATTCACCTTCCTTCTGTCTGAAGGTTTGGATTTCCACTCTAAGCTTGCTCATCTTTTGAGGTGGAAAGAATTTGGCCAAGAAAGCACTGATCAGCTTATCCCAAGAGTTCAGGCTTTCCTTAGGTTATGAATTCAACCATGTTCTAGCTTTGTCTCTTACAGCAAAAGGGAAAAGCATAAGCTTGTAGACTTCAGGATCAATTCCATTGGTCTTAACAGTATCACAGATCTGCAAGAACTCAGTTAAGAACTGATAAGGGTCTTTTGATGGAAGTCCATGAAACTTGCAGTTCTGTTGCAGTAGAGAAACTAATTGAGGCTTTAGCTCAAAATTGTTTGCTCCTATAGCAGGGATTGAGATGCTTCTTCCATTGAAGTTGGAAGTTGGTGTAGTAAAATCACCAAGCATCTTCCTTGCATTGTTGTTTGGTTCGGCCATAATTGTTTCTTTTGCTACTTCCTTTTCAAAAAGTTCAGTGAGTTCCTCTTCAGAGTTTTGTGCTTTAGCTGCTCTTAGCTTCCTCTTCAGAGTCCTTTCAGGTTCAAGATCAGCTTCAACAAGTATGCCTTTATCTTTGTTCCTGCTCATATGAAAGAGAAGAAAAAAAAAGAGAATATGTAATCCTTTATGTCACAGTATAGAGATTCCTTGAGGTGTCAGAGGAAAACAAGAATGGAAGGATGAGGTAGGTAAGGAAGAGTTCGAACACACAAAGAGAGATAGAGTTCGAATTGTCAATGGAGGAGGAATGTTAGTGTTTAAATAAAAAAAAGATAAGAAAGGGGGAGAATTTTCTAAAATAAAAAGAATAAATTTAAAATAAATTTTTGAAAAATTGGTTGTGGTTTTGAAAAAGATGAGAAATAGTAAAACAAACAAAAAGTCAATTAGTTAGTTGAAAAAGATTTGAAAATCAATTTTGAGAAAATAAGAAGTTAGAAAAAAGATTTTGAAATTGATTTTGGAAAAAGATATGATTTAAAAAAGATATGTTTGAAAAGATATGATTTTGAAAAAGATATGATTGAAAATATTTGATTTGAAAAAGATTTGATTTTGAAAAAAATATGAAGATTTGAAAAAGATTTGATTTGAAAAAAAAATATGAAGATTTGAAAAAGATTTGATTTGAAAACAAAATTCCTCTCCTTGTGTCATCCTGGTGTTAAACGCCCAGGAGCTGCATGTTTTGGGCGTTTAACGCCCAATTGCTGCATGGTTTGGGCGTTTAAACGCCAGTTTTCCTTCTTCACTAGGCGTTTTGAACGCCCAGCTTTTTCTCTGTAATTCCTCTGCTTTATATTCTTGGATTTTCATTTTGCTAAATCCTTTATTCAAGAAGATATGTTTTCAATTTTGAAAAACAACAAAATGAGTCAAAACATATAATTCTTGGATCAAAACATAAGATATATGCAAGAACATTATGAACGTCAAGATGAACACCAAGAACAATCTTGAAGATCAAGATGAACATCAAGAACTCAGTTTTCTTAATGAAAGAAAACATAGAGGACACCAAACTTAGAACTTTCTCATGTTTGGGCCATATGAATGCAAGAATGCATATGTAGAACATCATGCAGTGCAAATCAATAAATTATGAAGATCAAACAAGGCAATTCACCAAGAACGACTTGAAGATCATCAAGAACACAATGTATGTGTTTTGAAAATTGCAAGACAATTAAAATCATGCAATTGACACCAAACTTAAAATTTGGCCCTAGATTCAAACAAGAACCATGAAATATTTTTGAGCTTTTATGATTTTATGAATTTTTTTTGTTTTTTTTCGAAAATTATTTTTGGAAAAACGAAAAACAAAGAAAAATTTTTGAAAGATTTTTGAAAACTTTTTTTTGAAAAGAAAATAAAAAGTACCTAATTTGAGTAACAAGATGAACCGTCAGTTGTCCAAACTCGAACAATTCCCGGCAACGGCGCCAAAAACATGGTGCACGAAATTGTGATACACAATGGCGCCAACAACTTGGTCGCACAATTGTAATCTCACTTCTTTTTCACAACTTCGCACAACTAACCAGCAAGTGCACTGGGTCGTCCAAGTAATACCTTACGTGAGTAAGGGTCGATCCCACGGAGATTGTCGGCTTGAAGCAAGCTATGGTCACCTTGTAAATCTCAGTCAGGCGGATTCAAATGGGTGATAGAGTTTTCATAATTAAACTGATAAATAAAACAGAAAGTAAAGATAGAGATACTTATGTAATTCATTGGTGAGAATTTCAGATAAGTGCATAGAGATGCTTTGTTCTTGTTGAATCTCTGCTTTCCTACAGCCTTCATCCAATCCTTCATACTCCTTTCCATGGAAAGCTGTATGTTCGGGTTTCACCGGCGTCAATGGCTACCTCCCGTCCTCTCAGTGAAAATGGTCTAAAATGTGCTGTCACCGCACGGCTAATCATATGTCGATTCTCGATCATGTTGGAATAGAATCCAGTGATCCTTTTGAGTCTGTCACTACGCCCAACACTCGCGAGTTTGAAGCTCGTCACAGTCATCCCTTCCCAGATCCTACTCGGAATACCACAAACAAGGTTTAGACTTTTCGGATCTCAGGAATGACCGCCAATAATTATAGCTTATACCACGAAGACTCCGATCTTTCGGAATGGAGGCAAAGAGATACACGCTCAATCTTAAGTAGAACGGAAGTGGTTGTCAGTAATACGTTCATAGGTGAGAATGATGATGAGTGTCACGGATCATCGCATTCATCATGTTGAAGTGCAAGCGAATATCTTAGAATAAGAATAAGCATGAATTGAATAGAAGAACCATAGTAATTGCATTAATACTCGAGGAACAGCAGAGCTCCAAACCCTTAATCTATGGTGTGTAGAAACTCCACCGTTGAAAATACATAAAAACAAGGTCCAGGCATGGCCGAATGGCCAGCCCCCAAAATGTGATCAAAAGATCAAAAGATGATCAAAAGATTCCAAGATGAAAATACAATAGTAAGAGGTCCTATTTATAAGAAAACTAGCTACTAGTTTACAGAAATAGGTAAATGATGCAGAAATCCACTTCCGGGCCCACTTGGTGTGTGCTTGGGCTAAGCATTGAGCTTTACACGTGTAGAGACTTCTCTTGGTGTTAAATGCCAGCTTTTATGCCAGTTTTGGCGTTTAACTCCAACTTTTATGCCAGTTCTGGCGTTTTGACTTCAAAATAGGGTAGAGAAGAGGCGTTTGAACGCCAGTTTGCATCATTAAAACTCAAGCGAAGTATAAACTATTATATATTTCTGGAAATCTATGGATGTCTACTTTTCAACGCAATTGAGAGCGCACCATTTGGAGTTTTGTAGCTCTAGAAAATCGACTTCAAGTGCAAAGAGGTCAGAATCTAACAGCATCAGCAGTCCTTTGTCATCCTCTGAATCAGATTTTTGCTCAGGTCCCTCAATTTCAGTCAGAAAATACATGAAATCACAGAAAAACACACAAACTCATAGCAAAGTCCAGAAATATGAATTTTGCATAAAAACTAATAAAAACATCCCAAAAAGTAGCTAGATCCTACTAAAAACTACCTAAAAATAATGCCAAAAAGCGTATAAATTATCCGCTCATCAGCTACCTCCCGTCCTCTCAGTGAAAATGGTCCTCTACGATTTCTGTACGGCTAATCAACTGTCGGATTTCTCATCTCGGATGAAAAATACCAGGCACAGCTATCGCATGGCTAATCAGCTGTCGGTTCTCGATCGTGTCGGAATAAGATCCAATGATCCTTTTGCGTCTGTCACTACGACCCATAGTCGCGAGTTTGAAGCTCGTCACAGTCATCCCTTCCTAAATCCTACTCGGAATACCACAGACAAGGTTTAGACTTTCCGGATCTCAGGAATGCTGCCAAATATTTCTAGCCGATACCACGAAGGTTCTAATCTCAGATTCAGATGCTCCATTGTCAGAGGGGAAATGATGTGAATCATTGATTAGAAACCCAAGAGATACACACTCTAGCTTTCGCAGGTAGAACGGAAGTGGTTGTCAGGCACGTATTCATAAATTGAGAATGGCGATGAGTGTCACGGATCATCACATTCATCATGTTGAAGTGTGAGTGAAGATCTTAGAATAAGAATAAGCTTGAATTGAATAGAAGAACAATAGTATTTTGCATTAATACTCGAGGAACAGCAGAGCTCCACACCTTAATCTATGGTGTGTAGAAACTCCACCGTTGAAGATACATAATTGATGAAGGTCCAGGCATGGCCGAATGGCCAGCCTCCAAGTCTAAGGAAAAATGTTCCAAAGATGATCTAAGGATAATCCAAAGATGTCAAGATCTAAAGATGTCAGTACAATAGTAAAATGTCCTATTTATACTATACTAGTTACTAGGGTTTACAAAAATAAGTAAATGATACAGAAATCTACTTCCGGGCCCACTTAGTGTGTGCTTGGGCTGAGCATTGAAGCTTTCATGTGTAGAGACTTTTCTTGGAGTTAAACGCCAGTTTTTATGCCAGTTTGGGCGTTTAACTACAGTTTCTATCCTGTTTCTGGCGTTTAACGCCAGAATAGGGCAAGAAGTTGGTGTTTGAACGCTAGTTTGCGTCATCAAAACTCGAGTAAAGTATGGACTATTATATATTGCTGGAAAGCACAGGATGTCTACTTTCGAACTCAGTTGAGAGCGCGCCATTTGGATTTCTGAAGCTCCAAAAAATCCATTTCGGGTGTTGGGAGTTCATAATCCAACAGCATCTGCAGTCCTTTTTCAGCCTCTGAATCAGATTTTTTCTCAGGTCCCACAATTTCAGCTAAAAAATACCTGTAAACACAGAAAAACACACAAACTCATAGTAAAGTCCAGAAATGTGAATTTTGCTTAAAAACTAATAATTATTTACTAAAAACTAACTAAATTATACTAAAATCTACCTAAAAAACAATGCAAAAAACCGTATAAATTATCCACTCATCAATAATACATCTCAGAGTTTTAAGTGAAACTCAGATTCTAATTAGATGAGCAGTGCTAGTAGCTTTTTATCTCCTGAACAGTTTTGGCATCTCAATTTATCCTTTGAAGCTCAAAATGACTGGCATCCATAGGAACTCAGAATTCAGATAGTGTTATTGATTCTCTTAGTTTAATATGTTGATTCTTGAACACAACTACTTTATGAGTCTTGGCCGTGACCCCAAGCATCTTGTTTTCCAGTAATACTACAAGATACATAAATGCCACAGACACATAACTGGGTGAACCTTTCAGATTGTGACTCAGCTTTGCTAGAGTCCCTAGTTAGAGGTGCCCAGAGTTCTTAGGTACACTCTTTTGCTTTGGATCACGACTTTAACCACTCAGTCTCAAGCGTTTCACTTGGACCTTCATGACACAAGCACATGGTTAGGGACAACTTGATTTAGCTACTTAGGCCAGGATTTCATTCCTTTGGGCCCTTCTATCCATTAATGCTCAAAGCCTTGGATCCTTTTTACCCTTGCCTTTTGATTTTAAGGGCTATTGGCTTTTCCTGCTTGCTTTTTCTTTTTCTTTTTTTTTCTTTATTTTTTTGCCAAATTTTTTTTTGTATTTTTCACTGCTTTTTCTTGCTTCAAGAATCAATTTCATGATTTTTCAGATTATCAATAACATTTCTCTTTCTTTTCATCATTCTTTCAAGAGCCAACAAATTTAACATTCATTAACTTCACTATAAAAAATATGCACTATTCAAGCATTCATTCAGAGGAAAAAAAGTGTTGTCACCACATAAAAATAATTATAATTTTTCTTATTGAAAACTTGAAATAACTGCCTTCTTACTCTAGAGAAAATCTACTATTTTATTCGTGTTTAGTGATGATGAGAAGAACAAATTATAGCTTACATGGAGATAATAATAAAAATAAAAATAAAAATAAAGAACCTAATTTCTAATACTTATGTAATTCTTAAGATAGGTTTCTAATAATAAAAGTTATCACAGATTTAAGATTAGGACTCAACAACCTTTATTTTGGGAGATGGGTGCTCATTCAATCTGTGGGGTGTCTGGTCCCTCAAGGGAGAGCTTCTGGCGCTTCAGCTTCTGTAGCTCACGCCCTTGCTTTTCTTGTTTCTTAAGCAGCTTGAGAGCATGCTATTTTGATTTTGCTGTTCTTCCTTAACTTGATCCATAGCTTCTTGCAGCTTGGTGATAGATGCTTCTAGGCGGGCCCAGTAATCAATTTGAGGGATTTCTGGGAGGAACTCCTGCGCCCTCCTCTTGATGGAGTTGTCGTGTACTTGTTGTCCCTCCATTGACTTTTTGGTGATTGGATGCTCGACTGAGATAAACTCATCCACTCCTATCTTTACCCCAGCATCTTTACATAGCAGAGAGATTAAGCTTGGGTAAGCAAATTTGGCTTTAGTGGAGTTATTATTTGCAATTGTGTAAATCTCACAAGAAATCAGATGATGAATCTCCACTTTGTTTCCCAGCATAATGCAATGAATCATCACTGCTCTTTTGACAGTGACCTCAGAGCGGTTGCTAGTGGGCAGTATAGAATGCCCAATGAAGTCCAACCAGCCCCTAGCGACTGGTTTGAGATCTCCTCTCTTGAGTTGGTTTGGGACACCTTTTGAGTTGGTTATCCATTTAGTTTCAGGGAGGCATATGTCCTCTAGAACTTGGTCCAAGCACTTATCTACTCTCACCATTCTCCTATTAAAGGATTCTGGATCATCTTGTAGTTGAGGCAGCTTGAAGACCTCTCTTATTTTGTCAAGGTGGAAGTAAATAGTCTTCCCTCTTACCATAGTTCAAAAGGTATGGAAGGCAGTTCCCGTCATTCTCTACTTATCTGTTAACCACATATTTGAATAGAATTCCTGGACCATATTTCTTCCAACCTTTGTCTCAGGATTAGCTAGGATTTCCCGCCCTCTATTTCGAATTTGTTCTTGGATCTCCAGATATTCATCTTCTTTCAAATCGAACTTAACTTCCAGGATCACTGACCTCAAACCCATTATTTTGTGGTAATGGTCTGCATGTTCTGTGGTTAAGAACCTCTCTTGATTCCAAAGTGGTTTTGGATTATTCTCTTTCTTGCCTCTTAGAGTGGTTTATTTTCATTTAGGAGCCATGATCTTAGTGAGTTTTTGGTCAGTGATCATGGAAAAATACACCAAACTTAGAGGTTTGCTTGTCCTCAAGCAAAAGAAAGGAAAGGAGAGGAATAGAGGGGGAGATAGATTTGAATGGTGTAGGTATGGGATGGCCGAACATGTATTTAAAAGGGAGGGGGTGGGTTTCGAAAATTTTTGAAAAAGATATGATAGGAAGATATGATTTGTAAAAGATGAATCATGATATGAAAAAAAGATGAGATTTTAAAATTCAAAAGATATGGAAAAGATATAAAGAAGTTAAATCTGAATTTTTGTTGATGTGTCTAACAATTAAATTAAAAGAAGATATGATGAGTTGGAAAAGATTTGGAAAGAATTAGAAAAGATAAATGAGTTTTTGAAAAAGATTTGAAAGGGATTTTGAAAGAAAATTAAAAAGAATATAGAAGATTATTAAATTTTTGAAAATTGAATTTGAGAGATGAAAGTTTGTAACATGTTTATGCAGAAAATTATGAATCAAAATATGAAAATTAAAAAAAAATTGAAGTGAAAACAAAATCTCCTCCCCCTATCCTTTCTGGCGTTAAACGCCCATTTGTTGGCCATTTTGGGCGTTTAACGCCAAGCCAGGTACCCTGGCTGGTGTTAAATGCCAGAAATCTTTTGTCACTGGGCATTTTTCTAGACGCCCAGGATGCTGCAATTCTGGCGTTAAACGCCCAGAATGGTGCCCATTCTAGCGTTTAACGCCCAGAAAAGTATCTTTACTGGCGTTAAACGCCCAAAATGATACCCATTCTAGTGTTTAACACCCAAAATACCTCCTACTGGCATTTTCGAGCCAGTGAGCTCTTTTTCTCTACTTTGTGCTCTGAATCTTTCTGTAACTCTGTGAACTTCTGCACTTAGACAATCAACCTTAAAGATAATTTATATCAAACTCCTATAATTATTATTTAAATAACAAGAACCTTTGCTAATGACTGGGTTGCCTCTTAGCAAGCGCTTCTTTATTGTCTTTAGCTGGACTTTACTGAGCTTTAGTCTAGTCTCAAGTTTGAGCATTCTTGCTCAACATTGCTTTCAAGATAATGTTTGACTCTCTGTCCATTAACAATGAACTTTTTGTCAGAGTCAACATCCTGAAGCTCTACATATCCATATGGTGACACGCTTATGATCACATATGGTCCCTTCCACCGGGATCTTAATTTTTCGGGGAACAATCTGAGCCTAGAGTTAAACAGCATAACCTTCTGTCCTGGCTCAAAGACTCTGGATGACAATTTCTTGTCATGCCACCTTTTGGTTTTCTCTTTGTAAATTTTTGCACTTTCGAAAGCATAGAGTCTGAATTCTTCTAGCTCATTCAACTGGAGCAATCTTCTCTCTCCAGCTAACTTGGCATCAAGGTTTAGGAATCTAGTTGCCCAGTAGGCCTTTTGTTCTAGTTCCACTGGCAGGTGACAGGCTTTTCCATACACAAGCTAGTATGGAGAGGTCCCTATAGGAGTTTTGAATGCAGTTCTGTATGCCCATAGAGCATCATCCAGACTCCTTGCCCAATCCTTTCTATGGGTACTTACAGTCTGTTCCAGGATTCGTTTTAGTTCTCTATTTGAGACTTCAGCCTACCCATTTGTCTGTGGATGATATGGAGTTGCCATTTTGTGGTTAATTCTATATCAGATCAGAGCAGAGTTAAGCTGTTTATTACAGAAATGAGTTCCTCCATCACTGATTAGTATTCTGGGGACACCAAATCTGTTGAATATGTGCTTCTGGAGAAACTTCAGCACTGTCATAGTATCATTAGTGGGTGTGGCAATTGCCTCTACCCATTTAGATACATAATCTACTACCACTAGAATGTAAGTGTTTGAGTATGATGGTGGGAAAGGCCCCATGAAGTCAATACCCCATACATCAAATAACTCAATCTCTAAGATCCCTTGCTGAGGTATGAAATAACTGTGAGGCAAATTACCAGCTCTTTGGCAACTGTCACAGCTACGTACAAATTCTCGGGAGTTTCTATAGAGAATAGGCCAGTAGAAACCACATTGGAGAACTCTTATGGCTATCCATTCACTTCCAAAATGTCCTCCATATTGTGATCCATGGCAATGCCATAGGATCAACTATGCCTCTTCTCTGGGCACACACCTACGGATCATTATGTCTGCACATCTCTTAAAAAGATATGGTTCATCCCAAAAGTAGTACTTTGCATCAGTAACTAATTTTTTGTTTGCTACCTGCTGTATTCTTTGGGTATGAATCTTACCGGTTTATAGTTCGCAATGTCTGCAAACCATGGTACTTCTTGAATGGCAAAGAGTTGCTCATCCAGGAAGGTTTTAGAGATCTCAGTAGAGGGGTGGGACACCCCTTCTACTGGTTCTATTCGGGACAAGTGATCTGCTACTTGGTTCTCTATCCCTTTTCTGTCTCTTATTTCTATATCAAACTCTTGTAGAAGCAACAACCATCTTATGAGCCTGAATTTTGAATCCTGCTTTGTGAGTAGATATTTAAGAGCAGCATGGCCAGTATACACAATCACTTTTGATCCTACTAAATAGGATCTAAACTTGTCAATGGCATAAACCATTGCAAGTAGCTCTTTTTCTATGGTTGTGTAATTCTTCTGTCCGTCATTCAAAACACGGCTGGCATAGTAAATGACGTGCAGAAGCTTGTTATGCCGTTGTCCTAATACTGCACCAATAGCATGGTCACTGGCATCACACATTAATTTGAATGGTAATGTCCAGTCTGGTGCAGAAATGACTAGTGCTGTGACCAACTTAGCTTTTAGAGTCTCAAACGCCTACAGACACTCTGTGTCAAAGACAAAGGGTGTATCAGCAGCTAGTAGATTGCTTAGAGGTTTTGCAATTTTTGAAAAATCCTTTATAAACCTTCTATAGAATCCTGCATGCCCCAGAAAGCTTCTGATTGCCTTAACATTGGCAGGTGGTGGTAATTTCTCAATTACCTCTACCTTAGCTTGATCCACCTCTATTCCCTTGTTCAAAATTTTATGCCTAAGGACAATTCCTTCAGTCACCATAAAGTGACATTTTTCCCAGTTTAAAACCAGGTTAGTCTCTTGGCACCTTTTCAGAACAAGTGCTAGATGATCAAGACAGGAGCTGAATGAGTCTCCAAATACTGAGAAGTCGTTCATGAAGACTTCCAGAAATTTTTCCACCCTATTAGAGAAAATAGAGAGCATGCATCTCTGAAAGGTTGCAGGTGCATTGCACAGACCAAATGGCATCCTTCTGTAGGCAAATACTCTAAATGGACATGTGAATGCTGTTTTCTGTTGATCCTGAGGATCTACTGCAATTTGGTTATAGCCTGAATAGCCATCCAAAAAGTAGTAATAGTCATGACCTGCTAGTCTTTCTAGCATTTGGTCTATGAATGGTAAAGGAAAATGATCCTTTCTGGTGGCTATATTGAGCCTTCTGTAGTCAATACACATGCACCACCCTGTGACTGTTCTTTTAGGAACCAGTTCATTCTTTTCATTGTAAACCACTGTCATGCCTCCCTTCTTGGGGACAACTTGAACAGGGCTCACGTAGGGGCTATCAGAAATAGGATAAATGATCCCAGCCTCTAGTAATTTAGTGACCTCTTTCTGCACCACCTCCTTCATGGCTGGATTCAGCCGCCTCTGTGGTTGAACCACTGGCTTGGCATCATCCTCCAATAGGATCTTGTGCATGCATCTGGCTAGACTAATGCCCTTAAGATCACTTATGGACCACCCACAAGCTGTCTTGTGTGTCCTTAGCACCTGATTCAGTGCTTTATCTTCCTGTGGATCTAAAGCAGAGCTTATGATCACTAGAAAAGTGTCATCTTCTCCCAGAAATGCATATTTTAAGGATGGTGGTAGTGGTTTGAGCTTGGGTTTAGGAGGCTTCTCTTCCTTATGAGGAGTTATTAGAGGTTCTTCTATTTTCTCTGATTCCTCCAGATTGAGCTAAACATCATTAAAGATGTTCTCTAGCTCTTTTTCGAGACTCTCAGTCATATTGACTTCTTCCACCAGGGAGTCAATAATATCAACTCTCATACAATCTTTTGATGTGTCTGGATGCTGCATAGCTTTGACAGCATTCACCTTAAACTCATCCTCATTGACTCTCAGGGTCACTTCCCCTTTTTCAACGTCAATGAGAGTTCGTCCAATTGCTAGGAAAGGTCTTCCTAGAATGAGAGTTGCACTCTTGTGCTCCTCCATTTCCAATACTACAAAGTCAGTGGGAAAGGCGAATGGCCCAACCTTGACAATCATGTCCTCAATCACGCCCGATGGCATTTTAATAGTGCCATCAGCAAGTTGGAGACATATCCGGGTTGGTTTGACTTCTTCAGTCAAACCAAGCTTTCTGATAGTGGATGCAAGTATCAGGTTGATACTTGTTCCTAGATCACATAGAGCTATCTTGATACAAGTACCCTCTAATGTGCATGGTATCATAAAGCTTCCTGGGTCTTTAAGCTTCTCTGGTAAGCTTTTCAGAATGACTGCATTGCATTCTTCAGTGAGGAGAACTTTTTCAGTTTCTCTCCAATTCTTCTTATGACTTAAGATCTCTTTCATGAACTTAGCATAAGAGGGTATTTGCTCAAGTGCCTCTGCAAACAGAATCTTTATTTCAAGAGTCCTGAGATAGTCTGCAAAGCAGGCAAATTGTTTATCCTGTTCTGCTTGGCGGAGTTTTTGAGGATAAGGCATCATGGCTTTGTATTCTTTAACCTTAGTTGCTGTAGGTTTATTTCTTACAGAGGTGGTTGGAGAAGCCTTCTTAGAGGGGTTACTATCAGCACTTGCAGGTGTCTGATCCCTTATTGGCGTTTGAAAGCCAGGATTGGGGGCTGGATGGGCATTTAACGCCAATTTTCCACCCTTTTCTTGCGTTTGAACGCCAGAACTGGTCATGGATTAGGCGTTCAACGCCATTTTTTCACCATTTTCTAGCGTTTGAACGCCAGGAATGGGCATCCACTGGACGTTTAACACCAATTTTTCACCCTTTTCTGGCGTTTGAATGCCAGAATTATTCCTCTCGGGGCTCTTACTGTCATCAGAGGGATTTTGGGAAGTGGTTTGCTCATCCTCTGTTGGTTGTTCATTCCTTGACTTTTTGTTGTCTTGAATTGAGACATTTAATGTCTACCTACTCCTGAATTGAACAGCTTGGCATTCTTCTGTTATTTGTCTGGATAACTGCTATTTTGTTTGATTCAATTATTTCTCCAAACTTTGGTTAACATCCTTGGTTTCTTGTAGCATTGCCTTAAATTCCGCTAGCTGTTCTGTTAGATAACATAATTGCTGATTGAATTCAGCAACTTGTTCTGGAGGACTAAGTTCAGTGGATACTACCTTAGCTTTTTCTTTAATGGAGGACTCACTACTTAAGTACAGATGCTGATTTCTAGCAACTGTATCTATGAGCTCTTGAGTTTCTTCAATTATTTTTCTCATTTGTATAGATCCACCAGCTGGGTGGTCTAGAGATATCTGGGCTTTTTCTGTAAGCCCATAGTAGAAGATGTCTAACTGCACCCACTCTGAAAACATTTCAGAGGGGCATTTCCTTAGCATCTCTCTGTACCTCACCCAGGCATCATAAAGAGATTCATGATCCTCTTGGTTAAAGCCTTGGATGTCCAGCCTTAGTTGTGTCATCCTTTTTGGATGGAAATATTTATTCAGAAATTTATCTGATAACTGTTTCCATGTTCTTATGCTGGCTTTGGGTTGGTTATTTAACCACCTCTTAGCTTGGTCTTTCACAGCAAATGGAAAGAGCAATAATCTGTAGACATCCTGATCCATTTCCTTATCATGTAATGTGCCAGCAATTTGTAAGAAGTGTGCCAGAAACTCAGTAGGCTCTTCCTGTGGAAGATCGAAATACTGGCAGTTTTGCTGCACCATGATAATGAGCTTAGAATTTAGCTCAAAAGTGTTAGCTCTTATGGGAGGTATACAGATACTACTCCCATATGAAAAAGTAGTGGGGTTAGCATATGACCCCAGAGTCCTTCTGGACTGTTCTTTCCACTTAGGTCCATGATGGAGAAAGGGAGATGATGTGGATTGTAAAAAAAACTGAAATAAAAGGAAATTGAAAACTAAAATGATTAATTAATTAAAAAGATTTTGAAAAATTTTATAGAATATTTTCGAAAAATAGAGAGAGAGAGAGAGAGTAGTTAGGAAATTGTGAAAAGGATATGATTTTAAAAAAAATTTGACCAAGTCAACCCAAGGGATTCAAAATTTTATGAGGAATTAAAGGAAAAGATTTTTTTATTTTTGAATTTAAAGTGGAGAGAGAAGAACATCAAAGTGACACCAAACTTGAAATTTTTAGATTAAAACAATGGGAACAAACAAGAAAACTTTGAATGTCAAGATGAACACCAAGAACACTTTGAAGATCAAGATGAACAACAAGAACAAATTTTGAAAATTTTTAAGAAAATAAGAACACAAAGGACACCAAACTTAAAAATTTTTTTACTTGGAACACTAAAAATTCGAAAATGTATAAGATAGTAAGCAACAAAAGACACCAAACTTAGAATTTTTAGAAAACCAAACACAATTTTTTTTTTGAAAATTAAAAGAAAATAAGAACACAAAGAGGACACCAAACTTAAAACATGAAACTAAACTCAAACAAAAGACTCAAATTTAGTGACTATAAACCAACAAAAATAAATTATTCCTAATCTAAGCAACAAGATGAACCGTCAGTTGTCCAAACTCAAACAATCCATGGCAATGGCGCCAAAAACTTGGTACACAAAATCATGATACACAACTTCGTGCAGTTGACCAGCAAGTGCACTGGGTCGTCTAAGTAATACCTTACGTGAGTAAGGGTCGATCTCACGGAGATTGCCAGCTTGAAGCAAGCTATGGTTGTCTTGTAACTCTTAGTCAAGAGATTAATGATAAAAAATGATTTTTGTTTATGAAGAATGAATAACATGAAATAAAAAGTACTTGTGATTCAATAATGAAGAACAACTTGAGGTTTTGGAGATGCTCTATCTTCTTCACGCACGCAAGGTTCCTTCCATGGCAAGCTGTATGTTGGTGGATCACCGTTGTCAATGGCTACCATCCGTCCTCTCAGTGAAAATGGTCCAACTACGGGTTACATAGGGCTAATCATCTGTCGGTTCTCACTCGTACTGGAATAGGATACATTGATCCTTTTGCACATTGTCACCGCGCCCAACATTTGTGAGTTTGAAGCTCGTCACAGTCACCCCTTCCTAAATCCTACTCGGAATACCACAGACAAGGTTTAGACTTTTCGGATCTCAAGAGTGCTGCCAATTGGTTCTAGCTTATACCACGAAGACTCTGGTTTCACAGATTTGAATGCTCTATTGTTAGGAGAGGCAATCAAACTCATGAACCAGGAACCCAAGAGATACACACTCAATCTAAGGTAGAACGAAAGTGGTTGTCAGGCACGCGTTCATAAGTTGAGAATTGTGATGAGTGTCACGGATCATCACATTCATCACGTTGAAGTGCGAATGAATATCTTAGAATAAAAACAAGCGTGATTGAATAGAAAACAGAAATAATTGCATTAATCCATCGAGACACAGCAGAGCTCCTCACCCCCAACCATGGGGTTTAGAGACTCATGGCATAGAAGATACAAATTCAGATGTTGATGATTGGATTTTTGACGGTTTAGAATTTCACAAATGAAGTCTCGTTGTAAAGTATAGTTTCTAAACCAACAATAATCCTTTCATGCAAAAATTTATTTGTCACTAGTACAAACCCTTAAATTTATAAACCGAAGTATTGAACCTTGGGTCGTTCTCCCTAGGAATTGCAATAAAGTGTCTTGTTATTGGTTATGAGGTATGTTTGGGGTTTTTGGGATTTTAGACAAGAAATACAAATGGCAAAGAAAATAAACTAACAACTAACAAAGCTCTTGGCAAGATAAGAGAACTATAAATCCTATCCTAGTTATCCTCCTCAATTATGACCACAAACTGTTCATTGCTCCCACTTAGTTAACCTCTAACCATGGAGGAAAGTCAAGTGGATGAATCAATTTGATTCTTCAAGTCCTAATCAACTCCTAAAGGAGAGACTAGCATTAGAGGCATTCAAATCAATTAGCAACTTCTAATTATCAATCAACAAAGGAATTAGATAACTCAAGAGTCACTAGTTACTCAACCAAAGCCAAGAGGAACAAAATCTATACTAAAATCCAACCAAGCATTTCATCAAACACTTGGAAGGTACAAAAGAAAAGTAAAGCAAATTGACAACAAGAATAGAATCTAACAACAATTATTGCAATGAATTAACAACAACAATCAAAAGAAACACAATTATTATGAATTATCTCAAATTGAATTGAAAGAAAAGAGAAGGAACAAGAGTAGATCTACAACAAAGTATAAAAAAAAAGTAGGAGAAATTACAATAAAAGAATAGAAGAATGATGATTGCAACAGCAAGGAATTGAAGAGTAAACATAGATGGAAGTAAAGATTAAAATCTAGATCTAAGAAACTCTAACCTAATCCTAATCCTAATTCTAGAGAGAAGAGAGAGCTTCTCTCTCTAAAAACTAACTCTGACTACTTCTAAAAACTAAACTATGACTAATGATCAAAAGTATGTAAAGTATGTCAATTCCCTTTTAATCCTTGGCTTAAATAGTATTAGAAATGAGTTGGATTGGGCCCACAAGGCTTTAGAATCCGTGTGCGTGCGCGCCAATATGCGTGATGCAGCTATCACAAATCTCATATCATTTCGAAGCCCCAGATGTTAGCTTTACAACGCAACTAGAATCGCATCATTTGGACCTCTGTAGCTGAAGTTATGGTCAATTGAGTGCGAAGAGGTCGGCTTGACAGCTTTTGAGATTCCTTCATTTCTTCATGAGTTCTCCATTTCTACATGCATTTCCTTCATTCCCTTGATCCAATCCTTGCCTTCTAAATCTGAAATCACTTAACAAACATATCAAGGCATCTAATGGAATCAAGGTAAATCAAATTGAACTATTTTAAGACCTAAAAAGCATGTTTTCACTCTTGAGCACAAATAAGGGAGAAGTTATAAAACCATGCTATTTCATTGAATAAATGTGGGTAAAAGGTGATAAAATCTCCAAAAATCAATACAAGATAAACCCTACTAATGGAGTTTATCAGATGTAAAATGTCATGAGGTACAAAATGAATCTCTAAAAGTAGTTTTTATACTAAACTAGTAACCTAGGTTTACAAAAAATGGGTAAACTAAGATAGATAGAGCAAAAATCCACTTTCGGGGCCCACTTGGTGTGTGTTTGGGCTGAGCATTGAAGCTTTCACGTGTAGAGGTTATTCATGGTGTTAAACGCCAGCTTTGGTGCCAGTTTGGGCGTTTAACTCCAACTTTTATGCCAGTTCTGACGTTTAACGCCAGAAAAGGGTAAAAAGTTAGCTTTAAAACGCCAGTTTGTGCTATCAAATCTCGGGAAAAGTATGAACTATTATACATTGCTGGAAATCCCAAGATGTCTACTTTCCAACGCAATTGAGAGTGCGCCAATTGGGCTTCTGTAACTCCAGAAAATTCATTTCGTGTGTAGGAGGGTCAGAATCCAACAGCATCTGTAGTCATTTTTCAGCCTCTGAATTAGATTTTTGCTCAGGTCCCTCAATTTCAGCCAGAAAATACCTGAAATCAAAGAAAAACAAACAAACTCATAGTAAAGTCCAGAAATATGATTTTTGCATATAAACTAATAAAAATATACTAAAAAGCAACTAAATCATACTAAAAACTACATGAAAATACCACCAAAAAGCGTATAAAATATCTGCTCATCAATGACTGCCATAGTTAAACGAGGCATACAGTTGAAAATGTCTTGATAAATTTTGTTTTAGGTAGTTATGATATGTAATGTATGCTCAACTATTGTATTCTTGTTATTATTAATTCGTTCGACATGCTTGTAGTCCTTAATTATTCTTGAGGTGTTGAGTTATCAAATATTATTCTTGTAGTCCCTTATGCTAATAATTCTTTTGATCATGTGACTTGTAGATAAATGAACGATTTCATATAGACTCAATATAGTATATGCTAATGATGCTCGCTTTGATTATTCTGTTAAGGTATATGTTTAAGAATTTCGGTTTTGAAATTTTACATGTTGAGTTGAACTATTTTTGAAAAACTAATTATCCAAATATTTTTCTGTGTGACTTGGCTGAAGTCATATGTCAAATAAACATCATTTTTATTTTGTTAGGAGAAAATAAACTAATTATCCAAATATTTAATTGTATGAATGGATCACTTTTGCTTTTGAATTTGTTATGGGTAGTGAGAGGCAGCTTACAGATTAGGTAGCATGCTCCACTTTCTCCTCATAACGAATACCAAGTTTTCCCACTTCATTTTCTTTATACACAAATAAAACATGTCACGCACATATATCTTCTCATTTACATATCATTATCATATACCAAGATATTTATGTAACCGAAAGCGCGACTTCACTACTTCAATTCATGTTACCAAGACCAAATCCTAGCTTAGAACATATCCTTGAACATAAACTTACCTTTAAGCCTCATAGCATATAGATCTGTTAATCTTCCCTTACCAAAACCCACCACTAGTCACGTTTATTTAACCGGTTAATTTAATGATGTCAAAATTAAATGTGATCATTGCTTTCTTGAGTCATTACGGTTGGAACTCAATTCTACAGAGTGTTGTCCATGGTGTTCCCATGATTGTATGGCCATTGTTTGCTGAGCAGAGAATGAATGCAGTGTTGCTCAAAGATGTTGTTCCAAGGGTTACCTGAAACTGAAGGTCGATCTCAGATGAGATCTGCTGTTGTGGCCAGAGCTATCGCGTCCGACTTGTTGAACTGGGCGGTGCTGCTGATCCTTGTTCACCGGAGGGTGGTGGTACCTGCAAGAGACTTGATGAGCGGATAATTTATACGCTTTTTGGCATTATTTTTAGGTAGTTTTTAGTATGATCTAGTTACTTTTAGGGATGTTTTCCTTAGTTTTTATGCTAAATTCATATTTCCGAACTTTACTATGAGTTTGTGTGTTTTTCTGTGATTTCAGGTATTTTTTGGCTGAAATTGAGGAACCTGAGCAAAATTCTTATAGGAGGCTGACAAAGGACTGCTGATGCTGTTGGAATCTGACCTCCCTGCACTCAAAATAGATTTTCTGGAGCTACAGAACTCCAAATGGCTCGCTCTCAATGGCATTGGAAAGTAGACATCTAGATCTTTCCAGAAATATATAATAGTCCATACTGTATTCGTAATTAGATGACATAAACTAGCGCTCAACGCCAGTTCCATGCTGCATTCTGGAGTCAAACGCCAGAAACACGTCACGAACTAGAGTTGAACGCCCAAAACATGTTACAACTTGGCGTTCAACTCCAAGAGAAGCCTCAGATCATGGATAGATCAAGCTCAGCCCAAGCACACACCAAGTGGGCCCCAGAAGTGAATTTATGCATCAATTACTTACTTCTGTAAACCCTAGTAGCTAGTTTAGTATAAATAGAACTTTTTACTAGTTTATTAGATGTCTTGGACTATCTAGTTCTTTTGACCATTCGGTCTTTCATGGAGGCTGGCCATTCGGCCATGTCTGGACCTTCATCACTTATGTATTTTCAACGGTGTAATTTCTACACACCATAGATTAAGGGTGTGGAGCTCTACTGTACCTCGAGTTTTAATGCAATTACTACTATTTTCTATTCAATTCGACTTATTCTTATTCTAAGATATTCGTTGCACTTCAACATGATGAATGTGATGATCCATGACACTCATCATCATTCTCACCTATGAATGCGTGACTGAAAACCACTTCCGTTCTACCTTAGACCGGGCGCATATCTCTTAGATTCCTTAATCAGAATCATCGTGGTATAAGCTAGAATTGATGGCGGCATTCATGGGAATCCGGAAAGTCTAACCTTGTCTGTGGTATTCCGAGTAGGATTCTGGAATTGAATGACTGTGACGAGCTTCAAACTCGCGATTGCTGGACGTGATGACAAACGCAAAAGAATCAAGGGATTCTATTCCAACATGATCGAGAACCGACAGATGATTAGCCGTGCTGTGACAGAGCATTTGGACCATTTTCACTGAGAGGATGTGATGTAGCGATTGACAACGGTGATGCCCTACATACAGCTTGCCATAGAAAGGAGTGAAAAAGATTGGATAAAAGCAGTAGGAAAGCAGAGATTCGGAAGGAACACAGCACCTCCACACACTTATCTGAAATTTCCATCATTGAATTACATGAGTAACTCTATCTTTATTTTCTGTTTAAATTTATTATTATTATTCGAAAATCCAATATTCTCTTAATATAGTTGAATCCGCCTGACTGGGATTTACAAGATGACCATAGCTTGCTTCATACCAACAATCTCTGAGGGATCGATCCTTACTCACGTAAGGTATTACTTGGACGACCCGGTACACTTGCTGGTTAGTTGTGCGGAGTTGTGACAAAGTGTGATTTATGTTTGAGAGCACCAACTCTTTGGAGCCATTGTTGATGATCACAATTTCGTCCACCAAGTTTTTCGCACCATTGCCGGGGATTGTTCGAGTTTGGACAACTAACGGTTCATCCTGTTGCTCAGATTAGGTAATTTTCTTTTCAAAAAAAAAGTTTTCAAAAAATTTTTCAAAATTTTTCTTTGTTTTCATTTTTCCCAAAAATTATTTTCGAAAAAAAATAATAAAATAAAATACACAAAAAAAAATCATAAAATCATAAAAATAAAAAATATTTTGTGTTTCTTGTTTGAGTTTTGAGTCAATTTTTAAGTTTGGTGTCAATTGCATGCTTTAAAAATCTCTTGCATTTTTCAAAAATTCATGCATTCATAGTGTTCTTCATGATCTTCAAGTTGTTCTTGGTAAGTCTTCTTGTTTGATCTTGATGTTTTCTTGTTTTGTATCTTTTGTTGTTTTTCATATGCATTTTTTGTTTGATAGAGTCCAAGCATTAAAGAATTCTAAGTTTGGTGTCTTGCATGTTTTCTTTGCATCAAAAATTTTTCAAAAAATATGTTCTTGATGTTCATCATGATCTTCAAAGTGTTCTTGGTGTTCATCTTGGCATTCATAATGTTCTTGCATGCATCTTGTGTTTTGATCCAAAATTTTTATGTTTTGGGTCATATTTGTGTTTTTCTCTCTCATCATTAAAAATTCAAAAAAAATATCTTTTCCTTAATTTTTTCATAATTTTTGAAAATTTGAGTTGACTTAGTCAAAAAATTTTAAAATTAGTTGTTTCTTACAAGTCAAGTCAAATTTTCAATTTTAAAAATCTTATCTTTTCAAAACTTTTTCAAAAATCAAATCTTTTTCATTTTTCTTATTAATTTTTGAAATTTTCTTTTTAAAAATGTTTTTCAAAAATGTTTTTCTTAATTTTATCTTTATTTTCGAAAATTATGCTAACAATTAATGTGATTGGTTCAAAAATTTGAAGTTGTTAATTTCTTGTTAAGAAAGGTTCAATCTTTAAATTCTAGAATCTTATCTTTTAGTTTCTTGTTAGTTAAGTAATTAATTTTAACTTTAAAAATTAAATCTATCTTATCCTATCTTTTATATCATATCTTTTTCAAAATTTTATCTTTTTCAAAAATTTGATTTTAAAATATCTTATCTAACTTCTTATCTTCTTATCTTTTCAAATTTGATTTTAATATCTCTTTCAACTAATTATTTGAATTTTTGTTTGTTTCTTATCTTTTTCAAAAACCACCTAACTACTCTCCCCTCTCTAATTTTCGAAAATACCTCCCTCTTTTTCAAACAAATTCTTTTTAATTAACTAATTGTTTTAAATTTTAATTTTAATTCTATCTCGTCTTTAATTTTCGAAAATCATTAACTCCTTTTCAAAATTAATTTTCGAATTCTCTCTCATCTTCTTCTATTTATTTATTCATTTACTAACACTTCTCTTCACCTCTCTTCATCTCCAATCACTGCCTCTATCCTTACCCTTGTGTTTGGATTCTCCTTTCTTTATTCTTTTCTTCTTCTACTAATAATAAGGATCCTCTTTACTGTGACATAGAGGATTCCTCTTCTTTTTCTGTTCTCTTCTCTTTCATATGAGTAGGAACAAGGAAAAAGGCACTCTTGTTGAAGCTAATCCTGAACCTGAAAGGACTCTGAAGAGAAAACTAAGAGAAGCTAAATTACAACAATCCAGAGGCAACTTTTCTGAAATTTTCGAACAAGAGAAGGAGATGGCAGCCGAACCCAACAACAATAATGCAAGGAGGATGCTTGGTGATTTTACTAAACCCACGTCCAAGTTTGATGGAAGAAGCATCTCAATTCCTGCCATTGGAGCAAAAAATTTTGAGCTGAAACCTCAATTAGTTGCTCTAATGCAATAGAACTGCAAGTTTCACGGACTTCCATCTGAAGATCCTTACCAGTTTTTAACTGAGTTCTTGCAGATTTGTGAGACTATTAAGACAAATGGAGTAGATCCTGAAGTCTACAGGCTCGTGCTTTTCCCTTTTGCTGTAAGAGACAGAGCTAGAACATGGTTGGACTCACAACCTAAAGATAGCCTGGACTCCTGGGATAAGCTAGTCACGGCCTTCTTGGATAAATTCTTTCCTCCTCAAAAGCTGAGCAAGCTTAGAGTGGATGTTCAGACCTTCAAGCAAGAAGATAGTGAATCCCTCTATGAAGCTTGGGAAAGATACAAGCAGATGACCAAAAAGTGTCATTCTAACATGTTTTCAGAGTGGACCATATTAGATATATTCTATTATGGTCTATCTGAGTTTTCCAAGATGTCATTGGACCACTCTGCAGGTGGATCCATTCACCTAAAGAAAATGCCTGCAGAAGCTCAGGAACTTATTGACATGGTTGCAAATAACCAATTCATGTACACTTCTGAGAGGAATTTCGTGAATAATGGGACGCCTCAGAGGAAGGGAGTTCTTGAAATTGATGCTCTGAATGCCATATTGGCTCAGAACAAAGTGTTAACTCAGCAAGTCAACATGATTTCTCAAAATCCGAATGGATGGCAAAATGCATCCAACAGTACTAAAGAGGCATCTTTTGAAGAAGAAGCTTATGATCCTGAGAACCCTGCAATAGTAGAGGTAAATTACATGGGTGAACCTTATGGAAACACCTATAATTCATCATGGAGAAATCATCCAAATTTCTCATGGAAGGATCAACAAAAGCCTCAACAAGGCTTTAATAATGGTGGAAGAAATAGGCTCAGCAATATCAAGCCTTATCCATCATTTTCTCAGCAACAGACAGAGAATTATGAACAGAATACCTCTAACTAAGCAAATTTAGTCTCTGATCTGTCTAAGGCCACTTTAAGTTTCATGAATGAAACAAGATCCTCCATCAGAAATCTGGAGGCACAAGTAGGCCAGCTGAGTAAGAAAATAACTGAAACTCCTCCTAGTACTCTCCCAAGCAATATAGAAGAGAATCCAAAAAGAGAGTGCAAGGCCATTGATGTAATCAATATGGCCGAATGCAAGGAGGAGGGAGAGGACGCGAATCCCAATGAGGAAGATCTCATGGGACGTCTCTCAAGCAGGAAGGAGTTCCCTATTGAGGATCCAAAGGAATCTGAGGCTCATATAGAGATCATAGAGACTCCATTAAATCTCCTTCTACCATTCATGAGCTCTGAAGATTATTCTTCCTCTCAAGAGGATGAAGATGTAATTGGAGAGCAAGTTGCTCAATATCTAGGAGCCATCATGAAGCTGAATGCCAAGTTATTTGGTAATGAGACTTGGGAAGGTAAACCTCGCTTGCTCATTAGTGAACTTGATACATGGATTCAGCAAACTTTACCTCAAAAGAATCAAGATCCTGGGAAATTCTTAATACCCTGTACCATAGGCACCATGACCTTTGAAAAAGCTCTGTGTGACCTAGGGTCAGGCATAAATCTTATGCCACTCTCTGTACTGGAGAAGCTGGGGATCATTGAGGTACAGCCTGCCTTATTCTCATTACAATTGGCAGACAAGTCAGTAAGACAAGCTTATGGATTAGTAGAGGACATGTTGGTAAAGGTTAAAGGCCTTTACATTCCTGCTGATTTCATAATCTTAGACACTAGGAAGGAGGACGATGAATGCATCATCCTTGGAAGACCTTTCCTAGCCACATCAGAAGCTGTGATAGATGTTAACAGAGGAGAATTAGTCCTTCAATTGAATGGGGACTACCTTGTGTTTAAGGCACACGGCTATCCTTCTGTAACAAGGGAGAGTAAGCATGCAGAGCTTCTCTCAGTACAGAGTCAAACAGAGCCCCCACAATCAAACTCTAAGTTTGGTGTTGGGAGGCCACAACCAAACTCTAAGTTTGGTGTTGAATCCCCACAACCAAACTCTAAGTTTGGTGTTGGGACTATACAACATTGACCTGATCACCTACGAGGCTCCATGAGAGCCCACTGTCACGCTATTGACATTAAAGAAGTGCTTATTGGGAGGCAACTGATGAGCGGATAATTTATACGCTTTTTGGCATTGTTTTTAGGTAGTTTTTAGTAAGTTCAAGCTACTTTTAGGGATGTTTTCCTTAGTTTTTATGTTAAATTCACATTTCTGGACTTTACTATGAGTTTGTGTGTTTTTCTGTGATTTCAGGTAATTTCTGGCTGAAATTGAGGGACTTGAGCAAAACTCTGAAAAAGGCTGACAAAAGGACTGCTGATGCTGTTGGAATCTGACCTCCCTGCACTCAAAATAGATTTTCTGGAGCTACAGAACTCCAAATGGCGCGCTCTCAACGGCGTTGGAAAGTAGACATCCAGAGCTTTCCAGCAATATATAATAGTCCATACTTTATTCGGAAATTGATGACGTAACTTGGCGTTGAACGCCAAGTACATGCTGCTGTCTGGAGTTAAACGCTAGAAACACGTCATGATCCGGAGTTGAACGCCCAAAACACGTTATAACTTGGAGTTCAACTCCAAGAAAAGCCTCAGCTCGTTGATAGATCAAGCTCAGCCCAAGCATACACCAAGTGGGCCCCAGAAGTGGATTTATGCATCAATTACTTACTTAAGTAAACCCTAGGAGCTAGTTTATTATAAATAGGATGATTTACTAATGTATTAGACATCTTTGGTCTCAGTTTTGTTTTATCATTCATCTTAGGAGACTATTGATCACGTTTTGGGGGCTGGCCATTCGGCCATGCCTGAACCTTTCACTTATGTATTTTCAATAGTGGAGTTTCTGCACACCATAGATTAAGGGTGTGGAGCTCTGCTGTACCTCAAGTTTCAATACAATTATTATTACTTTCTATTCAATTCTCTCTTATTCTTATTCCAAGATATACGTTGCACAACACTTTGATGAATGTGATGATCCGTGACACTCATCATCATTCTCACCTATGAACGCGCGTGATTGACAACCACTTCCGTTCTACCTTAGGCCGGGCGCATATCTCTTAGATTCCCCAACAGAATCTTCGTGGTATAAGCTAGATAGATGGCGGCATTCATGAGGATCCGGAAAGTCTAAACCTTGTCTGTGGTATTCCGAGTAGGATTCTGGGATTGAATGACTGTGACGAGCTTCAAACTCGCGATTGCTGGGCGTGATGACAAGCGCAAAAGGATCAATGGATCCTATTCCAACATGATCGAGAACCAACAGCTGATTAGCCGTGCTGTGACAGAGCATAGGAACGTTTTCACTGAGAGGATGGGATGTAGCCACTGACAACGGTGATGCCCTACATACAGCTTGCCATGGAAAGGAGTAAGAAGGATTGGATGAATGTAATAGGAAAGTAGAGATTCAAGAGGAGCACAGCATCTCCATACACTTATCTGAAATTCCCACTATTAATTTACATAAGTATCTCTATCCTATTTTATTTTCTGTTTATTTTTATTAATCATATTTGATTTTCTAAATTCCATAACTTTATCCTCCTGACTGGGATTTACAAGATGACCATAGCTTGCTTCATACCAACAATCTCCGTGGGATCGACCCTTACTCACGTAAGGTATTACTTGGATGACCCAGTACACTTGCTGGTTAGTTGTGCGAAGTTGTGAAGAATGTATGTAAGCCATGGTATTGTGCACCATGTTTTTGGAGCCATTACTGGGAAATTAATTTCGAACAACAATTCAAGCATATTCACAATTTCGTGCACCAAATTTTTGGCGCCGTTGCCGGGGATTGTTCGAGTATGGACAACTGACGGTTCATCTTGTTGCTCAGATTAGGTAATTTTCTTTTCAAAAAGTTTTCAAAAATTTTTCAAAATTTTTCTTTTATTTTCGTTTTTTTTACGAATATTTTCGAAAAAAATAATAAAAATACTAAAAAATCATAAAATCATAAAAAACCAAAAATATTTTGTGTTTCTTGTTTGAGTCTTGAGTCAATTTTTAAGTTTGGTGTCAATTGCATGCTTTAAAAATTTTTCTTGCATTTTTTTCGAAAATTCCATGCATTCATAGTGTTCTTCATGATCTTCAAGTTGTTCTTGACAAGTCTTCTTGTTTGATCTTGATGATTTCTTGTTTTGTGTTGTTTGTTGTTTTTCATATGCATTTTTCGTTTGTTAGAGTCCATGCATTAAAGATTTCTAAGTTTGGTGGCTTGCATGTTTTCTTTGCATCAAAAATTTTTCAAAATTATGTTCTTGATGTTCATCATGATCTTCAAAAGTGTTCTTGGTGTTCATCTTGACATTCATAGTGTTCTTGCATGCATCTTGTGTTTTGATCCAAAATTTTCATGTTTTGGGTCATTTTTGTGTTTTTCTCTCTCATCATAAAAAAAAATTTCAAACATAAAAAAAATATCTTTTCCTTTTTTCTCTCCTAATTTTCGAAAATTTGAGTTGACTTAGTCAAAAAATTTTAAAAATTAGTTGTTTCTTACAAGTCAAGTCAAATTTTCAATTTTAAAAATCTTATCTTTTCAAAATCTTTTTCAAAAATCACATCTTTTTCATTTTTTTTATAATTTTCGAAATTTTTTTTTTAAAATATTTTTCAAAATCTTTTTCTTATCTTTTACATCATATTTTCGAAAATATAATCAATAATTAATGTTTTGATTCAAAAATTTGAAGTTTGTTACTTTCTTGCTAAGAAAGGTTCAATCTTTAAGTTCTAGAATCTTATCTTGTAGTTTCTTGTTAGTGAAGTAAATAATTTCAAATTTTTAAATTAAATCTTTTTTATCTCTTATCTTATCTTTTTCAAAAAAAAAAAATAAAAAAAAATAATCTTTTTATCTTGTCTTTTTCTGATTTCAAAATATCTTATCTAAACTTCTTATCTTCTTATCTTTTCAAATTTGATTTCAAATCTTTTTCAATCAACTAACTAACTTTTTGGTTTGTTTCTTATCTTTTTCAAAACCACCTAACTACTCTTCCCTCTCTAATTTTCAAAAATACCTCTCTCTTTTTCAAAAATTCTTTTTAATTAATTAATTGTTTTAAATTTTAATTTCAATTATATTTTATCTTTAATTTTCGAAAATTACTAACCCCTTTTTCAAAATTATTTTCGAAAATTCTCCCTCTCTTTTCTTATTTTATTTAATTAATTATTTACTAACACTTCTCTTCACTTCTCTTCATCTAAAAATTCGAACCATTCTCCTTTCCTTATCCCCTTTCTTTTTCTACTAACATAAAGGAATCTCTATACTGTAACATAGAAGATTCCTCTTCCTTTTCTTTTTCTCTTCTCTTTCATATGAGCAGGAATAAAGAAAAAGGCACTCTTGTTGAAGCAAGGAAGAGACATAGAGGAGCTCAAAGAGCACCATTGGTTCTTCAAGAAGGCGCCACCCTCACTAAGGTGGACTCATTCCTTGTTCTTATTTTCTCTGCTTTTTCGGTTTTTATGCTTCATGTCTATCTAATGTTTGTGTCTTTATTACATGATCATTAGTAGTTAGTAACTATGTCTTAAAGCTATGAATAGATTCCATTAATCCTTCACCTCTCTTAAATGAAAAATGTTTTAATTCAAAAGAGCAAGAAGTACATGAATTTCGAATTTATCCTTGAATTTAATTTAATTATATTGATGTGGTGACAATACTTTTTGTTTTCTGAATGAATGCTTGAACAGTGCATATGTCTTTTGATCTTGTTGTTTATGAATGTTAAAACTGTAGGCTCTTGAAAGAATGATGAACAAAGAGAAATGTTATTAATGATCTGAAAAATCATAAAATTGATTCTTGAAGCAAGAAAAAGCAGTGAATGGCGAAAAAAATAGAAAAAAAGAAGGAGCAGTAGAAAAAGCCAATAGCCCTTAAAACCAAAAGGCAAGGGTAAAAAGGATCCAAGGCTTTGAGCATCAATGGATAGGAGGGCCCAAGGAAATTAAATGCAGGCCTAAGCGGCTAAATCAAGCTGTCCCTAACCATATGCTTGTGTCATGAAGGTCCAAGTGAAAAGCTTGAGACTGAGTGGTTAAAGTCGTGATCCAAAGCAAAAGAGTGTGCTTAAGAGCTCTGGACACCTCTAACTGGGGACTTTAGCAAAGCTAAGTCACAATCTGAAAAGGTTCACCCAGTCATGTGTCTGTGGCATTTATGTATCCGGTGGTAATACTGGAAAACAAAATGCTTAGGGTCACGGCCAAGACTCATAAGTAGCTGTGTTCAAGAATCAACATGCTTAACTAGGAAAGTCAATAACACTATCCAAAATTCTAAGTTCCTAGAGAAGCCAATCATTCTAAACTTCAAAGGAAAAAATGAGATGCCAAAACTGTTCAGAAGCAAAAAGCTACAAGTCCCGCTCATCTAATTATAATTAATATTCATTGATATTCTGGAATTTATAGTATATTCTCTTCTTTTATCCTATTTGATTTTCAGTTGCTTGGGGACAAGCAACAATTTAAGTTTGGTGTTGTGATGAGCGGATAATTTATACGCTTTTTGGCATTGTTTTTAGGTAGTTTTTAGTAAGTTCAAGCTACTTTTAGGGATGTTTTCCTTAGTTTTTATGTTAAATTCACATTTCTGGACTTTACTATGAGTTTGTGTGTTTTTCTGTGATTTCAGGTAATTTCTGGCTGAAATTGAGGGACTTGAGCAAAACTCTGAAAAAGGCTGACAAAAGGACTACTGATGCTGTTGGAATCTGACCTCCCTGCACTCAAAATAGATTTTCTGGAGTTACAGAACTCCAAATGGCGCGCTCTCAACGGCGTTGGAAATTAGACATCCAGAGCTTTTCAGCAATATATAAGAGTCCATACTTTATTCGGAAATTGACGACGTAACTTGGCGTTGAACGCCAATTACATGCTGCTGTCTGGAGTTAAACGCCAGAAACACGTCATGATCCGGAGTTGAACGCCCAAAACACGTTATAACTTGGAGTTCAACTCCAAGAAAAGCCTCAGCTCGTGGATAGATCAAGCTCAGCCCAAGCATACACCAAGTGGGCCCCGGAAGTGGATTTATGCATCAATTACTTACTCATGTAAACCCTAGGAGCTAGTTTATTATAAATAGGATGATTTACTAGTGTATTAGACATCTTTGGTCTCAGTTTTGTTTTATCATTCATCTTAGGAGACTATTGATCACGTTTTGGGGGCTGGCCATTCGGCCATGCCTGAACCTTTCACTTATGTATTTTCAATAGTGGAGTTTCTGCACACCATAGATTAAGGGTGTGGAGCTCTGCTATACCTCAAGTTTCAATACAATTATTATTACTTTCTATTCAATTCTCTCTTATTCTTATTCCAAGATATACGTTGCACAACACTTTGATGAATGTGATGATCCGTGACACTCATCATCATTCTCACCTATGAACGCGCGTGATTGACAACCACTTCCGTTCTACCTTAGGCCGGGCGCATATCTCTTAGATTCCCCAACAAAATCTTCGTGGTATAAGCTAGATAGATGGCGGTATTCATGAGGATCCGGAAAGTTTAAACCTTGTCTGTGGTATTCCGAGTAGGATTCTGGGATTGAATGACTGTGACGAGCTTCAAACTCGCGATTGTTGGGCGTGATGACAAGCGCAAAAGGATCAATGGATCCTATTCTAACATGATCGAGAACCAACAGCTGATTAGCCGTGCTGTGACAGAAAATAGGAACGTTTTCACTGAGAGGATGGGATGTAGCCACTGACAACGGTGATGCCCTACATACAGCTTTCCATGGAAAGGAGTAAGAAGGATTGGATGAATGTAATAGGAAAGTAGAGATTCAAAAGGAGCACAGCATCTCCATACACTTATCTGAAATTCCCACTATTAATTTACATAAGTATCTCTATCCTATTTTATTTTCTGTTTATTTTTATTAATCATATTTGATTTTCTAAATTCCATAATTTTATCCTCCTGACTGGGATTTACAAGATGACCATAGCTTGCTTCATACCAACAATCTCCGTGGGATCGACCCTTACTCACGTAAGGTATTACTTGGACGACCCAGTACACTTGCTGGTTAGTTGTGCGAAGTTGTGAAGAATGTATGTAAGCCATGGTATTGTGCACCAAGTTTTTGGAGCCATTACTGGGAAATTAATTTCGAAAAACAATTCAAGCATATTCACAATTTCGTGCACCAGCAACCCAATTTTTATTTATCTAATTTTATTTTTTATTTTATTATTCTTTTATGTTTTATTAGGTTCATGATCATGTGGAGTCACGAAAAAAAAATAGTAAAATTAAAAACAGAATCAAAAACAGCAAAAGAAAAATACACCCTGGAGGAAGGACTTACTGGCGTTTAAACGCTAGTAAGGAGCATCTGGCTAGCGTTCAATGCCAAAACAGAGCATGGATTTGGCGTTGAATGCCAGAAACAAGCAACATCCCGACGTTCAAATGCCAGAAATACACCCTGAGGAGAGCTGGCGCTGAACGCCAGAAATAAGCATGGACCTGGCGTTCAACGCCAGAAACATGCTGCACATTGGCGTTGAACGCCCAGAATGAGCATCACTTCGGCGTTTAAACGCCAGAATTGCATGCAAAGGTATTTTACATGCCTAATTGGTACAGGGATGTAAATCCTTGACACCTCAGGATCTGTGGACCCCACAGGATCATCTCAGGATCTGTGGATCCCACAGGATCCCCACCTACCATATTCTCCCCTCTTCTCAACATTCATTCTCTCTTTCCAATAAACACTCTTCCCCAAAACCCTTCACCAATCACCTCAATCTCTCTTCCCAATTACCCCCTTTACCACTCACATCCATCCACTCTTCCCCAGAAACCCCACCTACCTTCAAAATTTAAATTTCTTTCCCACCCAAACCCACCCTAAATGGCCGAACCTACCCCCTCTCCTCTCCCTATATAAACCCCTCCATTCTCCTTAATTTTCACACAACACAACCCCCTCTTCTACACCTTGGCCGAATACACCTCCCCCTCACTCTCCTCCATATTTTCTCTTCTTCTTCTTCGTTTCTTTCTTCTCTTGCTCGAGGGCAAGCAATATTCTAAGTTTGGTGTGGTAAAAGCATAGCTTTTTGTTTTTCCATTACCATTGATGGCACCTAAGACCGGAGAAACCTCTAGAAAAGAGTAAGGGAAGACAAAAGCTTCCACCTCCGAGTCATGGGAGATGGAAAGATTCATCTCCAAAGCCCATCAAGACCACTTCTATGATGTTGTGGCCAAGAAGAAGGTGATCCCCGAGGTCCCTTTCAAGCTCAAGAAAAATGAGTATCTGGAGATCCGACATGAGATCCAAAGAAGAGCTTGGGAAGTTCTAACCAACCCCATCCAACAAGTCGGAATCTTAATGGTTCAAGAGTTCTTTGCCAATGCATGGATCACTAGGAACCATGATCAAAGTAAGAACCCGAACCCAAAGAATTATCTTACAATGGTTCGGGGGAAATACTTAGATTTTAGTCCGGAAAATGTGAGGTTGGCATTCAACTTGCCCATGATGTAAGGAGATGCACACCCCTACACAAGAAGTGTCAACTTTGATCAAAGGTTGGACCAACTCCTTAGGGACATATGTGTGGAAGGAGCTCAATGGAAAAGAGACTCCAAAGGCAAGCCGGTTCAACTAAGAAGACTGGACCTCAAGCCTGTGGCTAGAGGATGGTTGGAGTTCATCCAACGCTCCCTCATCCCCACTAGCAACCGATCTGAAGTTACTGTGGATCGGGCCATCATGATTCATAGCATCATGAATAGAGAGGAAGTAGAAGTTCATGAAGTCATATCCCATGAATTCTACAAAATAGCCGATAAGCCCTCTACTTTGGCAAGGCTAGCTTTTCCTCATCTTATTTGTCATCTATGTTATTCAGCTGGAGTTATCATAGAAGGAGACATCCCCATTGAGGAGGACAAGCCCATCACTAAGAAAAGGATGGAGCAAACAAGAGAGCCCACTCATGGAACCCAAGAGGCGCATGAGGAAGCTCATCACCAAGAAATCCCAGAGATGCCTCAAGGGATGCACTTTCCTCCCAACAACTATTGGGAACAACTCAACACTTCCTTAGAAGATTTGAGTTACAATGTGGATCAATTAAGGGTGGAACATCAAGAGCACTCCATCATTCTCCATGAAATTAGAGAAGATCAAAGAGCAATGAGGAAGGAGCAACAAAGGCAAGGAAGGGACATAGAAGAGCCTAAGGACATCATTGGTCCTTCAAGAAGAAGACGCCACTAAGGTGGATTCATTCCTTGTTCTTATTTTTTCTGTTTTTCGTTTTTATCTATGTTTTGTGTCTCTACTCATGATCATTAGTATGTAGTAACTATGTCTTAAAGCTATGAATAAATTTCATAAATCCTTCACCTCTCTTAAATGAAAAATGTTTTTAATTCAAAAAAACAAGAAGTACATAAATTTCGAAAATTGTCCTTGCATTTAATTTAATTATATTGATGTGGTGACAATACTTTTTGTTTTCTGAATGAATACTTAAACAGTGCATATTTCTTATCTTGTTGTTTATGAATGTTAAAATTGTTGGCTCTTGAAAGAATGATGAAAAAGAGAAATGTTATTGATGATCTGAAAAATCATAAAATTGATTCTTGAAGCAAGAAAAAATAGTGAATAGCAAAAGCTTGCGAAAAAAAAGTTGCAAAAAAAGTTTAGAAAAAGAAAAAGCAAGCAGAAAAAGCCAATAGCCCTTAAAACCAAAAGGCAAGGGTAAAAAAGATCCAAGGCTTTGAGCATCAATGGATAGGAGGGCCCAAGGAAATAAAATCCAGGCCTAAGCGGCTAAATCAAGCTGTCCCTAACCATGTGCTTGTGGCATGCAGATCCAAGTGAAAGGCTTGAGACTGAGTGGTTAAAGTCGTGATCCAAAGCAAAAAGAGTGTGCTTAAGAGCTCTGGACACCTCTAACTGGGGACTCTAGCAAAGTTGAGTCACAATCTGAAAAGTTTCACCCAGTCATGTGTCTGTGGCATTTATGTATCCGGTGGTAATACTGGAAAACAAATTGCTTAGGGCCACGGCCAAGACTCATAAAAGTAGCTATGTTCAAGAATCAACAAACTTAACTAGGAGAATCAATAACACTATCTGAAATTCTAAGTTCCTATAGAAGCCAATCATTTTAAACTTCAAAGAAAAAAGTGAGATGCCAAAACTGTTCAGAAACAAAAAATTATAAGTCCCGCTCATCTAACTAGAGTTAATATTCATTGATATTTTGGGATTTATAGTATATTCTCTTCTTTTTATCCTAATTGATTTTCAGTTGCTTGGGGACAAGCAACAATTTAAGTTTGGTGTTGTGATGAGCGGATAATTTATACGCTTTTTGGCATTGTTTTTAGGTAGTTTTTAGTATGATATAGTTACTTTTAGGGATGTTTTCCTTAGTTTTTATGCTAAATTCACATTTTCGGACTTTACTATGAATTTGTGTATTTTTCTGTGATCTCAGGTATTTTCTGTCTGAAATTGAGGGACCTAAGCAAAACTCTGATAGGAAGCTGACAAAGGACTGCTGATGCTGTTGGAATCTGACCTCCCTGCACTCAAAATGGATTTTCTAGAACTACAGAATTCCAAATGGTGCGCTCTCAACAAATTTGGAAAGTAGACATCCAGAGCTTTCCAGCAATATATAAGAGTTCATACTTTATTCGTAATTAAACGACGTAAACTGGCGCTCAACGCCAGTTCCATGCTGCATTCTGGAGTCAAACGCCAGAAACACGTCACGAACCAGAGTTGAACGCCCAAAACACGTTACAACTTGGCGTTCAACTCCAAGAGAAGCCTCAGCTCGTGGATAGATCAAGCTCAGCCCAAGCACACACTAAGTGGGCCTCGAAAGTGAATTTATGCATCAATTACTTACTTCTGTAAACCCTAGTAGCTAGTTTAGTATAAATAGAACTTTTTACTAGTTTATTAGATGTCTTGGACTATCTAGTTCTTTTGACCATTTGGTCTTTCATGGAGGCTGGCCATTCGGCCATGCCTGGACCTTCATCACTTATGTATTTTCAACGGTGGAATTTCTACACACCATAGATTAAGGGTGTGGAGCTCTACTGTACCTCGAGTTTTAATGCAATTACTACTATTTTCTATTCAATTTGACTTATTCTTATTCTAAGATATTCGTTGCACTTCAACATGATGAATGTGATGATCCGTGACACTCATCATCATTCTCACCTATGAACGCGTGACTGACAACCACTTTCGTTCTACCTTAGACCGGGCGCATATCTCTTGGATTCTTTAATCAGAATCTTCGTGGTATAAGCTAGAATTGATGGCGGCATTCATGGGAATCCAGAAAGTCTAACCTTGTCTGTGGTATTCCGAGTAGGATTCCAAAATTGAATGACTTTGACGAGCTTTAAACTCGCAATTGCTGGGCGTGATGACAAACGCAAAAGAATCAAGGGATTCTATTCCAACATGATCGAGAACCGACAGATTATTAGCCGTGCTGTGACAGAGCATTTGGACCATTTTCACTGAGAGGATGGGATGTAGCCATTGACAGCGGTGATGCCCTACATACAGCTTGCCATAGAAATGAGTGACATAGATTGGATAAAAGCAGTAGGAAAGCAGAGATTCGGAAGGAACACAGCACCTCCATACACTTATCTGAAATTCCCATCATTGAATTACATGAGTAACTCTATCTTTATTTTCTGTTTAAATTTATTATAATTATTCGAAAATCCAATAATCTCTTAATATAGTTGAATCCGCCTGACTGGGATTTACAAGATGACCATAGCTTGCTTCATACCAACAATCTCTGTGGGATCGACCTTTACGCACGTAAGGTATTACTTGGACGACCCAGTACACTTGCTGGTTAGTTGTGCGGAGTTGTGACAAAGTGTGATTTATGTTTGAAAGCACCAAGTCTTTGGAGCCATTGTTGATGATCACAATTTCGTCCACCAAGACTCCAATGCTTAAGTTAGCACGTACTTTAGGCAGGTTTTTTGTAGAATCAGAGTATGAGTTATACCTGGGTGCTCCAGTGTATTTATAGTAGTGTTGAGTTGCCTTCCTTGAGTTAAGATTGTTATCTTATCTTATCTTTTTTGGGGAACCGCCTTATCTTTTAGGGGCTAGCCGCCTTTAGAGTAGGCTTTGTTCCTTTGCTTGGGCCTACTTGGGCCGCTATAGTGATTTGGCCGAATTCTTCAGAAAGAGGTCGGTGGCGATCCAACCAGAAGAGGTCGGTCGCTTGTGTCTTCAGTTAGCCCGGGTCGCATAGCTCGACCCAGGGTATGAACAGTGCCCCTGCTTGGGCTCGATCGTTCCCTTAAGGTCGTGTCTTTTAGACTTCGACCCTTTGAGGAAGTCGAGCTCGAGCATTTTACCTTTAGTTGATCTCCCGTATAACTCCTGCTGGGACTCCTTGAATGCAAAGCGTTTTTCTTTTTAATTGCAGCGCGCGTTGCGCTTTCTTGGGAACGTACGAGGATTAAAAAACTCATTAATTTCCCTTCGCCTTTTCCTCTCTTCCCTCTTTTGCATTTCATTTTGAATTTTAAAGAATCACTTTTCCATTTCTTCTCTCCTTTCTCTTCACTCTTTGTTTGTTATAACTCTTCTGACCTTTCTGCCCTCAAATCTTTCTACCTCTTTTACTTCCTCGAAGAAGGCACTCTGCTCGGTGCGTGTTTGCTTCTATATGTGCGGTTGTCGTTCTTGCTCTTTCTTCTGCAGGTTGGTATTTTCTTGTACTTTGATCATCTCTCTTATGCATGCTTTTACTGTTGCATTCTCACAAAGTTTTGATTTTTGCTTGAGTTTTCCTTGAAAAAGTTTGAGTCTTTCTGCAAAAAGATTGCATCTTTGCGTCTTGATCGTCGTTGTGGCTTTTTCCCTGCCACTCCTGCTTGAGGAAAATGTGTGCCTTCTGGTAGTTTTGCTTTCCGTATGGCTTTTTTCTTGCCGCTGTTTTTCTCTCTTTTCATCCTTGTACAAAGTTTTAGCTTTTGTTGAACTGTTGGTAGAAAAAAGGTTGTAGCTTTCTTGATGATTTTTTGTGTGGTCTGTGATGATGATGGTCTTTTGCTGTTTGTATGGAGAGATGCTACCAGAAAAAGAATTGATCTTTTTTTGTATTTTTTACTTTGAGAGGTGTTAGGGCTGGTTTTAGGGCAGTGATAAACCACTATTTTATGGTTTATATTGTACTTAATTGAGTGATTTTATCAAGCTTTTCACCCACTAATTCATAGGATTTGCATGATTTTACAATTCCTTCCTAGTTTAGTTCGATGATTGAAAACATGCTTCTTTGGTCTTAATTTAGCTAATCTTAATCCTCTCTTATTACCATTCGATGCCTTGATCTGTGTGTTAAGTGTTTCAGGTTTCATAGGGTAGGAATGGCTTAGAGAATAAAGAGGAAGCGTGCAAAAATAGAAGGAACACAAGGAATTGAGGAGATGACCAGCGAGAAGTCACGCGGTCGCATGGCTCACGGAACCGTGCGAAATGGAAGAAATCAGAGTGACGCGTTCGCGTTCCTGACGTGACCGCGCGGATTGGAAGCTACACGAACGACGCGAATGCGTGGACGATGCTCACGCGTGATACGAAAAACGCTGAGTGACGCGATCGCGTGGACGGCGCGGACGCGTGACGTGCACGATCTGCAGAATTACAAAAGTCGCTGGCAGAGATTCTGGGCCACATTTCAACCCAGTTTTTGGCCCAGAAACACAGATTAAAGTCAGGGAACATGCAGAGACTCAACATGCATTCATAATTCACTTTTCTAGTTTTAGATGTAGTTTTTAGAGAGAGAGGCTCTCTCCTCTCTCTTAGGTTTTAGGATTAGGATTCCTCTTAAAGGATTTAGGATTTATCTCATCTTCATATCAGGTTCAATATTCCTTTATTTTGACTTCTCTTATTTTTAATTATATATGTTGCCAATTTAGCTTAATGACATTCATGTTTGATTTTCTTAATTAATATAATTTGAGGTATTTCAGACTTATGATTGTTTTCTGTAATTTATGTTATTGATGCTTGGGCTCTATCCAAATTATTTTCATTCAAGTAGATTTTATTCCCTTTTGGCTTTGGTTGATTAATTGGTAACAGTGGTTGAAATTGGCAGATTCTAATTGATCTAGATCGCTCTAAATCTAGTCTTCCCATAGGGATTGACTAGGACTTGAGGATCAAA
This sequence comes from Arachis stenosperma, assembly GCF_014773155.1. NCBI lineage: Eukaryota > Viridiplantae > Streptophyta > Magnoliopsida > Fabales > Fabaceae > Arachis > Arachis stenosperma. The sequence goes on along the minus strand of NC_080379.1, from coordinate 100,003,353 downwards.
CTAATTAGTCCACTTGACTTTCCTTTGCTTTAGTAAAGGTTAACTAAGTGGGATTAAAACCCAATTCTCATCACATCTGATAAGGGTAACTAGGATAGGACTTCCAATTTCACATATCCTGCCAAAAGTTTATTTTACAGTTATTTATTTATTTTACTTGTCATTTAACATACTTCTTCCTCACTTTCAAAACCCCAATTTACAAGACTCATAACCAATAATAAGAACATACCTCCCTGCAATTCCTTGAGAAGACGACCCGAGGTTTAAATACTTCGGTTATCAATTTTATCAGGGGTTTGTTACTTGTGACAACCAAAACATTTGTACGAAGGGATTTTCTGTTAGTTTAGAATCTATACTCACAACGCAACTATATTTTTACAAAATTCTTTACTAGCAAAAATCCTAACGTCAAAATGGCGCCGTTGCCGGGGAATTGCAAACGTGTGCCTTATTATTGGTTATTGTAAATATTTTTCTTTTACTTGTTTATTTGTTTTTTTTTTCTCTTCCCCCTTTATTTCTGATAACTACTATGAATTCTCACGCCCCTCGCTTTGAGTTTGGTTCTACTTTTGTTGTAAGGAATGGAAGCTATAACAGGGCTATGCATCAAGGTCTAGGCAATCAAAGATGGATAGAGCCAAGAGGATCTGATCAACCTTTTAGGCAACAACACCCTCCTAGATATCACAGACAAGGACCGTTCTACAATGCATGCCAAACTAATAGATATGGTGGACCCCCCAGTAGCTACCAACAAGCCCCACCCTATACTCAGAGACCATCCTCTCAACATAGCTTCGAACCACCATACTCACAGGCTTCTTTTCACCATTCACTACCACATGATCCTTATCCACCCCAATGCCAATCCAATTACTCCCAAGAACCACCACTCCCCTATACACCATGTTCACATTCATCGAGCCAAGAATCACAGATTCGCTTCGAAGAATCAGTAAACCAATTTAATTCAACCCTTCATCAACTGGAGCAAGCAATAAATCAATTATCTTCCAGACGTTCAGACACTCAACAGACTCCCATGGCTTTATGTGGGGAATCTAATGAAGAACGCAGCACGAAAAAGACACTAGAAGCTCTAGTGGACAGCATAGAGCATAACTTCGTACTGGAACAAATAGAGGAAGCTGTCATTGTAAAAGAAGAAGAGTTGGTTGAAGATTTAGGAGATGCCGAACCACCACCTGAATCCAAAGTTGTGGAGAATTCTGTCAAAGATGTTACAATTGATGCTAAAGAGGATGTTGCGCAGCCTCCAATACAGATATCTTATGAAGAACTGGACGGAATAACCCAAGAAGCAAGTTTCCTTGATGACGATGATCACGAGTCGAGTTCTCTTAGCAATGAACTTGCATCTGCAAGTGAATTCTTTGAGACAGAAGAATCTTCCCCAAGTGAATACGAAGATGATGCAGAGGTCAACTTTTCTCAACCTCCAGATTATGACTTCAATGACGAGGAAGATATCAGTGACTTTGATCAAGACATGGTTGAAATGAAAGAAATTTGCAAAGAAGTGGAGGAATTCACTGAAGACCACAAGGGAGTAGAGCTTGCAGAACCACTGAAAACACTTATCCCAAGGCCACCGCCACCCAACTCCAACTTCAAGTGGGTAAAATCCTTGACTTTCCTCTTTACTTTTCCACTTGAATATAGTTTACTTGAAATAGATGGCCAGCTTAGAGCTCTTTGCAGCTTTAAGAGTAAGAGGGAAATGGCTCGTACTCCGAGCTGGTGCACAAGGTTCAATAAGGTTCCACGCTTTAACTCGAAGTGCACGGATTGGTATCACGTTCAATCGAATGGATCTTAGAAAACGTTTGGTCATCTTGGTGAGAATCTGATTTTTAAACTGCCCGAATGGAAAAATATAGATCAAAACGAAGGCAGATTTAAAAGCAAAGTTTGGGATCCTGGAATCTATTCTGACGTTCGTCACCCCGGGAGCCTGAGAACCCGTTTGAAGCTGCTCAAAAGCTTCACTTGCCTAGTTTGGGACCTCGGAGGCTGTTGGCATTCCAAACATTGGTGGAGATTTCTGGATGAATTTAAGCATAAGCCACCATAACAGGAAGCTCATCCAATGTCCAACTTAAGGACTTTAACTAAAAGTGCTAGGTGGGAGACAACCCACCATGGTATGGTCGTTACTTTTTCAACTTTTATTTCGTACTATTTAATCTTATGTTATATTGAACCTGGATGTTATTCATAAGCACTTGTGTTAGCATTACATACTGCATAACTGCATACTTGCATAAAAAAAATTTCGCACGCGACGCGTCCGCGTCGTAGGTGCGTTAGGAAGAAAATAAATTGAACAGAGAGTCACGCGAAAGCGTGGCTGGAGGCGTGCCTTTGGCACAACTTGATCCACGCAACCGCGTCGCTGACGCGTCCGTGCCATTAACGAAATAGCCTCACCACGCGTCCGCGTCACCCACGCGAACGCGTGCCTCAAAATCGACGTATAAAGGGTGTATGGCCGAAAGTTGAGCTAGAATTGGGCTGGACTCGTGCTAGAAGCACGCAACCGCGTCGCTGACGCGTCCGTGCCATTAACGAAATTGCCACCACGCGTCGCGTCACCCACGCGAACGCGTGCCTCCCCGTATAAAGGGTGTATGGCGAAAGTTGAGCTAGAATTGGGCTGGACTCGTGCTAGAACAAAGCCTTGCCGCGTGGTGCCCCACGTCCGCGTTTTCATAGGCCATTACGCGATGCGTCACCATGCATCGCGTCACAAGGACAAACTTTCCAGATCGCGCCAAGGATTGGCAATAGCATTTCAAACAGAGAGTTTGCCTGCCCTCGCGCTAATGAACAAATCGATCCACGTGACCGCGTGGATGACGCGTCCGCGTCATTTCATAGAAGCGCTAGTTGCGCGAATGCGTCACTCACGCGTCCGCGTCACAAGCGCCACACAACTTATCCAGATCGGCCAAATATCTTATCTTTTCCTCCCCAAATCTAAATCTTTTCTTTCCCTTCTTATTTCTTTCTTCCTTCCTTTCTTTTTCTTTCTTTTTTTTTTTCTTTTAATTGGTGTTCGAAATTTATTTGGGTCATTATTTTGCTTGTGGATTGTTAAGAAATTGTTTGACAATTATATATCATTTTTTTAAGGGTGCTTGCATGTTTAATTTAATACTTTCCATACCTTATTTAATATGCATGCTTTGTGTTTGTGAAAAAGCCCGTATGGCATTGTGCATTCTTAATTATTCTATCCTTATACTCTAATGCCTATTTTTCACAAAACCCTTTTCAATATTTTATTAATTAAAGATAATTGTCAATACAAACGTCATTGTTAGTTTCTCACGACTAATAATACATTAAGGCTTTTAATGCTTGATTTACGCTACTCATGCCATTATGCTTCCATGCATGAATCAACCATGTGTTAACGACATTCTTCTTATTTTGGCATTCTTATTAGTACTGCCCTCTCCCTTGCTCTATCCCTTTGACTTCATATCCTTTTCTCTTCTCCCTTTTCAGGATGGCCACCAGGAAGGGAAAAGAGAAAGACTCTACAACGAGCACCGGCTGAGGAACCACAACCCCCGGCCACCTGCACATCTTTGCATACACCGAGGACGGTGCAATCTTTAAGTGTGGGGAGGTCAATACTGATCTCCACGGGTTAGTTAGTCCCTTCTCAACACCAATTTTTGCTTTTTATTGTTGCATTTGCATGTTTGATTGCATGTCTATTTTATTTTGTGCATATTTTACCACTTGGTTGAAGTAATATTTTCTTTTTCAAGAAACTTTTTATAGTATTTCACTAATTTAAATTAAAAAATTTTTGAAAAAAAACTTGTATGAAGAAATATTATTTTGGAACATAGTTTAGAGCTCGAACACACAAAACCAGTAAGATCTTGAGCCTATTTGATTGGTTGCATTTTATCAACCAATATATTTTATTTTTGTGTGTTATTCTCTCTAAAATTGTAACATTTATCTTGCTTAATTCTATATTTCCATTGTTTGATGTATGCATGCACTTATATGATTGAGGCCTTGTTTCACTAAGCTTACGTACCCATATGGCCTTACCCTTCCATTATCCTTTGCAAACCAATTTGAGCCTATTTTACCCATTTGTTCTTTACTTTAACTCATTACTAACTCTAAGCGGAAAACAATAATGTCCTTAATTTGAATCCTTGATTAGCTTAGACTAGTAAACGTGCTCATGATTTAAGTGTGGGGAAGTTGGATTTGAAAATATTTGGTTTGAGTAATTGGGTGTTGTATATTTTAGTGAAAATGTGCAAAATAATAGTTGAGCACATATTACTGCATTCAATACTTTAATTATATGCATTGAGAAGAATAAAAGAAAAATAATAATAATAAAAAAAGAAAAAAAAGTGAAAAAAGAAAAAAAAAGCAAATAATAAAAGGGGATAAAATGCCCCAAAGTAAGTATTGGTATTAATGCATATGTACTAAACTCAAATTTAGGATGCATGAATATGTGGGAAACACAGTTAATGGGTATTTATTGATTTTCTATTACATGGATTGTCCTAAGTTAGGTGAAAAGTTTATGTTAATTAAGGATTCAGATTTTAGTCCACTTGACCAAATACAATCCTACCTTGACCCTAACCCCGTTACAACCCTTAAAAGACCTCTTGATTTGTGTATTGGTGCATTAAATTTTTGTTGATTGTTAGACGAAGAGCAAGCTATAGAAAGCAAGATTAGTAGAGAATTGAGAGAATTGACCCTAGACACTTGAGAGTTAGAATGATATACACTACCAGTAAGGGTTCAGTGCTTAATTCTATGTTCCCTGCTTTCATGAGCTATCTTCTTCTTGCAAGTTATTTGTATTGTATTTTATGATTTGAATTAGTGAAATCCAGCTCATATTTATTCCTGAAAGATTTATTTACTTTTTTCACCAAGTAGATAGAATCATTTTAGCATATAGTTGCATTCACATTCATAGGTTGCATTGTATGAGTCTTGCTTTTCCCTACTCATTTATTTAGTCTCCTTGAGTTTAGCATGAGGACATGCTAATGTTTAAGTGTGGGGAGGTTGATAAACCACTATTTTATGGTTTATATTGTATTTAATTGAGTGATTTTATCAAGCTTTTCACCCACTTATTCATAGGATTTGCATGATTTTACAATTCCTTCCTAGTTTAGTTCTATGATTGAAAACATGCTTCTTTGGTCTTAATTTAGCTAATCTTAATCCTCTCTTATTACTATTCGATGCCTTGATCTGTGTGTTAAGTGTTTCAGGTTTCATAGGGTAGGAATGGCTTAGAGAATAAAGAGGAAGCGTGCAAAAATGGAAGGAACACAAGGAATTGAGGAGATGACCAGCGAGAAGTCACGCGGTCGCATGGCTTACGCGACCGCGTGAAATGGAAGAAATCAGAGTGACGCGTTTGCGTGCCTGACGCGACCGCGTGGATTGGAAGCTGCACGAACGACGCGAATGTGTGGACGATGCTCACGCGTGATACGAAAAACGCTGAGTGACGCGATCGCGTGGACGGCGCGGATGCATGACGTGCGCGATCTGCAGAATTTCAAAAGTCACTGGCAGAGATTCTGGGCCGCATTTTAACCCAGTTTTCGGCCCAGAAACACAGATTAAAGTCAGGGAACATGCAGAGACTCAACATGCATTCATAATTCACTTTTCATAGTTTTAGATGTAGTTTTTAGAGAGAGAGGCTCTATCCTCTCTCTTAGGTTTTAGGATTAGGATTCCTCTTAAAAGATTTAGGATTTATCTCATCTTCATATCAGGTTCAATATTCCTTTATTTTGACTTCTCTTATTTTTAATTATATATTTTGCCAATTTAGCTTAATGACATTCATGTTATGATTTTCTTAATTAATATAATTTGAGGTATTTCAGACTTATGATTGTTTTCTGTAATTTATGTTATTGATGCTTGGGCTCTATCCAAATTATTTTCATTCAAGTAGATTTTATTCCCTTTTGGCTTTGGTTGATTAATTGGTAACTCTTGAGTTTTCAAACTCAACAGTGGTTGAAATTGGCAGATTCTAATTGATCTAGATCGCTCTAAATCTAGTCTTCCCACAGGGATTGACTAGGACTTGAGGATCAAACTAATTAGTCCACTTGACTTTCCTTTGCTTTAGTAAAGGTTAACTAAGTGGGATTAAAACCCAATTCTCATCACATCTAATAAGGGTAACTAGGATAGGACTTCCAATTTCTCATATCCTGCCAAAAGTTTATTGTACAGTTATTTATTTATTTTACTTGTCATTTAACATACTTCTTCCTCACTTTCAAAACCCCAATTTACAAGACTCATAACCAATAATAAGAACATACCTCCCTGCAATTCCTTGAGAAGACGACCCGAGGTTTGAATACTTCGGTTATCAATTTTAGCAGGGGTTTGTTACTTGTGACAACCAAAACGTTTGTACGAAGAGATTTTCTGTTAGTTTAGAATCTATACTCACAACGCGACTATATTTTTACAAAATTCTTTACTAGCAAAAATCCTAACATCAGGCATAGACTGTCGACTTCCATTTTCTGAATTATTGCCTTGTTGTTGCCTTCAAAGGGTGCCCCTGGACTTTAGCATGAGTCCTGGGGTTTCCCTTTTACTGCAATATCTAACACTTTGCTGATTACCTTTTATTGTCCGAGTTGTTTTCTTTACTTGTCCGAGTTGCTTGGTAGTAATTCATTTTTTCTTTTTCTCACTGTAGGGATAGTTGGCCTATGTCTTCCCGAAAAAATATTGTTGAGATGTCTACTAAGATCCCTGACGGCATGTCTGACTGGCTGGACTCCATAGTATTGATGTGTGTTACCGTGACTGTCCCCGAGTACTGTGTGAGACTTAGGAGGTTCCATAGGATTTACAGTGATAGGGATGCAGAGAAGAATTATGAGTTGGTGTTGCCTGACTCTGAGGAGACGGTTAGTTTTTCCTCTTTGACTTAGGGGGAACGACCCTTTTTCTATGCTTATGACTACTTTTTTAGTCAAATGGGTATCACCATCCCTTTTTCTACCTTTGAGACTGACTTGGTGTGGTCGTGTAATGTAGGCCCTTCTCAACTCCATCCGAACTCATGGGGTTTCATAAAGATTTTTCAACTGTTGTGCCAGGAATTAGGTGTCCGACCTACCCAAATTCTTTTCCTATACCTTTTTGTGTTGACAAAGCCTGGGGTACCTAAGAAGAAAGCCTCTTGGATTTCTTTCTGAGCTACTCAAGGAAAGAAAGTGTTCTTTATGTATGACGAGTCCTTTAGGGACTTTAAAAATTACTATTTCAAGGTTCGAGCTATTGAGGGTGTTCACCATTTTTTTCTTAGATAAGAATAATGAGCCCACCTTCCCCTTATGTTGGCAAAAGAATGTGGTAATGGCTAGGTACTCTTGGGAAAGTCTGGATGAGGTCGAACAGGCCTTTGTGAATGTGTTGGAGGAGAACTAGGGAGAGCCTCCTTATCTCGACACGAAGAGGTTTCTAGGAGATCCTTCCCTCCTTCGTGCTGAACTGGGTAGTGGCCGACTTCTTTTCTATAGTTTTACTTTGGGGTTGAATTTTACCCTTTTCTATTTGTGACTTGTTTTCTTGGTTTCTGTTTGCAGAGATGGTGAAATCTACGGACTCCATGAAGGCCTTTCGTAAGGCGAAGAAAGTGACAGCTGCACATAATTTGACAGCGAAGACTTCTGGAGAAGGGTCTTCCCAACTACCTTCGAAAATGCCGAACTCAGATGCTTCTAGGCCGAGAAAGGTCATTCCAATTCCTCAATTCTGTGTGATTCCTTCTGTCACTCTTTAGCCGACTTCCGGTGCTACCTTCTCTCCTACTGCTGCTAGTCCTCCTCCAAAGCGACAGAAAACACTTGGTTCTTACGATCTAAATGCCATGGACTTTGATGGTGTAGATTTTTCTACCGAGCTAATTGCTCCTCATGCCAATATTGGTGCGGCATTATCGCGGGTTATTATGGAGTCTCCCGTTCATGCCACCAAAGCTTTTATGGAAAATGCCAAGTCTGACTTCGACAGAATCAAGGGTTTGAAGGATGAGCTTGATGCGAAGGTAATTAAGCTGAAGCTAGATGTGGAAAGGGAAAAATCCTAAGCTACTATTGCTGAGGCTGCTGCAAACCTGGCCGAGAAGTCCAAAGAGAGCTACACCCGTACGTATGCCGAGTTATTGGAGACCAGGAAGAGGCTTCAACTTGCCCAGGCCGACTATGCCGAGCTCCAATGTCATTTGGTGGGCTGTGTGACTGATGCATATGAGATTTGAAGGCTCAAATCCGAGTTCTTGCCCCTGAGCTCGATCTAACTTTATTCAGTCTAGACAATGTCGTATAGGATGGCAAGATCGTACCTGCCCCGGATGATGAAGAAGATGGTCCTCCTCCTACGCCACCAGCTAAGGCTTCTACAGCTTCAGCCTCTACTGCCGAGGCGGCTCCTACTAGGTCTGATCCTGATGTAAAAATACTAACTGGCCCAAATGGAGTTGTCAATGCCCTCCCTATTGCGACCAGCCCTCCCTATTGCGACCAGACCTCCCTTTCCTAAAGATGCCACTGTTGAAGCGACTTCAGATCCTTGATGACCTTCTTTTATATATTTGTGCAGTCCGACTTGTGGACTTTTGGACTTGTTTTTTGTAACTCTTTGTGTCGATGACTGATGTGGAATTTACAACCACAAACTAACCGGCAAGTGTACCGGGTCGTACCAAGTAATACCTCAGGTGAGTGGGGGTCGATCCCACGAGGATTGATGGATTAAGCAACAATGGTTAAGTGATTTGCTTAGTTAGACAAACAGAAAAGAGTGTTTGGGTCTCAATTACATTAAACAGTAAATTCAGTAAATTAATAAAGCAAGCAGTAAATAGGTTGTGAAATATGTATGGAGAAACAGTTAAGGCTTCAGAGTTATCTATTTTCTGAATTGAATTTTCTTACTAACTATTTTAATCATGCAAGATTTAGTTCATGGCAAACTATAGGTGACTAAACCCTAATTCCTTATACCTTTTTAGTCTCCTCTAAATTTCATCAACCGCCAATTCCTTGGTCACTTAATTCCAATTAGAGGTTGAAGTTCAATTTTAGTTTATATGCCACAGAAATCCTAATTACCCAAATATAAGAGGATTATATGTCACGTATCCAACTTCATACCCTGGGTCAAGCTGTCTGACCCGGGATGTTCTATAGACAAAGCGACCGACCTCTTTAGGACAAGACAACCAGACCTCTTCTCAAAAAGCTCGGCCAAGTCACAGGAAAGCCTAAACAAAGGGCCCAAATAGAGGAACACATCCCAAATTCAAGGGCAGCCCAAGCCCGTAGAGATAAAGGCGGTTCCCTTAAAAGATAAAGATGACCTCACTTAAAGATAAGATAAAGATAAGATAAGATAATTAACTTATCTTATCCACAGGAGGCCATATCTCACCATTATAAATACACTGAAGCACCCAGGTATAACTCTTATTCTGATTCTACTCAATACCTGCTTAATACCCTTGCTAACTTAAGCATCGGAGTCCCTTGCAGGTACCCCCCACACTCGGGGGACGAAGGATCAGCACCATCACCAAATCCAACAAGTTGGATACACCAGCTCCGGCCGCTACACACCTGCCGAACACGTCGGCTCTGACCAACACAGAAGATCTCGACCGAGATCGACCTACAGTTTTAGGTAACCCCCGGAACATTGGCGCCGTTGCCGGGGAATCTGGAAGTCATCCTATCAACATGGCGGATAACCATGACAACGACCACGATTCAGGTTTGGAAGACAGAACGCCGCATAAAAATGTGGATACTATACACAAAGATACTTCGGAACCCAACGGAAACAAAAATTCATCAAATCCAGGAGTAATAGAAGCGCTTCAAAATCGATTGGAGCAACTTGAGAAAGAAGCCCAACATCAATGTGAAAAAGAAGAAGATCTACGTCGGGAGATAAGCTTATAAAACTGGAAGCTGATCTCAAAACTAAAGCTACTCGACCATCCACAGAGGATAGCTCTCAGAAAGATCAAGATCCATTCACCAGAGAAATTATGAAGACCAAAATTCCAAAAGATTTCAAACTTCCGGATATGACGGCACCTCGGACCCCAACCATCATCTCAGCAACTTCAGAAGTAGAATGTACCTCACTGATGCCTCAGATGCAGTTCGCTGCAAAGCCTTTCCAACAACTCTCACCAAGACAGCTATTAAATGGTTTGACAACCTACCCCCAAAATCCATCTCGAGTTTCGACGACCTGGCCAAAAAGTTCTTGGCCCGATTCTCCATACAAAAGGACAAAGCCAAACACGCACCTAGCCTATTAGGGATCAAGCAAAGAGATTGAGAGAGCCTTCGCAACTACATGAAAAGATTCAACAAAACATGCATGGACATACAAAATCTACCAACAGAAGCTGCCATTATGGGCCTCATAAATGGCATGCAAGAAGGATCATTTAGCCAATCTATATCAAAGAGATACCCAACATCCCTAGACGAAGTACAAGAACGGGCGCAGAAGTACATCAACATGGAGGAAAATTCTCGACTTGGCGAAGCCTCAAGGTCCGGTTCTGCCTACCGAGATAAAGACTCCAAGAAAAAGGAAGATCGCTCCGGAGAGAAAATCAAAAAATATCATAACTACACTCCTCTTAGGGTATCCTTGGTAGATGTTTTCAAAGAAGTCTGTCATACGGAAAAAATCCCTCCAGCTCGGCCACTTAAAGGCAAAAGAGGAGGAGGAAATCAGAATGAATACTGTGAATATCACCGACTTCGAGGGCGTTCCACCAACGAATGCCTCGACTTGAAAAACGTCATAGAGAAATTAGTAAGGAAAGGAAAACTAGATCAGTTCTTGGCTAATCGGGACGAAGAACCAAGGAAAAGAAGAAGGGATGAGGATGTCGGACTATCTAAACGATCACCTCGCACACCGGAAAGACACGTCCACGTGATACACGGCGGATTTGCTGGGGGAGGAGTCTCCAAATCATCCCGCAAGATACACCTCAAAGAAGTGTACCATGTCGAAGGAAAGCAGGAGGCGCCGGACATCCCAGCAATCACGTTTACCAAGGAAGATGCATCCGGAATCATCTCGGGACACGACGACCCCATGGTCATTACGATCATATTAGCAAACGCCAACCTCCACCGCACACTAATTGACCAAGGAAGCTCTGCCGACATCCTATTCAAAACTGCCTTCGACAAGCTCGGCTTAGAAGAAAAAGAGCTAAGAGCATACCCGAACAGCCTGTTCGGACTTGGAGATACCCCAGTTCAACCGCTGGGATACGTATCGCTCCATACAACCTTCGGGAAGGGGAACCAATCCAAAATACTCAAGATAGACTACATCGTGGTCGACGTAAGCTCAGCCTACAATGCCCTGATAGGTCGGACAACGTTAAATCAACTCGGCGCAATAGTTTCAACCCCACATCTATGTATGAAATTCCCGACTTCAGAAGGGATAGCTACAATAAAAGCAGACCAAAAGATGGCGCGTCGCTGCTATAACGAAAGTCTAAACCTCCGAGGCGAAGGAAGAGAGTTCCACACAATCGAACTCGGTGGAGTCCAGAGACGAGAAGAGCTCCGACCACGACCCGAAGGAAAAGTAGAAAGAGTCCAGATTGGAGACACCTCGGATAAAACAACTAATATTGGCACGATCCTGAAAGGAGACGCAAAAGAGTCGCTGATACAGTTTCTACAAGATAATGTTGATCTCTTCGCATGAAAAGCTGCCGACATGCCGGGCATAGACCCCGACCTAATGAGCCACAAGTTGGCAGTCTACCCGGGATCCCAACCGATACAAATAAAGACGACGAAAACTCAGACCAGAATGATCTCAGGCTGTAGAAGAACAACTACAAGCACTACTGGAGGCAGGGTTTATAAGGGAAGTTAAATACCCACTATGGCTAGCAAACGTCGTCTTGGTGAAAAAGTCAAATGGGAAGTGGCGAATGTGCACCGACTACACCGACCTCAACAAAGCCTGCCCAAAAGACCCTTATCCCCTCCCAAGCATCGACGCTCTAGTAGACGCTTCATCAGGATATAAGTATCTCTCGTTCATGGACGCATATTCGGGGTACAACCAAATCCCCGTGTATCCACTAGATCAAGAAAAGACCTCATTCCTAACACCGAAAGCAAACTATTGCTACATCGTGATGCCTTTCGGTCTCAAGAATGCTGGAGCTACTTATCAAAGGCTAATGAATAAAGTTTTCTCAGATCACATCGGAAAAACCATGGAAGTTTATGTAGACGACATGTTGATAAAGACACAAAACGAAGATACATTATTATCCGACATGACTCAAGTGTTTTACACTATAAGGAAACACAACATGCGGCTCAATCCTGCAAAATGCACCTTCGTAGTAGAATCAGGCAAATTCTTAGGCTTCATGCTCACACAAAGGGGAATTGAAGGAAATCCAGACAAATGTCAAGCCATACTCAACATGAAGAGCCCAACCTGTGTCAAAGAAGTATAATAACTCAACGGGAGGTTGGCCGCTCTATCCCGATTCTTAGCAGGAGCTGCGATAAGATCTCTTCCCTTCTATGCTACTTTAAGAAAGGGAAAACAATTCGAATGGACGACAGAATGTGAGCAAGCCTTCTGAGACTTCAAGGAGTTCTTAGGACGGCCACCCATCCTATCTCGGCCACGAGAAGGAGAACCGCTCGTATTATATCTCGCAGTAGGGAGCCGGGCAATAGCCTCAGCACTAGTCAGGGAAGATGAACATGGGCAACAACCCGTCTACTTCATTAACAAAGCGCTACAGGGATCTGAGCTGAACTACCAGAAAATAGAAAAATTTGCTTATACCCTCATTCTAACATCTCGACGACTACGCCCATACTTTCAGGCTAACACCATTAAGGTTCGAACTAACCAGCCCATAAAAAGAATATTGCAGAAAACAGATCTGGCAGGCAGAACTCTACAATGGGCAGTCGAGTTGTCAGAGTTTGACCTCCAATATGAAGCTCGAACGGCCATCAAATCACAGCACCTGGCCAACTTTATCGCAGAATTCACAGATGCCCTAGGAACCCCCACAGAATGGAATCTTTACGTGGACGGCTCTTCAAATAAAATTGGAAGTGGCGCAGGCGTGATAATAGAAAGCGACCAAGGAACCCAGGTTGAGCTCTCCCTCAAGTTCGGGTTCCCGGCCTCAAACAACCAGGCAGAATATGAAGCATTATTAGCTGGTTTGAAGTTGGCTAAAGAAGTCGAAGCTCAAAAACTCAACATTTACAGCGATTCACAAGTAATCACATCATAAATAACAGGGAGCTACCAAGCCAAAGATCCCACGATGAAAAAATATTTGAATAAAACCAAGGAACAGCTCGGACAAATCGGGGAGTAAAAAATCTGCCACATACCCCGCGAACAAAATGCCCGAGCTGATGCACTCTCAAAACTAGCCAGCACCAAACCAGGGGGCAACAATAGGAGCCTCATCCAGGAAATGTTGCAAAACCCGTCAATCTCGGAAGAAGAAAAAGTCCTGACGATAACAAGTCAGGACCAAGGATGGATGACCCCCATAATCAACTACCTCAAAACAGGAACGCTCCCCACAGAAGAAAAGGAGGCAAAGAGGTTAAAAAGGGAGGCACAGTACTACACCATTATAAACAACATCCTGTACAAAAGAGGAATCTCAACACCTTTACTAAAATGCGTGCCGACCTCCAACACAAGGGAAGTGCTAGAAGAAATACACGGTGGCATTTGTGGCAATCATCTCGGAGCACGAGCTCTCGCCAAAAAAGTACTCCGGGCGGGATTTTATTGGCCAACTCTACAGAAAGAAGCTATAGAATTCGTGAAGACATGTCCACCATGTCAGAAACATGCCAACTTTCACATCGGCCCGCCAGAAGAGCTCATTAGCGTGACCTCGCCTTGGCCGTTTGCAAAATGGGGACTCGATCTTCTCGGCCCCTTCCTACAGGGATCAGGACAAGTTAAATTCCTCATAGTAGGGGTAGATTACTTTACAAAGTGGATCGAGGTAGAGCCCCTAGCCAATGCCACCGCTCAGAGAAGCCAGAAATTCTTATATAGAAATATTGTCACAAGGTTCGGGGTTCCATATTCAATAACCACAGACAATGGCACTCAATTCACAGATGCAGGCTTCAGAAAACTAGTAGCTGACTTGAATATAAAGCACCAGTACACCTCCGTTGAACATCCACAAGCCAATGGACAAGCCGAAGCGTCTAACAAAGTCATATTGGCTGGATTAAAACGGAGATTACAAGACGCAAAGGGAGCCTGGGCGGAGGAGCTTCCACAAGTCCTATGGGCATATCGAACAACGCCACATTCCACCACGATGGAATCCCCCTTCCGATTAACATACGGAATAGAGGCGATGATTCCAGTAGAGACTGAAGAAGAGTCGCATAGAGTAGTTCACTACAATGAGGGAGCAAACTCCCAACTTCAGAGAGAAGAGCTCGACTTGTTACCCGAAATCGAAGAAAGAGCTCGAATCAGGAAGAAGCTCTAAAGTGCCGAATGGCTTCCAGATATAATCAAAAGGTAGTGCCGAAAAGTTTTGCAGAGAATGATCTCATCCTAATCCGAAATGATATTGGAACAACTCGACCCAGAGAAGGGAAGCTGGCAGTAAACTGGAAAGGACCCTACCAAGTCATCGAAGTACTTGGGAAGGGCTACTACAGATTGTCCGAGCTTGATGGACGAGAGCTTCCCCGGTCATGGCACGCCTGCAACCTAAGAAGGTACTACAGTTAGAAAAGGTAAAGGATCTCACTAAATGGATGCGCTCTTTTTCCTGAAAAGGTTTTTTAATGAGGCACCAGGTCGAGACCTATACCATACCCGACTTAAGGGGATGAGAAAATTCCCACATGTATATATTTGCATTTTTCTTTAAATAAATTTTACTGAGATATTCTACAAGATTCCAAGACGCATTAATCTGAAGTATTCATCGTCCGATTATAAAGCAACAGGTCGGCAGAAAGTGAAAAACAAATTCACTGCGCGACCACGATAAAGATAATCGTCCGATAAAGGTGAAAACGCGATTCACCCAAAGGACGATCTAAAGATGCCAACCATTTTCTACAAATCGGCAAAGATGAATACAGAATAATGTAAGAAGTTATCGAAAGCAATCCAAAAAAGAACCTGACGAGGTCTTACGGATAGCTAATATAATAACTTAAAGACTGGCCGACGTTCGGAAGTCGGACCAAGTCAACCCAAGTTATAAGTAATCCTTGGAAAGAGGTCTGGCCAACCCTATTAAAGAGGATTACTTTAACTTAGAAGGGCCTGACATAACAAAGTCAGCCCAAAATAAAAAGTTATACAAGTAGTCCCTAAAAGAGATCTGACAAAGATCCAAGAAAGAAGACTACAAAAAATAACTTAAAGGAGACCGACATAACCAAGTCGGACTCCTACCACTAAAAAAGTTATACAAGTAGTCCCTGAAAGAGATCTGACAAAGATCCAAGAAAGAGAACTACAAAAAATAACTTAAAGGAGACCGACATAACCAAGTCGGACTCCTACCACTAAAAAGTTATACAAGTAGTCCCTAAAAGAGATCTGACAAAGATCCAAGAAAAAGGACTACAAAAAATAGCGTAAAGGAGACCGACATAACCAAATCGGACTCCTACCATTAAAAAGTTATCAAAGTAATCCCTGAAAGAGACCTACCAAAGGTCCAAGAAAGAGGATTACAAAAACAACTTAGAAGAGATCGACCTAACGAAGTCGGTTTCCTACAAAACAAGTTGTAAAAGTAATCCCTGAAAGAGACCGGATAAAGGCCCAAAAAAGGGGATCACAAAAATAACTTCGAAGGGGACCAACATAAAGAAATCGGTCATAAGGCGCTAAAAACACAAAACAAAAGCGAGGAAACCGAAAAACAAGTTGGACCCCCCACAAGTCACGACCTCAAAAGGATCCAAGCCATAAACAAGGCAATCCCAAGAAGTCGAGCTACAAGGTTCCAACATTCTCAGAAAGCAGAAGAGAAAACAAGTCAAAAATCTTCATATAATCCACAAAGTTATAAGAGCCTCGACGGCTATCAACACCTACTAAAGATAGCGAGCTACTTTTTGTTTTTCAAAATAAAGTTGCTAAAATAAGCAACTAGAAACCGTCAACAAAACAAACAAAGTTTTAAAGAGCCCACAAGCCGGGCCAACTACATAAATATCTAGAAAGAGATCAGCAGGCATCAGGAGCCTTCTTGGCTTCATCAGGACAAGGAGAAGGAGGACGAGTCTGGATAGGCACGGCATCTATAGTTCCATCCTCCCGGTTCAGAACCTGGCAATCCAAATCAGGTACAACCGGAGGAACAGAAGAGATCGACACTTTGGCAGAGGATACAGGAGGAGGGTCAGCATCATCATCACCATCATCATCAGGGACAATCTTGCCATCCCTGACAACATTGTCCAGACTGAAAGGGGAGAGATCAGCCTCGGGAGCAATAACCCGAACTTGCTCCTTCAAGTTCTCGTAAGCAGCAGTCACGCTGCCAACGAGATGACCTTGGAGCTCAGAATAATCTTCCCGGGCATTGTTCAACTCCTCCCTCAGGCGCATCACCTCCCGATAAGTCGTAACGTAACTCTCCTTATGCATCAAGGCTGTGTCCTCGGCCAAACGCAAAGAAGCCGCCAGTGAAAGGGAACTCGCCTTCTCATTCTCTAGATCCTTCTCCAACTTGGTCACCTTTAACTCAAGCTCCTCCTTCAGCCCCTTCATTCGGTCAAACTCCTGCTTTGCCTCCTCCATAAATGCCTTGGTAGCATGGAGAGGAAGATTTTGAGCAGTCCGGTATAGGGCAGCCAACATATGCGCCATCTGTACGTGATTTCGGGCCATAAATTCCAAATGATGAAGGATGGACACATCATCCATTGACAGGGTACCATAAGGACCGATCTGCTGATCCACAAATTCAATGGCATTAAAATCGGGAGCATTGAGGTCGAAAAGCTCAACTGTTTTTTGTTTTTTATTGGGAGGAGCAACAGAAGGAGAAGCAGAAGTAGGGTGAGGATCCACCAGACGAACTCGGGAAGTGGGGATCACCTTTTTCACCCCAAGGGAACTCGGCACAGACGGCTTCACGTGCACTTGGGAAGACCCTTCCCCAGCTGCCTTGGCCGAGATGTTTCTAGCAGCAGTCGCCCTCTGCGCCCTTTTAAAAGCTTTCATGGCTTCATTATTCTTCATTGCCTCTGCAAATAAAACAAAAATTAAGTCACAAGTCAGAAAGGACAGTCACAAGGTATATATACAGATAAAAAAGGAAACACAAAATACCTAGCTCAGTTTGAAGAAGAGAGGGATTGGTTAGAAATTTCTTTGTGTCGAGATGGGGAGGTTGCCCCCAGTGTTCTTCCAAAACAGTCACAAAGGCTCGTTCAGCCTCATTCAACATTTCCCACGTATATCGGGACACCCTCACATCTTTTTGCCACTCCAAGGGAAAAGCAAGCTCGTCATTTTCATCCAGAAAAAAGGGCCGAGCTCCTTCAACAGCTCGGATCTTGAAAAAGTAGTTTTTAAAGTCACGAAATGACTCGTCAAACATGGAAAAAACCTTCTTTCCCTGGGTAGAGCGAAAGGAGACCCAAGCTGCCTTCTTTTTTACCACTCCGGGCTTAGTCAAGATAAACAGATAGAAAAAGAGAGATTGGGAAGCAGGGATACCAAAACTATTGCACAACAATTGAAAAATCTTTATGAAACCCCAGGAATTAGGGTGAAGTTGAGAGGGGCCGACATTGCAAGACCATAACAAGTCGGCCTCAAATTTAGTAAAAGGAAGGGTGATACCCAGCGGACCAAAGAAAAAGTCATAAATATAGAAGAAAGGACGATCGTCAACAACCCGAGTAGAGAAGCAGACCCTCTCTTCGAAGGAGGGAGGGACAAGTTCATAGTTCTTCTCATCACCTGGATTACTACAGACCCTGTGAAATTGCCTAAGTTGCGCGCAAAACTCAGAATCAACCAAGGAGACAGACATAAGGACCATTGAGTCCACCCAATCAGCCATGCCCTCAGGAACCCGGGAAGGCATCTCTACAACGTTATTGCGAGAAAACATGAGGCCAACTAAATCCTACAATAAGAAAAGAATAGTGGATTACTAAAAAATCATCTCGGACAAGGGGCAAAAACAACTCGACGGACGAACAAAAAAGGAAAGCCCCAAGATCCAAACCAAAATCCTGGGGCATCCTTTGGAGGCAGTAACAGAGCAAGGATTCAAGAAATCTCTACAGCTTACGCCCCGGCACTCATCAGAAAGAAAATAAAGTCCCAAAGGAAACAAAGGAAGTAAAAACAAAAACATAAAGTCATCACCTTTCTACAGTCTATCAGCAAAAAGCATCGTCAAAACATCAAAAATGCCAAGCAAAAAATCACCAAAAACGCAAACTTTTTTAGAATCAAGCAAAAATCATCATCAAAGGCGCAACCAGAAGCGACGAAAACATGCAAAAGCCCTAAGGAAAGATTCGAGCAACGAGAAAAGCAAAAGACTCGCACCAAAAAACAAAGAAATTCCAGAACACGCAAACAATCAGGCATGGTAAAAACAGAAAGATCCCAACTTTCCCTGAGCAAAATTCAAAACTTTCTACCAGCATATAAAAGGGACAGAGGAAGAAAAATCAAACCTGGAGAAATAGAAGAAAAACCTTGAGGGAAAACCGAAGAGCAGAAGCAACAAAGCCACCCCTCAAAGCAAAAAACCGCAAAGATAGAAGGAGAAAATCCGGAAATCACCCCTCTTCCACAAAGAGCAATGACAGAACAGACGTTGCAAGAAGAAGTTACGAAAGAAACAAAAAAATGAGAGAGTAAAGGAAGAAGTTACGAAGAAGAGCGAAGAAGAGAAACCGTTTTTTATTGAGAAAATTCAAAATAAAAGCCAGGAGAAAACGGGGCAATTAATACCAATTAATGAAGGTATTAAACCCTTTCACGTTCCCCAAAAGCAAAGCGCTGATATAAAAGCGCGCGCCTTTAGAGGAAAATGTTCTACATTCAAAAGATTCTACAAAAAGAAGAAATCGACAAAATGCTTGAGTTCGGCTTCG
Source organism: Arachis stenosperma (assembly GCF_014773155.1). Taxonomy (NCBI): domain Eukaryota; kingdom Viridiplantae; phylum Streptophyta; class Magnoliopsida; order Fabales; family Fabaceae; genus Arachis; species Arachis stenosperma. The sequence continues at coordinate 99,984,076 of NC_080379.1, read as the reverse complement.
TTATGAAAGAATCAAAGTCAAAAACTCGACCTCAACAGAAAGACCAAGCTCAAGCAGGGGCACTGTTCATACCCTGGGTCGAGCTGTCTGACTCGGGATGTTCTACAGACAAAGCGACCGACCTCTTTAGGACAAGACAACCCGACCTCTTCTCAAAGAGCTCGGCCAAGTCACAGGAAAGCCCAATCAAAGGGCCCAAATAGAGGAACATGTCCCAAATCCAAGGGCAGCCCAAGCCCTTAGAGATAAAGGCGGTTCCCTTAAAAGATAAAGATGACCTCACTTAAAGATAAGATAAAGATAAGATAAGATAACTAACTTATCTTATCCACAGGAGGCCACATCTCACCATTATAAATACACTGGAGCACCCAGGTATAACTCATATTCTGATTCTACTCAATACCTGCTTAATACCCTTGCTAACTTAAGCATCGGAGTCCCTTGCAGGTACCCCCCACCCTCCGGGGACGAAGGATCAGCACCATCACCAAGTCCAACAAGTCGGATACACCAGCTCCGGCCACTACACACCTGTCGGACACGTCGGCTCCGACCAACACAGAAGATCTCGACCGAGATCGACCTACAGTTTCAGGTAACCCCCGGAACACCTGTTAAGTCCAGATAATTAGAAATTTAGGAGAATATGTTTTCAAGATGTTGTTCAAGTAAAGAGCTTTTCCAAGTTATACAGAACTCAATTAGAAAGAGGGTCGTACTTCCATTCCACCCAAATTCATAAGATAAAGAACGAAAATAATTCTTGAAACATAAATCAATGCATGAATTAAAATAGAAAAATAATTGAATCAATCCATACAATAGACAGAGCTCCTAACCTTAACAGTGGAGGTTTACTTGCTCATGGTTCAGAGTGAAAACTAGGATTCTAGTAAACTGTAAATTTGGAATGAGGTAGAAGGGAAGAGATGAGCCTGAAGGGCTGATTCTTTTTCCGTTTATATCTAATCCTAGTTAGTGTAGATTATAATTTCTAAAACTAAATAATATATTTTCCTATTTTAAAATAAAATAAAAATTAAATCAAAATAAATCTGGCTTCATTTGCAGCTTTTCTTGAATGCCTAGGGACCACTTGGTTGTTAGGATCCACGTTGAACTTGAAAAACCTCAAGTTTAGTGTGGGATAAGCAGAGGCGTCTGGTGCACGAAATTGCAATCACACTTTTGCAATCCCGCACAACTAACCAGCAAGTGCACTGGGTCGTCCAAGTAATACCTTACGTGAGTAAGGGTCGATCCCACGGAGATTGTCGGCTTGAAGCAAGCTATGGTTATCTTGTAACTCTTAGTCAGGATATCCAAAAATTATCAGGATTGATTGTGAAAAGCAAAAGAACATGAAATAAGTACTTGTTTTGCAGTAATGGAGAATAGGTTGAGGTTTTGGAGATGCTCTATCTTCTGAACCTCTGCTTTCCTACTGTCTTCTTCTTCAAGCACGCAAGGCTCCTTCCATGGCAAGCTGTATGCAAGGGTTTCACCATTGTCAGTGGCTACCTCCCATCCTCTCAGTGGAAATGTTCAACGCACTCTGTCACGGCACGGCTATCCATCTGTCGGTTCTCAATCAGGCCGGAATAGAATCCAGTGATTCTTTTGCGTCTGTCACTAACGCCCCGCCCTCAGGAGTTTGAAGCTCGTCACAGTCATTCAATCATTGAATCCTACTCAGAATACCACAGACAAGGTTTAGACCTTCCAGATTCTCTTGAATGCCGCCATTAGTTCTAGCCTATACCACGAAGATTCTGATTAAGGAATCCAAGAGATATCTACTCAATCTAAAGTAGAACGGAGGTGGTTGTCAGGCACGCGTTCATGGTTGAGAATATGATGAGTGTCACGGGTCATCACATTCATCCGGGTTAAGAACAAGTGATATCTTAGAACGGAAGCAAGCATGATTGAATAAGAAACAGTAGTAATTGCATTAATCCATCAAGACACAGCAGAGCTCCTCACCCCCAACCATGGGGTTTAGAGACTCATGCCGTGGAAGGTACACAAAGAAACGTGTAAAGTGTCATCAGCTCCAGATACAATGTCAAAAGATCCTATTAATAGTGAACTAGTAACCTAGGGTTTACAAAAATGAGTAAATGACAGAAAAATCCACTTCCGGGCCCACTTGGTGTGTGCTTGGGTTGAGCATTGAAGCATTTTTATGTAGAGGCTCTTTCTGGAGTTAAACACCAGCTTTTATGCCAGTTTGGGCGTTTAACTCCAATTTCTATGCCAGTTCCAGCGTTAAACGCTGGGAATTCTGAAGCTGATTTGCAACGCCGGATTGGGCCATCAAATCTCGAGCAAAGTATGGACTATTATACATTGCTGGAAAGCCCAGGATGTCTACTTTCCAACGCCGTTGAGAGCGCGCCAATTGGGCTTTTGTAGCTCCAGAAAATCCACTTCGAGTGTAGGGAGGTCAGAATCCAACAGCATCTGCAGTCCTTTTCAGCCTCTAAATCAGATTTTTGCTCAGGTCCCTCAATTTCAGCCAGAAAATACCTGAAATCACAGAAAAACACACAAACTCATAGTAAAGTCCAGAAAAGTGAATTTTAACTAAAAACTAATAAAAATATACTAAAAACTAACTAGATCATACTAAAAACATACTAAAAACAATGCCAAAAAGCGTATAAATTATCCGCTCATCACAACACCAAACTTAAATTGTTGCTTGTCCTCAAGCAACTAAAAATCAAATAAGATAAAAAGAAGAGAATATACTATAGACTCCAAATTATCAATGAAACTTAGCTCCAATTAGATGAGCGGGACTAGTAGCTTTTTGCCTCTAAATAGTTTTGGCATCTCACTCTATCCTTTGAAATTTAGAATGATTGGCTTCTTTAGGAACTCAGAATCCAGATAGTGTCATTGATTCTCCTAGTTAAGTATGATGATTCTTGAACACAGCTACTTATTGAGTCTTGGCCGTGGCCCAAAGCACTCTGTCTTCCAGTATTACCACCGGATACATACATGCCACAGACACATAATTGGGTGAACCTTTTCAGATTGTGACTCAGCTTTGCTAGAGTCCCCAATTAGAGGTGTCCAGGGTTCTTAAGCACACTCTTTTTGCCTTGGATCACAACTTTATTTCTTTCTTTTTCTTCTTTTTTTTTCTTTTTCTCCTTTTTTTTCGTTTTTCTTCTTCTCTTTTTTTTTCTCTTTTTTTTGTATTCACTGCTTTTTCTTGCTTCAAGAATCATTTTTATGATTTTTCAGATCCTCAGTAACATGTCTCCTTTTTCATCATTCTTTCAAGAGCCAACAATTTTAACATTCATGAATAACAAATTCAAAAGACATATGCACTGTTCAAGCATACATTCAGAAAACAAAAAGTATTGTCACCACATTAAACTAATTAAGCTAGTTTTAAAGATGAATTCGAAATCCTGTACTTCTTGTTCTTTTGTAATAAAAACAGTTTTCATTTAAGAAAGGTGATGGATTCATAGGACATTCATAACTTTAAGGCATAGACACTAAGATACTAATGATCATAAGACACAAACATAGACAAACATAAGCATGAAAATTTTGAAAAACAGGAAAATAAAGAACAAGGAAATTAAAGAACGGGTCCACCTTAGTGATGGTGGCTTGTTCTTCCTCTTGAAGGTCTTATGGAGTGCTTGAGCTCCTCAATGTCTCTTCCTTGTCTTTGTTGCTCCTCTCTCATGATTCTTTGATCTTCTCTAATTTCATGGAGGAGGATGGGATGTTCTTGGTGCTCCACCCTTAGTTGTCCCATGTTGGAACTCAGTTTTCCTAGGGAGGTGTTCAGTTGCTCCCAATAGTTTTGTGGAGGAAAGTGCATCCCTTGAGATGAATCTCTCCATCTCCCATGACTCGGAGGTGGAAGCTTTTGCCTTCCCTTTCCTCTTTCTAGAGGTTTCTCCGGCCTTGGATGCCATAAATGGTTATGGAAAAACAAAAAGCAATGCTTTTACCACACCAAACTTAAAAGGTTTGCTCTTCCTCGAGCAAAAGAAGAAAGAAGAGAGTAGAAGAAGAAGAAATAGAGGAGAGGGAGATGGCTTTGTGGTTCGGCCAAAAGGGAAAGAAGTAGTGTTTAGGGTGTGTGAAAATGAAGGAGTGAAGATGGGTTTATATAGGGGTGAAGAGAGGGGTAGGGTTCGGCCATTATGGGTGGGTTTGGGAGGGAAAGTGGTTTGAATTTGAATGGTGAGGTAGGTGGGGTAGGTGGGGATCCTGTGGGGTCCACAGATCCTGGGGTGTCAAGGAAAAGTCATCCCTGCACCAAATGGCATGCAAAAATGCGTTTTGAGCTAATTCTGGCGTTAAACGCCGGGCTGGTGCCCATTTCTGGCGTGTAACGCCAAGTGCTTGCCCTTTTCTGGCGTTTAACGCCAGTCTGGTGCCCCTTTCTGGCGTTAAACGCCCAGAATGGTGCCAGACTGGGCGTTAAACGCCCATCTGCTAGCCTTACTGGCGTTTAAACGCCAGTAGGTTCTTCCTCCAGGGTGTGCTATTTTTCTTCCTGTTTTTCATTCTGTTTTTTGCTTTTTCAATTGATTTTGTGACTTCTCATGATCATCAACCTACAGAAAACATAAAATAACAAAGGAAAATAGATAAAATATAACATTGGGTTGCCTCCCAACAAGCGCTTCTTTAATGTTAGTAGCTTGACAGTGGGCTCTCATGGAGCCTCACAGATGTTCAGAGCAATGTTGGAACCTCCCAACACCAAACTTAGAGTTTGAATGTGGGGGTTCAACACCAAACTTAGAAGTTGGTGGTGGCCTCCCAACACCAAACTTAGAGTTTGACTGTGGGGGCTCTGTTTGACTCTGATTTGAGAGAAGCTCTTCATGCTTCCTCTCCATGGTTACAGAAGGAGAACCTTGAGTCTTATAGTTTGCACTATCTGCAAGCCACGGAGCTTCTTGAATAGCAAACAATTGCTCATCCGGAAAGGTTTCAGAGATCTCAGTATGAGGGAGGGATGCTCCTTCTACTGGTTCTATCCGGGACAGGTGATCAGCCACTTGATTCTCTGTCCCTTTTCTGTCTCTTATTTCTATATCAAACTCTTGCAGAAGCAACACCCATCTTATGAGCCTGGTTTTTGAATCCTGCTTTGTGAGTAGATATTTAAGAGCAGCATGGTCAGTGTACACAATCACTTTTGATCCTACTAAATAAGATCTAAACTTGTCAATGGCATAAACCACTGCAAGTAACTCCTTTTCTGTGGTTGTGTAGTTCTTCTGTGCATCATTTAGAATACGGCTGCCATAATAAATGACGTGCAGAAGCTTACCATGCCTTTGTCCCAGTACTGCACCAATGGCATGGTCACTGGCATCACACATTAGTTCAAATAGTAATGTCCAGTCTGGTGCAGAGATGACTGGTGCTGTGACCAGCTTAGCTTTCAGAGTTTCAAACGCCTGCAGACACTCATTATCAAAAATAAATGGAGTGTCAGCAGCTAGCAGATTACTCAGAGGTTTGGCAATTTTTGAAAAATCCTTTATAAACCTTCTGTAGAATCCTGCATGCCCCAGAAAGCTTCTGATTGCCTTAACATTGGTAGGTGGTGGTAATTTTTCAATTACTTCAACTTTAGCTTGATCCACCTCTATTCCTTTGTTTGAAATTTTATGCCCAAGGACAATTCCTTCAGTCACCATAAAGTGACATTTTCCCAGTTTAAAACTAGGTTGGTCTCTTGGCATCTTTTCAGAACAAGTGCTAGATGGTTAAGGCAGGAGCTGAATGAGTCTCCAAATACTGAAAAATCATCCATGAAGACTTCCAGAAATTTCTCTACCATATCTGAGAAGATAGAGAGCATGCACCTCTGAAAGGTTGCAGGTGCATTGCACAGACCAAAAGGCATCCTTCTGTAGGCAAATACTCCAGAAGGACATGTAAATGCCGTTTTCTCTTGGTCCTGAGGATCTATTGCAATTTGGTTGTAACCTGAGTAGCCGTCCAAAAAGCAGTAGTATTCATGACCTGCTAGTCTCTCTAGCATCTGGTCTATGAATGGTAAAGGAAAATGATCCTTTCTGGTGACTGTATTGAGCCTTCTGTAGTCAATACACATGCGCCACCCTGTAACTGTTCTTGTAGGAACTAGTTCATTCTTTTCATTATGAACCACTGTCATGCCTCCCTTCTTAGGGACAACGTGGACAGGGCTCACCCAGGGGCTATCAGAAATAGGATAAATAATCCCAGCCTCTAGTAACTTAGTGACCTCTTTCTGCACCACCTCCTTCATGGCTGGATTTAGCTGCCTTTGTGGTTGAACCACTGGCTTAGCATCATCCTCCAATAGGATCTTGTGCATGCATCTTGCTGGGCTAATGCCCTTAAGGTCACTTATGGACCACCCAAGAGCTGTCTTGTGTGTCCTTAGCACTTGAATTAGTGCTTCCTCTTCCTGTGGATTCAAAGCAGAGCTTATAATCACTGGAAAAGTGTCACCTTCTCCCAGAAATGCATACTTCAGGGATGGTGGTAGTGGCTTGAGCTCTGGTTTAGGAGGCTTATCTTCTTCCTGAGGAATTTTCAGAATTTCTTTTATTTCCTTTAGTTCCTCCAGATCAGGCTGAACATCTTTAAAGATGTCATCTAGCTCTGATTCAAGACTTTCAGTCATATTGACCTCTTCCACCAAAGAGTCAATAATATCAGTGCTCATGCAGTCATTTGATGTGTCTGGATGCTGCATAGCTTTGACAACATTCAATTTGAACTCATCCTCATTGACTCTCAGGGTTAATTCCCCTTTTTGGACGTCAATGAGGATTCGTCCAGTTGCTAGGAAAGGTCTTCCTAGAATGAGAGTTGCATTCTTGTGCTCCTCCATTTCCAGCACTACAAAGTCAGTGGGAAAGGCAAATGGCCCAACCTTGACAATCATGTCCTCAATTATGCCTGATGGATATTTAATGGAGCCATCAGCAAGTTGGAGACATATCCTGGTTGATTTGACTTCTTCAGTCAAGCCAAGCTTTCTGATAGTGGATGCAGGTATTAGGTTGATACTTGCCCCAAGATCACATAAAGCTTTCTTGGTACAAGTACCCTCTAATGTGCATGGTATCATAAAGCTTCCTGGATCTTGAAGCTTTTCTGGTAAGCTTTTCTGAATGACTGCACTGCATTCTTCAGTGAGAAATACTTTTTCAGTTTCTCTCCAATCCTTCTTATGACTTAAGATCTCTTTCATGAACTTAGCATAAGAAGGTATTTGCTCAAGTGCCTCTGCAAACGGAATCTTTATTTCAAGAGTCCTTAGGTAGTCTGCAAAGCGGGCAAATTGCTTATCCTGCTCCGCTTGGCGGAGCTTCTGAGAATAAGGCATCTTGGCTTTATATTCTTCAACCTTAGTTGCTGCAGGTTTATTCCTTACAGAAGTGGTTGGAGAAGCCTTTTTAGAGGGGTTACTATCAGCACTCTCAGGTGTCTGATTCCCTATTGACGTTTGAACGCCAGGATTGGGTGGAAAATGGGCGTTTAACGCCAACTTTTCCCCATTTTCTGGCGTTTGAACGCCAGAACTGGGCAGGGAATGGGCGTTTAACGCCAGCTTTCCCTCCTTTTCTGGCGTTTGAACGCCAATAGTGTTCCTCTCTGGGCTCTTACTGTCCTCAGAGGGATATTGGATAGTGGTTTGGCTATCCTCTGTCAATTGTTCCTTTATTGGCTTTTTGCTACTTTGAGCAGTGTTATTCAATGTCTTCCCACTCCTCAGTTGAACCGCTTGGCATTCTTCTGTTATCTGTTTAGATAGCTGCTGTTTTGCCTGATTCAACTGTGATTCTATGTTCTTGTTAGCAATTTTAGTTTCTTGGAGCATCTCTTTAAATTCTGCTAACTGTTTTGTCATCAGGTGTAATTGCTGATTAAGCTCAATCATCTGTTCTTGAGGACTAGGATCAGTGGCTACTGCCATAACTTCTTCTTTTGTAGAGAACTCGTTGCTAGAGTACAAATGTTGATTTCTAGCAACAGTATCTATAAGCTCTTGAGCCTCCTCAATCGTCTTCCTCATATGTATAGATCCACCAGCTGAGTGGTCTAGAGACATCTGAGCTTTTTCTGTAAGCCCATAGTAGAAGATGTCTAACTGTACCCACTCTGAAAACATTTCAGAGGGGCATTTTCTTAGCATACCTCTATACCTCTCCCAGGCATTATAAAGGGATTCATTATCCTCTTGTTTAAAGCCTTGGATGTCCAGCCTTTGCTGTGTCATCCTTTTTGGAGGGTAAAAGTGATTCAGGAATTTGTCTGATAACTGTTTCCATGTCTTTATGCTTGCTGTTAAAAAGATATGATTGAGAATTATTTTGAAAAAGATATGATTGAGAAGATATGATTGCAAATAAAAATGATTGAAAAGATATGATTTTGAAAATCTTTGACTAATTTAATGCAAAATTTCGAAAATTATAAGTAAAACAAGGAAAGGATATTTTTTAATTTTAAATTTTAATGAGGAAAGAGAAAAACAACAGAATGACACTAAACTTAGAAATTTTAGATCAAAACAAAGAGAACAAACAAGAAAACTTTGAATGTCAAGATGAACACCAAGAACACTTTGAAGATCAAGATGAACACCAAGAACAAATTTTTGAAAAATTTTTAAGTGAATAAAAGCACAAAAGACACCAAACTTAAAATTTTTTAGAAAATCAAACACAAATTTTCCAAAACTTAAAGGAAAACACAAAGAAGACACCAAACTTAAAATATAAAACTAAACTCAAATAAAAGACTCTAAACCAACAAAAATAAAACAGTCCTAATCTAAGCAACAAGATAAACCGTCAGTTGTCCAAACTCGAACAATCCCCGGCAACGGCGCCAAAAACTTGGTGCACGAAATTGCAATCACACTTTTGCAATCCCGCACAACTAACCAGCAAGTGCACTGGGTCGTCCAAGTAATACCTTACGTGAGTAAGGGTCGATCCCACGGAGATTGTCGGCTTGAAGCAAGCTATGGTTATCTTGTAACTCTTAGTCAGGATATCCAAAAATTATCAGGATTGATTGTGAAAAGCAAAAGAACATGAAATAAGTACTTGTTTTGCAGTAATGGAGAATAGGTTGAGGTTTTGGAGATGCTCTATCTTCTGAACCTCTGCTTTCCTACTGTCTTCTTCTTCAAGCACGCAAGGCTCCTTCCATGGCAAGCTGTATGCAAGGGTTTCACCGTTGTCAGTGGCTACCTCCCATCCTCTCAGTGGAAATGTTCAACGCACCCTGTCACGGCACGGCTATCCATCTGTCGGTTCTCAATCAGGCCGGAATAGAATCCAGTGATTCTTTTGCGTCTGTCATTAACGCCCCGCCTTCAGGAGTTTGAAGCTCGTCACAGTCATTCAATCATTGAATCCTACTCAGAATACCACAGACAAGGTTTAGACCTTCCGGATTCTCTTGAATGCCGCCATCAGTTCTGGCCTATACCACGAAGATTCTGATTAAGGAATCCAAGAGATATCTACTCAATCTAAAGTAGAACGGAGGTGGTTGTCAGGCACGCGTTCATGGTTGAGAATATAATGAGTGTCACGGGTCATCACATTCATCCGGGTTAAGAACAAGTGATATCTTAGAACGGAAGCAAGCATGATTGAATAAGAAACAGTAGTAATTGCATTAATCCATCAAGACACAGCAGAGCTCCTCACCCCCAACCATGGGGTTTAGAGACTCATGCCGTGGAAGGTACACAAAGAAACGTGTAAAGTGTCATCAGCTCCAGATACAATGTCAAAAGATCCTATTAATAGTGAACTAGTAACCTAGGGTTTACAGAAATGAGTAAATGACAGAAAAATCCACTTTCGGGCCCACTTGGTGTGTGCTTGGGTTGAGCATTGAAGCATTTTCATGTAGAGGCTCTTTCTGGAGTTAAACGCCAGCTTTTATGCCAGTTTGGGCGTTTAACTCCAATTTCTATGCCAGTTCCAGCGTTAAACGCTGGGAATTCTGAAGCTGATTTGCAACGCCGGATTGGGCCATCAAATCTCGGGCAAAGTATGGACTATTATACATTGCTGGAAAGCCCAGGATGTCTACTTTCCAACGCCGTTGAGAGCGCGCCAATTGGGCTTCTGTAGCTCCAGAAAATCCACTTCGAGTGCAGGGAGGTCAGAATCCAACAGCATCTGCAGTCCTTTTCAGCCTCTAAATCAGATTTTTGCTCAGGTCCCTCAATTTCAGCCAGAAAATACCTGAAATCACAAAAAAACACACAAACTCATAGTAAAGTCCAGAAAAGTGAATTTTAACTAAAAACTAATAAAAATATACTAAAAACTAACTAGATCATACTAAAAACATACTAAAAACAATGCCAAAAAGCGTATAAATTATCCGCTCATCAGCGTCCTTATTGAGTTCCATTGAGTCCACGCTGAACTTGAAAATTTTCATGTTCAGCGTGGGATGGTACATGGTTCTCCCTTAGTGCGTGGATTCCACGCTGAACTTGTAGAATCCCAAGTTCAGCGTGGACAAGGCCAAATTGACTGGATGAAGGATTAGTTTCACGCTGAACTTGGAAAATTCTAAGTTCATTGTGGAGTGGTCAGCAACAATTCTTCGTTTTCTCCATTCTCTAGCCTTGGCTTAAACTCCGCGAAATCCATCCGAAATGCTACCAGAAATAAACAGAATTGCACACAGCTCAAAGTAGCATTCATAGTGGCTAAATGTATTAATTCTTGATTAAACTTAACAATTCAAGTGCAAATTCACAAGAAAAAGAAAGATAAGATGCTCACGCATCGATGACTTCTTTAACATTTGGTTGCTTCTTTGCAACTTATTTTGCTAAAATACTTTAAACTCTGAGGTTACCTTTAGGCGACCTTTTGAGTCTTTGATGTTTTATTATGGTAGTTGCACCTTTGCCACACACTTGGGATTTTTACTTTCTTGCAGCCCTGTGATCTTTTATTTAAGTACCTTTCGGTCTGATCTCCTTTGCGTGAGTGTTTTACCCTTGCCTTTGGAGGTCATGCCTTGGTTTGACTTAATGTTGGCTGAGTCGGGCAGTCCTTTGAGTTAGTACCTGCTAACCCTTGGCTTTTGGCAAATATTATCTTTGCAGCTCGGCGTCCGAGCTCTTGGTGATTCATTCGTTAACTTTCTAGTGTTCCGTAGAACCTTTTTAGTTGGTTTAACCGACTTCTTTGTAACTATATTTTGGGATTGTTCCTTTGAATGAGGCTACTCCCTTTAGCTGAGCATGTTTGATCCTTAAGCTGTTTTCAACCTTTTTATCCTTGAGGTCTTGCTTGCTTTGCCGGGTCGCTCCTTTGGTTGATGTTAATGCAAGATTTTTAGTCGTGTTCCAATAACTTTTTAGGTACTGTTCCCAGGGGAACCTTTTCTTTGTAGTTTATTTGGATGACTTTTTAGCTTCATTTCACTTTGTTCATTTGCTTTTTAAGTAGTGTCTTTTTCAAGACTTCATACCTTTCAGCAAAGCATTTCTGGCCTTTCTTTGGCCTTTTGTAAGATGTCTTCGTCCCTTTTTAGTGATCCTTTCTCTTGGTCTGAATTCTCTGTCGGGCCTTCTTAAGTTATTTTTAGTAATCCATTTTTAGTCAGACCTCATCAGGTCACTTTTTATGGTTACTTTTTATAACTTCTTGCATTAATCTGCTTTTACGCTTTCACCTTGCCGACCACTTTGTAATCGGACGATGAATTTGGTTTTCACCTTGCCGACCTCTTTGCAATCGGACGATGAATTTGGTTTTCACCTTACCGACCTTTTCGTAATCGGACGATGAATTTTTGCATTTTGTGAGCTTAGATTAATGCGTCTTGGTAGGAAACTTTTTAGGAGATCTGAAAAACTTTATCCAAATAGAAAATAGGAATATAAACAAGAATATATACATATGAGTGCTTACCCTTTTAAGTCAGGCAATTCTGTAGATCTTGTCCTGGCGCCACATTAAGAAACCTTTTCAAGAAAAAGAGTGCACCTTGACCTAAGATCTTTATTACTTTCTAACTAATGTACCTTGTTGTAACCTTTTCCCAGTACTTCTACAACTCAGTAGGGTCCTTTCCAGTTACCTGCTAGCTTCCCTGCTCTGATGTCATTTCGGATTAAAATGAGATTGTTGGTGGTGAAGCTTTGTTGGACTACCTTCTGGTTATACCTTAGAGCCATTCAACGCTTTATGTAACGACCCAACTTCCAGAACGTTAAGATCGTACCGAAAGTAAGGCGTTACTAACCTGCTTTCCTTTATTAACTATTTACTATTGAGCCTTTAATTCGATATTGCGTTTCAGTTTCTAAGAAAATTCCAGAAAATTTTGTTTTTATTAATTAAAATCATATAGCAAACATCACCAAGTAATAATAATCACATAATTATTAATAATAATATCTGTCATACAAAAGATTTCAAATAAAACTCATATACAAACCCTATCCCTCTGTATAAAATAAAAATCTTAAGCAATAAGTGCGAGGAAACTCTATGAAAGCAAATTAACTCATACATTTAACTCATAAATATAGTCCAACAATCGTCCGCAGCTTCAAACTAAGTCTTCAAACCTGTTTCACTGAAAGAGGGAAAGATTTTGGGGTGAGAATAAACCACACGTTCTCAGTAGGGAATGGGAATGCCGCAAAAGTAATGATTAACATGCAAATAATTAACTTTTGCTTAATAAACCATCTTTGTCAAACCCCTTTGAAATACTCTTTAATCTTACTTTAGATAAATAATTACTTTTATTAAATTTCTAAACCCAAAACAGATCTCAATCACAAAACTTGTCATATTAAATATCTTTCAGCCACATAAATGATTCTCAGTCATAACAACAGATATTAATCATCTCTATCTATTCACAAACTACTAACACAAGTAAGAAACTCAATTCAACACACAAACAAATCACAATAAGACAAATAACACAATCACAGAGAAGTAACACAGGCAAATACAACCAAATGTAAATGCATAACCAATATGATGCATGTTTGTCCTAAGCAGGCCATGAGCTCACGTGTCAGTTTACACCCTGCAACCCGACATTACCTAGGAACAGGTCCCAAATATGGCTTCCCTTTGTGTCCTTAGTGCATATGTGTCAGTGATAAGAATACCACTCCATCGTGACTACCGGCAGTCGGCGCAAAGCTCGACCCCATAATATACGCACAAGGGGAAACAGTGATCCTCGGTTTTTGTGCGTCCTCGAGATTAATTCACAAACAAAACAATGATCCTCAGTTCGTGGATTTCTCTGAGATCAACTTACAACAACAAACATGATCCTCACTTCGTGGGTTATACCCGAGATCAACATATAACAACAAACATATCCTCAGTTCGTGGGTTATACCCGAGATCAACATATAAAAGTTAGTGGGTTATTCCCGTAATCAATGATTATCAATTCGTGGGTTTTCCCACATTTAAAACAAATTACAATTTATAGGTTTTCCCGAGATCAATGATCATTCAGTTCGAGGGTACTTCCCGAATTTAACCATTTAACAATTCTTAACCATCATTAACTATTTGTAATTATCCAATTAACTTTGTAGGCATTCTAAATTAAAAACGTTTAAATTTAAAAATGAATCTCCTACCTCAGCTAGTCGAAATCCACAAAATTAAGCGTGACTCTAACTTCATTCCAACTCGTAGCAGTAGCAGCATCAACAGCTTTAAACCGAATCAATAACAGCAATGCCATCGAACAATTTGCAGTGGTATTGACATAACCCTAACATATTAACACCTTAACATTTTTGATCAACCATGGAAGCAGAACGGTAACAATGAGGGTTTGGAACAAGGACAACTTACTAAAACTTGAAAAGAACAGAGGAATGGAGCAGCAGCAGTAATAGCTTTTTTTAGGCACAAGCAACCCCACGGCCACCATCACGGCAGTAGCGACTTCGGCACACAAAAGGGGAACCAAAAACAGAGACAAGGCTAAGCAACTAACGGAGACGATGGCTTCGCAACAGCAGAGGCGGCAACTCCTACCAGCGACAGCGACAGGCTCTCGTGACGATAATGGCGATTGGGTGCGGCGGCGGTGACTGGATCGGCTTCCCCTCTCTCTCTCTCTCATCTTCGCGCACTGTCTTTCTCTCTCTCTTCGAAGCTTGATGGTGGCTGGTCATCGGCGGAGCGTGACGGCTCCTCATCACCGACAGTGGTGGTGACTGGCGCGAGGAGGCAGCGGTCCCAAGCTCGCGACTCTCATCCTCCACGTCTTTCTCTCTCTCTCGCTCGTGAACTCTTTCTCCTTGCGACTTTGCTCCTTGATTGTGATGTGGCGGGGTGATGGTGCGACAAACGGTGGCGACGGCGCAGCAGGGCCCGACGAACAGAGGCGGTGACGGTGCCAAGCCTCCTCCGGCGACGCTCTTCCCTCTTCTCTCAGATCCCACTCTCTCTGTGCTTCTTTCTCAGTTCTGTGTGAGTGACTTTTACGTTTAGGAAAGGAAAGGGGGGAATATGGGGTGCGGTTGAGTGTGGTGAGGGTGAAAGGGTTAGGGTTCCTCAATTTAGGAAATTAGGGTTTCTAGTTTGATTTGGGAATTAGGGTTAGAAATTAGGATTTTATAAAGAAATAAGGATAGATATGAATAAATATTTTGATAAAATTGGAGGGTAGAGTAATTTTAAAACCAAATATATTCTATTAAAAATATTTAGGAATATTATTTATCAACATATTGCTAAGTTCAATCAATTATTTCTAATTTAAAATATAAAATGAACATATTAATCATATTTTTATAAGATATAGTTTAAACTCAATTTTAATTATTCAAATTAAATGATATAACTTTTCATTATTCTTCTATCACCGAAACTTTAATTTCAATTTATAAAATAACTAATTATGATAAAAATTGTGCATAAATATTAACTGGCTTAAACATAAAGTATTTATAAAAATTAATCTAATCATTTCTAGTAAATTAATTCCTAAGAGTTCAAATTAATAACATAATTCATTCAAAATAGAATTTATTTAAATTAAATTATACAATTCTTCTTATTTTTCAATTATCAAAATTATAATTTCAATTATACCAAATATCTAATAAAGATTATATAAAAATTCTAATTAATTTAAACTCCAATTATGATAAAACTCCATTTAATTACCTTTAGTAAAATAATTTTCTTAAAATAAAATTATCAGCAAGTAAAATAAATCACAAATAACTAATTATTTGATTTTCAAAAACTAGGGTTGTTACATTCTACCCACCTTAGAAAAATTTTTACCCTCGAAAATTGCTAGAATAAAATAAATTCAAACTTAAATCAAGGAAAATAGAATATATGAACAAAAACATAGGCATTGTCAAGGATGAATATTCAAAGAGTTAAATTCATCGGCAAGCAAAGATATACAAGAATGACAAAGTATGGTTGGGAATAATCAACTCACATTCTAAGGAGGAAATTCAAACCATAGAATTCCAATGAAAGCAACGAAGAAAAACATGGCACGACTTTGCATGGCACGAATAAAGATTATACGTCGAATCGAAGCTAACTTCATAAATTTTAACACTCCCAAACCTCGTGAATCGCATTACTTATTACTTTTATTTTGTCTAAGATAACCTGTTAGTATTGCCATGTACATAAATCATTAGTATTAAGTTGGCCAGACCTAATACCATGAGGCCAGGTATGCAATGGTAAACTAACAGCGTTAATCATCAGACAGTCATACATATAAAACACAAACTCTTGTTTTCAGAACAAGTCACTAAGCACGACACACACTCAGAGTATGCAATGAAGCATAGTCAGTCCATTCCAAAGGCTCTAACAGGAACAAACTGCTCTGATACCATTTGTAACGACCCAACTTCCAGAACGTCATGATCGTACCGAAAGAAAGGCATTACTAACCTGCTTTCCTTTATTAACTATTTACTATTGAGCCTTAAATTCAATATTGCGTTTCAGTTTCTATGAAAATTTCAGAAAATTTTGTTTTTATTAATTAAAATCATATAGCAAGCATCACCAAGTAATAATAATCACATAATTATTAATAATAATATCTGTCATACAAAAGATTTCAAAAAAAACTCAGATACAAATCCTATCCCTCTGTATAAAATAAAAATCTTAAGCAATAAGTGCGAGGGAACTCTATGAAAGCAAATTAACTCATACATTTAACTCATAAATATAGTCCAACAATCGTCCGTAGCTTCAAATTGAGTCTTCGAACCTGTGTCACTGAAAGGGAGAAAGATTTTCGGGTGAGAACAAACCACACGTTCTCAGTAGGGAATGGGAATGCCGCTGGTGCACGAAATCACAATCACACTTTTGCAATTCCGCACAACTAACCAGCAAGTGCACTGGGTCATCCAAGTAATACCTTACGTGAGTAAGGGTCGATCCCACAGAGATTGTCGGCTTGAAGCAAGCTATAGTTAGCTTATAACTCTTAGTCAGGATATCAGTAATTCTCAGATTTAGTTGTAAAATGTAAAAGAACATGAAATAAGTACTTGTTTTGCAGTAATGGAGAACAGGTTGAGGTTTTGGAGATGCTACATCTTCTGAATCTCTACTTTCTTATTGTCTTCTTCTTCATGCACGCAAGGTTCCTTCCATGGCAAGCTATATGTTGGGTTTCACCGTTGTCAATGGCTACCTCCCATCCTCTCAGTGAAAATGTTCAACGCGCTCTGTCACAGCACGGCTATTCATCTGTCGGTTCTCGATCATGTCGGAATAGAATCCAGGGATTCTTTTGTGTCTGTCACTAACGCCCCACAATCGCGAGTTTGAAGCTCATCACAGTCATTCAATCCCTGAATCCTACTCAGAATACCACGGACAAGGTTTAGACCTTCCAGATTCTCAAGAATGACCGCCAATCTGTTCTAGCTTATACCACGAAGATTATGATCAAGGAATCCAAGAGATATCTACTCAATCTAAGGTAGAACGGAAGTGGTTGTCAGGCACACGTTCATAGGTGCGAATGATGATGAGTGTCACGGATCATCACATTCATCAAGTTGAGGAACAAGTGATATCTTAGAATAGAAACAAGCGTGATTGAATGAGAAACAGTAGTAATTGTATTAATCCATCAGGACACAGCAGAGCTCCGCACCCCCAACCATGGGGTTTAGAGACTCATGCCGAAGAAGATACAATATGAAACGTGTATTGTGTCATGAGATAAAGATACAATAGCAAAAAGTCTTATTTATAGTGAACTAGTGACCTAGGGTTTACAAGAATGAGTAAATGACGTAAAAATCCACTTTCGGGGTCCACTTGGTGTGTGCTTGGGCTGAGCATTGAAGCTTTTATGTGTAGAGACTTTTCCTGGAGTTAAACGCCAGCTTTTGTGCCAGTTTGGGCGTTTAACTCCAACTTTTGTGCCAGTTCTGGCGTTAAACGCTGGGAATTCTGAAGCTGATTTGAAACGCCGATTTGGGCCATCAATTCTTGGGCAAAGTATGGACTATTATATATTGCTGGAAAGCCCTGGATTTCTAATTTCCAACGCAATTGAGAGCGTGCCAATTGGGATTCTTTAACTTCAAAAAATCCACTTCGAGTGCAGGGAGGTCAGAATCCAACAGCATCTGCAGCCCTTTTCAGTCTCTGAATCAGATTTTTGCTCAGGTCCCTCAATTTCAGCCAGAAAATACCTGAAATCATAGAAAAATACACAAACTCATAGTAAAGTCCAGAAAAGTGAATTTTAAATAAAAATTAATAAAAATATAATAAAAACTAACTAAAATGTACTAAAAACATACTAAAAACATTGCCAAAAAACGTATAAATTATCCGCTCATCAGCCGCAAAAGTAATGATTAACATTTAAATAATTAACTTTGCTTAATAAACCATCTTTGTCAAACCCCTTTGAAATACTTTTTAATCTTACTTTAGATAAATAATTACTTTCATTAAACTTCTAAACCCAAAACAGATCTCAATCGCAAAACTTGTCATATTAAATATCTTTCACCCACATAATTGATTCTCAGTCAAAACAATAGATATTAATCATCTCTATCCATTCACAAACTACTAACACAAGTAAGAAACTTAATTTAACACATAAACAAATCACAATAAGACAAACAACACAATCACAGAGAAGTAATACAGGCAAACACAACCAAATGTAAATGCACAACCAATATGATGCATGTCTGTCCTAAGCAGGCCATGAGCTCACGTGTCGGTTTACACCCTGCAGCCCGACATTACCTAGGAACAAGTCCCAGATATGGCTTCCCTTTGTGTCCTTAGTGCATATGTGTTGGTGGTAAGAATACCACTCCTTCGTGACTACCGGCAGTCGGCGCAAAGCTCGACCCCATAATATACGCACAAAGGGAAACAGTGATCCTCAGTTCGTGGGTGTCCCGGAGATCAATTCACAAATAAAATAATGATCCTCAGTTCGTGGGTTTCCCCGAGATCAATTTACAACAACAAACATGATCCTCAATTCGTGGGTTATACTCGAGATCAACATATAACAACAAACATGATCCTCAGTTCGTGGGTTATACCGGAGACCAACATATAACAATTAGTGGGTTATTCCTGTAATCAATGATTATCAATTCGTGGGTTTTTCCGCATTTAATACAAATTACAATTTATAGGTTTCCCCGAGATCAATGATCATTCAGTTCGTGGGTACTTCCCGAATTTAACCATTTATCAATTCTTAACCATCATTAACTATTTGTAATTACCCAATTAACTTTGTAGGAATTCTAAATTAAAAACGTTTAAATTTAAAAATAAATCCCCAACCTCAGCTAGTTGAAATCCACAAAATTAAGCGTGACTCTAACTTCATTCCAACTCGTAGCAGCAGCAGCAACAGCTTTAAACCGAATTAATAACAGCAATGCCATCAAACAATTTGCAGTGGTATTGACATAACCCTAACATATTAACACCTTAACATTTTCAATCAACCATGGAAGCAGAACGGTAACAATGAGGGTTTGGAACAAGGACAACTTACTAAAACTTGAAAAGAACAGAGGAATGGAGCAGCAACAGTAACAGCTTTGTTTAGGCACAAGCAACCCCACGGCCACCATCACGGCAGCAGCGACTTCGGCACACAAAAGGGGAACCAAAAACAGAGACAAGGCTGAGCAACTAACGGAGACGATGGCTTCGCAACAGCAGAGGCGGCGACTCCTACCAGCGACAGCGACAGGCTCCCGTGACGATAATGGCGATTAGGTGCGGCGACGGTGACTGGATCGGCTTTCCCTCTCTCTCTCTCTCATCTTCGCGCACTATCTTTCTCTCTCTCTTCGAAGCTTGACGGCGGCTGGTCATTGGCGGAGCGTGACGGCTCCTCTTCACCAACAGCGGTGGTGACTGGCGCGAGGAGGCAGCGGTCCCAAGCTCGCGACTCTCATCCTCCACGTCCCTCTCTCTCTCACTCGTGAACTCTTTCTCCTCGCAACTTTGCTCCTTGATTGTGATGTGGCGGGGTGGTGGTTCGACAGACGGTGGCGACGGCGCAGCAGGGTCCGACGAACAGAGGCGGCGACGGTGCCAAGCCCCCTTCGGCGACGCTCTTCCCTCTTCTCTCGGATCCCACTCTCTCTGCGCTTCTTTCTCTGTTCTGTGTGAGTGACTTTTACGTTTAGGAAAGGAAAGGGGGGAAATGTGGGTGCGGCTGAGTGTGGTGAGGGTGAAAGGGTTAGGGTTCCTCAATTTAGGAAATTAGGGTTTCTAGTTTGATTTGGGAATTAGGGTTAGAAAATAGGATTTTATAAAGAAATAAGGATAGATATGAATATATATTTTGATAAAATTGGAGGGTAGAGTAATTTTAAAACCAAATATATTCTATTAAAAATATTTAGGAATATTATTTATCAACATATTGCTAAGTTCAATCAATTATTTCTAATTTAAAATATAAAATGAACATATTAATCACATTTTTATAAGATATAGTTTAAACTCAATTTTAATTATTCAAATTAAATGATATAACTTTTCATTATTCTTCTATCACCGAAACTTTAATTTCAATTTATAAAATAACTAATTATAATAAAAATTGTGCATAAATATTAATTGGCTTAAACATAAAGTATTTATAAAAATTAATCTAATCATTTCTAGTAAATTAATTCCTAAGAGTTCAAATTAATAACATAATTCATTCAAAATAGAATTTATTTAAATTAAATTATACAATTCTTCTTATTTTTCAATTATCAAAATTATAATTTCAATTATACCAAATATCTAATAAAGATTATATAAAATTTATAATTAATTTAAACTCCAATTATGATGAAACTCCATTTAATTACCTTTAGTAAAATAATTTTCTTAAAATAAAATTATCAGTAAGTAAAATAAATCACAAATAACTAATTATTTGATTTTCAAAAACTAGGGTTGTTACACTTTAATGCTTCCTCTCTATTCCGAGCTCTTTCTTGGACTTCTAGAAGTAGGTCGAGCTCCTCTTTTTGAATTTTTAAGTTGGCCTCTTCATTGTAGAAGATCATTTTGGGAGATCTTTCTTCTATTTCCACTAAAATCATTGCCTCCATCCCGTAAGCAAGTCGAAAGGGTGATTCTCCTGTGGTGGAGTGTGGAGTTGTCCGATATGCCCATATGACTTGTGGGAGCTCTTCAGCCCAAGCTCCCTTCGCATCCTGTAGTATCCTTTTTAACCCAGCCAGTATGACTTTATTGGCAGCTTCTGCCTGTCCGCTGGCTTGTGGGTGTTCTACAGATGTGAACTGGTACTTTATTTTCAAGTCAGCTACCAAATTCCTAAAACCTGTGTCCGTGAACTGAGTTCCATTATCTGTGGTGATGGAGTAAGGGACCCCAAACCTTGTGATAATATTCCTATACAAAAATTTCTGACTTCTTTGGGCGGTGGCATTAGCTAAGGGCTCTGCCTCAATCCACTTTG
This sequence comes from Arachis stenosperma, assembly GCF_014773155.1. Classification (NCBI taxonomy): domain Eukaryota; kingdom Viridiplantae; phylum Streptophyta; class Magnoliopsida; order Fabales; family Fabaceae; genus Arachis; species Arachis stenosperma. The sequence continues at coordinate 99,963,034 of NC_080379.1, read as the reverse complement.
TGAAATAGTCTATTCCTACAATGAGGAATTTGACTTGCCCTGAACCCTGGGGAAAGGGTCGAAGGTGGTCAAGCCCCTATTTTGCGAATGGCCAGGGCGACGTAACACTGATGAGCTCCTCTGGTGGAACGATATGGAAGTTAGCATGTTTCTGACATGGTGGGCATATTTTGACGAATTCTGTTGCTTCTTTTTGCTAGGTTGGCCAGAAGAAATCGGCTCGGAGTACCTTTTTAGAAAGAGCTCGTGCCTCAAGGTGGTTGCCACACATACCACTGTGTACTTCTTCCAAGACTTCCCTTGTATTGGAGGTCGGCACACATTTTAGGAGGGGTGTTGAGATCCCTCTCCTATATAAGATGTCGCCCACTATGGTGTAGTACTATGCCTCTCGTATTAGCCTTTTTGTCTACTTCTTATCTGTGGGAAGTATCTATGACTTGAGGTAGTTGATTATGGGAGTCATCCATCCTTGATCCTGACCTGATATGGTCAGGACTTTTTTTTTCCTCCGAGATTAATGGATTTTGCATGGTTTCTTGGATGAAGCTTCTATTATTGCCCCCTGGTTTGGTGCTGGCTAGTTTTGAAAGTGCATCAGCTTGGGCAATCTGTTCCCGAGGTATATGTTGGACCTCATATTCCCTGAACTGTCCGAGTTGTTCTCTTATCTTGCCCAGATATTTCTTCATGGTGGGATCCTTAGCTTGGTTGATCCCATCTATTTGTGAGGTAACTACTTGCGAATCGCTGAGGATAGTAAGCTTTTGAACTCCTACCTCCCTAGCCAGTCTCAAACCAGCAAGTAGTGCCTCATATTCAGCCTGATTATTTGAAGCAGGGAATTCAAACTGTAGTGATAGCTCGATTTGGGTTCCCTGATCACTTTCTATAATTATACCTGCGCCACTCCCGATTTTGTTTGAAGAGCCATCCACGTAGAGATTCTATTTTGTGGGAGTTCCCGGGGTGTCAGTGTATCCAGCAATGAAGTCAGCCAGGTACTGTGATTTGATTGCTGTCGGAGCTTCATATCGAAGATCGAATTCGGATAACTTGACTGCCCACTGTAGGATTCTTCCAGCTAAGTCTGTTTTTTATAGGATGCCTTTTATGGGCTAGTTGGTCCGAACCCTGATAGTGTGAGCTTGAAAGTATGGGCGGAGTCGTTGAGAAGTAAGTATTAGGGCGTAGGCATACTTTTCTATCTTTTGATAGTTTAGTTCGGCCCTTTGTAGAGCCTTGCTAATAAAGTAGATGGGTTGTTACCCACTTTCGTCTTCTCTGACTAGTGCTGAGGCTATTGCTCGACTTCCCACTACGAGGTATAATATGAGTTCTTCACTTTACCGTGGTCGAGTAAGGATGGGCAGTTGTCCTAATAATTTTTTGAAATCTTGGAAGGCTTGTTCGCACTCCATTGTCCATTTAAACATCTTTTCCTTCCTTAATGTTGCGTAAAATGGGAGAGATCTTATGGTTGATCTGGCTAGAAACCTGGACAGGGCTGCAAGTCTTCCATTGAGATGTTGTACCTCTTTGACGTAGCTCGGACCTTTCATGTCGAGTATAGCCCGACATTTATCCGAGTTCGCCTTGATTCCTCTTTGTGTGAGCATGAAGCCCAAGAATTTTCTAGCCTCTACCGCGAAGGTGCACTTTGCGGGATTAAGTCACATACCATGCTTTCTTATGGTGTCGAACACTTTGGTGAGGTCGGACAACAATAATTCCTCGCTTTGTGTTTTTACTAGCATGTCATCTACATAAACCTTTATGAGTTTCCCGATATGGTCAGCAAAGACTTTGTTCATCAGTCTTTGGTAGGTAGCTCCTGCATTCTTGAGTCCGAAGGGCATAACTATATAGCAATAATTTGCCTTTAGGGTTAGGAATGAGGTCTTCTCTTGATCAGGTGGGTACATTGGGATTTGGTTGTATCCGGAAGAGGCATCCACTAGAGTGTCTATGTTCGGGAGTGGGTACGGATCTTTTGGGCAGGCCTTATTGAGGTTGGTGTAGTCGGTACACATTCTCCACTTGCCGTTTGACTTTTTCACTAAGACAACGTTGGCTAGCCAAAATAGGTATTTGACCTCCCTTATGAATCCTGCCTCTAATAAGGCTTGCACTTGCTCTTCCACAGCTTGAGACCTTTCTGAGCCGAGTTTCCTACGCTTCTGTTGTACTAGTCGAGATCCGGGATATACTGCCAATTTATGGCACATTAACTTGGGATCTATGCCGGGCATGTCTGCGGCATTCCATGCAAAGAGGTTGGCATTGTCCTTTAAGAACTGTATTAGTGGCTCCTTTAAGTCTTCTTTCAAGGTTTCCCCTATATTTGTTGTTTTATCTTGAGCATACCCGATCTAGACTTCTTCAGTCTCACCTTCGGGTTGTGGATGAAGTTCTTCGCGAGCTCGAACTCCCCCTAGTTCAATGGCATTGATTTCCTCTCCTCTAGGGTCACCTTTAAGGTTCAGACTTTCGTTGTAACAGCGTCGTGCGAGTTTTTGATCTTCTTTTATCATGGTGATCCCTTCTGGAGATGGAAATTTTATGCATAGATGTGAGTGGAGACTATTGCAGCAAGTTGGTTTAACGTTGTCTGACCTATAAGGGCATTATAAGCTGAGTTCACGTCGACTACAATGTAGTCTATGCTTAGTGTCCTTGACCTGGTTCCTTTTCCAAAAGTTGTACGCAGTGAGATGTATCCTAGTGATTGAATTGGGGTGTCCCCCAGTCCAAACAAACTATTCGGATACGCTTTGAGCTCTTTCTCTTGCAGGCCAAGCTTGTCGAAGGTGGTTTTGAACAAGATATCTGCAGAGCTCCCTTGGTCTACTAATGTTCGGTGGAGATTAGCATTGGCGAGTATGATAGTAATGACCATGGGATCATCATGGCTCGGGATGATGCCTGTTACGTCTTCTTGGGTAAAGGTAATAGTGGGGAGGTTGAGCGACCTGTCTCCTTCTCCGACATGATATACCTCTTTAAGGTGTGTTTTGCAGGATGATTTAGAGATCCCTCCTCCTGTGAATCCCCATTGATCATATGAATATGTCTCTCAGGGGTGTGAGGTGGGCGTTCAATTTATCCGACCTCTTCATCCCTTCTTCTTTTTCTTGGTTCATCCGCTTTATTGGCTAAGTACCGATCTAGTCGCCCTTCTCTTGCCAATTTCTCTATGACATTCTTTAGGTCAAAGCACTCGTTGGTAGAGTGTCCATAGATTCAGTGGTATTCACAGTACTCTATTTGATTTCCCCCTCCTCTTTTGTGTTTAATTGGGTGAGGTGGTGGAATCTTCTCAATGATGCATATCTCCAGGTATACATCCACAAGGGACACTCTTAGTGGAGTGTAGTTGTGGTATTTTCTAGGTTTTTCAGTAGGCTGGTCTTCTTTTTTTCCAGACCCTTTATCCTTGTCCCAAGGAGGGTTGTGATGACAAGTCATCATATACCCATTTTTCAAGTTAATTTCACTTGTTTTATTAGTCTTTATGCACTTTCTTGCATCCTAAGTAAGTGGTTTGGAGTGAAAATGCATAACTTCTTTAAATCAAACAATCACCATGAAATTAATGTTAACTCATGAGGTTTAAGCTAAATTTAATTGATTTTTAATTGATTTATAAGCCTTGTGAATTTAGTGATACTTGGAGTGGTTGTTTTGGTTGATTGTAGGTGAAGAAAAGAAGAAAAGAGGAAGCGTGGCTTAAGAAAGCGTGGCCCAAGGAGAAAAAGGCGTGGCGCATAAAGGAGGAGTGCAAGCATTGCCCTCCACAAGGGCACACTGCCCTCTAGGACGGCAACATAAGGAAACAAGCCTTGAGAGGCAACACTGCCCTGCTCGCAACAAGGGCAGAGCACAAATTGATGCCATGGATCAAGGAGAGCAAAAACACTGCCCTGCCCTCCTCAAGGGCAATATCGGGCTCACCAAAGGAAGAAATTCAAAGAAAAAGCTCACCAATGCTTGCCACAAGAATCGAACACGACACCATGAGGAAACAAGAAACTAGGCCTTAGTTTAGTGCCGAGAAAACCAAGAAAAATGAGTAGCGTGTGCATTGACCAAGTTTCGAACTTGGAACTTCACTTTTGGAAACACTGCCCTGCCCTCCGTGAGGGCAGGGCAGCATTTTATGGTGCACAGCCAGCGCACCATTCTGGCGCACCAAGGGAAGGCTCGGCAGCACCAGCAGCACGCACAGGCATCACTCGGCAGCACCAGCAGCACGCACAGGCATCATTCTGGCGCACCAAAAAGTTCTGCCCTGCCCTCCGCGAGGGCAGGGCAGCATCCTGCACGCACCAACGCACCACACGCACGCACCATGGGCCAGATGCACCATTTTCTGCCCTGCCCTCCACAAGGGCAGGGCAGCCTCCTGGGAGCTACTTTCTTCATGGGCTAAAATTGGATTAAAAATCCAATAAAATTCATTTCTTCACCAAATCAAAAGCCCATCCAAATCCTAAGATCCAAGAATAGAAAGTGTATAAATAGGAGATAGTTTGATGTAATTAGGACCCTTTTCTTCACTTTTGAACTTTGATCTTTCTTTTGAGCTTTGAATCTTCTTTTTATTTTTTGAACTTTGGAACTTCTCTTGGTGACTTCACTGAGATTTTAGAGAATTAGGGAGGAGAATTGATCTCTCTTCTTCCTCGTTCTTGCTTGAGCAATTTTACTTTTCTTGTCTTGAGTTTTGGGTGTGAAGAATTGAGGAAATTCTGTCTCAATCTCCATTCAAAATCTCTTTAATTCCTCTTCTGCATAATTGAGTTGAATTTCATTTCCTTTACCGCTTCATCTTTAAATTCTTGTCAATTGCTTTGTGAACTTGGATCTGGGAAGGCAATTGAGATCTAGACTTTGCTTTCTAGCCTCTTGAGTCCTGAGATCCCATTTTCCTTTTTGGTTCTTCTGTGAACCCTGCTGCAATTTAATTTCATTTCCTGTTTGAAGTGTAGTTACTTCTAATTCAATTTCTACTCTATCAATTGTTGCAATTCAGTCTCTCCTTGCTTAAATTCTGATATCCCATTCCTCAAATCCCTTTTACATTCAAGCAATTTATATTTCTTGCACTTTAAGTTACTGCAATTTACATTTCTTGCACTTTAAGTTTCAGTTATTTAATTTCTTGTTCTTTAAGATTCAGTCCTTTTACTTTCAGTTCCTTTTAATTTCTGCAATTCTTCCCTTCCCCCTTTAAATTTCCTGTTGTTTAATTGCTGTTGGATACAAAACACTTAACTAATACTTGATTCGCTTGACTAAATCAACCACTAAACTAAAATTGCTCAATCCTTCAATCCCTGTGGGATCGACCTCACTCATGTGAGTTATTATTACTTGATGCGACCCGGTACACTTGCCGGTGAGTTTTGTGTCGGATCGTTTTCCGCACATCAAGTTTTTGGCGCCGTTGCCGGGGATTGAATTAGATTGACAATGATTAAGTAAGGTGGTGGTCTAGATTAAGCATTTTTTTTCTTTTTAACTAAGCACATTAACTGTTTGACACATTGTGTCACCTAACCCTCTAACCACATTCTAGCATTAGAATGTCCATGTTTCATTTGGTTTGTTTGTGATTCTTGCAAGTCATGGAGGCTGAGGTGCGTGAAGAGGGAGTGAGCAACAATACCCAGCCTGTAAGAAGGGTGTTGGCCTCTTACACTATCCCCAATGCAAGAAACTGCGGGAGTAGCATACTCACTCCCAACGTTCATGCAAATAATTTTGAGTTGAAGCCTCAACTTATCACTCTGGTGCAGAACAATTGCTCCTATGGAGGAAGTCCACTTGAAGATCCAAACCAACACTTATCCATCTTCCTCAGGATTTGTGAAACTGTCAAAACAAGTGGTGTACATCCAGACATCTACAGGCTACTGTTGTTTCCATTCTCTCTGAAGGATAAGGCCACTCAATGGCTAGAGACATTTCCCAAAGAAAGCATCAATAATTGGGAAGACTTAGTGAGCAAATTCCTAGCCAAGTTCTATCCTCCCCAAAGGATTATCAAGCTGAAAACAGAAGTGCAAACATTCATTCAAATGGATGGAGAGTCGCTGTATGATGCCTGGGAGAGATACAAGGCCTTAATCAGGAAATGTCCCCCAGAAATGTTTAGTGAGTGGGATAGACTCCAAAACTTCTATGAAGGGTTAACCCAGAAAGCTCAAGAAGCATTAGATCATTCAGCAGGAGGCTCATTGCAGCTAATGAAGATAGCAGAGGAAGCCCAAAACCTCATAGAGATGGTGGCAAATAATCAATATTTCTTTGCTCATCAAAGACAATGCCAACCAGCCCAGAGAAGGGATGTGCTGGAGCTTGAAGGTGTTGACGTTCTCTTGGCACAAAATAAACAGATGCATCAACAGCTTCAGCAACAAATAGAAATGAAGGCCAAGAAAATTGATGGACTGCAAGGTATTGCAGTAAACACACAATGCCAATCTCAAACCTCACATGGGTGGAATCAATCTGAAGAAAGTTTTGGGACATTCAATTTTGAGCAACAAAGCCCTGAGCAGGTGCAATGCATGAACAACACTTCAAGTTCATTTCAACACAATTTTCATGGTGAAGCACACAAGACACCCTGGAAGACTCATTCTAATTCAAGGTGGGGTGAGCATCAGAATCAAGGACAAAGGGACTTCAACTCTGGCAGCCTCAGCAACACAAGCAACCATAACCATTCATCCAATAATACTAACCAATTCAAAAATTCACAAAACACATATCACCAACCCCATAATAACTCACAAAACCACCAGAATAACTTTTCCACATCCACATCCCAACCACAAAGTACCCCCACAATTAATTCAAACAACTTCCAACAACAACCATCTCATTTCACACAACCACAACCAAATTCAGACTCTCAAAGAATCTCAAGTCTAGAGAAAATGATGGAGAAACTCATGAAAAATCAAGAGATGGCAAGACAACATCAGGAAGCTGCAAGGAAAGATCAGACCCTGGCATTCAAAAACCAAGAAACCTCAATCAGAAACCTTGAGAGACACATGGGGCAAATGGCTAAGCAAATTTCAGAAATGGATGAGAAGAGAGCAAATGCCTTCCCCAATGTCACTGAAGAACACCCAAGGGACAAAGGAAAAGCCACAAAATGGGAAGAGTGCAAAGCAATCACAGTGGGAAGTGAGAAGGCTATGAAGAAGGAAGCCATCAATCAGGACAAACACAACAGAGAAGTTCCACAAGAAGAGACAGAGGGAAAAAGTAAAGAGGATCAAGAAACCAAAAATGTACAAATTTCAAAGGGATACAAGAACACCCTTGAATCACAACTACAAGAGAAGAGAGAAGGAGTGAATCCTTGTGTCCCCAAACTTCCATACCCTCAGAGGTTTAAAAAAGAAAATGAGAATAAGCAATACTCAAAATTCCTGGACATATTCAAAATACTCAGCATCAATATTCTTTTTTTGGAAGCACTTGAACAGATGCCACTATATGCCAAATTCATGAAGGAAGTGCTGACAAGGAAAAGATCCCTGAAGGAAGGACAGATTTTTGAGATGACAAAGGAATGTAGTGCTATCCTCCAAAGAGAGTTGCCAGAGAAGAAAGATGATCCTGGGACTTTTTACATACCTTGCACCATAGGAAACATAACAATTGAGAAGTCTTTCTGTGACCTCAGTGCAAGCATAAACTTGATGCCTTTGTCTCTAATGAGGAAACTTCAAATTTTTGAGCTGAAGTCCACACAAATAGTTCTCCAATTGGCTGACAAATCCACTAAGCAAGCACTGGGAGTTGTGGAGAATGTGTTGGTAAAAGTGGGAAAATTCTTTCTCCCTGCTGACTTTGTTATCTTAGATATAGAAGAGGACCCTGACACTCCCATCATCCTGGGAAGGCCTTTCCTAGCTACGGGCAGAGCATTGATAGATGTGGAAAAAGGGGAATTGTTGCTGAGAGTGCATGATGAACATCTAGCATTCCATGTTTTTAAAACCTTGCATGAACCCATTCAAGAAGAAGATTTTATGAAGGATAAGGCCAAAGATCAAAGTTTGAAAGAGGCAGTCAATGAGTTAACTCCAATACTTCTAAATCCATGCTTGAAAGCAGTAGAGATGGTGCAACAAACTAAAGAAGTTAAGGAGGAACTAGATCCAAAATCCCCAGATGAGAAATTCAACATCCTAGATAAAGAACCACCAAGGCAGGGAGTATCTCTTGAGAAAGAAAAGAAGAAGAGGCCAAGAGGATGGAGAAATAAGAAGATTCCCACTGAAGGCTTCTCACCAGGGGATAAAGTGATGTTAAACACCCAACCAATGAAGGTGTCTCCACAATCATCTAAATACTACACTGTGAACCAGGTCCTTTCACTTGAACACCTAGAGATCATCAAAGAGGAGACTGGAAGGAAGCTCACAGTAAGAGGAGAAAAGCTGAGGCACTATGATTTTCAGCCTCCATGAAGTAAAAATGAAAGATGTCAAGCTAGTGACAATAAAAGAGCGCTTGTTGGGAGGCAATCCAACCTGAGGTAGTTTTCTTTTCATAGCTTTTTCAATAAAAATGTTGAATAATTGGTATGCATTGCAAGGAGCTAAGTTTGGTGTTGCACACCAAAACAATTTAAGGGAGAATGAAAGATTCTAAGTTTGGTGTTCCACCAAAAATCTCATTTAAAAACACATTCTCACCTCTTGCATAATGCTAGCTCTAAGCAATCAAACAAATTATCCAACTATTTAACTGCTTTCTAGCTTTAATTCTATAACCTTTAGCAAGGACACAAGGTTTCACATATGGTTAACTTGTTGCATTAGAGACAGTGGCAAGCAATTAAGTTTGGTGTCCCCAACACCTAAATAAATCCAAGAGCCACACTCAATTTATGCATACTAACCATGTAATTAAGGGCTTGAGAAGCAAGCAACTTTGAGAATTATGCAGGACATGAGTCAACAATTGAAGATATTGTGCATCTTAACTCAAAGAAAACACAGCAGAAGGAAAAATCAAAGGGCTGCAACTTCAAAGGTTGTATCTAAACTTAATCCTTGCTGCTGTGAATTGTTTTGAACATGGAAACCATTATATATCCTGCTAAAGTGTTTATCTAGTTGAAAGTGAAGTTGTTTGATTAAGTATGCTAAATCTGCATAATGCTTGTTATCCATCACCTAGCTGAATTTTGTTTTGTTTCCCACATGCTTGAATAAAAGAGACTTGTTTGAATTGGAAAGTAAATATCCAATGTTGCATAAGTAGAATGGAAGTTAATGGTGGTATATGTGTTTGATTAAATGCATAACTCATGAAATAATTGCTGCATAGTATCATTTTCATTGAAGTGTGAGCTAGCTTGCTGTTATAAAGGTTCCTATTAATAAAGAAAAAGCCCTTGAGAACAAAATCAAAACAAAGAGAAAAGGAAGAAGAAAAAGCCAATGTGGCAAGAAAAACAAAGAATAAAGGCTGGACACCAATAGCTTGGACCCTAGGACACATGCCTGTGGTGTTCTTGTACTAGGATATGCTTGGATAAGTAAATTCTAAGGGGTATTTTAAAACCCGGTCACTTAGATCAACTGATTTGGGATGACCAATTGAAAGTCCACAATAAAGAGCAACCTAGATACAGAACATTTAGTTATCCAAAGAAATGCTGGGCATCAATGATCCTAGGAAGAAGTAGTGAGCTATGTGTCTGTGGTGGAAGATGTTGAGTAAAAAATAAAGCCAAAGGCTACTACTACAACATTAGACACCAAGCCTTCAAAGAATAATAAGCTTGATAAGCAACATGAGAAAAGAAAAGTTAGCAAGGGAGCAAAGAAAGAATAAACCTTCTAACAGCAAGTTTAGCAAGCCTTTGAGGAAGAATGTATATTATGTAACAGCAACAATAATTGAGTTATCATTATCTGCATAAAAACCCCATGAATCAAATTCTGCTATATGCCTAATAAGGATATGTTTTCTTTTCTTATTCATTTCATTTTCTCTTAGTTTTGATGCTTGCTTGGGGACAAGCAAGATTTAAGTTTGGTGTTGTGATGACAAGTCATCATATACCCATTTTTCAAGCTAATTTCACTTGTTTTATTAGTCTTTATGCACTTTCTTGCATCCTAAGTAAGTGGTTTGGAGTGAAAATGCATAACTTCTTTAAATCAAACAATCACCATGAAATTAATGTTAACTCATGAGGTTTAAGCTAAATTTAATTGATTTTTAATTGATTTATAAGCCTTGTGAATTTAGTGATACTTGGAGTGGTTGTTTTGGTTGATTGTAGGTGAAGAAAAGAAGAAAAGAGGAAGCGTGGCTTAAGAAAGCGTGGCCAAAGGAGAAAAAGGCGTGGCGCATAAAGGAGGAGTGCAAGCATTGCCCTCCACAAGGGCACACTGCCCTCTAGGACGGCAACATAAGGAAACAAGCCTTGAAAGGCAACACTGCCCTGCCCGCAACAAGGGCAGAGCACAAATTGATGCCATGGATCAAGGAGAGCAAAAACACTGCCCTGCCCTCCTCAAGGGCAATATCGGGCTCACCAAAGGAAGAAATTCAAAGAAAAAGCTCACCAATGCTTGCCACAAGAATCGAACACGACACCATGAGGAAACAAGAAACTAGGCCTTAGTTTAGTGCCAAGAAAACCAAGAAAAATGAGTAGCGTGTGCATTGACCAAGTTTCGAACTTGGAACTTCACTTTTGGAAACACTGCCCTGCCCTCCGCGAGGGCAGGGCAGCATTTTATGGTGCACAGCCAGCGCACCATTCTGGCGCACCAAGGGAAGGCTCGGCAGCACCAGCAGCACGCACAGGCATCACTCGGCAGCACCAGTAGCATGCACAGGCATCATTCTGGCGCACCAAAAAGTTCTGCCCTGCCCTCCGCGAGGGCAGGGCAGCATCCTGCACGCACCAACGCACCACACGCACGCACCATGGGCCAGATGCACCATTTTCTGCCCTGCCCTCCACAAGGGCAGGGCAGCCTCCTGGGAGCTACTTTCTTCATGGGCTAAAATTGGATTAAAAATCCAATAAAATTCATTTCTTCACCAAATCAAAAGCCCATCCAAATCCTAAGATCCAAGAATAGAAAGTGTATAAATAGGAGATAGTTTGATGTAATTAGGACCCTTTTCTTCACTTTTGAACTTTGATCTTTCTTTTGAGCTTTGAATCTTCTTTTTATTTTTTGAACTTTGGAACTTCTCTTGGTGACTTCACTGAGATTTTAGAGAATTAGGGAGGAGAATTGATCTCTCTTCTTCCTCGTTCTTGCTTGAGCAATTTTACTTTTCTTGTCTTGAGTTTTGGGTGTGAAGAATTGAGGAAATTCTGTCTCAATCTCCATTCAAAATCTCTTTAATTCCTCTTCTGCATAATTGAGTTGAATTTCATTTCCTTTACCGCTTCTTCTTTAAATTCTTGTCAATTGCTTTGTGAACTTGGATCTGGGAAGGCAATTGAGATCTAGACTTTGCTTTCTAGCCTCTTGAGTCCTGAGATCCCATTTTCCTTTTTGGTTCTTCTGTGAACCCTGCTGCAATTTAATTTCATTTCCTGTTTGAATTGTAGTTACTTCTAATTCAATTTCTGCTCTATCAATTGTTGCAATTCAGTCTCTCCTTGCTTAAATTCTGATATCCCATTCCTCAAATCCCTTTTACATTCAAGCAATTTATATTTCTTGCACTTTAAGTTACTGCAATTTACATTTCTTGCACTTTAAGTTTCAGTTATTTAATTTCTTGTTCTTTAAGATTCAGTCCTTTTACATTCAGTTCCTTTTAATTTCTGCAATTCTTCCCTTCCCCCTTTACATTTCCTGTTGTTTAATTGCTGTTGGATACAAAACACTCAACCAATACTTGATTCGCTTGACTAAATCAACCACTAAACTAAAATTGCTCAATCCTTCAATCCCTGTGGGATCGACCTCACTCATGTGAGTTATTATTACTTGATGCGACCCGGTACACTTGCCGGTGAGTTTTGTGTCGGATCGTTTTCCGCACATCAAGTTTTTGGCGCTGTTGCCGGGGATTGAATTAGATTGACAATGATTAAGTAAGGTGGTGGTCTAGATTAAGCATTTTTTTTCTTTTTAACTAAGCACATTAACTGTTTGACACATTGTGTCACCTAACCCTCTAACCACATTCTAGCATTAGAATGTCCATGTTTCATTTGGTTTGTTTGTGATTCTTGCAAGTCATGGAGGCTGAGGTGCGTGAAGAGGGAGTGAGCAACAATACCCAGCCTGTAAGAAGGGTGTTGGCCTCTTACACTATCCCCAATGCAAGAAACTGCGGGAGTAGCATACTCACTCCCAACGTTCATGCAAATAATTTTGAGTTGAAGCCTCAACTTATCACTCTGGTGCAGAACAATTGCTCCTATGGAGGAAGTCCACTTGAAGATCCAAACCAACACTTATCCATCTTCCTCAGGATTTGTGAAACTGTCAAAACAAGTGGTGTACATCCAGACATCTACAGGCTACTGCTGTTTCCATTCTCTCTGAAGGATAAGGCCACTCAATGGCTAGAGACATTTCCCAAAGAAAGCATCAATAATTGGGAAGACTTAGTGAGCAAATTCCTAGCCAAGTTCTATCCTCCCCAAAGGATTATCAAGCTGAAAACAGAGGTGCAAACATTCATTCAAATGGATGGAGAGTCACTGTATGATGCCTGGGAGAGATACAAGGCCTTAATCAGGAAATGTCCCCCAGAAATGTTTAGTGAGTGGGATAGACTCCAAAACTTCTATGAAGGGTTAACCCAGAAAGCTCAAGAAGCATTAGATCATTCAGCAGGAAGCTCATTGCAGCTAATGAAGACAGCAGAGGAAGCCCAAAACCTCATAGAGATGGTGGCAAATAATCAATATTTTTTTGCTCATCAAAGACAACGCCAACCAGCCCAGAGAAGGGATGTGCTGGAGCTTGAAGGTGTTGACGTTCTCTTGGCACAAAACAAACAGATGCATCAACAGCTTCAGCAACAAATAGAAATAATGGCCAAGAAAATTGATGGACTGCAAGGTATTGCAGTAAACACACAATGCCAATCTCAAACCTCACATGGGTGGAATCAATCTGAAGAAAGTTTTGGGACATTCAATTTTGAGCAACAAAGCCCTGAGCAGGTGCAATGCATGAACAACACTTCAAGTTCATTTCAACACAATTTTCATGGTGAAGCACACAAGACACCCTGGAAGACTCATTCTAATTCAAGGTGGGGTGAGCATCAGAATCAAGGACAAAGGGACTTCAACTCTGGCAGCCTCAGCAACACAAGCAACCATAACCATTCATCCAATAATACTAACCAATTCAAAAATTCACAAAACACATATCACCAACCCCATAATAACTCACAAAACCACCAGAATAACTTTTCCACATCCACATCCCAACCACAAAGTACCCCCACAATTAATTCAAATAACTTCCAACAACAACCATCTCATTTCACACAACCACAACCAAATTCAGACTCTCAAAGAATCTCAAGTCTAGAGAAAATGATGGAGAAACTCATGAAAAATCAAGAGATGGCAAGACAACATCAGGAAGCTGCAAGGAAAGATCAGACCCTGGCATTCAAAAACCAAGAAACCTCAATCAGAAACCTTGAGAGACACATGGGACAAATGGCTAAGCAAATTTCAGAAATGGATGAGAAGAGAGCAAATGCCTTCCCCAATGTCACTGAAGAACACCCAAGGGACAAAGGAAAAGCCACAAAATGGGAAGAGTGCAAAGCAATCACAGTGGGAAGTGAGAAGGCTATGAAGAAGGAAGCCATCAATCAGGACAAACACAACAGAGAAGTTCCACAAGAAGAGACAGAGGGAAAAAGTAAAGAGGATCAAGAAACCAAAAATGTACAAATTTCAAAGGGATACAAGAACACCCTTGAATCACAACTACAAGAGAAGAGAGAAGGAGTGAATCCTTGTGTCCCCAAACTTCCATACCCTCAGAGGTTTAAAAAAGAAAATGAGAATAAGCAATACTCAAAATTCCTGGACATATTCAAAATACTCAGCATCAATATTCTTTTTTTGGAAGCACTTGAACAGATGCCACTATATGCCAAATTCATGAAGGAAGTGCTGACAAGGAAAAGATCCCTGAAGGAAGGACAGATTTTTGAGATGACAAAGGAATGTAGTGCTATCCTCCAAAGAGAGTTGCCAGAGAAGAAAGATGATCCTGGGACTTTTTACATACCTTGCACCATAGGAAACATAACAATTGAGAAGTCTTTCTGTGACCTCAGTGCAAGCATAAACTTGATGCCTTTGTCTCTAATGAGGAAACTTCAAATTTTTGAGCTGAAGTCCACACAAATAGTTCTCCAATTGGCTGACAAATCCACTAAGCAAGCACTGGGAGTTGTGGAGAATGTGTTGGTAAAAGTGGGAAAATTCTTTCTCCCTGCTGACTTTGTTATCTTAGATATAGAAGAGGACCCTGACACTCCCATCATCCTGGGAAGGCCTTTCCTAGCTACGGGCAGAGCATTGATAGATGTGGAAAAAGGGGAATTGTTGCTGAGAGTGCATGATGAACATCTAGCATTCCATGTTTAAGATGGGAACGATGGTATCCAAAGATCCATTTGCTACCAGGGCGAGCAATAACTCTGAGAATAGCATCGCAGTCAAAAGTGTATGCCTGGCGCTTGGTTGTGGCTTTCTGAAAAGTGTCCAATCCTTCTGGAGCAGGTGGGAGATCTAAGGCTTGCTGTATGGCTTCTTCTGTAATGGGGACTTGCTTCTGGCGTAAATAGACGGACTGCAAAGTCGGCAGGTGGAAGTTGGAGTAGAACTCTACAACCCAAGAAAGATTAACCTATCGTGGCTGTCTCTGTAAAAATTCCCAATGTCTCTGTGCAATTTGTGGCTCAACAAATTCAGCGATACGAGGCGGAAGGATAAGAAGGTGTTCATTGTTGTAATTTCGAGCTGCCAAAATAGGAAACATCTGCTTACAGCAGCGATTTGGGAATCGTGCAGTGTCCTTGGCTGGGAAGGCTCATTCCTTTTCATCAACCTTGATAATCCTTTTAATTCTCTTTGTTGAGGGCTTGACTGCAGTTGAAGAAGGTTCTGCCACTAATGCTCTCTTCGTTCCTTTCCTTGCTGTGGGTTTAGGGGTAGCTTTCTCTTTGCCTTTCTTGGTGGCCATTCTGAAAAAGGGAAGAGAAAGTAAGTTAGATCCAAAGAATTAAAGCAAGGAAGGAGATGGAGTGAGTAATAAACAGTGCACGGTGAAGATGAATGAAATAAACACATGGTCATGGCAACATGTGAAAAGATCATTAAAGGAAATAGGATAGGTGCATAAAAAGGTAAGTAGATGCAAGATGATTATTGGCATGACGGCAAGGGCATGAGTAGCATAGATCAAGCATCACTTCGTAACAAACTAACATGTTTGTATTGGCAATTAAATTGAATTAACAAAATAGTAAAGGAAATTTGTGAAAAACATGCATTGAGTAGTAGAATAGGATAATGTAGAAAAGTGCATGATGCCATATGGGTTTTTTCACAAACACATAGCATGCATGGTAAATAAGTCATAGAAAGTATTAAAGTAAACATGCAAGCAATCCTTTTATGAAAATAATACATAATTGCCAAACAATTTGCAACAATCCACAAGCAAATAATGAGGAATGATGACTCAAATAAATTTTCTAGTACCATGTAAAAAGGAAAGAAGAAGAAAGAAAATATGGATAATGAAAAGAAAAAGAAAAGAAAAGAAAATAACATAGAAAATAAGAAGAATGATAGAAAAGGAAGAAGGGAAGAAGAAAATAAAACCTTGTTAATGGAGGTGAGAGAGAGAGAGAGAGAGTGAAAGATGAGATAGAAGGGAGAAAGGAGAAGGAAGAAATAAGGAGGGAAAAGAAAAATTAGGATTTGGAGGAGAGAAAGATAAAATATTTTGGCAGTTTTGGCTGAGCTGTGCGGCGCAAGCGACGTGGCCGCGTGGTGCACGCGTTCGCGTGATTGCGCTGTAAGTTAGTTGGAGCGATCGCGTGACCCGTGTGATGCTTCTGGCGCGAGTACAGCCTCGCGCCCGCACAACTCTCTGTTCAACTTGATATATTTGCCAAATTTGGGGTGACGCGATTGCGTGGGGCATGCGATCGCGTGAGTGGGCTTCAGAAGGGATGACGTGGACGCGTCAGCGATGCGGTCGCGTGATAGGGATGGTGCGTCTAGCACCAATCCAGCACCACTCTCGCACAATATTTCGTTGTGCACCCTTTTTACGTCAAAAATCAGGGTACGCGGCCGCGTGGGGCACGCGATCGCGTGGGAGGCCAGAAATCCCATGTGACATGGACGCGTCAGCGACGCGGTTGCGTGGGACAATTTGTGCCATTGGCACGCCTCCAGCCACGCACCAGCGAAACTCTCTGTTCGTTTTTTATTTTCTCACCTCTTCTTGCGACGCGGACGCGTCGCTGATGCGGTCGCGTTGCGTGGCTCTCTTTTTTTATATATAACAGTATGTAAATGCAAATGCATGAAGGTATTGATAAAGAGAAGAGTTATTGACTAGGAAAAACTAAAGATAGAAAGAAAAGAACGATCATACCATGGTGGGTTGTCTCCCACCTAGCACTTTGCTTTAACGTTCGTAAGTTGGACGCTCCACTAGCTCAAACTTCTGCTATGTGGGGATCTTCCAAGAGGAAGATCTCAAGCTCTTTGTTTTTCTGCATCTTCTCTCCATGGTACAGCTTCAGACGTTGTCTATTAACTTTGATAAGTTCAGAGCTTGAAGGGTGGCTTAGGTGATAAACTCCATATGGTTCGGCCTTCTCTACTCTGTATGGACCTTCCCATCTTGATCTCAACTTGCCTGGCATGAGCCTTAGTCGAGATTTGTAAAGGAGGACTAAATCCCCAGGTTGGAACTCTTTTCTCTTGATGTGCTGATCATGTACAGCCTTCATCTTCTCCTTGTATATTCTTGAGTTCTCATAAGCTTCTAGGCGAAGGCTCTCTGATGACAAGTCATCTTAGCCTAGTTTCACTAGCCTTTTTCTTTTGTTTTCAATTGAATTATGCACTTTCTTGAGCCATAAGCAAGCCAATTGGGTAGATTTTCATGTTTCCTTTGATTTAATCAATCATAGATGAATTAATGCAATTTCATGAGGTTTTATGCTATAATTGTCACATATTATGAAAGAATGAATATCTCATGATTTTGAGCATAGCTTTGATGTGTTTGGTTGATTAATGATAGGTGAAGAAAGCTTGGAGAAAGGTTGAAGCAAGAAGGAATGGCTAAGAGGAAGAGAGGACAAAAAGTTTGAGCAAAAGTTTGCCTCAAACTTTAGCTCAAACTTTTGGAATAAGTGAAATGAACCAGGGAGCAAAAAGCTTGACCAAAAGTTTGCCTCAAACTTTTGCGCAAACTTTTGGGAGAAAAGTTTGAGCCAACGTTTGCCTCAAACTTTTTGGCAAACGTTGGCATCACAAAACACACCCTGGAGAGCAAAAGTTTGCGCCAACGTTTGCCTCAAACTTTTTGGCAAACGTTGGCGCCATGAACAACACACCCTGGAGAGCAAAAGTTTGCGCCAACGTTTGCCTCAAACTTTTTGGCAAACGTTGGCGCCATGAGTGTGCAAGGGGGAGCCAACATTTGAGCAAAAGTTTGACCCCAAACTTTGGCCCAAACGTTGGTAGCAGCGAGATAAGCCATCTGGTGTAAAAAGTTTGAGTAAAAGTTTGCCTCAAACTTTTACTCAAACTTTTACTCAAGCTTTTATAATTTACAACCCGGTTCACTTTGGTTCTCTCCCCAACTCCAAGAGCAATCAACCAAGGCCTCTATCAACCCAATTCCATCAAGAGCAAAGGCCCAATTCAAGGCTTGAAGACCATTTGAAGAAAGTGTATAAATAGCATAGGATTTAAGTTTTTCGAAGAGCTTTTCTTTTAGTTTTCATAGAGAGTTTTCGGAGAGCTTTTGGTGTTGAGTGAATTTTAATTTCTAAGTCTCGGGGAAGGAGAATTGAATTCCCTTCCTCTTAGTTTTCTTGCTTTCAATTTCAATTACAATTGTCTTGGATCTTGGGTTGGAGAATTGAAGGAATTCTGTTTCAATCTCATCCTTAGATCTCTCTGTTTCATTTTACTGCATAATTGAATTTCCGTTTCTGTTAATTGCTTCTTCTTCTACTTTCTTTGCAATTTACAATTCCTCATTTCCTTTGTAATTGTTTTTGTTGGATCTAGGAAGGCATTGAGATCTAGACTTGGTTATCTAGTCTCTTGGGTCCTGAGATCTGAATTCCAATTTTACATTCCCTGTTTAATGCTTTTCAATCTCATTTACATTTCTGTCTTAAGATCCGCTTCAATCCGAGTCATCTTCTATTTCTCTGTTTGTTGTAATTTACTTTTCCTTGTTTAAATTCAGCAAATCCAATTCCCAGTTCCCTTTATAATTCAAGCCATTTATATTTCTTGCAATTTAAGATTCTGCAATTTACATTTCTTGCGTTCTAAGTTTCTGCCATTTAATTTCTTGCACCTTAAGATTCAGCACTTTAAATTTCAGTTCTCTTTAATTTCATGCAATTTCCCCATTCCCTTTACTTTCCATGCAATTTAAATTCTGCAAATCACAAATCACTCAACCAAATCTTAATTCGCTTGACTAAATCAACCACTAAACTAAAATTGCTCAATCCTTCAATCCCTGTGGGATCGACCTCACTCCCGTGAGTTATTATTACTTGATGCGACCCGGTGCACTTGCCGGTGAGTTTTGTGTCGGATCATTTTCCGCACATCAAGTTTTTGGCGCCGTTGCCAGGGATTGATTAGATTGACAATGATTAAGTGAAGTGGAGATCTAGATCAAGCAATTTTTCTTTAATTTTTGACTAACCCACTAACTGTTTGAATTTTTGCTTAAGCTAACTAAAACTTCATTCTAGTAGTAGATTGAAGTATCACTGGTTTGAGCGTTTCTTATGTTATGCTTGTATGTCAGGTACAAGGAGAACCACACCCACCTTTCATGAACAAGACGAAAGAACTCTTAGGAGGTTAAGAAGAGCTGAAAGAGGGAAAAATATTGTTGGAGAAGAGGAATCCGAAGAAGAATTCCAAGATATGGAGGAACATTCAACCAATCCACTTGGTGGAGCAGACAACAACAATAACAACCCACCCCAGAGGAGAGTTTTGGCCTCCTATACCTTTGCAAATCCTAGACATTGTGAAAGCAGCATCTTAGCTCCAAATGTCAATGCAAACAATTTTGAACTAAAGCCACAACTCATCACTTTGGTTCAAAACAATTGCTCTTTTGGTGGAGGACCACTTGAAGACCCGAACCAACACCTATCAACTTTCTTGAGGATTTGTAACACTGTCAAAACTAATGGTGTGCCTCCTGACAGCTACAAGCTATTGCTATTCCCATTTTCTCTCAGGGACAAGGCCACTCAATGGTTGGAATCTTTTCCAAGAGACAGCATCAACAATTGGGATGATTTGGTAACCAAGTTCCTTGCCAAATTTTACCCACCTCAAATGATCATAAGGTTGAAGACAGAGGTACAAACATTTACACAAATGGAGGCTGAACCCATCCATGAGGCATGGGAGAGATACAAGGCTCTAATCAGGAAATGTCCTCCTGAAATGTTCACTGAGTGGGATAAGCTGCAGAATTTCTATGAGGGCTTAACATTGAAATCCCAGGAAGCTTTGGATCATTCAGCTAGAGGTTCTCTGCAACTCATGAAAACTGCAGAGGAGGCTCAAAATCTCATTGATATGGTGGCTAACAACCAATATTTCTTCGCTCATCAAAGAAACCGCCAACCATCACAAAGGAGAGGAGTAATGGAGCTAGAAGGAGTGGATTCAATCTTGGCTCAAAACAAAATAATGCAGCAGCAAATTCAACAACAATTTGAGCAAATGACTAAGAGGATTGATAGCCTCCAAGTTGCAGCAGTTAACACTAGCCAACCATCAACCACATGGGGACAGAATGAAGAAATGCATGAGGAGCAACAGCAAGAACAAGTCCAGTACATGCATTCTAGTCCAAATGAAGTCTATGGTGATACTTACAACCCCTCATGGAAGAATCACCCCAACCTCAGATGGGGAGATAGTCACAACCAAAACCAACAAACATGACAGAGGAACTCAAACCAAATAATTCAAGAAACAATCAAAACTACAACCAGCATCAAACTAACCAAAACACTTACAGAAAACCTCAAAACAACTACCCCAACCTCAACCAGTACCAATCCAATAACCAACCCACCAACCAAAATGCCCACCATCCACCACTCACATCTCACAACCCACCACAAGCACCACCTGAATCCCAAAGACTCACTAACCTGGAGACCTTGATAGACAAAATGTGGAAACACCAGGAAATGACAACCAAAAACCATGAAGCTTCCATGAAGAGCCTAGAGAGGCAGATCGGGCAAATCTCCAAGCAAATTTCTACTGAGAGACCTTCAAGCTCACTGCCCAGTGACACAATCCCGAATCCTAAGGAGGAATGCAAGGCAATACAATTAAGGAGCGGGAGAACATTGATGAGCAACAATGATACTACAAAGAAGCAAGCAGGAAGCAGCAAGAGGCCAACAGAAGAGGAGGAGCAAACAAAGGCAGATCAAGCCAAGGATCAGGAGGTGGTGCCCAGCAAGAGCACTGAGAAACTCAAAGAGAAGGACAACCAACCACACAGTTTAAAAGAAGTAACTCAGGGACAGCAGCAAGTAGAAAAAAACATCACACCTCCACTGCCATATCCCCAGAGGTTCAACAAAGAAACTAAGGACCAACATTTTCACAAATTCTTGGAGATCTTCAAGAAGCTGGAGATCAATATTCCCTTGGCTGAAGCACTTGAGCAAATGCCTCTGTATGCCAAGTTCTTGAAGGATCTTATCAATAAGAAAAGAAGTTGGGATGAGAAAGAAACCATACTGCTTACTGAGGAATGCAGGGCCTTGATTCAAAAAGGGCTTCCTCCTAAGCTTGAGGACCCAGGGAGCTTCTTGTTGCCTTGCACCATTGGGGAATTGACCATCACTAAAGCAATGTGCGATCTAGGAGCAAGTATTAACTTAATACCGTCTTCGTTGGTGAGAAAACTGCGTATAGAGGAAGTTAAACCGGTACAGATGTCTCTAGAACTGGTAGATAAGTCAATGGTATACCCCAGGGGTGTGGTTGAAAACCTTTTGGTCAAGGTGGACAATTTCATATACCCTGCTGATTTTGTGGTTCTAGATTCAGATGAGGATGATGGTGACTCTATTATACTGGGAAGGCCATTCTTAGCCACTGCTAGGGCTATCATAGACGTGAAGGAAGGAGAATTAACTCTCAGAATGCATGATAAGAGTGTCACTCTGAAGGTGTTACCAGAAGCACAGTTTAGTAATGAGAAAAGAGACTATATGGAACTTGACAAGGAAGAATCACAGTTAAAGGAAGAGAGTGACAAGGTGATTCACAACAACATCCCAAGGAAAAAGATTGTGCAGACTGATGAAGAAATCCAAGAGAATATTGGAGTATTAGCCACTGAGAAGAGAGATCCCCAAGGTAAGCCTACGGCCAGGGAAGAAAGATCAACAAAAGAGAGGATGAAACGCAGAAACAAAACAAAAAGGGGTTGGAAGAACAGGAAGATTCCAACAGAGGGGCTTTCCAGAGGTGACAAGGTGCAATTGATATATCAACAGCTGGGAGCAAGCCAACAGACTGATGACTATTACACTGTCAGCAACATACTCTCATTAGAGCACGCTGAAATTGAACACCAGAGAACAAAGAGGAGGATCACAGTCAGGGGAGACAAGTTGAGGCACTACAAGCACCAACCACCATAAAAGAAAGCCCCAATGTCAAGCTAGTGGCAATAAAAGAGCGCTCCATGGGAGGCAACCCATGATTTAAGATTCATGTCATTTTAAATTCAATAAGCTATGATCATTTGAGCATGAAATGTTTTTTCTTTTCATGAACATACCTACTGAATGCATGCACTGTTTTGAAACATAAGCTGAGAAATTCTGAGTTTGGTGTGCCTTCAAGCACACTAAACCAGTGTCACAAACAATTTCGTGCTATATGCTTAAGTGTCTTGATAAAGCATATGGCCAAACACTAAGTTTGGTGTCTGCAAGGGTGGACACTCTCAGAGGATTCAATTCATTTCTTTTCTCCTCATGAAAATTTAAAAATTCATGCTTCAATGATCATACGATTGTTATTTTCTAAAACTTTACAAGTGAAAAAAATCATATTCTGTGATGAAGGCATCAATTGTGATTAATTGCTAGCATCTCACATTTACCCCTTAACAGGAAACAAGTTTGGTGTTCATCAAACCTTGATGCACCGATTTAGGGACACTATTGATCCTTCATGAAAAAAAAAAAAAGAAAAAAAGAAAATTATGATGAAAGCAATTCTTATAAACATTTAACTAAGAGTGACATTGGGATTTCACTAATTGGAGGAAGAAACACAATTTTTTTTTTTACTATATGACCAAACATTAAGTTTGGTGTCCTCCAAGGAAAGGTCACGGTTCAAATGGATATAAGGAATGATGATTCATATAGTGTTAATGAAAGAAGCACTCTTCCCACGGTTTAGCTAATGTTTGTTGTCTTGTTGTAATGACTAGGTGGTCAAAGAACACACTATGAAAGAGACAAGACAAAGGAAAGCATAGCATGAGGACAAAATCTCATCACATGCCTCAAAAAGAGAATCTGCCACTCCTTGAGATGATCACGGCAAAGACAAGTGAAGAAGCAAGCTTTGTCTTCATTCATCCTTACATGCACACCTTTGATTCACATAGTATCTAAGTACATCCTAGCCCTTCATTGTTCATTTAAATAACATACCACCTTCAAGCCATGCATGTGACCGAATCCTTGCACTCCAACCTTTTAAACTTCATTCCCTTCACCACTTCTCAACATAATAAGCTTAGCCTCGAACTTCCTCTTACTCCATACACACATCAAAACCCCCAACATTCTTCACACTCCCTCTAACCTCAAGAGACTCAACCAATCAAGTGATCATGGCCTCTTCCTCAAGAACCAAACGAAGAAAAGGAAAAGAGCTCGTGATGGAAGAGAGCACCCCTGAGTATGATCGATGGAGATTCAAATCTTGGTACCATCAAATGCAAATTGAATGGATGAACGAGAAGAAGATATATCCTGAAGTTCCACTCTTGCTGCCGGATGATGGATGCCAAGAAATGAAGGACAAAATTCGAAAGAGGAGGTGGGAGGAACTCATATCACCAATCACCCGGATCAATGCCAATATCATAAGAGAGTTCTATGCCAATGTCTCAAGGCTTGACATGAGTGAAGCCCCAACATACAAGAGCTATGTGCGGGGGGTGGAAGTAGACTTTAGCTCGGACACCATCAAGAAAGTCTTGGGACTAAAATCAGTTCGCTTTAGTGAACCGGGATACCACCAAAGGGTAAATGGAGATCCGGATTATAATCAAATTGCTAGAGATATTTGTATGGAGAACTCAGAGTGGGAAGGAGATGACAAGAATAAATACAAGTATCTGAAGAGAGGTAACCTTACCCCGGAAGTAAAGGGATGGTATGAGTTATTGAAAAGATCAATTCTGGGCACAGTAAACACTTCAGAAGTTAACAGGGAGAGAGCTATTATGTTGCATTGTATCATTGTGGGAGGAGAGGTAAAGGTTCATGAAATCCTTGCAAGAGACATTCAAAAGCTTGCCGAGAAGAATTCGGCCGGGTCTTGGTTGTATTACCCAAGTACCATTTGGAGGTTGTGTGCAAAAGCTAAAGTGCCAATGGATGAAGAGAACCCAACATGGTTGAGCCAAGGCATGCCTATGACCATTGAAAGAATGATGATGGCACCCGAAGTGCATCAAGGCCAAAGACCACACGGAAGAAGGCAAAGAGAAGAATCAATGGAGGAAGATGAGTTACAAGAGGAAGAAGAACCACAAGAGGAAGAGGAACAGCAATACATTCCCCCACATAACAATATGGATATGACTCAAATGCAGGAAGCAATTGGAAGATTATCACAACAGTACATGAGAATTCAAGAAAGGCAAGAGGAGTACCACTCACAATACATGAAACATCAACAAGAGCAAAAAGAATGGCAGCTGAAAATGATGAACCAACAAAGTGAGTTTGAGTCAAAATTCCTTGTGATGCAAGAAGAGCATGCCTTTCAATCTCACAAAGCATTTGGGAAGTTGGCACAAATGCAAGCCGAAACTATGAGGGCTCTCAATGAGTTTACAACCCTTCAAGATGCAAGATATGAAGTCCAAGCTGATTACAACATAAATAGTCAAATTAAATTGAATTATATTGGAGATCATCTGCACAACATGGATCCAGCATTCCCAATTTTTGATGAGTTCTTCAAAAAGAAGAGTGAGGTAGAAGTAAACAAAGCTATGAACCTTGAAGATAGAGTAGAGGAGGCGATGAATAAAGCTGGGTTCTGGCGGGGTCAACAAACAACAAACATGGACACAGGGAACACCAGCAACCAAGTATATGAAAGAAGAAAGAAAAAGCATGACAAATGAAAGGTGGACTTGCTCCTTGCTCATCACTACAAAGAAAAGCATGCATTTTATCTGTTTGAAGTGTCTCTGCATCTTTAAGTAGTTATTAATGATCTTTGCATTATGTTTGTTTCTCTTTGCAATAAGTAAACTAGTCTAAGTGTGTGCTTGTGTGTTTACTTCCACTTGACTAAAAGCATGCTTTGTCCCCTGCATCTTTAATTCAATAAAAGAAATGTTTGAAGGTGAAGTGAGATAGTTCTCTGTTAGATAGAAGTATAATAAAAGTAAGTGGTGGTATGTGTGTGTGATTGTATAATAGCTCACTTTTAGTGAATAAAAGAACGAGGATGTCTCCTTCTAAGTATAAAGTGGCCTACTGTCTATGGATCTCAATCAAATAAAGATCCTTGGTTAGAAAGAAAAACAAAAAGAAAGAAAAGAGGGGAGAAACCGAAATAGCCTAAAGTGGCAGAAGAACAAAAGAAAATAAAAAGAAACAAAGCTGGACACCAATAGCTTGAACCTTAGAATATATGCATGTGGTGTCTTTGTACTAGGATCTGCTTGGATTAGTAAGTTCTTTGGAGTGCATCAACACTCGGTGACTTGGGTTAACTAACCCGGGATCATTAGCTGAAAGTCAACTATCAAGAGCAACCTAACTACAAGGCATTTAGTAACCCAAAGAGGTGCTGGGCATCAATGTTTTAAGAAGGAATGTGAGCCAAGTGTCTATAGTGAATAATGTGTCAAGTATAAAGAAAAGAAAATGAACTTGCTACACATGACACTCAAATAAAGCTTATGAACAAAATAATAGCCAAGGATAAAGGAATAATGAGAGGTCATAGCAGTATGTTACTTGAACTTTGAAGGAGACTTTCTAAGCTTAAGAGTCAATAAGAAGTGAGTGTTTGCATATCCACATAAAACCCCATGAACTACCAATAATACTCTGCTAGCATGAACATCCTCTTCCATTTCATTCTTTCTTCTCAATAAATCTTTTCTTGCTTGGGGACAAGCAAGCTTTAAGTTTGGTGTTGTGATGACAAGTCATCTTAGCCTAGTTTCACTAGCCTTTTTCTTTTGTTTTCAATTGAATTATGCACTTTCTTGAGCCATAAGCAAGCCAATTGGGTAGATTTTCATGTTTCCTTTGATTTAATCAACCATAGATGAATTAATGCAATTTTATGAGGTTTTATGCTATAATTGTCATATATTATGAAAGAATGAATATCTCATGATTTTGAGCATAGCTTTGATGTGTTTGGTTGATTAATGATAGGTGAAGAAAGCTTGGAGAAAGGTTGAAGCAAGAAGGAATGGCTAGGAGGAAGAGAGGACAAAAAGTTTGAGCAAAAGTTTGCCTCAAACTTTAGCTCAAACTTTTGGAATAAGTGAAATGAACCAGGGAGCAAAAAGCTTGACCAAAAGTTTGCCTCAAACTTTTGCGCAAACTTTTGGGAAAAAAGTTTGCGCCAACGTTTGCCTCAAACTTTTTGGCAAACGTTGGCGCCATGAGTGTGCAAGGGGGAGCCAACGTTTGAGCAAAAGTTTGACCCCAAACTTTGGCCCAAACGTTGGTAGCAGCGAGATAAGCCATCTGGTGTAAAAAGTTTGAGTAAAAGTTTGCCTCAAACTTTTACTCAAACTTTTACTCAAGCTTTTATAATTTACAACCCGGTTCACTTTGGTTCTCTCCCCAACTCCAAGAGCAATCAACCAAGGCCTCTATCAACCCAATTCCATCAAGAGCAAAGGCCCAATTCAAGGCTTGAAGACCATTTGAAGAAAGTGTATAAATAGCATAGGATTTAAGTTTTTCGAAGAGCTTTTCTTTTAGTTTTCATAGAGAGTTTTCGGAGAGCTTTTGATGTTGAGTGAATTTTAATTTCTAAGTCTCGGGGAAGGAGAATTGAATTCCCTTCCTCTTAGTTTTCTTGCTTTCAATTTCAATTACAATTGTCTTGGATCTTGGGTTGGAGAATTGAAGGAATTCTGTTTCAATCTCATCCTCAGATCTCTCTGTTTCATTTTACTGCATAATTGAATTTCTGTTTCTGTTAATTGCTTCTTCTTCTACTTTCTTTGCAATTTACAATTCCTCATTTCCTTTGCAATTGTTTTTGTTGGATCTATGAAGGCATTGAGATCTAGACGTGGTTATCTAGTCTCTTGGGTCCTGAGATCTGAATTCCAATTTTACATTCCCTGTTTAATGCTTTTCAATCTCATTTACATTTCTGTCTTAAGATCCGCTTCAATCCAAGTCATCTTCTATTTCTCTGTTTGTTGCAATTTACTTTTCCTTGTTTAAATTCTGCAAATCCAATTCCGAGTTCCCTTTATAATTCAAGCCATTTATATTTCTTGCAATTTAAGATTCTGCAATTTACATTTCTTGCGTTCTAAGTTTCTGCCATTTAATTTCTTGCACTTTAAGATTCAGCACTTTAAATTTCAGTTCTCTTTAATTTCATGCAATTTCCCCCATTCCCTTTACTTTCCATGCAATTTAAATTCTGCAAATCACAAATCACTCAACCAAATCTTAATTCGCTTGACTAAATCAACCACTAAACTAAAATTGCTTAATCCTTCAATCCCTGTGGGATCGACCTCACTCCCGTGAGTTATTATTACTTGATGCGACCCGGTGCACTTGCCGGTGAGTTTTGTGTCGGATCGTTTTCCGCACATCACTCTCCAGTTCTTGCAGTTGCAACTTCCTTTCAGCTCCAGCTTGCTCAATTCCCATGTTGCACTCCTTGACTGCCCAAAAGGCTCTATGCTCTACTTCAGCTGGGAGATGACAAGCTTTTCCATAAACTAAGCGGAAAGGACTCATCCCAATAGGTGTTTTATATGCTGTCCTGTATGCCCATAGTGCATCTTGTAGCCTGGTGCTCCAGTCCTTTCTATGAGGTGTGACTATCTTCTGCAAGATACGCTTTATCTCTCAGTTTGACACCTCAGCTTGCCCATTGGTTTGAGGATGGTATACTGTTGCAACCTTATGAATTATCCCATGCTTCTTCATTAACCCTGTTAGTCTCCTGTTACAAAAATGGGTGCCTTGATCGCTCACGATTGCTCGTGGTGATCCAAAGCGGCAAATAATATGGTTTCTCACAAAGGAAACAACAGTGTTAGCATCATCAGTGCGGGTAGGAATTGCTTCCACCCATTTGGAAACATAATCCACAGCTAACAATATATAAAAATGACCATTAGAATTTGGGAACGGACCCATGAAGTCAGTGCCCCAAACATAAAAAATTTCACAAAAAAGCATAATTTGTTGAGGCATCTCATCCCTCCTGGATATATTACCAAATTTTTGGCATGGGGAACAAAATTTACAAAACTCAACAGTGTCTCTAAAAAGAGTAGGCCACCAGAATCCACAGTCTAAGATTTTTCTAGCTGTTCTTTGAGGGACAAAATGTCCTCCACTCTCAGATGAGTGATAGGCCTCTAAAATGGACTGGAATTCTGATTGAGGCACACAACGTCTAATTCCTGATCAGCGCCACATCTCCACAAATATGGGTCATCCCATATATAATATTTAGACTCGCTTTTCAGCTTGTCTCTTTGATGCTTAGAAAAGTGTGGAGGAAATGTGTGGCTAACTAGATAATTAGCTACAGGTGCGTACCAAGGGGTTACTTTAGATACTGCTTGCAGGTTATCCAATGAGAAATTATCATCTATAGGAGTAGAATCATCCTTAATGTGCTCAAGGCGACTCAAGTGGTCTGCCATTAGATTCTGGTTACCACTCCTATCCTTTATTTCTAAATCAAATTCTTGTAAAAGCAGTATCCAACATATGAGCCTTGGTTTGGACTCCTTTTTAGCTAATAGATACTTTAAAGCTGCATGGTCCGAATACATGATGGTGTTTTTGCGGAAAAATGAATTTCCAACACACAAATCTAACCGGCAAGTGTACCGGGTCGCATCAAGTAATAAAACTCACGGGAGTGAGGTCGATCCCACAGGGATTGAAGGATTGAGCAATTTTAGTTTAATGGTTGATTTAGTCAAGCGAATCAAGTATTGGTTGAGTGATTTTGTATCCAACAGTAAGTAAATAGCAGGAAATGTAAAGGGAGAGGGATGAATTGCAGAATTTAAAGAGAATTGAAAGTAAAGGTGCTGAATCTTAAAGAACAAGAAATTAAATGACTGAAACTTAAAGTGCAAGAAATATAAATTGCGGTAACTTAAAGTGCAAGAAATATAAATTGCTTGAATGGAAAAGGGATTTGAGGACTGGGAATTCAGAATTTAAGCAAGGGAAATTAAATTGCAGCAATTAACAAAGCAAGAGATGAATTGAAAGTAACTAGAATTCAAACAGAAAGTGAAAATGTAATTGCAACAATGGTTCAACAGAAGAACCAAAAAGAGAAAATCAGATCTCAGGACTCCAGAGACTAGATAGCAGAGTCTAGATCTCAATTGCCTTCCTAGATCCAAGTTCACAAAGCAAGTAAAGAGAAATTAAAGATTGCAGCAGTAAAGGAAATGGAATTTAACTCAATTATGCAGCAGGAAAATCAAAGAGATCTTAAATGGAGATTGAGACAGAAGTTCCTCAATTCTTCACACTTAAGACTCAAACAAAACCCAGTAAAGAAAACAAAACAATCAGAGGAAGAACAAGTGAATTCTCTCCTCTAATTCTCAAGCTATTGCAGAAAATAGAAAAATGGAAAGTGAGCTCTCGAGTTGACTAAGGATCAAAATTAAAATGAAAGTAAGCTCCTCTTCTAATCCTAACTAACACCTATTTATACACTTTCTATTTTGGATCAAAGAATTTTGAGTGGGCTTTTTGATTTGGTGAAGAGATGAATTAAGTTGGATTTTTTAGTGAAATTCAGCCCATGTTGCTCCCAGGAGGATGCTCTGCTCTTGTGGAGGGTAGAGCAGGGAAGCCTTGCATGTGGATCCAACTAGCGTGCCAAATTGGGAGGGGCATCAGGATGCTGCCCTGCCCTTGTGGAGGGCAGGGCATGTTGTCATGGTGCGGCCTTGCCTCCCTGCCCGTGCGTCAATGTGTGCGCTCTGGCCGTGCCAATTTGTGCGCCATGCACCAAGGAATGTTGCTCTGCCCTCCACAAGGGCAGGGCAGTGCAAGCTTTGCTTGTTCATGGGTGAGGTCCCAAGTTCGAAACTTGGTGGAAGGCATGCTGAGCTTTTTCTTCTTGGTACATGATTCACGCTTAAGGCTTGGCTTCTTAGAGATCTTGTGTTCGAAACTTGGTGGTAGCCTTTTAGCCAAGTGTGGCTCATTTTCCCTTGTGAGTAGCGCTCCTTCCTTCCCTTCAGGTGCTTGGTTCGAAACCGATGAATGGCATTTGAAGAACAATTTCCTTGAATTTTTCCATGAGGAGCCCAAAATTGCTCTTGAGGAGGGCAGGGCAGAGTTTTTCCTTCCCTTATTTCTTGGCCTAGAATTGTGCTCCGCCCTCAAGGAGGGCAGGGCAGTGAAGCCTTGAATGCTTGGTTCATTGTTGTGCTCCCTTGGAGGGCAGTGTGCTCTTGTAGAGGGCAGTGTGGCTTCCTCCCTTCCATGCGCTACACTCTTTTCTTCCTTGGGCCACCCTTTCTTAAGCCACGCTTCATTCTTTTCTTTTTTTCTTCACCTACAAATAATCAAAACAACCAATCAAAGTATCACTAAATTCATAAGGTTTATGAATCAATTAAAATTCAATTAAATTTAGCTTAAACCTCATGATTTAGCATCAATTAAATGGTGGTTGATTGATTCAAATAAAACATACAATTCCACTCTAAATTGCTTACTTATGGTGTAAGAAAGTGCATAAAAACTAGTGAAACAAGTGAAATTAGCTTGAGAAATGGGTATATGATGACTTGTCATCAATACACTACTACTCTAGTACCAAGTAAATAAGCTCAGAATTTATCCAGAGCAAAAATAATAGCAAGAAGCTCTTTCTCAGTAGTAGTATAATTGGACTGGGCAGCGTCTAAAGTCTTAGATGCATAAGCAATAACAAAAGGATCCTTACCTTCACGCTGAGCCAGCGCTGCTCCTACTGCATGGTTGGAAGCATCGCACATGATTTCAAACGGCTGGCTCCAGTCTGGTCCTCTCACAATTGGTGCTTGAGTCAGGTTGGTCTTCAGCTTATCAAACGCTTGCTTACAATCCTCACTGAACTCGAACTCAATATCCTTCTGCAGTAATCTGGATAAGGGAAGTGCTACCTTACTGAAGTCCTTAATAAATCTCCTGTAAAAACCTGCATGTCCAAGGAACGAACGGACTTCCCTCACAGAGGAAGGGTAAGGTAAACTAGAAATAACATTCACCTTTGCTGGGTCTACAGAAATACCAGTATTAGATACAACATGTCCTAGTACAATCCCTTGTTTAACCATAAAATGACATTTTTCAAAATTTAATACAAGGTTTGTATT
This sequence comes from Arachis stenosperma, assembly GCF_014773155.1. Taxonomy (NCBI): domain Eukaryota; kingdom Viridiplantae; phylum Streptophyta; class Magnoliopsida; order Fabales; family Fabaceae; genus Arachis; species Arachis stenosperma. Next base: position 99,931,856 of record NC_080379.1, on the reverse strand, counting down.
GACACATCTATCCAATACTCTAGATAATCCATCTAAGCAAAGGCTAAAAGAATCACCATAAACGCTAAAATCATCCATGAAAACCTCCATACAGTCCTCAATAAGATCAGAGAAAAGACTCATCATGCACCTCTGGAAAGTAGCTGGTGCATTGCACAAGCCAAAGGGCATTCTCTTGTAAGCATAAGTCCCAAAAGGACATGTAAAAGTAGTCTTTTCCTGATCCTTAGGAGCTATATAAATCTGGAAATAACCTGTGTAACCATCTAAAAAGAAATAATGTGATTTACCTGACAGGCGATCCAGCATTTGATTAATGAATGGAAGTGGGTAGTGATCCTTACGAGTAGCTTGGTTGAGACGCCTGTAATCAATGCAGACTCTCCAAGCATTCTGTACTCTGGTTGCTATGAGCTCTCCATGCTCATTCTTCACTGTAGTGACTCTAGACTTCTTAGGCACCACTTGTACTAGGCTAACCCATTCACTGTCTGAAATGGGATAAATGGTACTGATGCAAATGCATATTTGCATTATTAGTTAGTTAGCTTAGTTAGTTTTAGCTTAATTTCACTCATTTTCTCTAAATAAACAAGTCCTTTTATGAGTTTTGTTTCCATGCATGATGATATTAAGGAACATGTTAATTCTAGCCAAATTCATGCAAATGATTTAAGGAATGCATATATGAATGAGTATGAATGAATCTCATGAAATTTATTGCTTGAATTGGTAAGACTTTGAAGCTATTTCCCTTGTTGATGATAGGTGATGAAACAAGGAGGCATGGAAGCAAGAATGATGCAAGCTGGGCAAAGTTGGCGTTGCCAACTTGGAATCCACGTTGCCAACTCTACAACACAAGGCAAGCTTGGTCCTGGAGGCAACCAAGGCAAGAGTTGGCGTTGCCAACTTGGAATCCACGTTGCCAACTCCACAACACAAGGCAAGCTTGGTCCTGGAGGCAACCAAGGCAAGAAGTTGGCGTTGCCAACTTGGGATTGGCGTTGCCAACGCCACACACAACCACACCAAGCAAGCTTGGCAACCCTGGAAGCAAAGTTGGCGTTGCCAACTCTAGAATCAAGTTGCCAACGCCACACACAAGACTAAGCAACATCCAAGTTGCCAACGCCCATCACATGCAACATCCAAGTTGCCAACGCCCATCACATGCAACATCCAAGTTGCCAACGCCAAGACTAGGCAACATTCAAGTTGCCAACGCCAGCTTCTATGGGCGTGTTCACTGGCAACGTGGGAAGCAATGCCTGGAGCTAGGAAAGGAGGCTCGAGCACGTTGCCAACTCAAGATGGGCGTTGCCAACGCCACACAACCAAGCAAACTTGGCCCTGGAAGCAAGGTTGGCGTTGCCAACTCTAGAACCAAGTTGCCAATGCCACACACACAAGACACAAGCAAGGAACTTGGCCCTGGAGGAAGACAAGAAGCAAAGTTGGCGTTGCCAACTTGAGAGTGGCGTTGCCAACGCCACACACAAGCAATTTTGGCACTAATATGGAAGCTCGAGCACGTTGTTTGAGCTAGGAAGCATTGGCGTGTTTGAGGACAACGCAGGCTAACAACGCCACACTATCAAGCTTGGCCCTGGAAGAAGCAAAGTTGGCGTTGCCAACTTGAATCTGGCGTTGCCAACGCCACACACAAGCAAGGCAAGCTTGGCCCTGGAAGAAGCAAAGTTGGCGTTGCCAACTTGAATCTGGCGTTGCCAACGCCACACACAAGCAAATTTTGGCACCAAGTCTTGGCGCACCAATCAGGCTGCCAAACGCCCAATGGCGCACCAACCAGGCTGCCAAACGCCCAATGGCGCACCAACCAAGTTCCAAACGCCCAAATGCTGCACCACTCACGTTGCCAACGCTAGATGGGCGTTGCCAACGCCAACTTACCAAAACAAGGCAGCCTGAACATGTCCTCTTCAATGGAAGATATCTTGAGCTACAGAGATCCAAATTGAGTGCTTCCAGTTGCATTGGAAAGCTGACATTCAGAGCTTTCCAACCATATATAATAGTCTATGATGGAGCACAAAATTGAAGCCAAACCAGAGTCATCTTTAGGCCCTAAAACAAGAACATGAAATGAAATTCAAGGGAGCTAGAGATGATCCTTGGCTGTGGGATCGAGCACGTTGCCAACGTGCACAAAGGGGGCGTGTTTTGCAACAACGCCAGCCTCAAGTCCTTGCCTTGGGAGAGTGATGCTCGAGCACGTTGCTAACTTGGGGTTGAGGGTGCGTTATTCACAACAACTTGGCAACAACTTGGCAGCTTGACCTTACCTTCTTTGAGGAACCATAACTTGAGCTAGGAAAGTCCAATTGAGGTGATTCCAGTGGCATTAGAAAATAGACATCAAGAGCTTTCCAATGATGTATAATAGTCCATATTGAAGCTGAAGGTTGACACTCAAATTCTGGGCTACAATTAGCATGAAAGTAAGGCCAAGAAGAGGAAAAGCAAGTTGTTGGCAACAACTTGGGCTAGCAACGCCCAAGTCTCATACTTCACTTCCAGGAAAATGTCATGCACGTTGCCAACGTGCATTTGGCCTGGAGTTAGTGCCAATAATGCCAAGTCAATGGGCCAGAAACATGATGAATGAACTCTTCCATTCCAAGCCTAGCAACACTGCCAATTGAGCCAAGAATTCAACAAAGAGGAAGCCCATCTTGCTAACCCACTTGAAGATCTTTAGGACTAGTTTAAATAGAGATTGAGTTTGTACTTTTAGGGGACTTTTTACACTTTTACTTTTTTTACACTTTTGACACTTAGAATTTTAGACTCTCAGCACTTTACTTTTGAGAACTCTTGTGGTACTTCCGGGAGGATACCCGGAGAGCATTTTTCTTTGATTCTTATTGGAATTTTTCTTCTTCAATTTGAAGTTCTAAGCATTTCATTCTTCTTCTTCTTCTTCCTTTACATTCAGTTTAATTCTTGTTGATGGCAATTGTTGTTGAAATTGGAGCAATGACTCACTAAACCCCACTTTCATTAGGGGAGGAGCTCTGTTTGTTGGAATGGATTGATGAACCCATCTTTCCTCCTCATTCTAGTGGTTGATTTAAAGAGGGAACTCTTGATCTTCACAGATTCAACCACCATCGAGAGAGGGGTTAATCTATATGAATTATGTGGTGAGTTTGAGGAATGAGCCACATAATTCAGTTTAGAGTTCATCCTTTCATGATTTCTTTAATCAATATACCTTGGTTAGTATGTGAGATGTAACTCTCCTTGGTTGAGATTATAGAAATTGTGTGGCTGGATAATATATGAGCTTCATCTCTTCTCATGAACAATTAGATCACGAGAGTGGCAATTGGTTATGTTGAGAGAGATTGAATCACCAAGAGATTGGGGTTCAATCACCCACTTGCCATAGATCTATACCCATGATTGAGAAGGATTTGACTAACATCAATTCATGAAAACTAACATCTCTGATCCCTAATGATCCTCTCCATCATTAATTCTCATTTCTTTTGTTCTTAGTGTTTGAAAACCCATTACCCAATTCCCTTCTACATTCTTGCAATTTATTATTCTTGTCATTTACATTCTGTTTCTTATTTCTCACTCTTATGCTCTTTAGAATTCAGCACTTTAATTCCTTGCAATTTATTTTTGATGTCATTTAAGTTTCTTGCACTTTAAGTTTCCGTCATTTACTTTCATTTTATTTCTCTATTCTAGTTCTTTACATTTTGTGTCATTTACATTCTTGCAATTATGTTCAAAAATCAAAATGCTCATGAAATCAAAACTATGTTCGCTTGACTAAATCTACCATTAACTAAAGTTGCTTAATCTTCCAATCTCCGTGGGATCGACCTCACTCTTTGTGAGTTTTATTACTTGATACGACCCGGTATACTTGCCGGTTGTACGTGAAATCTTAATTTTCACGTATCAAGTTTTTGGCGCCGTTGCCGGGGCTTGGTTAGGTTGACAATGATTAAGTGAAAGGTGGTTTAGATTAAGCATTTTTTCTTTATTTTTGTTAAGCCCACTAACTGTTTGATACTTTGTTTCACTAACTCCAATTCCACTCTAATTCTAGAATATTTCACTTGTGATTTTGGTTTTGTTTGTGTATGTCAGGAACAAGTAGACGTGATATTGAGGACGAGAGAACCCGACGAAGGTTAAGGAGAGCAGAAAGAGGAAAGTTCATAGTTGGTGAAGAAGGGTCAGAGGAATCAGAGGGAGAAGATCAAGTCATGGAGGATGAGATGCACAACCCTCCTGGAGGGGTCAACAATAATGGTGGACACGCTAGAAGGGTGTTATCCTCATATACTATCCCTGATCCAAGACATTGTGGGAGCAGCATTGCTACACCAAATGTTCAGGCCAATAACTTTGAGCTAAAACCTCAGCTCATCACTTTGGTACAGAACAATTGCTCTTATGGAGGGGGACCTCTTGAAGACCCAAATCAACATCTCTCTGTTTTTCTGAGGATATGCAATACAGTGAAGACAAATGGAGTGCATCCAGATGTCTACAAGTTGTTGCTATTTCCATTCTCTTTGAGGGATAAAGCCACTCAATGGCTAGAATCATTCCCCAAGGAAAGCCTCAATGATTGGAATGAAGTGATGGGCAAATTTCTAGCAAAGTTCTACCCACCTCAAAAGGTCATCAAGTTGAAGACAGAGGTTCAGACTTTTAGGCAAATGGAAGGGGAGTCATTGTACGAAGCCTGGGAAAGGTATAAGGCACTAATGAGAAGATGTCCCCCAGACATGTTTAGTGATTGGGTTAAGCTCCAAAACTTCTATGAAGGCTTAAACTTAGAAGCAAGGAAGGGACTAGACTACTCATCAGGAGGATCACTCAACATGATGAAAACTGCTGAGGAGGCTCAAAACCTCATTGAGATTGTGGCAAACAATCAATATTATTACTCATCAGAGAGGCAACACAATCCACCCCCAAAGAAAGGTGTAATGGAGCTTGAAGGTGTTGATGCTATCTTGGCACAAAACAAGTTAATGCACCAACAAATCCAACAACAAATGGAGATGATAACAAAGAGAATGGATGGTATGCAACTTGCATCAGTGAACACAACAAATCAACCATCACTTGAATGGAACCAAGGTGAAGGAACCACGGTTGAACAACCACAAGAACAAGTTTAATACATGCAGAATACTTCAAATTCTCAGGAGGAATTCCATGGTGATACATACAACTCATCTTGGAAGAATCATCCCAATTTAAAGTGGGGAGAAAACCATTGGCAAAAGAACAACAACCACAATCACACCCGTAACACAAACAACCAAAATCACCATACCAACAACACTAACCAATATAGAAAAACACAAAACACATATCAACACCCCCATCATAACTCACAAACCCACCAAAATAACTTCTCTGCACCAACATCCAACTCACAAAATTACCACACTAATCCACCCAACAACTTCCAACAATAATCAACCCCCATCATACCTCCAATTGACCATCATAAGGCCAGAATCTCAAGTCTGGAAGCAACCTTGCAAGCACTTGCTCAAACCACTCAAGCTTTAGCTAAGGGACAACAAGAACAAGCGGTCACTATGAAGAACATTGAGAGACAAGTGGGACAACTAGCCAAACAAGCCGAGAAACCAACCCATGTCCTCCCAAGTGACACAATACCCAACCCAAGAGAAGAATGTAAGGCTTTGCAGTTAAGGAGTGGCAAGGTAGTTGGTGAAAGTTCAAATAAGAAGCAACAAAACCCAAAGAGCAAGACACAGTGGAGAAGCAAGATGAAGAAAGGCTTCAACATCTAACAAAGGCAAGGAGGTTGTAAAGCCACAAGGCAATCCCCCAAGTCAAGGAGGCAACCGTGATGGCAAGGAGAGTATGAATCCACAAAAAGAAAACAAAAATGAAGGAGTGAAAGCTTATGTACCCAAGCTTCCATACCCAACTAGGATACACAAAGGAGCAAAGGACCAACAATTCCCAAGGTTCTTAGAGATCTTCAAGAAACTTGAAATCAACATCCCATTGGCAGAGGCTCTAGAACAGATGCCATTGTATGCAAAGTTTCTTAAGGATGATCACCAAGAGAGGAGTTGGCAAGAAAAAGAAACCGTGGTCCTCAATCAAGAGTGTAGTGCCATCATTCAACAAGGGTTACCTCCAAAACTCAAAGACCCTGGCAGCTTTCTCATACCTTGCACGATTGGGAGCATGGCTGTTGACAAATCACTTTGTGACCTGGGAGCAAGCATTAACTTAATGCCCCTTACCATGATGAAGAAAATGATGATTGAAGAGCTCAAACCCACAAGGATGTCACTCCAACTTGCTGACAGATCCATCAAAGTGCCAAATGGAGTAGTTGAGAACCTCTTGGTGAAGGTGGGAAACTTCATATTCCCAGCTGATTTTGTGGTCCTAGATATGGATGAAGAGGGAAACAATTCAGTCATTCTTGGTAGACCCTTTTTGGCTACAGCTAGAACAATCATTGATGTGGAAAAGGGAGAGATGATCTTCAGGGTGCATGATGAACAAATGACCATAAATGTCTTCAAAGCAATGCAACACCCTGTTGAGAAAGAAAATTGCATGAGGATTGATGTAGTGGACTCTTTGGTTGAAGAAGTGCTTAACACAAACCATCAAATGCAACAAGAGGAAGTCCATAACATCAAGGGACAAGAAGAAAATACGTTGGAAGCATCAAAGGAACCAAGTGAAGCTACCAAAGAAGAGGCACCACAACAAGAGTTGAAACCACTACCCCCTCATCTTAAATATGCATTCCTTGGTGAGAAAGACAGCTTTCCAGTGATCATCAATTCCACATTGAATGCAGAGGAAGAAGAAAAGCTCCTTGTGGTTTTGAGAACTCACAAAGAGGCTTTGGGGTGGACCATTGATGACTTGAAGGGCATAAGCCCTGCCATATGCATGCACAAGATACTCTTGGAGGAGAACTCCAAACCTGTGGTACAACCTCAAAGAAGATTGAATCCCACAATGAAGGAGGTTGTTCAAAAGGAAGTCCTGAAGTTGTGCAAGGCTGGGATCATCTACCCTATATCTGACAGCCCGTGGGTCAGTCCAGTGCAAGTAGTACCTAAGAAAGGAGGCATGACTGTCATTGTTAATGAGAAGAATGAGCTTATCCCAACACGAACAGTGACAGGGTGGAGGATGTGCATAGACTATAGGAGGTTGAATGATGCCACAAGAAAAGACCACTTTCCTCTACCTTTCATTGATCAGATGCTTGAGAGGTTGGCTGGCCATGCTTATTATTATTTTCTTGATGGATATTCTGGGTATAATCAGATAGTGGTTGACCCCATGGATCAAGAGAAGACTTCCTTCACTTGTCCCTTTGGAGTCTTTGCATACCGGAGGATGCCATTTGGACTTTGCAATGCCCCAGCTACCTTTCAAAGATGCATGCTTTCAATTTTCTCAGACATGGTAGAAAAATTTATTGAAGTCTTTATGGATGATTTCTCTGTTTTTGGTGATTCATTCAATACTTGCTTGCACCATCTTACCTTAGTCTTGAAAAGATGCCAAGAAACAAACTTAGTTTTGAATTGGGAAAAATGCCATTTCATGGTACCCGAAGGCATTGTTCTTGGTCACAAAATTTCAAGAAAGGGTATAGAAGTTGACAAGGCAAAAGTAGAAATTATAGAAAAACTTCCTTTGCCAACTAGTGTGAAAGCTGTTAGAAGTTTCTTAGGACATGCTGGATTTTATAGGAGATTCATCAAAGATTTTTCCAAAATAGCAAAACCACTAAGCAATTTGCTGGTGGTAGAAAATCCTTTTATCTTTGATGATGAATGCAAGCATGCTTTTGAAACTCTAAAGGCTAAGCTCACCACAGCACCAATCATCACACCCCCAACTTGGGGACTACCTTTTGAACTCATGTGTGATGCAAGCAACCTTGCAATTGGCGCTGTGTTGGGGCAAAGGAAGGAAAAGAAGCTTCATGTTATCTACTATGCAAGTAAGGTGTTGAATGAAGCTCAAAAGAACTACACCACAACAGAGAAAGAGTTACTAGCCGTGGTGTATGCCTTTGATAAGTTTAGACAATATTTGATTGGATCTAAAGTCTTAGTGTATACTGACCATGCTGCCATTAAGTATCTTATGTCAAAACAGGATGCCAAACCAAGGCTAATTAGATGGGTGCTACTCCTACAAGAGTTTGACATTGAGATCAAAGATAGAAAGGGCAGTGAAAATCAAGTTGCTGATCACTTATCAAGGGTGCCACAAGATGAATGCCAAGACAACCTTCCATCAATAAATGAAGAGTTTCCAGATGAACATCTCTTGCACATTCAACATGTCCCATGGTTTGCAGACATGGCCAACTACAAGGCAGGAAGAATCATTCCACAAGAGTACACAAGACAACAAGTGAAGAAGCTGTTGCATGAGGCTAGGTTCTTCTTTTGGGACGAACCATTCTTGTTCAAAAGATGCCCAGACGGAATGATAAGAAGATGTGTGCCAGAAAATGAGATGAAGGACATACTGTGGCATTGTCACAACTCTAGTTATGGTGGTCATTTTGGAGCTGAAAGAACTGCTGCTAAGGTCCTTCAAAGTGGTTTCTATTGGCCTTCAATCTTCAAGGATGCTAGGGAGTTTGTGAGCCAATGCAATGAATGTCAAAGAGCAGGGGGTTTGTCAAAGAAAATGAGATGCCCCAAAAGTTCATTTTGGAAGTGGAACTCTTTGATTTGTGGGGAATAGATTTCATGGGACCTTTTCCTCCATCCTACACGTTCAAATACATCCTGGTAGCAGTAGAGTATGTCTCCAAATGGGTAGAAGCAATAGCCACCACCACATGTGATACCAACGTGGTCTTGCAATTCCTCAAGAAGAACATCTTCACAAGATTTGGAGTACCCAAAGGGCTTATAAGTGATGGGGGAAGCCACTTTTGCAACAAGCAACTCAATTCCTTACTCCACAAGTATGGTGTTACACACAAAGTAGCTACCCCATATCACCCACAAACCAATGGACAAGCTGAACTTGCTAACAGAGAGCTAAAAAGGATCTTGGAGAAAACTGTGGGAACAACAAGAAAGGATTGGGTTAGGAAGCTAGATGATGCACTTTGGGCATATAGGACAGCCTTCAAGACACCCATAGGAAAATCTCCATTTCAGTTGGTGTATGGAAAAGCATGCCACCTCCCTGTGGAGCTTGAACATAAGGCCTTCTGGGCCACCAAACTTCTGAATTTAGATGCTCAAGCAGCAGGAGAGAAGAGGTTACTACAACTCAATGAGCTTGAGGAGTTCAGATTGGAGGCATATGACAATGCCAAAATATACAAGGAGAGAGCAAAGAGATGGCATGATAAGAGGATCTCTCAAAGAACATTTGAACCAGGCCAAAAGGTGTTATTATTCAATTCAAGATTGAAGATCTTCCCTGGGAAGCTGAGGTCTAGATGGACTGGTCCATACACCATCACCAAAGTATCACCTCATGGCTATGTTGAATTGCTTGATGAAGCCTCAAAACAAACCTTCACAGTCAATGGACATAGGGTGAAGCATTATTTTGGTGGCCCTTGGAGCAAGGAAGAGAGTGTGCAACTCTTAACATGAGCAAAGAAGCTGCAATGTCGAGCTAAGGACAAAAACAAAGCGCTTCATGGGAGGCAACCCATGCACAGGGAGTCTTTTAATTTCATGTTTTAGTAACCAATAATGATCAAGTAGACTAGTACATGGTGTATGCAAGGCACTAAGTTTGGTGTGGCAAATCTTGAAGTAATGGCAAATGTGTGTTCTACAACACTTAGCCACAAACTAAGTTTGGTGTCCATACATACACGAAAATGCTAGGCTATGAAAGTTTTGTCATCTACTTTAGTTATAAAATAAAAAAAAAAAATAGATTAGGGAATCTAATTTAGTCAATTTTGCATAGGAACATAATCATAAGTTTTTAGCCATTAATGTCACTTTAAGAATCTCAAGCCTTTGGCATTTTGTTGCAGGAAAGAAAGAAAGAAGTGATGGGGAATCTTGGAAGCATATAATGAAAGAAGGAAAGAAATGATGGGGAATCTTGAAGAAAGATCACGGATAGGAAGAGTAGTGACATGAATTTTGAACTTTGTGCATGGGGAAAAAGAAACCAACATGCATTGTGCACAAGGAAGCATGCCATGACCGAGCCTTAAATGCCTTCCCACCAACTTTCACTTTAAATACTTCAACCATATTCATTCATCATTCATTCTTCTACCCACCAACTTTCACTTCACTAACCGAACTCATACTCAACCTCCAACCTACTCCATGTTTCACAAATTCTAACCTTGAACCTCATCTTTACCCAACAAAACTCCTCTTGAAGCATCACATCTCTCACATAACCGAAACACTCAATCTCCTTCACCATCATTTTCTAAGTCACCGTGCTTACCTCATATCTCTCATTCACAATCATTTTCCTTGTGCTTGAGGACCAGCATTCAACTAAGTTTGGTGTTGGGGAGATTCAACCTTGCAAGTGAATTTCAATGGCCTCATCATCAAGGGAGAGGAGAGAAGATGAATTTGATGAAAGAAGATTCAAATCCAAACACAATGAGCGGATCTTTAGTTGGATGTCAAGCAAAGATGTTGTTCCGGAGTTACCTTTCAAGCTAAAGGAAGATGAATACCCTGAGATACAAAAAATAATCAGAAAAAGAGGATGGGAGCTTCTCTGTGACCAACCTCAAGAAGTGAGCATGCTTCTCATCCATGAGTTCTTCACTAATGTGATAAGAGAATATGATGATGAAGAACCATACATGAGCTATGTAAGAGGTGTAGATGTTGAGTTTAGCCCGGACACCATCATAGGGTGCTAAGGGTCAAGCACAAAAAGTTCAAACGACCAAGCTATGAAGAAAGGGTTAAAAATGACCCAAGATATGTGGATGTGGTGAGTGACTTATGCAGAGTAGGCACGGATTGGGTATTGGATTCACATGGCCGACCACTCAAACTTCGGAGAGGTGATCTCATACCTCAAGCAAAAGGATGGCATGACATAGTGAGGAGGTCATTGATCTCTACTTCAAATAACTCTGAGGTAACGGTGAACAGAGCTATAATGATCCATTGCATAATGAAAGGAGGGGAAATCAATGTTGGAGACATTATAGCCAGAACATCATTGAAATAGCTCAAAAGGTCAAACAGGACAGCTGGCTAGGATATCCTAGTACTATCTGCGCCTATGTGAAGAAGCTGGAGTGCCTCTTGAAGAATTTGGAGAAACTGATTTGGTCTCCATTGGAAAGCCTCTCACCAAAGAAAGGTTGGAGTTCATCACCACAACTCAATTGGAAAGGCAACCTTTAGCAAGAAGGAAGAAAAGGAAGGAAGTAAGACAAGAGGAGGAGCCTCAAGAAATGGATGAATCCCACACCTTGAACATGAACCAACTCCAAGCCGCCTTGGAAGGGATTTCTGGGCAATACTCACAATTCAAAGAAGCCAAGAAGAGCAAGCTCAACAACAAAGGGATCTTTGGCAGTTGATGGATCAACAAAGAGGTATTCAAGTTCAATGGATGAACCAACAAAATGAATACCAAGCACACATGAGGGAGTTACAACAAGAACAATATGCCAAGATGCAGGAAGCCATCAACAATTCGGCTATGGAACATGAAAAGCCATGGAGAAAGTGATACAAGAACAAGCTCAACTAAGGATAGAGCAAGCTCAGCAAAGAGAACTTCTCCATAGGTTGGACGCTAGACATGAAACACTCTACAGAGATTTCAATGAAAACAGAATGTTCAAGGAAGCCAGGCACAAGGACAGACTTGACTATGACATATGCACCCAAGAAAAGCTTAGTTACCTCTGTTCCACACCCCCATTGATCAACCCACAAATCAAATGTTTTAATGAGGCTCGGAAGGAGATGCAACAACACAACACAAGGAGAAAGGAGAAGCAAAAAGAAAGAAGACCCAAAAGGCAAAGGGAAGCAAGGAGAATCAAGCAAAGGAAAAGGGACATGAAGACTAAAGGTGGTGAAGTCCTATGTCTTTCTTTATGTTTTATTAAATAAAGAAGATGTATGTCTGAAATATGGTATACCTTCTATGATGCATTTTCTTTTTGAAGCATTGTCTTTTATGTTGCCCATTTCATGCATCACCACTCACAGATTTGGAATGGTTGCTTGTCTTTAATACTTTTACTTGTCATTGGAATAAAAGATGTAGTTTGAGCAAGAACAGAGAGAAATATAGCTTAAAAAGGATCATGTTGTCCCATAGGAAAAGTGTTAGTATATTTTTTGTGAAAGAATCAAGGTTCAACGAACTCAAAAGAATGCTTGCTATACAACTAGTTTGGTTAAGGATCACAAAGACTTAACAGTAAAAGCACAAATAACCTTGACAATAAAGAAATAGAATACAAAGAATGAAAGGCTAGGCATCAATGACAAAAGTTGGATATGTGTCTGTGGTGATTGATGTTAAGACATACTTGGGCTAGTAAATCCGAGGGGTGCTTCATCACCCGGTAACTTGAGTTAACTACTCGGGATTATCGATTGAAAACCCACAATCAAGAGTAGCTCTATAACAGAACATTTAGCAACCCAAAGAGGTGCTGGACACCACTATCCAAACAAAATTTCAATGTTATATGCCTGTGACTGAATGTGTTAAGGAAAGAGGCTTGAGTGAGTAAATCTTTAAGAGTGTCTCAACACTTAACAACTTGAACCAACTGGTCTGGGATTGTTGATTGAAGCTTATGCTAAAGAGCCGCCTTAAGACAAGATTTCGAGCTTAATTGAAAGAAAAAGGGAAAGAAAAAAAAGAAGGAAAAAGAAATAGCAGAAAAAAATTGGTTCAAGGATCATGTGCTAAGGTATGAAAGAAGTCTAGTGAAGTTAACCAATTCAGTAGGGAAGCAAGCATTTTAATTGAAAAGTTGAATAGTTGTGTTCAATTACAATAAATTAATGACCACAAGTGAGGACAATATGCTCAATGAAAATTACTCTCTGGAAGAACATTCAAGTCTTACATCTTAAATTCTTGTGACAAAGTCCTTTATATTTTGCTTGAGGACAAGCAATACTTTAAGTTTGGTGTTGTGATGCAAATGCATATTTGCATTATTAGTTAGTTAGCTTAGTTAGTTTTAGCTTAATTTCACTCATTTTCTCTAAATAAACAAGTCCTTTTATGAGTTTTGTTTCCATGCATGATGATATTAAGGAACATGTTAATTCTAGCCAAATTCATGCAAATGATTTAAGGAATGCATATGAATGAGTATGAATGAATCTCATGAAATTTATTGCTTGAATTGGTAAGACTTTGAAGCTATTTCCCTTGTTGATGATAGGTGATGAACAAGGAGGCATGGAAGCAAGAATGATGCAAGCTGGGCAAAGTTGGCGTTGCCAACTTGGAATCCACGTTGCCAACTCCACAACACAAGGCAAGCTTGGTCCTGGAGGCAACCAAGGCAAGAGTTGGCGTTGCCAACTTGGAATCCACGTTGCCAACTCCACAACACAAGGCAAGCTTGGTCCTGGAGGCAACCAAGGCAAGAAGTTGGCGTTGCCAACTTGGGATTGGCGTTGCCAACGCCACACACAACCACACCAGCAAGCTTGGCAACCCTGGAAGCAAAGTTGGCGTTGCCAACTCTAGAATCAAGTTGCCAACGCCACACACAAGACTAAGCAACATCCAAGTTGCCAACGCCCATCACATGCAACATCCAAGTTGCCAACGCCCATCACATGCAACATCCAAGTTGCCAACGCCAAGACTAGGCAACATTCAAGTTGCCAACGCCAGCTTCTATGGGCGTGTTCACTGGCAACGTGGGAAGCAATGCCTGGAGCTAGGAAAGGAGGCTCGAGCACGTTGCCAACTCAAGATGGGCGTTGCCAACGCCACACAACCAAGCAAACTTGGCCCTGGAAGCAAGGTTGGCGTTGCCAACTCTAGAATCAAGTTGCCAACGCCACACACACAAGACACAAGCAAGGAACTTGGCCCTGGAGGAAGACAAGAAGCAAAGTTGGCGTTGCCAACTTGAGAGTGGCGTTGCCAATGCCACACACAAGCAATTTTGGCACTAATATGGAAGCTCGAGCACGTTGTTTGAGCTAGGAAGCATTGGCGTGTTTGAGGACAACGCAGGCTAACAACGCCACACTATCAAGCTTGGCCCTGGAAGAAGCAAAGTTGGCGTTGCCAACTTGAATCTGGCGTTGCCAACGCCACACACAAGCAAGGCAAGCTTGGCCCTGGAAGAAGCAAAGTTGGCGTTGCCAACTTGAATCTGGCGTTGCCAACGCCACACACAAGCAAATTTTGGCACCAAGTCTTGGCGCACCAATCAGGCTGCCAAACGCCCAATGGCGCACCAACCAGGCTGCCAAACGCCCAATGGCGCACCAACCAAGTTCCAAACGCCCAAATGCTGCACCACTCACGTTGCCAACGCTAGATGGCGTTGCCAACGCCAACTTACCAAAACAAGGCAGCCTGAACATGTCCTCTTCAATGGAAGATATCTTGAGCTACAGAGATCCAAATTGAGTGCTTCCAGTTGCATTGGAAAGCTGACATTCAGAGCTTTCCAACCATATATAATAGTCTATGATGGAGCACAAATTGAAGCCAAACCAGAGTCATCTTTAGGCCCTAAAAACAAGAACATGAAATGAATTCAAGGGAGCTAGAGATGATCCTTGGCTGTGGGATCGAGCACGTTGCCAACGTGCACAAAGGGGGCGTGTTTTGCAACAACGCCAGCCTCAAGTCCTTGCCTTGGGAGAGTGATGCTCGAGCACGTTGCTAACTTGGGGTTGAGGGTGCGTTATTCACAACAACTTGGCAACAACTTGGCAGCTTGACCTTACCTTCTTTGAGGAACCATAACTTGAGCTAGGAAAGTCCAATTGAGGTGATTCCAGTGGCATTAGAAAATAGACATCAAGAGCTTTCCAATGATGTATAATAGTCCATATTGAAGCTGAAGGTTGACACTCAAATTCTGGGCTACAATTAGCATGAAAGTAAGGCCAAGAAGAGGAAAAGCAAGTTGTTGGCAACAACTTGGGCTAGCAACGCCCAAGTCTCATACTTCACTTCCAGGAAAATGTCATGCACGTTGCCAACGTGCATTTGGCCTGGAGTTAGTGCCAATAACGCCAAGTCAATGGGCCAGAAACATGATGAATGAACTCTTCCATTCCAAGCCTAGCAACACTGCCAATTGAGCCAAGAATTCAACAAAGAGGAAGCCCATCTTGCTAACCCACTTGAAGATCTTTAGGACTAGTTTAAATAGAGATTGAGTTTGTACTTTTAGGGGACTTTTTACACTTTTACTTTTTTTACACTTTTGACACTTAGAATTTTAGACTCTCAGCACTTTACTTTTGAGAACTCTTGTGGTACTTCCGGGAGGATACCCGGAGAGCATTTTTCTTTGATTCTTATTGGAATTTTTCTTCTTCAATTTGAAGCTCTAAGCATTTCATTCTTCTTCTTCTTCTTCCTTTACATTCAGTTTAATTCTTGTTGATGGCAATTGTTGTTGAAATTGGAGCAATGACTCACTAAACCCCACTTTCATTAGGGGGAGGAGCTCTGTTTGTTGGAATGGATTGATGAACCCATCTTTCCTCCTCAATTCTAGTGGTTGATTTAAAGAGGGAACTCTTGATCTTCACAGATTCAACCACCATCGAGAGAGGGGTTAATCTATATGAATTATGTGGTGAGTTTGAGGAATGAGCCACATAATTCAGTTTAGAGTTCATCCTTTCATGATTTCTTTAATCAATATACCTTGGTTAGTATGTGAGATGTAACTCTCCTTGGTTGAGATTATAGAAATTGTGTGGCTGGATAATATATGAGCTTCATCTCTTCTCATGAACAATTAGATCATGAGAGTGGCAATTGGTTATGTTGAGAGAGATTGAATCACCAAGAGATTGGGGTTCAATCACCCACTTGCCATAGATCTATACCCATGATTGAGAAGGATTTGACTAACATCAATTCATGAAAACTAACATCTCTGATCCCTAATGATCCTCTCCATCATTAATTCTCATTTCTTTTGTTCTTAGTGTTTGAAAACCCATTACCCAATTCCCTTCTACATTCTTGCAATTTATTATTCTTGTCATTTACATTCTGTTTCTTATTTCTCACTCTTATGCTCTTTAGAATTCAGCACTTTAATTCCTTGCAATTTATTTTTGATGTCATTTAAGTTTCTTGCACTTTAAGTTTCCGTCATTTACTTTCATTTTATTTCTCTATTCTAGTTCTTTACATTTTGTGTCATTTACATTCTTGCAATTATGTTCAAAAATCAAAATGCTCATGAAATCAAAACTATGTTCGCTTGACTAAATCTACCATTAACTAAAGTTGCTTAATCTTCCAATCTCCGTGGGATCGACCTCACTCTTTGTGAGTTTTATTACTTGATACGACCCGGTATACTTGCCGGTTGTACGTGAAATCTTAATTTTCACGTATCAGGTACCTGCTTCCAATAGTCTGGTCACTTCCTTTTTGACAACTTCCAAAATAGTGGGATTCAGTCTTCTTTGGGGTTGGCGGACAGGTCTTGCTCCTTCCTCTAAAAATATTCTGTGCTCACATACTTGAGGGTTGATGCCTACTATGTCTGCCAAACTCCACCCAATTGCTTTCTTGTGCTTCCTCAGCACATTAAGTAACTGCTCTTCCTGTTCAGGAGTGAGGTCCTGTGCAATGATAACTGGAAACTTTTGCCCATCTTCAAGATAGGCATATTTGAGATGTGGAGGGAGAGGTTTCAACTCTATCTTCTTGTCATGGGCAGGCTCTGGATTGTCTGGAGTTTGTGAAAATGCCGAAGTATCCTTATTGTCAGTTAATAGAGTCCCCACACTTGGACTTTGTTCTGTGTATTTTTCTTCCAGCTCTTCATGGTGAATTTCAGCTACAGTTTCATCTATGATATCACACTGGAAGATAGAATGATCTTCTGGAGGGTTGTTTGTGACTCCATTCAAATTGAAGATTACTATTCGGCCATCTATTTCAAAAGAATATGTTCCTGAAAAAGCATCTAATTTGAATCTTGATGTCTTCAGGAATGGTCTGCCAAGTAGGATTGATGATGGCTTATCTGAGTCATTATTGGGCATCTCCAAGATATAGAAATCAGTGGGAAATGTGAGCCCTTTAATGTTCACCAAAACATCTTCAGCAACTCTAGCTACTGTAATAATGCTTTTATCTGCCAACACAAAATGAGCTGCTGACCTTTTTAAAGGAGGGAGCCTTAAAACATCATATACAGATAAAGGTATTATACTAACACATGCTCCCAAATCACACATGCAATCATAAATTACTACACCTCCAACAGTACAACTAACTATACAAGGACCTGGGTCACTACATTTTTCAAGTAAATTTCCCATTAAAGCAGATATAGAACTTCCTAAAGGAATAGTTTCTAATTCATCAATTTTGTCTTTATGTATGCACAAATCTTTTAGAAACTTTGCTTATTTAGGTACCTGTTGAATGACGTCAAAAAGGGGAACAGTTACCTCAACCTTTTTGAAGATTTCTACCATTTTGGGGTCAGGTTTCAACTGCTTCTTGCGCTTCCTTGCAAGTTGTGGAAATGGAATGGGAGTGGTGTTTTCTGCAGTGTCTACGCCTTTTAGTGCTTCCTCCTGTGGTTGAGCTTCTTCTCTCTCAGCTATGTCCTGTATGTCTTCTTCCTCTTCAACATCTTCTACTTCTACTACCTCTTCAGCTGAGGCGTGTTTTGGTGGGCTTGGCTCCTCCTGATTTCTCTCCTGCAGTGTGGTTCCAGACCTTAGGGTGATGGCATTGATACCACCCTTTGGGTTGGGTAATGGTTGAGAGGGGAGTCCACCAGAGCTTGAGGACTGGTTGTTGGAGTTGTTCATTGATCCAATCTGTGAGACAAGAGTTTGTAAAGTAGAAGTCAAAACATTCATAGTTGCTTTAATACTATTCTCCATAGCCTGATGTCTCTGATCAATGGCTTGTAGTAATTCATCATTAGGAGATGAAGAGAGGCCAGTGGTCTGAGAGGTTTGCTGAGAGGCTTGAGGTTGTCTTAAATGAGATGCTCTGTAGGATTGAGTCTGATTCTGCTGCCTGAAATTGTTATTGTTATTCCACTTCTGATTTCTATTGTTATCTCTGCCTCCTCTGTTAGAATTGTTCCTCCAACCCAGGTTAGAATTGTCTCTCCAGCCTTGGTTAGAGTTATCCTGCCATCCTTGGTTATAGTTGCCACATTGATTGTACCCTTAATTGGGGCAGTCATGAAAGTTGTGAGTGGCTGCTACAGTGTTGTCTTCTGGTTGGAGCTGCGGACACTCATCGGTATAGTGACTGTAATCTGCACAGATTTCGCACACTCTTTGTGGAATTAACTGTTGGCTGTGCTGTGGTGGAGAAGGCTGAACTTGCTGAAGTTGTTGTTGATTTAGTTGCATCTGCTTTAGCAAGTTAGTCATTTCACATAGACTCTGGGCTATAGCAGTAGTCTCTGTATTAGTGGATACCTCTGCAATAGCTCTTGACCGACTTTGTCTCTGTCTATGATTCCTAGTAGAGTCAGCTAAGTCTCTGATCAATTGCCATGCTTCGTCCGTAGTCTTGTACTTTTTCATAGAACCATTGCAAGCACCTTCCAGTGTGGTCCTATCTTGAGATCTCAAACCCTATGTAAAATAACCGAGTAAGACTATCTTGTCAATCATATGATGGGGACATGCATCTCAAAGTGTATTGAAGCGTTCCAAGTATTCATAGAGGGTCTCAGATTCATCCTGAACGATCATAGACATGTCCTTCCTTAGCTTATCAGCAACTTTAGCTGGAAAGAATTTATCCAGAAATTCTCTCCTAAGTGTATCCCAGTTGGAAACAGTTTCTCTGGGTTGAGTGTAGTACCACTCTCTTGCCTTTCCCTCTAGAGAAAACGGGAAGGCTTTTAATAGAATAGAAATTTCATCAGCGCCATCACGCTTAACAGTAGAGCAAGTGGTCTGGAAATCTCTAAGATGCTTGATAGGCTCTTAAGCAGGTAAGCCATGAAATTTGGGCATCAAGTTGAGTAGTGAAGACTTTATTTCAAAATCTACAGCTACTGCTGGGTGGTGTGCCTGGAATGGTTGGAGCGTAAAATCAGGGGCTCCTTCCTCCTAGATGGTGACTCTTCTGGGCGCTGCCATGTCACCTGCACGTAAATGAACTGGATCAGTAGAAAGGGGGTTTGTTTCTTCCTTAAATGACGGTTCAGGTTCGTCCTCAAAGAGGAGTCGCCTACGCCTAGCTCGCCTTATATGTGAAAGAGTTCTTTCAATTTCAGGGTCAAATCCTGGCAAGCTTGGATCAGGAAGCGAACGCGTCATTTAACGAAAGAAACGTACAATTCATAGTGATAGAATGAAAAAAAATTACAATAAAAATAAATACCAATCAATAAATTAACACACTGTTGCAACTCCCCGGCAACGGCGCTAAAAATTGATGTGGCAGAAATTGGTGAATTAAAAATTATTAAAATGTGTACATTGCAAGTATAGTTCTTAACTCACCAGAAATCCACTTATCAATTTAGAAAGGTGTCACAGAAATTTAAATTTTAAAATACTGGGAGTATGAATCCCAGGTCGTCTCCTAACGAGTTGCAGAAAAGTGTGCTATTTTATTAATCAGATGTTTTCAAAAAGGTTTGAGTTGAGTAAACAGGAAATAAAATTGGAGAATTTAAATAATGTAAATAAAAGCCTTGATTGGGAGTTGATTAGTTGGAAGTTCCGCTATTGTTGGATTACTCTCTAGATTAATTGATAATTAAAGGTTATCCTGTTTAGTTATCTCTTACTAGGTAAGGGAAAGTTAAACAAGTTGGGATGCTATGCCCATTCACAAGTTGCAATTCACTTAATTAAAAGGGATTGGTGTTAGTGACTAGAGGGCAAGCCAACAATAACCTAATTACAATTTTTCTTTCAAGCCTTCCAACTCAATTGGTTCCTTTCAATCAACTCCCCATCAAGTTAGGGAACTACTCGCTCATTGTGAATGTAAAATTCATGACATATGAAAAGGAATTAAAGAAAGACATTGTAAAAAAAATCAAAATAATCAAATAAAAATAACAGTAATCCTTGTATTAAATAAATCCTAATAATATTCCAATGGTAAAATTAACAAAGCAAAGGACATGGAAGAGTAAATCCAAGTAAAGAAAACGAACTAGAATGACGAAGTTTTGATGAGGTAATAACTCTTCTCAGTATCGCAATGCAAAAAGTGAGAGAAAAATAAAATCCTAAAAACTATCAATGTATATAGAGAGAAAAACCTAGAGGAGAGTAAAAAACTAGATCTAAAAACTAAAACTGTGTAGAATGAATTATTGTCTCTGGTTTCTGCATGTTCTCTAGCTCTAGTCTGCTGTTCTGGACCGAGAACTGGGTCAAAATAGGGCCCAAAATCGCCCCCAGCGGAATCTGCAGATTCTGCAGATCGCGCACGTCACGCGATCGTGTCGTCCATGCGGACGCGTCGTTCGCGTTTTTCCATGCCACGCGTTCGCATCGTCTATGCCTCCGCGTCACTTGTGCTTTTCCATTCCGTGCGGTCGCATGCGCTATGCGGCCGCGTCACTGCGATTTTTCCTCTTTCGTGCGAACGCGTGAGCCATGCGGCCGCGTCACTTCTCGCTGGTTATCTCCTCAATTTCTTGTGCTCCTTCCATTTTTACTAGCTTCCTTTCCAATCTCCAACTCATCCATGCCCTATAAAGCCTGAAACACTTAACACACAGATCATGGCATCGAATGGGATAAAGGAGAATTAGAATGCATAACAAAAAAAGTCTCTAGGAAGCAGTTTTCAACCATGTAATAATTTCAGGAAGGAAATATAAATGCATGCTAAATTAATGAATAAGTGGGTAAGGATCATGATAAAACCACATAATTAAACACAATATAAACCATAAAATAGTGGTTTATCAGTTATGTCAAGAGCTTTAAAGTCCTTTGGGACTTTATTTTTCATGATCTCTTTGGTGAACGGGTCTTGATCTTTGTGGGAGCTGTCTTCATGATTGGATCAAATGGTTTTGGTTTTAAGGTCAGCCTCGAGCTTTAGGAGCTTGCCCTCTAACTCTCGACGTCATCTTGTTTCCCTCCAGAGATCTCTTTCAGCTTTGCGCTGGTGTTCGGCCTCCTGTTCGAGCTGCTTGAGACGTTCCTGCTATTCTTGGAGGGCATCTAAAATTTCTGTGTTTGGAGAATGCTTGTCTCCGTTAGGTTGAGGCGTGTCTTTTGACATGGCATCTGTGTTTTTAAGCGGCGTTCTTTCTTCCAAACCAGAGTTGTGATCGTTGTCGAGGTTGTCCGCCATGGTAACGGGATGACTTCCAGGTTCCCCGGCAACGGTGCCAATGTTTCGAGGGTTACCTGAAACTGAAGGTCGATCTCGGATGAGATCAGCTGTTGTGGCCGAAGCTATCGCGTCCGACTTGTTGAACTGGGCGGTGCTGCTGATCCTTGTTCATCGAAGGGTGGTGGTACCTATAAGAGACTCCGATGCTTAAGTTACACGTGCTTTAGGCAGGTTTTTTGTAGAATCAGAGTATGAGTTATACTTGGGTGCTCCAGTGTATTTATAGTAGTGTTGAGTTGCCTTCCTTGAGATAAGATAGTTATCTTATCTTATCTTATCTTTTTAGGGGAACTGCCTTATCTTTTAGGGCCTGGCCACCTTTAGAGTAGGCTTTGTTCCTTCATTTGGGCCTACTTGGGTCTCCATAGTGATTTGGCCGAATTCTTCAGAAAGAGGTCGGTGGCGATCCAACCTGAAGAGGTCGGTCGCTCGTGTCTTCAGTCAGCCCGGGTCGCATAGCTCGACCCAAGGTATGAACAGATGTGCTTAAAGTGGTAGTGAAACCAGAGAAGGTTGATAATGATGAATATGGGATAGTGAAAAGAGAGGAAATTACAAGAGTTATAAAGAGAATGATGGAAGAGAATGCAGAAGGTTTGGAAATGAGAAAGAGAATCAAACAGTTGAGTGATGCTGCTGCTGCAGCACTCACTTAAAATGGTTCATCAACTAAGGCATTCTCTACTCTTACACAGAAATGGAAAATTATTTAGTGGCATTTATGTAGTGTATTATTATTCTATAAATGAATAATGCATGTAACTTGTCAAAACAACCTAAGTTTGTGATCCTTATATTTTTTATATCAATAGCATGCCTAATTTAATATTTTAGAGGAATTTGAAATCCCATGTGCTTTAAGTTGAAAGTTTCATTTTCAATATTTCAATTGCTGTATTTATTATCCTGTGTGTGTAGGTATGTACTTCAATATGAGTCACAAATTTTGATTGCACTAAGCACTGCCATCCAAGACTGGATCAGATCAAGTAGCTCTGTTGAACCCTGTATTTTATTTTATTTATTTTTTTTTTACTTAAGAGTCAAATATATTTGATATATTCTAAGTACCCTTGTGACAGCATTAGCATGGCCTGCAACTTTAGTTACTGCATTTGATTTTATAGACAACAGATGGGCAATTGCAGTGGATAGGTTGGTTATGTTTCTTGGTTGTAACACTTCTGTCAATAGATAAAATATATTCATGCATATAGAAATGTCGCAATGGCTGTTCAAAAACAGCACACATAGTTAGCCTAGAAATTTCTTATAAGGACAGAGGCTTAGTTGCTTTGAATCTTCAGTTATAGGCTTCTAGCGATACTCATCATCTTAACCATTCAATATTATGGTTTCATCATATCTATATCTACTGATCTATTCTGGTCCATTCATCTTCATTGATAAATTTTTCTTTGCCTGAGGAAATTGTTTCTTTTATTTAGGTTAAAAAAATCTCCTTAATATCTTGGTGTAATTACTTTCCCTTAATGATATGATCTTGTGAATTGTGAATCACGTTTTATTGATTCTTTAAAATTTTTACATCATATTTAGCCTAGTAATCCTCTTTATTGAAACAGATCAGACAAGGTAGGTAAGGTGCTTGCTGATGTCTTGCTGAAAGGCTTGCTGGGAAACAGGTAACACTAGCTAATATCACAGCAAAAAGATTGATTATGTTATTGCCACACTGTATAATCCGATATATTTTGTAGCTTTTTATTTATAGTCCAGGCCTGTCACACTAGTAGGTTTTTCATTGGGGACAATGGTAGTCTCGAATATCATCATCTCTTGGTTTTCATATGTATTAGAAAATTATATTAGTTTTTGGTTTATGAAACCTTCATACTGTGCTAACTTATACAACCAGACTAGTGGAAAGGGTTGTTATACTTGGAGAACCCATCTTGATTAAAGATGAAAATTGGGAGGCAGCTAGAAAGGTACCTAGCTATAACACCCCTACAACCTATTTTTAGATCTCCCTCTATTAACTTTTTATTAAGTATTCAGTGATCCAACCCACATGCAGATGGTAGTTGGAAGGTTTGTGAACGCTTACTCTAAGAATAATTGAACACTAGGTGTAACTTTTCGTATTACCCTAATTTTATTTTTATATTTAAAATTTTATTTGTCTTGTTATCTAATATTTTGTATAAATTTTATTTCTATATTTAAAAGTTTATTTGCATTTACTCTTTTTCAAATAAAAAAATAATTAAAAAAAGTATAGCTATTAAAATCGGCAGTAGCATTGTCGTTTTTTAAGTTTAAAATAGACAAAAAAAGAATATTGACAAAGATTTGTCGGTATCTAAATAATTAAATTGACGGCCATTGTGTCGATTTTATTGAATCAAATATTGGCAGAAGTGTTGTCGATTTTATTAAGCAGGTAAAATTCTCAAACTCATATAATAGACGAAAATATTATCAATTTTATTGAATCAAATATCGATAGAAATGTTGTTGATTTTATATAATAATATCAACACAACGTTGTCGATTTTAGTAAAAACGTAAAATTCTCAAACTCATATTATAGATGGAAATATTGTCGATTTTATAAAATTATTATCGACGGCTTAATAAGCCGTCAATTTTATTAGAATTTTGAAAAATCAACAAGCTTAATAGCGACCGCTTCCGCCGTCGATTTTTAATATTATCGACAGCTTAACTATCGATTTGGCCGTCGATTTTAATGATGTTTTTTATAGTGAGTTATAGAGTGCAAGTATATGTGAGTGTTTAAAGTCAACTCATTTTATTTTATTTTATTGCTTGTTGTTTTAGTATGTTTATCTACTTAAATTTTGAATTGTTTATTATTTTATTTTGTTATTTTAATCATACCCTTTTAAATTATTAAGTTTATTCAGTGTAATCATTCTTTTTCAAGTTATATTCTGTTAGATTATTTTTATTATAAGTTTTCTCAAGTATCACATGTGAAATTTGTTGTTGCAAGCCAACTTCAACACTAAGGACACTAAGTTAGTAAGTCCTGGGTCGAGCTCACTTTTTTAAAGGAGTCATATTTGCTCTTCGAATTGAGATTTTGATACAAACTTGATTGAAACTTGCAATCAAGGGTCGAACAAAACTCGAGCGAAGCGCATTGGCATGCCTAGTAGGACCTTAGGCAAATTTAGTGTCACTTGTTGTATGCAACTGCATAGTGGAAAGCTAGTAAGAATGTTTGATAGAGCTTCCACCTCAACGGATACGTAGAATAATGACTCTGGACAACCCGCAGAAGATGTTATAAGAAGGCCAGAGGCCGAGTCATCATCTCCAATGGCTAGTATAAGTTGGAGAACTAATCCAATAAGAGTTTCAGAAGGAATCCCATTCACTTCCCCATCTCCTTGGCTTATATATGAATTACCATCTAACTGTTTACCATCTTATAAAAATCCAAGTATTTTAGGTTGTGGAGGAGGAGCTGCCATGAAAAACAAACCTTTATATAATCCATTGTCTCCTCCTGGATACCCTTTGTCGGGTACATAGGGTAGTTACAATCCCATGTTTAACCACAATGCTTATAATCACTTAATGGCTTATCTTTCATACTTAGATTCTGTACCTACATCTCTCTGGGCTAATATGGCAATGCTAGGTGTTTTTCAAACACAGGATATAGAATCGATACAACCACGAATATCGACCCTTTCAGGTCGAGATTTTGTATTTCCAGAGATGTTAAGGCAATTACTTGTCAGAATTGCACCATCAAATACTGTTGAGTCCCTAGCTGTGTTTAGGCAACAGATCAAAGATAGTCATCATGTCTTAGTCAACATGCTTACACAATAGATGACTACAATCTTAAATTCCATGATAGAAAATAATAATGAAAGGATATAGCAAGTAGCTTGGCGTGTTGACGTTATTACTAGAGCAATTAATCGACCATTTAATCCTCTACTACCTCTAATAGGGCAAAATAATCCTCCAGTGATTTTGAATAGGGAGACAATCCAAATAGAGTCCTACATGAGGCAAGAGCAAACAATACTACTCAACCCTACAGGCAAAGCATAACTCAAGTTGTAGAACAATATTGAATAGGGCATGATTTAACATAGGGGTCACAAATCAATCTTATTTTATTTCACCTTTTCTTGATTATGTTTTACAAGGTGAACTCCTTAGAGGCTTTTAGAACCCGAAAAGCACTCACCAAATTTTCAGGAGAAAATGGTGAATTAACATTCGAACATGTGACTCGAAACACCATTGAGATTGGCGAATTGGCGAGTAATGAATATTTGAAAATGAGATATTTTCCTTATTCTTTCACTAAAAATACTTTGACATGGTTTTTAAATTTGCAACCTAAATCAATTCACAGTTGAGAATAACTTGAAAGAAGTTTTCATGATCAATTCATTAAAAGAGAATTAAAGGTGACTTTATATCAAATTAATTTACAATTAATATAGAAAAGATTGGTCAATTGATGACTATCTAATACGTCTCAAGAATATTAGAAACATATCTTTCACTCCTATTCTCAAACCAAAAGTTGTTAAGATGTTAATCAATGATCTTGATTTCAATGTAAGAAATAAGTTAGTCAATCAACAATTCCTCGACCTTGCTCAGTTGGCTGATAAAGTACAATAGATTGAGAAGATTCTTCACATTCAATCTCTTCCTCACCGAATACATCCAACTCTTCTCCGTCACCCAAATCATAAATATGAGGTTGAGAGGAATCTACCTCAACTTTGCTTTCAATGTCATCAGGAGAAGGTTCTTCTAACTCAAGGATTTCGCTTGTGGATGCAGATTTATTACTAGGAGGGCTTGATTCATGATCATCATTACCAAGGGAACTTCCTTCTTGATCGATTCCATCCAATTCTTCATAGGGAATATAATTTAGAGGTTGTGCACTACCCTCCTCAACATTAAATTCAAGCTTCTTGGAGGAATACTCTATAACTTTAGAATCCCATGGAAGTTCAGCATCTCCTAAGTCTTCAACCACTTCTTCCTCTTCAATAAGTACGATTTCCTCCAATTGTTCTAATACAAAGTCACATCCCTCACTTTCCACCGGAGTTTCTAATTTCTCCTTCATGCTACGCTCCTCATTAGATTCTCCACATGCGGCCATGGGGGTACTATGAGCATTGAAGCGCAGTGAAGAAAAATTATCTACTACCTCGGTCAAGGTAGCTATGAACTCTAGTGTCGTCTTTTGCATCTCTCTTTGCTCTTGAAGAAGAACACCAAGGGTGTCATCCATTGGAGATTGTAGTGGATATGAGAGTTCATTTCTTGGGAAGAAGGGTTCATGATAGGAAGGTGGTTCATCATGATAAGTATGTGGCGCTTCAACACTCTCTATCTTTTCCACTTGTTATACAACACACCCCAGTACCTTGTTCTCAAGTTGAGAATTGTTAGCCATGAGAGCTTCGTGTTCTTTTCGGCTTTTCTCTCGCTCTATTTGATGAATGGTTTCGTGAAGTCGATCCATTACTTCCTTAAAATGATTCTGTGGCTCTTGTTCCGCTTAGCTAACATAATTAAGATCATATTGTGGTTGAAAGTTTGCATACATTGGAGGTGGTGTATATTGAGGTGGTGGTTCTTGGGAGTAATTGGATTGGAATTGGGTGGCTCTATGTAGGATTCATATGGCTCAAAAGGTGGTTAGTGTGGTGGATATGGGTTAGGGTCATATGCAGGTGTTTGGTAAAACAGAGCTTGTGAGTATGGTGGTTGAGGGCAATATTGAGGAGGGGGTTCATAGGTATATGGTGGTGGTTGTTGATTGTCACAAAGAGGTCTACCATAATTATTGTCATGGTATGCATCATAAAATGATTGTTGCTCATAGCACATTGGAGGAGGTTGTTGCCAAGAGTGTTGATCAAATCCTTGTGGCTCTTCCCATCTTTGATTGTCCCATCCTTGATGCAAGCCTTCATTGTAATCTCCACTTCCTACAATATAATTGTAACCACACTCATAGCCAAAGGGGTGAGAACTCATAGTAACAAGAGAAAATAAAAACAAAAACTAATAAGAAATAATGAAATTAAACTCCTAAAACTAGAAATAACTAACAAAGAAACAAAAGGCAAATATATTCACAATAACCAATAATAAGGCACACATTTGGAAGTCCTCTGGCAACAGCGCCATACGCACACCAGCCTGTATGCCCTCTGTTGGGAGCGCTCGCATGTCTTGTGTGCCCGCATCTCCCTTTGTTATGCGCTTTGTGTGTGCGCACCACTCACTCTGCTGGGAGCGCTGGCACGCCCTATGCGTATGAACCCCTGCCACTTTTTGTATCTGTGCGAGTGCACGAACCTGTGTGCGCTTGTACACATGATCCTTTTCCCTAAAAAAAATATTCTGTGCGTGCACACACATCTGAAATCCCTCTCTGTTCAGAGCGTTCGCACACCCTTGTGCGTCCGCTCAATTCCCCTATTTCACCTTGTGTGCGAGCGCACAAGTGCTGTTTTGGGCAAAATTTTTATTGCACTTTAAATTAAACCCTAACACACATCCACTCCTCTATCTCTCCCTTCTCTTACTTTTCTCCTAGTTTTCTACTTGTTTTACTTAGTTTTCATTGCATTTTATTTTTCATTTTCGTAATTATATTAGTTTTAGTTTAGTTGTTGTTAATTTAATAAGTTGCAAGTCTTTGTTTGATGTTAATTAGGTTGCTTCTTGCGTAAATTTTGGTTTAATGAATATATGAACTGAGCATTAAGTCTTTGTTTGATTGCCTAAATGAATTTTGAGTTTGATTCATATGTTGTAGCTACCATATGCATTAGACCATATCCTTGTTTGGCAACTTAATCATGAATTGTTCACTTTTACTTTAGTGAATTGAATTGCATCACTTGTTCATCATAGTTTTCATATCAATTCAATCACATAATAAGATACTTGTATGTTTTTAATGCCTTGTATTTGTTTGAGTGACTTGACTTGTTATCAAACTTGTCACTTTTAGCAACAAGTACATTTACTATGTGCTTTTCTCATTATGTTTCATGATTTATAAGGAGTTTTCTTTTCATTGTTGGATTGGTTATTGTTATTGTGCTTCTATATCAATTTTGCGCCTCCACTTGCACAATTTTAATATCCACTATCTCATATATTCAATTCATTTTAGTTGTGGTTACCTAGGTTTGTCTGTCTTATCTCTTGCTTATTGTTTACTTACAACCTAGGTTACTTAATTGAGGACACATGCTATTTCTTTTGCTTATGTGGTTATCGTTTTTACCCGGCCAATGTGTGTGTTCTAAACCGTGCACACTTAGAATACACATATTGTCTTTTATCATACCACACATCTTACTTTTTCTCAATTCTTGTTTATTTGCTTTCTACAGCAGCCTGAGCCCCAGTGCCCACCAGCTGAAGGTGAAGCCTCATAGTTCTTCACCCCCGGATTGAGTGCATGCACGGAAGACCATGCAACATTTAAGTGTGGGGGAGGATTCGCAATTTTTAGGGCATAAATTTCTCTTTCTCAACACCTTGCACTATTTTCTTAGTTTTGATAGTTATGTTTTTGTAAATATTTGTTTATTATTTCATTGTGTTGCATTTTTGCCTAGTTTGCTTGTATATATCTTATCTTTCTTATATATAGATATATCAAGTTTGCTTATAGTTTAATAGTAGTAAATATTTGCATTTGCATGTTGCTTAGTATAGGAAATAAGTTTGGTGAAAACAACAAAGAATTTTCAAGAAATCTCTTTTAGGGCGTTCCATTGATTAGATTTGAAAACTTGTTTTTGAACTTGCTTGAAGTATTTTTATGGAACATAGAAAAGAGTTTGAACAAAACACCAAGTGAGATTTGAGCTTTAATTGTGTGGTTGCACATTTTTAACCACAAATTTTGTTGTTGTGTGCTATACTCCTTTATGATTGTGATATTAGATTTGCTTGAATCTTTATGTCCTATATTTGATATTTTGAATACATTTAGTATGATTAAAGCCATTTTTGAAATTGAACTCACTAACCCATATGGCCAACCCTTATGATGAGCGGATAATTTATACGCTTTTTGGCATTATTTTTAGGTAGTTTTTAGTAGGATCTAGCTACTTTTAGGGATGTTTTGATTAGTTTTTATGCAAAATTCATATTTCTGGACTTTACTATGAGTTTGTGTATATTTCTGTGATTTCAGGTATTTTCTGGCTGAAATTGAGGGAACTAAGCAAAAATCTAATAGGAGGCTGAAAAAGGACTACAGATGCTGTTGGATTCTGACCTCCCTGCACTCGAAATGGATTTTCTGGAGCTACAAAACTCCAAATGGTACGCTCTCAATTGCGTTGGAAATTGGACATCCAGGGCTTTCCAGCAATATATAATAGTTCATACTTTATTCGAATTTGGACGACGCAAACTGGCGTTCAACACCAGTTCCATGCTACATTCTGGAGTAAAACGCCAGAAACACGTCACAAACCAGAGTTAAATGCCAAAAACACGTTACAACTTGGCGTTTAACCCCAAGAGAAGCCTCTGCACGTGTAAAGCTCAAGCTCAATCCAAGCACACACCAAAGTGGGCCCCGAAAGTGAATTTCTGCACTTAGACTTATTTCTGTAAACCCTAGTAACTAGTTTAGTATAAATAGAACTTTTTACTATTGTACTGGGGGTCTGTTTCTCTAATTTTTGAATTCACATATGTCATTTGGGGAGCCTGGCCATTTGGCCATGCCTAGACCTTGTTCTTATGTATTTTCAACGGTAGAGTTTCTACACACCATAGATTAAGGTGTGGAGCTCTACTGTTCCTCGAGTATTAATGCAATTACTACTGTTTTTTATTCAATTCATGATTATTCTCATTCTAAGATATTCATTCGCACTTCAACCTGATGAATGTGATGATCCGTGACAATCATCACTATTCTCACTTATGAATGCGTGCCTGACAAACACTTCCGTTCTACCTGCGAAAGCTAGAGTGTGTATCTCTTGGATTCCTTAATCAGAATCTTCGTGGTATAAGCTATAATCCATTGGCAGCATTCTTGAGAATCCGGAAAGTCTAAACCTTGTCTGTGGTATTCCGAGTAGAATTCAGGGATTGAATGACTATGACGAGCTTCAAACTCGTGACTATAGGGCGTGGTGACAGACGCAAAAGGATAGTAAATCCTATTCCTGCATGATCGAAAACCGACAGATGATTAGCCGTGCGGTGATACCGCACCTGGACCATTTTCACTGAAAGGATGGACGGTAGCCATTGACAACGGTGATCCCCCAACATACAGCTTGCCATGAAAAGGGGTAAGAATGATTGGATGAAAGCAATAGGAAAGCAGAGACTCAGAAGGAACACAGTATCTTCATGCGCTTATCTGGAATTTCCACCAATTAATTACATACGTATCTCTATCTCTATTTCATGCTTTATTTATCTTTATATTCGAAAACTATTATAACCATTAGAATCCGCCTGACTGAGATTTACAAGATGACCATAGCTTGCTTCATACCGACAATCTCCGTGGGATCGACCCTTACTCACGTAAGGTTTATTACTTGGACGACCCAGTGCACTTGCTGGTTAGTTATGCAAAGTTGTGAAAAAGAGTGATATTACAATTGTGCGTACCAAGTTGTTGGCGCCATTGAGATCACAATTTCGTGCACCAAGTTTTTGGCACCGTTGCTGGGGATTGTTTGAGTTTGGACAACTGACGGTTCATCTTGTTGCTCAGATTAGGTAATTTTCTTTTCAAAAAAGTTTTCAAAAATATTTCAATTTATTTTTCTCTTTTTCGTTTTTCCAAAAATAATTTTCAAAAAAATCCAAAAAAAATTAATAAAATCATAAAAATCAAAAAAAATATTTTGTGTTTCTTGTTTGAGTCTAGTGTCAATTGCATGTTTTTAAAATTTGTGCATTTTTTTGAAAAATTCATGCATTGCATTCTTCATGATCTTCAAGTTGTTCTTGATAAGTCTTCTTGTTTGATCTTCATATTTTTTTGTTTTGTGTCTTTTCTTGTTTTTCATATGCATTCTTGAATTCATAGTGTCTAAGCATTAAAAATTTCTAAGTTTGGTGTCTTGCATGTTTTTCTTTTCTTGAAAATTTTTCAAAAATAAGTTCTTGATGTTCATCTTGATCTTCAAAGTGTTCTTGGTGTTCATCTTGACAATCATAGTGTTCTTGCATGCATCATGTGTTTTGATTCATAATTTTCATGTTGTGAGTCATATTTGTGTTTTTCTCTCTCCTCATTAAAAATTCAAAAATAAAAAATATCTTTTCCTTGTTTTACTCATAAATTTCAAAATCTTTGGGTTGACTTAGTCAAAAATTTTTAAAATAAGTTGTTTCTTGTTAGTCAAGTCAAGATTTCAATTTTAAAAAATCCTATCTTTTCAAAATCTTTTTCAAAAATCAAATTTTTCATTTTTCTTCTATATTTTCGAAAATTTTTAAAATCTTTTTCTTATCTTTACTTCATAATTTTCGAAAACTTTACTAATACTTAATGTGATTGATTCAAAAATTTGAAGTTTGTTACTTTCTTGTTAAGAAAGTTTCAATCTTTAAATTCTAGAATCATATCTTTTAGTTTCTTGTTAGTCAAGTAATCAATTTTAATTTTAAAAATCAAATCTTTTTAATTTCCTTTTCAAATCTTTTTCAAAATAAATTTCAGTCATATCTTTTCAAACATATCTTTTTTAAATCATATCTTTTTCAAAAATCAATTTCAAAAATCTTTTCTAACTTCCTATCTTTTTTATTTTCAAATCTTTTTCAACTAACTAATTGACTTTTTGCTTGTTTCTTATCTTTTTCAAAACCACCTAACTACTTTCCTCTCTCTAATTTTCGAAAATCACTTTCCTCTTTTTCAAAATTCTTTTTAATTAACTAATTGTTTCAAATTTTAATTTTAATTTTATTTCTTCTCTTAATTTTCGAAAATCACTAACTTTTTTTTCTCAAAAATAATTTTCGAAATTCTCTCCCTCTCATCTCTTTCTATTTATTTATTCATTTACTAACACTTCTCCTCATCTCAAAATTCGAACCCTCTCTTCTCCTCTGTTTTTGAATTTTTCTCTTCTCCTTCTCTTCTTCTTATTTTCTTCTACTCACATAAAGGAATCTCTCTACTGTGGTAAAGAGGATCCCTATTATTATTTTTTGTTCCCTTCTTTTTCATATGAACAGGAGCAAGGACAAGAACATTCTTGTTGAAGTAGATCCTGAATCTGAAAGGACTCTGAAGAAGAAACTAAGAGAAGCTAAAATACAACAATCCAGAGAAAACCTTATAGAAATTTTCGAAAAAGAAGAGGAGATGGCAACCGAAAATAATGACAACAATAATAATGCAAGGAGGATGCTTGGTGATTATACTACACCTACTTCCAATTTTTATGGAAGAAGCATCTCAATCTCCGCCATTAGAGCTAACAATTTTGAGCTGAAGCCTCAACTAGTTGCTCTAATGCAACAGAACTGCAAGTTTCATGGACTTTCATTAGAAGATCCTATCAGTTTTTAACTGAGTTCTTGCAGATCTGTGATACTGTTAAGACTAATGGAGTAGATCATGAAGTCTACAGGCTCATGCTTTTCCATTTTGCTGTAAGAGACAGAGCTAGAACATGGTTGGACTCACAACCTAGTGATAGCCTGGACTCTTGGGATAAGCTGGTCACGGCCTTCTTGGCCAAGTTCTTTCCTCCTCAAAAGCTGAGCAAGCCTAGAGTGGATGGTCAGACCTTCAGGCAAAAAGATGGTGAATCCCTCTATGAAACTTGGGAAAGATACAAGTAGTTGACCAAAAAGTATCCTTCTGACATGCTTTCAGAGTGGACCATTTTGGATATATTTTATGATGGTCTATCTGAGCTTTCCAAGATGTCACTGGACCATTCTACAGGTGGATCCATTCACCTAAAGAAAATGCCTGCAAAAGCTCAAGAACTCATTAACATGGTTGCAAATAACCAATTCATGTACACCTCTAAGAGGAATCCTGTGAGTAATGGGACGCCTCAGAGGAAGGGAGTTCTTGAAATTGATGCTCTGAATGCCATATTGGCTCAGAACAAAATGTTGACTCAGTAAGTCAACATGATTTCTCAGAGTCTGAATGGATTGCAAAATGCATCCAACAGTACTAAAGTAGCATCTTCTGAAGAAGAAGCTTATGATCCTGAGAACCCTGCAATGGCAGAGGTGAATTACATGGGTGAACCCTATGAAAACACCTATAATCCCTCATGGAGAAATCATCCAAATTTCTCATAGAAGGATCAACAAAAGCCTCAACAAGGCTTTAATAATGGTGGAAGAAACATGTTTAGCAATAGCAAGCCTTTTCCATCATCTTCTCAGCAACAGACAGAGAATTTTGAGCAGAGCCCCTCTAGCTTAGCAAATATAGTCTCTGATCTATCTAAGGCCACTTTAAGTTTCATGAATGAAACAAGGTCCTCCATTAGAAACTTGGGGGCATAATTGGGCCATCTGAGTAAGAAAATCACTGAAACTCCTCCTAGTACTCTCCCAAGCAATACAGAAGAGAATCCAAAAAGAGAGTGCAAGGCCATTGATATTATCAAAATGGCCGAATCCAAAAAGGAAGAGGAGGACGTGAATCCCAATGAGGAAGACCTCATGGGACGTCCTCCAAACAAAAAGGAGTTCCCTATTGAGGACCTAAAGGAATCTGAGGCTCATATAGAGACCATAGAGATTCCATTAAACTTCCTTCTGCCATTCATGAGCTCTGAGAACTATTCTTCCTCTGAAGAGGATAAAGATGTAACTGAAGAGCAAGTTGCTCAATATCTAGGAGCCATCATGAAGCTGAATGCCAAGTTGTTTGGTAATGAGACTTGGGAAGATGAACCTCCCTTGCTCATTAGTGAACTAAATACATGGGTTCAGTAAACTTTACCTCAAAAGAAACAAGATCCTGGTAAATTCTTAATACCCTGTACCATAGGCACCATGACCTTTGAGAAGGCTCTGTGTGACCTGGGGTCAGGTATAAATCTTATGCCACTCTTTGTAATGGAGAAACTTGAGATCTTTGAGGTACAAGCTGTAAGAATCTCATTGGAGATGGCAGACGAGTCAATAAAATGAGCTTATGGATTGGTAGAGGACGTATTAGTGAAGGTTAAAGGCCTTTACATCCCTGCTGATTTCATAATCCTAGACACTGGGAAGGATGAGGATGAATGTATCATCCTTGGAAGACCCTTCCTAGCCAAAGTAGGAGCTGTGATTGATGTTGACAGAGGAGAGCTAGTCTTTTAATTGAATGGGGACTACCTTCTGTTTAAGGCTCAAGGATCTTCCTCTGCAACCATGGAGAGGAAGCATGAAAAGCTTCTCTCAATACAGAGTCAAACAAAGCTCCCACAATCAAACTCTAAGTTTGGTGTTGGGAGGACACAACCAAACTCTAAGTTTGGTGTTGGGAGGTCCCAACATTGCTCTGAACATCTGTGAAGCTCCATGAGAGCTCACTGTCAAGCTATTGACATTAAAGAAGCTCTTATTAGGAGGCAACCCGATTTTTATCTATATTTTTATTGTTCTTTTATGTTTTATTAGGTTTATGATCATGTGGAGTCACAAAACAACTACAAAAATTAAAAACAGAATCAAAAATAGCAGAAGAAAAAGCACACCCTGGAGGAAGAGCCATCTGGCGTTTAAACGCCAGAAACAAGCTTCTGTCTGGCATTTCACGCCAGAAACAAGCACCCAGCTGGCGTTTAACGCCAGAAACAAGCATCAAGCTGGCGTTAAACGCCAGAAACAGGCTACATTTGGGCGTTTAATACCAGAAACAAGCATCAGTCTGGCGTTAAATGCCAGGATTGCATAGAGAGGGCGTTTTACACGCCTAAAAGGTGCAGGGATGAGAAATTCTTGACACCTCAAGATTTGTGACCCCACAGGATCCCCACCTACCTAACTTCTCTCTTCTTCACACAATCTAATAACACTATACCCTTCACCAATCACCTCAATCTCTCTTCCCCATTACCCCTTTCACCAATCACATCCATCCACTCTTCCCCATAAACCCCACCTACCTTCGAATTCAAAATCTCTTTCCCACCCAAACCTACCCTAAATGACCGAACCCAAACCCCTCTCCCTCCACTATATAAACCCCTCCATCCTTCTTCATTTTCACACAACACTACCCTCTCTTCTCCCCCTTGGCCGAAACCGACACCTCTCTGCCTCTCCTCCATATCTTCTTCTTCTTCTTCTATTCTTTCTTCTTTTGCTCGAGGGTGAGCAACATTCTAAGTTTGGTGTGGTAAAAGCATAGCTTTTTTGTTTTTCCATAACCATTGATGGCACCTAAGGCCAGAGAAACCTCAAGAAAGAGGAAAGGGAAGGCAATTGCTTCCACCTCTGAGTCATGGAAGATGGAGATATTCATCTCAAAAGCCCATCAAGACCACTTCTATGAATTTGTGGCCAAGAAAAAGGTGATCCCTGAGGTCTCTTTTAAGCTCAAAAAGGGAAAATATCCGGAGATCCGACAAGAGATTAGAAGAAGAGGATGGGAAGTTCTCTCCAATCTCATTCAACAAGTCGGAATCTTAACGGTTCAAGAGTTCTATGCAAACGCATGGATCACTAGGAACCATGATCAAAGCATGAACCCAAACCCAAGGAATTGGCTTACAATGGTTCAGGGGAAATGCTTAGATTTCAGTCCGGAGAACGTAAGGTTGGCGTTCAACTTGCCTATGATGTAAGAAGACGCACGCCCCTACACTAGAAGGGTCAACTTTGATCAAAGGTTGGACCAAGTCCTCATGGACATATGTGTGGAAGGAGCTCAATGGAAAAGAGACTCAAAAGGCAAGCCGGTTCAATTGAGAATACTGGACCTTAAGCCTGTGGCTAGAGGATGGTTGGAGTTCATCCAACGCTCCATCATCCCCACTAGCAACCGATCCAAAGTAACTGTGGATTGGGCCATCATGATCCATAGCATCATGATTAGAGAGGAAGTAGAAGTTCATGAAGTCATCTCTCTAGAACTCTACAAAGTAGCCGAAAAGCCCTCCACCTTGGCAAGGCTAGCTTTTTCTCATCTCATTCGCCATCTATGCAACTTAGCTGGAGTTGTCATAGAAGGAGACATCCTCATTGAAGAAGACAAGTCCATCACTAAGAAGAGGATGGAGCAAACAAGAGAGCCCATTCATGGATCTCAAGAGACGCATGAGGAAGCTCATCATCAAGAAATCCCTGAGATGCCTCAAGGGATGCATTTTCCTCCAAACAACTATTGGAAATAACTCAACACTTCTCTAGAAGGATTGAGTCATAACATGAACCAATTAAGGGTGGAACACCAAGGGCACTCCATCATTCTCAATGAGATTAGAGAAGATCAAAGAGCTATGAAGGAGGAGCAACAAAGGCAAGGAAGAGACATAGAGGATCTCAAGAACACCATTGGTCCTTCAAGAAGAAGGCGCCGCCCTCACTAAGGTGGACTCATTCCTTAACTTCCTTGTTCTTATCTCTCTATTTTTCAGTTTTATGCTATATGTTTGCCTATGTTTTGAGTCTTTACTACATAATCATTAGTATTTAGTAACTATGTCTTAAGGCTATGAATAATTCCATGAATCCTTCACCTTTCTTAAATGAAAAATGTTTTTAATACAAAAGAACAAGAAGTACATGAGTTTTGAATTCATCCTTGAAATTAGTTTAATTATATTGATGTGGTGACAATACTTTTTGTTTTCTGAATGAATGCTTGAACAGTGCATATTTTTTATCTTGTTGTTTATAAATGTTAAAATTGTTGGCTCTTGAAAGAATGATGAAAAAGAGAAATGTTGTTGATGATCTGAAAAATCATAAAATTGATTCCTGAAGCAAGAAAAAGCAGTGAATAACAATGCTTGCGAAAAAAAATTATGGCAAAAAAAGAAAGAGAAAGAAAAAGAAAAAGCAAGCAGAAAAAGCCAATAGCCCTTAAAACCAAAAGGCAAGGGTAAAAAGGATCCAAGGCTTTGAGCATCAATGGATAGGAGGGTCCAAGGAAATAAAATCCAGGCCTAAGCGGCTAAATCAAGCTGTCTCTAACCATGTACTTGTGGCATGCAGGTCCAAGTGAAAAGCTTTAGACTGAGTAGTTAAAGTCGTGATCCAAAGCAAAAAGAGTGTGCTTAAGAGCTCTGGACACCTCTAACTAGGGACTTTAGCAAAGCTGAGTCACAATCTGAAAAGGTTCACCCAGTCATATGTCTGTGGCATTTATGTATCCGGTGGTAATACTAGAAAACAAAATGCTTAGGGCCACGGCCAAGACTTATAAAAGTAGCTGTGTTCAAGAATCAACATACTTAACTAGGAGAATCAATAACACTATCTGAACTCTGAGTTCCTATGTATGCCAATCATTCTAAACTTCTAAAGGATAAAGTGAGATGCCAAAACTGTTCAGAAGCAAAAAGCTACAAGTCCCGCTCATCTAATTAGAACTAATATTCATTGATATTTTGGGATTTGTAGTATATTCTCTTCTTTTTATCCTATTTGATTTTCAGTTGCTTGGGGACAAGCAATAATTTAAGTTTGGTGTTGTGATGAGCGGATAATTTATATGCTTTTTGGCATTATTTTTAGGTAGTTTTTAGTAGGATCTAGCTACTTTTAGGGATGTTTTTATTAGTTTTTATGAAAAATTAACATTTCTGGACTTTACTATAAGTTTGTGTGTTTTTCTGTGATTTCAGGTATTTTCTGGCTGAAATTGAGAGACCTAAGCAAAAATCTGATAGGAGGCTGAAAAAGGACTACAGATGATGTTGGATTCTGACTTTCCTACACTCGAAATGGATTTTTTGGAGCTACAGAATTCCAAATGGCGCTCTTTCAATTGCGTTGGAAAGTAAACATTCAAGGATTTTCAGAAATATATAATAGTCTATACTTTATTCGAATTTAGATGACGCAAACTGGCGTTCAACGCCAGTTCCATGCTACATTCTGGAGTAAAACGCCAGAAACACGTCGCAAACCAGAGTTAAACGTCAAAAACACGTTACAACTTGGTGTTTAACCCCAAGAGAAGCCTCTACACGTGTAAAGCTCAAGCTCAGTCCAAGCACACACCAAAGTGGGCCCCAGAAGTGGATTTCTGCACTTAGACTTATTTCTGTAAACCCTAGTAACTAGTTTAGTATAAATAGAACTTTTTACTATTGTACTGTGGGTCTTTTTCCCTAATTTTCGAATTCACATATGTCATTTGGGGAGGCTAGTCATTCGGCCATGCCTAGACCTTGTTCTTATGTATTTTCAATGGTGGAGTTTCTACACACCATAGATTAAGGTGTAGAGCTCTACTGTTCCTCGAGTATTAATGC
Organism: Arachis stenosperma; assembly: GCF_014773155.1. Lineage (NCBI taxonomy): Eukaryota > Viridiplantae > Streptophyta > Magnoliopsida > Fabales > Fabaceae > Arachis > Arachis stenosperma. The sequence goes on along the minus strand of NC_080379.1, from coordinate 99,892,830 downwards.
AATTACTACTGTTTTCTATTCAATTCATGCTTATTCTCATACTAAGATATTCATTCACACTTTAACCTGATGAATGTGATGATCCGTGACACTCATCACTATTCTCACTTATGAACGTGTTCCTGACAAACACTTCCGTTCTACCTGCGAAAGCTAAAGTATGTATCTCTTGGATTCCTTAATCAGAATTTTCCTGGTATAAGCTAGAATCCATTAGCAGCATTCTTGAGAATCCGGAAAGTCTAAACCTTGTCTGTGGTATTCCAAGTAGGATTCAGGGATTGAATGACTGTGACGAGCTTTAAACTCGCGACTGTAGGGCGTGGTGACAGACGCAAAAGGATAGTAAATCCTATTCCTGCATGATCGAGAACCGACAGATGATTAGCCATGCAGTGACAGCGCACCTGGACCATTTTCACTGAGAGGACGGACGGTAGCCATTGACAACGGTGATCCCCCCAATATACAGCTTGCCATGAAAAGGGGTAAGAATAATTGGATAAAAGCAGTAGGAAAGCAAAGATTCAGAAGGAACATAGTATCTTCATGCGCTTATCTGGAATTCCCACCAATGAATTACATAAGTATCTCTATCTCTATTTTATGCTTTATTTATCTTTATATTCGAAAACCATTATAACCATTAGAATCCACCTGACTGAGATTTACAATATGACCATAGCTTGCTTCATACCGACAATCTCCGTGGGATCGACCCTTACTCACGTAAGGTTTATTACTTGGACGACCCAGTGCACTTGCTGGTTAGTTGTGCGAAGTTGTGAAAAAAGAGTGATATTACAATTGTGCGTACCAAGTTGTTGGCGCCATTGAGATCACAATTTCGTGCACCACCTTACATTTACCATTGTAACCTAATTTTGAGCCTTTTAAATCCCCTTTGTTCTAATTTTAAGCACATCTTTTGCCATAAGCGAAAAACTATTAATGTCCATTAATTGTATCTTTGATTAGCTTGGGTTGAGTGGTTTGTGTTTTTCAAGTGTGGGGGAAATTTGTGGAGAAATATCGGTAGAAAATTACTTTGGGTATTCATTGAGAATATTTGGAAAAATGGGCAAACCCTCATGCATTCATTACTTGAAACATATGCATCTCTTTTTGTTGATAAAAAAATTTGGTGTACATACTTTGTTTATAAAAAAAAGAAAATAAAATAAAAATGTAAATAAAAGATGCATATGTGTGTGAATTAGAAAGAAGATGCATGAGTGAATGTGAAAAGGGAAATGAATGGGAAGTTAGGTTGTTCTCTTTTGTTACATAGGTTGATATAGAATTAAGTGGGATACTTGAGCTAATCAATGATCCAATCTATTAGCTCACTTAACTATATTAATCCTACCCTACCCTCGCCCCATTACAACCCTCTAAATACCTCATGATATTTGCATTCATTCATCAAGTATTTGTTGATTGTTAGATGACTAGCAAATCCTAGAAAACATGATTAAGGGAGAATTGAGTGAAGCCCTAAACACTGAGCGACTAGAGTGTATACACATCTGGTGAGGGGTTTGATCGCTCAATTCTATGTTTCCATCCATTATCTTATGTCTTCTTGCAAGTTATTGAAAGTAATTTTTGAAAATTTTAAATCAAATCTTTGGACATTAATCATATTGCTATATTTTCTTGTCTTGGCCTTAAGTTTCTACTTTGGATTGATTAGAATTCTACTATTTGTTTTTGCCAAACTCAATAGGAAATCACAGTATAGATAATGATAGATAACATTTAGCATAGTTACATGCATGTAAGTAGTTGCATTGAATAAATTGCTTGCCCTTTTACCCTTCTCCTTTGAATGTGATTAGCATGAGGACATACTATTGTTTAAGTGTGAGGAAATTGATGAATCCATATTTAATGATAAATTTTGGATTGATTTGGATAGATTTCATCACATAAACCCACATTTATTCATCCAAATAGCATACTTTTGTGTTCTCTCCCTAAGTTGAGCTTAATTGTGAAAACATGCTATTTTATACTTAATTTAATCACTTTTATTCCACTTTTATCCCATTTGATTCCTTGATAGTTTTGATGAGTGATTTCAGGTATAATAGGTAGGTGATGAGCGGATATTTTATACGCTTTTTGGGGGTAATTTCATGTAGATTTTAGCATGTTTTAATTAGTTTTTAATAGAATTTTATTAGTTTTTAAGCAAAGATCATATTTCTGGACTTTACTATGAGTGTGTGTATTTTTCTGTGATTTCAGGTATTTTCTGGCTGAAATTGATGAAGCTGAGCAAAAATCTGACCTAGGCTGAAAAAGGACTGCTGATGCTGTTGGATCCTGACCTCCCTTCACTCGAAATGGATTTTCTGGAGCTACAGGAGTCCAATTGGCGCGCTCTCAACGGCGTTGGAAAGTAGACATTCAGGGCTTTCCAGCAATATATAATAGTCCATACTTTGCGCGAAGATAGACGACGTAACTTGGCGTTGAACGCCAAGTACATGCTGCTGTCTGGAGTTAAACGCCAGAAAAACGTCATGATCTGGAGTTGAACGCCCAAAACACGTCATAACTTGGAGTTCAACTCCAAGAAAAGTCTCTACTCGTGGATAGCTTTAGTCTCAGCCCCAGCACACACCAAGTGGGCCCCAGAAGTGGATTTCTGCACCAATTATCTTAGTTTACTCATATTCTGTAAACCTAGGTTACTAGTTTACTATTTAAACAACTTTTAGTGAATTATTCTGTACCTCGTGACATTTTCAGATCTGAATTACATACTTTTTGACGGCATGAGTCTCTAAACTCCATTGTTGGGGGTGAGGAGCTCTGCAGCGTCTCAATGAATTAATACAATTCCGTTATTTTCCATTCAAACACGCCTGTTCTTATCTAAGATGTTCATTCGCGCTTAATTATGGAGAAGGTGATGATCCGTGACACTCATCACCTTCCCCAACCAGGAACGTGTGCCTGACAATCACCTCCGTTCTACATTAGACTGAATGAGTATCTCTTAGATTCATTACGCAGAATCTTCGTGGTATAAGCCGAATTGATGGCGGCATTCATGAGAATCCGGAACGTCTAAACCTTGTCTGTGGCATTCTGAGTAGGATTCTGGGATTGAATGACTGTGACGAGCTTCAAACTCCTGAAGGCTGGGCGTTAGTGACAGACGCAAAAGAATCAATGGATTCTATTCCAACCCGATTGAGAACCGACAGATGATTAGCCGTGCTGTGACAGAGCATAGGAACGTTTTCACTGAGAGGATGGGAGGTAGCCATTGACAACGGTGACACCCTACATAGAGCTTGCCATGGAAGGGACTTTTCGTGTGTTGAAGGATTTTAAGGAAGAGTTGAAGTTCGAAGGACAAAGCATCTCCAAAACTCCAACATATTTCTCATTACTGCACAACAAGTAACCCTGTTATTCTCTTTTATTTTTCTAATCAAATCTAGTAATTTCACTTATAATCCTATTGGCCTCCTGACTAAGATTAATAAAATAAATATAGCTTGCTTCAAACCAATAATCTCCGTGGGATCGACCCTTACTCACGTAAGGTATTACTTGGACGACCCAGTGCACTTGCTGGTTAGTTGTGCGGATTACAAATTCGTGCACCAAGTTTTTGGCGCCGTTGCCGGGGATTATTCGAGTTTGAACAACTAAAAGTTTATTTTATTTCTTAGATTAGGAATAATTTATTTTTATTTTTATTGTTATAGAGTCATTAAATCTTGATAGGATAGTTTCTTTTCAAAAATTTCTTTTCAAAATTTATTATTTTTCTTTTAATTAATTGCTAATTTTCGTGAGTTTAGTATCTTGTTCTAAGTTTGGTGTCAATTGCATATCTCATATTTTTCTTTAAAATTTTCGACTTGTGTTCTTTGTTCTTCATTGATCTTCAAGTTGTTCTTGCTTATTTTTCTTGTTTGATCTTGAGTTTTTCTTGCTCTGTGTCTTTTCTTGTTTCACTTGTGTTCTTTTTAAAGCATTAATTGGAATATTTAGAACAAGTGTTACATTTATTCCCAATTGGCTAGAGTATTGATTTATATTCTTGATAATTGGGTATACGCTTTGGAACCTTTTTCAAAAATAATTTTTCTTGATTTAATCTTGTGCCAAACTTTAAGTTTGGTGTTTTCTTGTTAATCTTTCATAATTTTCGAAAATTTTATTAAAGTTTTCTAAAAATTTTAAGTTTGGTGTTCTTCCTTTTGTTCTTGGTGTTCTTGTGAATCTTCAAGGTGTTCTTGAGTTTTTCTTGTGTCTTGATCTTAAAATTTTTAAGTTTGGTGTTCCTTGGTGTTTTCCCTCTAAAAATTTTCGAAAATAAGGAGCATTAGATCTAAAAAATTTTAAGTCTTGTGTCTTTTGTGAGTTTTTCTCTTTCATCATAAAATTCAAAATTCAAAAAAAAATTTATTTTCTAACTAATTTTGAACTATTTTTTTCGAAAATTTTATATAAAAATTCAATTTTCAATTTCAAAATATTTCCACCTTCTTTTATTTATTTCATTTTTATTTTATTTTATTTTATAAAAATTAATTTTTATAAAATAAATAATATCAACATATATACCATCTCTTTTATTCCAATATGGAACTAAGTGGGAATGAACAGTCCAAGAGGACTCTGGGGTCATATGCTAACCCCACTACTGCTTCATATGGGAGTAGTATCTGTATACCCTCCATTGGAGTTAGTAGCTTTGAGTTGAATCCTCAGCTCATTATCATGGTGCAGCAAAACTGTCAGTATTCTGGTCTTCCACATGAAGAACCTACAGAGTTTCTGGCACAATTCTTGCAAATTGCTGACACAGTACATGATAAGGAAGTGGATCAGGATGTCTACAGATTATTACTGTTTCCATTTGCTGTAAGAGATCAAGCAAAGAGGTGGTTAAATAACCAGTCTAAGAACAGCATAAAAACATGGAAGCAGCTGTCAGAAAAATTCCTGAATCACTATTTCCCTCCAAAACGGATGACACAGCTAAGGCTAAGCATCCAAGGCTTCAAACAAGGGGATAATGAATCTCTTTATAATGCCTGGGAGAGATACAGAGAGATGCTAAGAAAATGCCCCTCTGAAATGTTTTCAGAATGGGTGCAATTAGACATCTTCTACTATGGGCTTACAGAAAAAGCTCAGATCTCTCTAGACCACTCAGCTGGTGGATCTATACATATGAGAAAAACAATTGAAGAGGCTCAAGAGCTTATTGATACAGTTACCAGAAATCAACATCTGTACCTAAGCAGTGAATCTTCCATGAAAGAAGAAGCTAAAACAATAACTGCAGAACTCAGTCCAATGGATCAGGCTAATGAATTCAATCAGCAATTAGATTTTCTAACTCAGCAGCTAGCTGAATTCAAGGAAATATTACAGGAAACAAGAATGGCTAACAGGAATATGGAAGTACAATTAAAGCAGACAGAAAAGCAACTGTCAAAACAAATAACAGAAGAATGCCAAGCAGTTCAATTAAGAAGTGGGAAAACATTAAATACCTCACTTCAAAGCAGCAGGAAACCAAGAAATGAACAAGTGGATACTCAAAATCCCTCTGAGGACAGTCAGAGCCCAGAGAGGAATAAAGCTGGCGCTGAACGCCCAGACCATGCTCATTCCTGGCGTTCAACGCCAGAAACAAGCATGAATTTGGCGTTGAACGCCCAAAGGGAGCATGGTTCTGGCGTTCAAACGCCAGTAACAAACAAGGAAGTGGCGTCTAACGCCACTCCAGCTCCCACCACTGGCATTCAAATGCCAGTGGGGAATCAGTCACATACAAGTGCTGATAACAACCCTTCTAAAAAGGCTTCCCAACCCACTTCTGTAGGTAATAAACCTGCAGCAACTAAGGTTGAGGAATACAAAGCCAAAATGCCTTATCCTCAAAAACTCCGCCAAGCGGAACAGGATAAGCAATTTGCCCGCTTTGCAGACTATCTCAGGACTCTTGAAATAAAGATTCCGTTTGCAGAAGCACTTGAGCAAATACCCTCTTATGCTAAGTTCATGAAAGAGATCTTAAGTCATAAGAAGGATTGGAGGGAAACTGAAAAAGTTTACCTCACTGAAGAATGCAGTGCAGTCATTCTGAAAAGCTTACCTGAGAAGCTTAAAGATCCTGGGAGCTTTATGATACCATGCACATTAGAGGGTACTTGTACCAAGCAAGTTTTATGTGATCTTGGGGCAAGTATCAACCTAATACCTGCATCTACTATCAGAAAGCTTGGCTTAACTGAAGAAATCAAACCAACCAGGATATGTCTTCAACTTGCTGATGGCTCCATTAAATACCCATCAGGCGTGATTGAAGACATGATTGTCAAGGTTGGGCCATTCGCCTTTCCTACTGACTTTGTGGTGCTGGAAATGGAGGAGCACAAGAGTGCAACTCTCATTCTAGGAAGACCTTTCCTAGCAACTGGCCGAACCCTCATTGATGTCCAAAAAGGGGAAGTAACCTTGAGAGTCAATGAGGAGGAGTTCAAGTTGAATGTTGTCAAAGCCATGCAACATCCAGACACCCCAAATGATTGCATGAGTGTTGATATTATTGACTCTCTGGTAAGAGAGGTCAATATGGCTGAGAGTCTCGAATCAGAGCTAGAGGACATATTTAAAGATGTTCAGCCTGACCTGGAGGAATCAGAGAGAATAGTAGAACCTCTGAAAATCCCTCAGGAAGAGGAAAAACCTCCTAAACCCGAGCTCAAACCATTACCACCATCCCTGAAATATGCATTTCTGGGAGAAGGTGATACCTTTCCTGTAATCATAAGCTCTACCTTAGAGCCACAGGAAGAGGAAGCACTAATTCAAGTGCTAAGGACACACAAGACAGCTCTTGGGTGGTCCATCAGTGATCTTAAGGGCATTAGCCCAGCTAGATGCATGCACAAGATCTTACTGGAGGGTGACGCTAAACCAGTGGTTCAACCACAAAGGCGGCTGAACCCAGCCATGAAGGAAGTGGTGCAGAAAGAGGTCACTAAATTACTAGAGGCTGGGATTATTTATCCTATTTCTGACAGCCCCTGGGTGAGCCCAGTCCAAGTCGTCCCTAAGAAAGGTGGGATGACAGTGGTTCATAATGAAAAAAATGAACTGGTTCCTACAAGAACAGTTAATGGGTGGCGCATGTGTATTGATTACAGAAGGCTCAATACAGCCACCAGAAAGGATCATTTTCCTTTACCATTCATAGACCAGATGCTAGAAAGACTAGCAGGTCATGAATACTACTGCTTCCTGGATGGATATTCAGGTTATAATCAAATTGCAGTAGATCCCCAGGATCAGGAGAAAACGGCATTCACATGCCCGTCTGGAGTATTTGCATACAGAAGGATGCCATTTGGGCTATGCAATGCACCTGCAACCTTTCAGAGGTGCATGCTCTCAATTTTCTCTGATATGGTGGAAAAATTTCTGGAAGTCTTCATGGATGACTTTTCAGTGTTTGGAGACTCATTCAGCTCCTGCCTTAACCATTTAGCACTTGTTCTAAAGAGATGCCAAGAGACTAACCTGGTTTTAAACTGGGAGAAGTGTCACTTTATGGTGACTGAAGGAATTGTCCTTGGGCACAAAATCTCAAACAAGGGGATAGAGGTGGATCAAGCTAAAGTAGAGGTAATTGAAAAATTACCACCACCTGCCAATGTTAAGGCAATCAGAAGCTTTCTGGGGCATGCAGGATTCTACAGGAGGTTTATAAAGGATTTTTCAAAAATTGCCAAACCTCTGAGCAACCTGCTAGCTGCTGACACGCCATTTATCTTTGATAAAGAGTGTCTGCAAGCATTTGAGACTCTGAAGGCTAAATTGGTTACAGCACCAATCATCTCTGCACCAGACTGGACATTACCATTTGAATTAATGTGTGATGCCAGTGACCATGCTATTGGTGCAGTGTTGGGACAAAGGCATGACAAGCTTCTGTACGTCATTTACTATGCCAGCCATGTTTTAAATGACGCACAGAAGAATTACACAACCACAGAAAAAGAGCTACTTGCAGTGGTTTACGCCATTGACAAATTCAGATCCTATTTAGTAGGATCAAAGGTGATTGTTTACACTGATCATGCTGCTCTTAAAAATCTGCTCACAAAGCAGGATTCAAAACCCAGACTTATAAGATGGGTGTTGCTTCTGCAAGAGTTTGATATAGAAATAAGAGACAGAAAAGGGACGGAGAATCAGGTAGCAGACCACCTGTCCCGAATAGAACCAGTAGAAAGGGCGTCCCTCCCTCTCACTGAGATCTCTGAAACCTTTCCGGATGAGCAACTCTTTGCCATCCAGGATGTGCCATGGTTTGCAGACATTGCAAACTACAAGGCAGTGAGATTTATACCCAAAGAGTACAGTAGACAGCAAATAAAGAAGCTGATCACGGATGCAAAGTATTATCTTTGGGATGAGCCGTATCTCTTTAAGAGATGTGCAGACGGAGTAATCCGTAGATGTGTGCCTAAGGAAGAAGCACAGAAGATCCTATGGCACTGCCATGGATCACAGTATGGAGGACATTTTGGAAGTGAGCGAACAGCCACAAGAGTCCTCCAAAGTGGCTTCTACTGGCCTACTCTCTATAAAGACTCCCGAGTGTATGTACTTAATTGTGACAGTTGCCAAAGATCTGGCAATCTACCTCACAGTTACGCCATGCCTCAGCAAGGGATCTTGGAGATTGAGTTGTTTGATGTATGGGGCATTGACTTCATGGGACCCTTCCCACCGTCATACTCAAACACTTATATTCTGGTGGCAGTGGATTATGTATCCAAATGGGTGGAGGCTATTGCAACACCCACAAATGACACTAAAACAGTGTTAAAATTCCTCCAGAAACACATCTTCAGCAGATTTGGTATCCCTAGAGTGTTAATTAGTGATGGGGGGCACTCATTTCTGCAATAAACAGCTTTATGCTGCTCTGATTCGTTATGGAGTTAGCCACAGGGTAGCTACTCCATATCATCCACAAACTAATGGGCAAGCTGAAGTCTCAAATAGAGAACTCAAAAGAATCCTGGAACGGACTGTAATTAACCGTAGAAGGGATTGGGCAAGAAGCTTGGATGATGCTCTGTGGGCATATAGAACAGCATTCAAGACCCCTATAGGGACCTCTCCATACCAGCTCGTGTATGGAAAGGCATGTCACTTGCCAGTGGAACTGGAACACAAGGCCTATTGGGCAACCAGATTCCTAAACCTTGATGCCAAGTTAGCCGGAGAAAAACGATTGCTCCAGTTAAATGAGCTAGAGGAATTTAGACTCAATGCTTTCAAAAATGCAAAGATTTACAAAGAGAAAGTGAAAAGATGGCATGATAAGAAATTGTCATCCAGAGTCTTTGAGCCGGGGCAGAAAGTTCTGCTATTTAATTCTAGGCTCAAATTATTCCCCGGGAAATTAAAATTCCGGTGGAGAGGTCCGTATGTCATTACAAACGTATCACCATATGGATACATAGAGCTTCAGGATAATGACTCTAACAAAAAGTTCATTGTTAATGGACAAAGAGTCAAACATTATCTTGAAGGCAATTTTGAGCAAGAATGCTCAAAGCTGAGACTTGATTAGAACTCAGTAATAGTCCAGCTAATGACATTAAAGAAGCGCTTGCTGGGAGGCAACCCAGCCAATCACAAAATTTAATTTTATTCATTAATTTTTACAGGTATATGTCAATGTATCTTCAAGGTAAAATAGCAATTGGTTGGATTCACAGAGTTATAAGGGAAATTGGAAGCTCACTGGCGTGAAAAAGCCAGTAAAAAACATTTTGGGCGTTGGACGCCCAAAAGAAGCACCCACTGGGCGTTCAACGCCAGTAAGGGTAGCTTTCTGGGCGTTAAACGCCAAAAAGGAGCATCTTCTGAGCGTTAAACGCCAGAAAGAAGCACCTTCTGGGCGTTTAACGCCAGATTGACAGCATCCTGGGCGTTTAGAAAAACGCCCAGTAACAAAGGACTTCCTGGCGTTCAACGCCAGAAAGATGCATCAGCTGGGCGTTGAACGCCCAGGAGAAGCAACATTTGGGCGTTAAACGCCCAAACCATGCAGCAGTTGGGCGTTTAACGCCAGGATGGTGGGGAGGAGGTAAAAATTCGTTTTTCCTTACAAATTTTCTAATTTTTTGCGTTTCAATTCATGATTTCCTGCATAAACATATTTCAAATTATCATCCCTCAAATCAAATTAGTGTTCTAAAAATCCTAATTTCTAAAATCCCTTTTTCAAAAATATCAAATGTATCTTAATCCATAAAGACAAATTATTTTCAATCCAATCAAACTCTTTTAAAATTTGTTTTCAAAACTCAATTATCTCTTTAAAAATCTTTTTCAAAATTAAAAATTCAAATCTATCTTTTTAAATATTATTCATATCTTTCTCTTTTTAAACTATATCTTTTTCTTATCATATCTATCTTTTATAAATCATATCTTCTATCTTATCCTTTTCTTATTTTCGAAATTTCCCAACCCCCCCTCCCCATATATTGTGTTCGGCGTCCCACTCATCATCACCTTGCAACACTTGCTCTCCTCCTATTCCTCTTCTTTCTTCTCTTTTGCTTGAGGACAAGCAACACTCTAAGTTTGGTGTGGGTATCCGTGATCACAAAAACATACTCATCAAGATCATGGCTCCTAAAGGAAAATAACCCACTTCAAGAGGCAAGAAAGAGAGTGCTCCAAAGCCACTTTGGAATCAAGGAAAGTTCTTAACTAAAGAACATTCAGACCATTACTACAAAATAATGAGTCACAGATCAGTGATCCCGGAAGTTAAATTTGATCTGAAAGAAGATGAATATCAAGAGATTCAAGAGCAAATTCGAATCAGGAATTGGGAAATTCTGACCAATCCTGAAACGAAAGTGGGAAGAAACATGGTTCAGGAGTTCTATGCTAATCTATGGCAGACAGACAGGCAGAGAATAATTGGAGCTGCTCTCTATGACCATCGGACCTTAGTCAGAGGAAAGATTGTTCATACTCATCCTGACAAGATCAGGGAGATATTTAAGATTCCTCAACTGAAAGATGACCCAGACTCCTTTAACAGGAGAATGATGAGGGTAAACAAAGGTCTAGACAAGATTCTAGAGGACATATGCATCCCTGAAGCCAGGTGGACTACCAGCACCACTGGCACTCCAATTCAACTCAAAAGAGAAGATCTAAAACCAGTAGCCAGAGGCTGGCTGGATTTCATTGGGCGTTCCATATTGCCCACCAGCAACCGTTCTGAAGTAACCATCAAAAGAGCTGTCATGATTCACTGCATCATGTTGGGAAAAGAGGTAGAAGTCCACCAACTGATCTCATGTGAGCTATACAAAATAGCAAACAGGAATTCCAAGGACGCCAAATTGGCCTATCCAAGCTTAATTTCTATGCTCTGCAAAGATGCCAGAGTGAAGATGGGAATAACAGAGTATATTCCAGTTGAGAGGCCAATCACTGGAATATCAATGGTCAGACAACAGCAACAAGATGATTCTGCCAAGAGGAGAGCACAGGAAGCCCTCCCAGAACTGCCTCAATTCAAATATTGGGAACATCTTGAGGCTTCTATTTCCAAATTGCAAGAAGCTATGGACCAAATAAAGGAAGAACAGAACAATCAAAGTAGCATGCTTTGCAAACTGCTTAAGGAACAGGAAGAGCAGGGGCGTGATCTAAGGGAGCTAAAGCGCCAAAAATTAATCCTTGAAAAGCACTCCACAGATTAGAGGAACATCTACTCCTCAAAACAACAGGTTGCTGAGTTCCAATTTTTCTGCTTTAACTTAGTGATAGTATTATTATAGAAATTTACCTTAGGAGATATTTAGTAGTAATTAGTATGTCTATTTTGATTTTATTTCCAATTAAGCTATAATTTATTTTTCTCATCATCATCAGGCATGAATAAAAGTAGTAGAATTTTTTTAGAATAAAGAAGTAATCTATATTTTTCGAGTTCTTAATAATAAAAATTATAATTAATTATGTGTGGTGGCAATACTTTTTGTTCTCTGAATGAATGCTTGAACAGTGCATAACTTGTACTTTGAATTTGATGAATATTGGCTCCTGAAGGAATGAGGAACACAAAAAATATTATTGATGATCTGAAAAATTATGAAATTGATTCTTGAAGCAAGAAAAAGCAGTCTCAAAAAAAAATAAAAAAAATAAAAAAAAGAAGGAGCAATAGAAAAAGCCACGAGCCCTTAAAACCAAAAGGCAAGGGTAAAAAGGATCCAAGGCTTTGAGCATCAATGGATAGGAGGGCCCAAGGAAATAAAATCCTGGCCTAAGCGGCTAAACCAAGCTGTCCCTAACCATGTGCTTGTGGCATGTAGGTCCAAGTTACAAACTTGAGACTGAGTGGTTAAAGTCGTGATCCAAGGCAAACAGAGTGTGCTTAAGAGCTCTGGACACCTCTGACTGGGGACTTTAGCAAAGCTAAGTCACAATCTGAACAAGGTTCACCTAGTCATGTGTCTGTGGCATTTATGTATCTGGTGGTAATACTGGAAAACAAAGTGCTTAGGGCCACGGCCAAGACTCATAAAATAACTGTGTTCAAGAATCAACATACTACACTAGGAGAGTCAATAATACTATCTGAATTCTAAGTTCCTATGGATGCCAATCATTCTGAAATTCAAGGGATAAAGGGAGATGCCAAAACTGTTCAGAAACAAAAAGCTACAAGCCCCGCTCATCTAAAAAGAATCTGAGCTTCATTTAAAACTCTAAAATATTATTACTTCTTAATTTCTATTAAAACCTATTTTATTTATCTAGTTGCTTGAGGACAAGTAACAGTTTAAGTTTGGTGTTGTGATGAGCGGATATTTTATACGCTTTTTGGGGGTAATTTCTTGTAGATTTTAGCATGTTTTAATTAGTTTTTAATAGAATTTTATTAGGTTTTAAGCAAAAATCATATTTCTGGACTTTACTATGAGTGTGTGTATTTTTCTGTGATTTCAGGTATTTTCTGGCTGAAATTGATGAAGCTGAGCAAAAATCTGACCTAGGTTGAAAAAGGACTGCTGATGCTGTTGGATCCTGACCTCCCTGCACTCGAAATGGATTTTCTGGAGCTACAGGAGTCCAATTGGCGCGCTCTCAACGGCGTTGGAAAGTAGACATCCAGGGCTTTCCAGCAATATATAATAGTCCATACTTTGCGCGAAGATAGACGACGTAACTTGGCGTTGAACGCCAAGTACATGCTGCTATCTGGAGTTAAACGCCAGAAAAACGTCATGATCCGGAGTTAAACGCCCAAAACACGTCATAACTTGGAGTTCAACTCCAAGAAAAGTCTCTACTCGTGGATAGCTTTAGTCTCAGTCCCAGCACACACCAAGTGGGCCCCAGAAGTGGATTTCTGCACCAATTATCTTAGTTTACTCATATTCTGTAAACCTAGATTACTAGTTTACTATTTAAACAACTTTTAGTGAATTATTCTGTACCTCATGACATTTTCATATCTGAATTACATACTTTTTGACGGCATGAGTCTCTAAACTCCATTGTTGGGGGTGAGGAGCTCTGCAGCGTCTCAATGAATTAATACAATTCCATTATTTTCCATTCAAACACGCTTGTTCTTATCTAAGATGTTCATTCGCGCTTAATTATGGAGAAGGTGATGATCCGTGACACTCATCACCTTCCCCAACCAGGAACGTGTGCCTGACAATCACCTCCGTTCTACATTAGACTGAATGAGTATCTCTTAGATTCATTACGCAGAATCTTCGTGGTATAAGCCGGATTGATGGCGGCATTCATGAGAATCCGGAACGTCTAAACCTTGTCTGTGGCATTCCGAGTAGGATTCTGGGATTGAATGACTGTGACGAGCTTCAAACTCCTGAAGGCTGGGCGTTAGTGACAGACGCAAAGAATCAATGGATTCTATTCCAACCCGATTGAGAACCGACAGATGATTAGCCGTGCTGTGACAGAGCATAGGAACGTTTTCACTGAGAGGATGGGAGGTAGCCATTGACAACGGTGACACCCTACATAGAGCTTGCCATGGAAGGGACTTTTCGTGTGTTGAAGGATTTTAAGGAAGAGTTGAAGTTCGAAGGACAAAGCATCTCCAAAACTCCAACATATTTCTCATTACTGCACAACAAGTAACGCTGTTATTCTCTTTTATTTTTCTAATCAAATCTAGTAATTTCACTTATAATCCTATTGGCCTCCTGACTAAGATTAATAAAATAAATATAGCTTGCTTCAAACCAATAATCTCCGTGGGATCGACCCTTACTCACGTAAGGTATTACTTGGACGACCCAGTGCACTTGCTGGTTAGTTGAACGGATTACAAATTCGTGCACCAAGTTTTTGGCGCCGTTGCCGGGGATTATTCGAGTTTGAACAACTAAAAGTTTATTTTATTTCTTAGATTAGGAATAATTTATTTTTATTTTTATTGTTATAGAGTCATTAAATCTTGATAGGATAGTTTCTTTTCAAAAATTTCTTTTCAAAATTTATTATTTTTCTTTTAATTAATTGCTAATTTTCGTGAGTTTAGTATCTTGTTCTAAGTTTGGTGTCAATTGCATATCTCATATTTTTCTTTAAAATTTTCGACTTGTGTTCTTTGTTCTTCATTGATCTTCAAGTTGTTCTTGCTTATTTTTCTTGTTTGATCTTGAGTTTTTCTTGCTCTGTGTCTTTTCTTGTTTCACTTGTGTTCTTTTTAAAGCATTAATTGGAATATTTAGAACAAGTGTTACATTTATTCCCAATTGGCTAGAGTATTGATTTATATTCTTGATAATTGGGTATACGCTTTGGAACCTTTTTCAAAAATAATTTTTCCAATTTCCTGTATAACTCTGTGAATCCAACCAATTGCTATTTTACCTTGAAGAAATTTGGACCTATACCTGTAAAAAAAGAAAATTTATTTAATTAGTAAATAAACTTTGTAAATGGCTGGGTTGCCTCCCAGCAAGCGCTTCTTTAATGTCATTAGCTGGACTATTACTGAGTTTTAATCAAGTCTCAGTTTTGAGCATTCTTGCTCAAAATTGCCTTCAAGATAATGTTTGACTCTTTGTCCATTAACAATGAATTTTTTGTTAGAGTCATTATCCTGAAGCTCTATGTATCCATATGGTGATACGTTTGTAATGACATATGGACCTCTCCACCGGGATTTTAATTTCTCGGAGAATAATTTGAGCCTAGAGTTAAATAGAAGAACTTTCTGCCCCGGCTCAAAGACTCTGGATGACAATTTCTTATCATGCCATTTTTTCGCTTTCTCTTTGTAAATCTTTGCATTTTCGAAAGCATTGAGTCTAAATTCCTCTAACTCATTTAACTGGAGCAATCGTTTTTCTCCAGCTAGCTTGGCATCAAGGTTCAGGAATCTGGTTGCCCAATAGGCCTTATGTTCCAGTTCCACTGGCAAGTGACATGCCTTTCCATACACAAGCTGGTATGGAGAGGTCCCTATGGGGGTCTTGAATGCTGTTCTGTATGCCCACAGAGCATCATCCAAGCTTCTTGCCCAATCCTTTCTACGGTTAATTACAGTCCGTTCCAGGATTCTTTTAAGTTCTCTATTTGAGACTTCAGCCTGCCCATTAGTTTGTGGGTGATATGGAGTAGCCACCCTGTGGTTGACTCCATAACGTACTAGAGCAGAGTAGAGCTGCTTATTACAGAAATGAGTACCCCCATCACTGATTAACACTCTGGGGATACCAAATCTGCTGAAGATATGTTTCTGGAGGAATTTTAACACTGTTTTAGTGTCATTAGTGGGTGTTGCAATAGCCTCCACCCATTTGGATACATAATCCACTGCCACCAGAATATAGGTGTTTGAGTATGATGGTGGGAAAGGTCCCATGAAGTCAATGCCCCATACATCAAACAACTCAATTTCCAAGATTCCTTGTTGAGGCATAGCGTAACTGTGGGGCAGGTTGCCTGATCTCTGACAACTATCACAGTTAAGCACAAATGCTCGGGAATCTTTATAGAGAGTAGGCCAGTAGAAGCCACTCTGGAGGACTCTTGTGGCTGTTCGTTCACTTCCAAAATGTCCTCCATACTGGGATCCATGGCAATGCCAGAGGATCTTCTGTGCTTCTTCTTTAGGCACACATCTACGGATTACTCCGTCTGCACATCTCTTAAAGAGATATGGTTCATCCCAAAGATAGTATTTTGCATCTGAGATTAATTTCTTTGATTGCACCTTACTGTACTCTTTGGGTATGAATCTCACTGCCTTGTAGTTTGCAATGTCTGCAAACCATGGCACTTCCTGGACGGCTAGTAATTGCTCATCCGGAAAGGTTTCAGAAATTTCAGTGAGAGGGAGGGACGCCCCTTCCACTGGTTCTATTCGGGACAGGTGATCTGCTACTTGATTTTCTGTCCCTTTTTTGTCTCTTATTTCTATATCAAACTCTTGCAGAAGCAGCACCCACCTAATAAGTCTGGGTTTTGAATCCTGCTTTGTGAGTAGATATTTAAGAGCAGCATGATCAGTGTATACAATCACTTTTGATCCCACTAAGTAGGATCTGAATTTGTCAATGGCGTAAACCACTGCAAGTAGCTCTTTTTCTGTGGTTGTGTAATTCTTCTGTGCATCATTTAACACACGGCTGGCATAGTAAATGACATGCAGAAGCTTGTCATGCCTTTGTCCCAACACTGCACCAATGGCATGGTCACTGGCATCACACATTAACTCAAATGGTAATGCCCAGTCTAGTGCAGAGATGATTGGTGCTGTAACCAATTTAGCTTTCAGAGTTTCAAATGCTTGCAGACACTCTTTGTCAAAGATAAATGGCGTGTCTGCAGCTAGCAGGTTGCTCAGAGGTTTGGCAATTTTTGAAAAATCCTTTATAAACCTCCTGTAGAACCCTGCATGTCCCAGAAAGCTTCTGATTGCCTTAACATTAGCAGGTGGTGGTAATTTTTCAATTACTTCTACCTTAGCTTGGTCCACCTCTATCCCCTTGTTCGAAATTTTGTGCCCAAGGACAATTCCTTCAGTCACCATAAAGTGACATTTTCCCAGTTTAAAACTAGGTTAGTCTCTTGGCATCTTTTCAGAACAAGTGCTAAATGGTTAAGGCAGGAGCTGAATGAGTCTCCAAATACTGAAAAGTCATCCACGAAGACTTCCAGGAATTTTTCCACCATATCAGAGAAAATTGAGAGCATGCACCTCTGAAAGGTTGCAGGTGCATTGCATAAGCCAAATGGCATCCTTCTGTAAGCAAATACTCCAGAAGGGCATGTGAATGCCGTTTTCTCTTGATCCTGGGGATCTACTGCAATTTGATTATAACCTGAATATCCATCCAGAAAGCAGTAGTATTCATGACCTGCTAGTCTTTCTAGCATCTGGTCTATGAATGGTAAAGGAAAATGATCCTTTCTGGTGGCTGTATTGAGCCTTCTATAATCAATACACATACGCCACCCTGTAACTGTCCTTGTAGGGACCAGTTCATTTTTTTCATTGTGAACCACTGTCATGCCTCCTTTCTTAGGGACAACTTGGACAGGGCTCACCCAGGGGCTGTCAGAAATAGGATAAATAATCCCAGCCTCTAGTAATTTAGTGACCTCTTTCTGTACCACTTCTTTCATAGCTGGATTCAGCCGCCTTTGTGGTTGAACCACTGGTTTGGCGTCATCCTCCAGCAAGATTTTGTGCATGCACCTGGCTGGGCTAATGCCCTTAAGATCACTAATGGACCACCCAAGAGCTGTCTTGTGCGTCCTTAGCACTTGAATTAGTGCTTCCTCTTCCTGTGGCTCCAAGGTAGAGCTTATAATTACAGGAAAGGTTTCACCTTCTCCCAGAAATGCATATTTCAGGGATGGTGGTAATGGTTTGAGCTCGGGTTTTGGAGGTTTCTCCTCTTCCTGAGGGATTTTCAGAGGTTCTATTATCTTCTCTGACTCCTCCAAATCAGGCTGAACATCTTTAAAGATGTCCTCTAGCTCTGATTCGAGACTCTCAGCCATATTGACCTCTCTTACCAGAGAATCAATCATGTCAACACTCATGCAGTCATTTGGGGTGTCTGGATGTTGCATGGCTTTGACCACATTCAACTTAAATTCCTCCTCATTGACTCTCAAGGTTACTTCCCCTTTTTGGACATCAATGAGGGTTCGGCCAGTTGCCAGGAAAGGTCTTCCTAGAATGAGAGTTGCACTCTTGTGCTCCTCCATTTCCAGCACCACAAAGTCAGTAGGAAAGGCAAATGGCCCAACCTTGACAATCATGTCTTCAATCACGCCTGATGGGTATTTAATGGAGCCATCAGCAAGTTGAAGACATATCCTGGTTGGTTTGATTTCTTCAGTTAAACCAAGCTTTCTGATAGTAGATGCAGGTATTAGGTTGATACTTGCCCCAAGGTCACATAAAGCTTGCTTGGTGCAATTACCTCCTAATGTGCATGGTATCATAAAGCTCCCAGGATCTTTAAGCTTCTCAGGTAAGCTTTTCAGAATGACTGCACTGCATTCTTCAGTGAGGTAAACCTTTTCAGTCCCTCCAATCCTTCTTATGACTTAAGATCTCTTTCATGAACTTAGCATAAGAGGGTATTTGCTCAAGTGCTTCTGCAAACGGAATCTTTATTTCAAGTCCTGAGATAGTCTGCAAAGCGGGCAAATTGCTTATCCTGTTCCGCTTGGCGGAGTTTTTGAGGATAAGGCATTTTGGCTTTGTATTCCTCAACCTTAGTTGCTGCAGGTTTATTACCTACAGAAGTGGGTTGGGAAGCTTTGTTATCAGCACTTGTATGTGACTGATTCCCTACTGGCATTTGAATGCCAGAGGTAGGAGCTGGAGTGGCGTTAGACGCCACTTCCTTGCTTGTTACTGGCGTTTGAACGCCAGAACCATGCTCCTTTTGGGCGTTCAACGCCAGATTCAAGCTTGTTTCTGGCGTTGAACGCCAGGAATCAGCATGGTCTGGGCGTTCAGCGCCAGCTTTATCCCTTTCTGGGCTCTGCTTGGCCTCAGAGGGATTTTGATTAGCTATTCGTTCATTTCCTTGCTTCTTGCTGCTTTGAAGTGAGATATTTAATGTTTTCCCACTTCTTAATTGAACTGCTTGGCATTCTTCTGCTATTTGTTTTGACAGTTGTTTTTCTGTTTGCTTTAATTGCACTTCCATGTTCCTGTTTGCCATTCTTGTTTCCTGTAATATCTCCTTGAATTCGGCTAGCTGCTGAGTTAGAAAGTCTAATTGCTGATTAAATTCATTAGCCTGATCCACCGGACTGAGTTCTGCAGTTACTGTTTTAGCTTCTCCTTTCATGGAAGATTCACTGCTTAGATACATATGCTGATTTCTGGCAACTGTATCAATAAGCTCTTGAGCTTCTTCAATTGTTTTTCTCATGTGTATAGATCCACCAGCTGAGTGGTCTAGAGAAATCTGAGCTTTTTCTGTAAGCCCATAGTAGAAGATGTCTAATTGCACCCATTCTGAAAACATTTCAGAGGGACATTTTCTTAGCATCTCTCTGTATCTTTCCCAAGCATCATAAAGGGATTCATTATCTCCTTGTTTGAAACCTTGGATGTTTAGCCTTAGCTGTGTCATCCGTTTGGGAGGGAAATAGTGATTCAGGAATTTTTCTGACAGCTGTTTCCATGTTTTTATGCTATTCTTAGGCTGGTTATTTAACCACCTCTTAGCTTGATCTTTTACAGCAAATGGAAACAGTAGTAATCTGTAGACATCCTGATCCACTTCCTTATCATGTACTGTATTAGCAATTTGCAGAAATTGTGCCAGAAACTCTGTAGGTTCTTCATGTGGAAGACCAGAATACTGGCAGTTTTGCTGTACCATGATAATGAGCTGAGGATTCAGCTCAAAGCTACTAACTCCAATGGAGGGTATACAGATACTACTCCCATATGAAGCAGTAGTGGGGTTGGCATATGACCCCAGAGTCCTCTTGGATTGTCCATTCAAACTTACTTCCATAATGGAATACAAGTTGAGAATTTCTATGTTAATTTTAAAAAAAAATGGAATAAGTAATAACAATATGTAAAAAGGAGTTAATATATATATATATATATATATATATAGATATATATATATTTTTTTTGTATTAAAATAAAAACGAAATAAATAACAGAAAGTGGAAATATGTTAAAATTGAAAATTGAATTTTTATAAATGATTTTCGAAAAAGAAAAAAGTTCAAAATTAGTTAGAAAAACAAAAATTTTTTTTGAATTTTGAAATTTTATGATGAAAGAGAAAAACACACAAAAGACACAAGACTTAAAATTTTTAGATCTAATGCTCCTTAATTTTCGAAAATTTTTGGAGGGAAAACACCAAGGAACACCAAAAACACAAGAAAGAACACCAAACTTAAAATCTTTAGAAAATCAAGACAAGTTTTCGAAAATTAAAGAAAGATTAACAAGAAAACACCAAACTTAGAACAAGACACTAAACTCACGAAAATTAGCAATTAATTAAAAGAAAAATAATGAATTTTGAAAAGAAATTTTTGAAAGAAACTATCCTATCAATATTGATTTAATGACTCTATAATAATAAAAATAAAATAAAAATAAAAATAATTATTCCTAATCTAAGAAATAAAATAAGCCTTCAATTGTCCAAACTCAATAATCCCCGGCAACGGCGCCAAAACTTGGTGGACGAAATTGTGATTCTTGATTAGTGGCTCCTTGGCATGTGCCAAAAAGTTAAACTAACTCAACTGACTGATTACTTCCTTTTCACAATTCCGTTCAACTAACCAGCAAGTGTACTGGGTCGTCCAAGTAATACCTTACGTGAGTAAGGGTCGAATCCACAGAGATTATTGGTTTGAAGCAATCAATATTTATTTTATTAATCTTAGTTAGGATGTCAACAAGGATTATTTGGATTAAAAGTGAAATTACTAGATTTGATTATAAAAATAAAAGAGGGAACAATGTTACTTGAGCAATAGAGTTATTTGTTTGTAAAGGATTGTGGAATATGTTGGAGTTCTGGAGATGCTTTGTCCTTTGATTTCAACTCTTCCTTGAATTCCTCTTCTCACACGCAGGTTCCTTCCATGGCAAGCTCTATGTAGGGTGTCACCGTTGTCAGTGGCTACTTCCCATCCTCGCAGTGAAAACTATGCTCACGCACTTTGTCACAGTACGGCTAATCACCGGTTGGTTCCCGCTCCTACTGGAATAGAATCCCTCTTTTGCGTCTGTCACTAACGCCCAGCAGGTTAAAGTTTGAAGCACGTCACAGTCATTCAATCCCGGAATCCTACTCGGAATACCACAGACAAGGTTTAGACTTTCCGGATTCTCATGAATGCTGCCATCAATCCGGCTTATACCACGAAGATTCTGTTGGGGAATCTAAGAGATATTCATTCAATCTGCTGTAGAACGGAGGTGGTTGTCAGGCACACGTTCATGGGTTGAGGAAGGTGATGAGTGTCACGGATCATCACCTTCTTCACAATTAAGCGCGAATAAACATCTTAGATAAGAACAAGTGTGTTTGAATGGAAAACAAAGGAATTGTATTAAATCATCGAGACGCTGCAGAGCTCCTCACCCCCAACAATGGAGTTTAGAGACTCATGCCGTCACAAAGTATGTAATTCAGATCTGAAAATGTCATGAGGTACAAGATAAGTCTGTAAAAGTTGTTTAAATAGTAAACTAGTAACCTAGGTTTACAGAAAATGAATGAACTAAGATAATTGGTGCAGAAATCCACTTCTGGGGCCCACTTGGTGTGTGCTGGGGCTGAGACTAAAGCTTTCCACGTGTAAAGGCCTTTCTTGGCGTCAAACTCCAGGTTATGACGTGTTTTGGGCGTTCAACTCCGGATCATGACGTTTTTCTGGCGTTTAACTCCAGACAGCAGCATGAACTTGGCGTTTAACGCCAAGTTACGTCGTCTATCCTTGCGCAAAGTATGGACTATTATATATTGCTGGAAAGCCCTGGATGTCTACTTTCCAACGCCGTTGAGAGAGCGTCAATTGGACTCCTGTAGCTCCAGAAAAGCCATTTCGAGTGCAGGGAGGTCAGGATCCAACAGCATCAGCAGTCCTTTTTCAGCCTAAGTCAGATTTTTGCTCAGCTCCCTCAATTTCAGCCAGAAAATACCTGAAATCACAGAAAAACACACAAACTCATAGTAAAGTCCAGAAATATGATTTTTACCTAAAAACTAATATTATTTTACTAAAAACTAACTGAAACATGCTAAAATCTACATGAAATCACCCCCAAAAAGCGTACAAAATATCCGCTCATCAGAAGTTCTCACCAACCCCATTCAACAAGTCGGAATCTTAATGGTTCAAGAGTTCTATGCCAATGCATGGATCACCAAGAGCCATGATCAAAGTGTGAACCCGAACCCAAAGAATTGGCTTACAATGGTTCGGGGGAAATACTTAGATTTTAGTCCGGAAAATGTGAGGTTGGCATTCAACTTGCCTATGATGCAAGGAGATGAACATCCTTACACAAGAAGGGTCAACTTTGATCAAAGGTTGGACCAAGTCCTCACTGACATTTGTGAAGAGGGCGCCCAATGGAAGAGAGATTCAAGAGGGAAGCCGGTTCAATTGAGAAGGCATGACCTCAAGCCCGTGGCTAGAGGATGGTTGGAGTTTATCCAACGCTCAATCATTCCCACTAGCAACCGGTCCGAAGTTACTCTAGACCGGGCCATCATGATCCATAGTATCATGATTGGAGAAGAAGTGGAAGTTCATGAGGTTATAGCCCAAGAACTCTATAAGGTGGCGGACAAGTCCTCTACCTTGGCAAGGTTAGCCTTTCCTCATCTCATTTGTCACCTTTGTTATTCAGTTGGAGTGGACATAGAAGGAGACATCCTCATTGATGAGGACAAGCCCATCACCAAGAAAAGGATGGAGCAAACAAGAGACCCCTCTCATCATGAGATCCCTGAGATACCTCAAGAGATGCACTTTCCTCCACAAGACTATTGGGAGCAACTGAACACCTCCCTGGGAGAATTGAGTTCCAACATGGGATAACTAAGGGTGGAGCACCAAGAACATTCCATCCTCCTCCATGAAATTAAAGAAGATCAAAGAATCATGAGAGAGGAGCAACAAAGACAAGGAAGAGACATTGAGGAGCTCAAGCACTCTATAAGACCTTCAAGAGGAAGAACAAGCCGCCATCACTGAGGTGGACCCGTTCTTTAATCTCCTTGTTCTTTATTTTCTTGTTTTTCGAATTTTAGTGCTTATGTTTATCTATGTTTGTGTCTTATGATCATTAGTGTCTTAGTGTCTATGCCTTTAAGTTATGAATGTCCTATGAATCCATCACCTCTCTTAAATGAAAAATGTTCTTAATTGAAAAAGATAAGAATTGCATGAATTTTAAATTTTATAACAGTTTAATTATTTTGATGTGGTGGCAATACTTTTGTTCTCTGAATGTATACTTGAACAGTGCATATGTCTTTTGAATTTGTGGTTTATGAATGTTGGCTCTTGAAAGAATGATGAAAAAGGAGACATGTTACTGAGGATCTGAAAAATCATAAAAGTGATTCTTGAAGCAAGACAAAGCAGTGAATACAAAAAAAAAAAAGAAAGAGGCGAAAAAAAATGAAAAAAAAAGAAGAAGAAAGAAATAAAGTTGTGATCCAAGGCAAAAAGAGTGTGCTTAAGAACCCTGGACACCTCTAATTGGGGACTCTAGCAAAGCTGAGTCACAATCTGAAAAGGTTCACCCAATTATGTGTCTGTGGCATGTATGTATCCGGTGGTAATACTGGAAGACAGAATGCTTTGGGCCACGGCCAAGACTCAATAAGTAGCTGTGTTCAAGAATCATCATACTTAACTAGGAGAATCACTAACACTATCCGGATTCTGAGTTCCTAAAGAAGCCAATCATTCTGAATTTCAAAGGATAGAGTGAGATGCCAAAACTTTTCAGAGGCAAAAAGCTAAAAGCCCCGCTCATCTAATTAATACTGATCTTCATAGATGTTTTTGGAATTCATTGCATATTCTCTTCTTTTTATCTTATTTGATTTTCAGTTGCTTGAGGACAAGCAACAATTTAAGTTTGGTGTTGTGATGAGCGGATAATTTGTACGCTTTTTGGCATTGTTTTTAGTATGTTTTTAGTAGTTTCAGTTGAGTTTTTAGTATATTTTTATTAGTTTTTAGTTAAAATTCACTTTTCTGGACTTTACTATGAGTTTGTGTGTTTTTCTGTGATTTCAGGTATTTTCTGGCTGAAATTGAGGGACCTGAGCAAAAATCTGATTCAGAGACTGAAAAGGACTGCAGATGCTGTTGGATTCTGACCTCCCTGCACTCGAAGTGGATTTTCTGGAGCTACAGAAGCCCAATTGGCGCGCTCTCAACGGCGTTGGAAAGTAGACATCCTGGGCTTTCCAGCAATATATGATAGTCCATACTTTGCCCAAGATTTGATGGCCCAAACCGGCGTTCAAAGTCACCCTTAGAATTTCCAGCGTTAAACGCCGGAACTGGCACCAAAATGGGAGTTAAACGCCCAAACTGGCACAAAAGCTGGCGTTTAACTCCAAGAAGAGTCTCTACACGAAAAATGCTTCATTTCTCAGCCCAAGCACACACCAAGTGGGCCCGGAAGTGGATTTTTATGTCATTTACTCATCTTTGTAATCCTTAGGCTACTAGTTCCCTATAAGTAGGACCTTTTACTATTGTATTAGACATCTTCTGATCTTTGGAATCTTGTTGATCTTGAGATCTTTAGATCATTTGGGAGGCTGGCCATTCGGCCATGCCTAGACCTTGTTCTTATGTATTTTCAACGGTGGAGTTTCTACACACCATAGATTAAGGTGTGGAGCTCTGCTGTACCTCGAGTATTAATGCAATTACTATTGTTCTTCTATTCAATTCAGCTTGTTCTTATTCCAAGATATTCATTTGCACTCAAGAACTTGATGAATGTGATGATTATGTGACACTCATCATCATTCTCACTTATGAACAAGTGACTGACAACCACTCTGTTCTACAAGCAACAAGGCTCTAATGTTTATCTCTTGGATTCCTGATACACGATGCATGGTTGATCGCCTGACAACCGAGTGCTCGCCTGACAAACGAGCCAGCCATTCCGTGAGATCAGAGTCTTCGTGGTATAGGCAAGAACTGATGGCGGCATTCAAGAGAATCCGGAAGGTCTAACCTTGTCTGTGGTATTCTGAGTAGGATTCAATGATTGAATGACTGTGACGTGCTTCAAACTCCTGAAGGCGGGGCGTTAGTGACAGACGCAAAAGAATCAATAGATTCTATTCTGGCCTGATCGAGAACCGACAGATGGATAGTCGTGCCGTGACAGGGTGCGTTGAACATTTCCACTGAGAGGATGGGAGGTAGCCACTGACAACGGTGAAACCCTTGCATAAGCTTGCCATGGAAAGGAGTAAGAAGGATTGGATGAAGACAGTAGGAAAGCAGAGAGACGGAAGGGACAAGCATCTTCATTCGCTTATCTGAAGCTCTCACCAATGATATACATAAGTATCTCTATCTTTATCTTTATGTTTTATTCATTCATCATCTATACCCATTTGAGTCTGCCTGACTAAGATTTACAAGGTGACCATAGCTTGCTTCATACCAACAATCTCCGTGGGATCGACCCTTACTCGCGTAAGGTTTATTACTTGGACGACCCAGTGCACTTGCTGGTTAGTTGTGCAAAGTTGTGTTTATGCCATGGTATTGAGCACCAAGTTTTTGGGGTCATTACTAGGGATTATTTGAGTTGTGAAAAGTAGTGATCACAATTTCGCACACCATTCTCCCTAGGAGTTGCACTAAGATGCACATCATTGGTTAGGAGTTCTCTTGGTATTTTGAAGTTGAATGCAAGAGAAGTAAATGAGCATAAATTGAGACAATGAGCAATTAACAATTGGAATAAGAGAACCAAGAAATCAAACTAATAAAGGTGAATGACAATCAATCAATGTAAAAGCCTTGGCTAGGGGTGAGAATTGGAAGTCCTATCATTATAGCCTCCATCAATTGTGATGAGAATTGGTTATTACTCCACTTAGTCAACCTCTAACTATGAAGGAAAATCAAGTGGAGATAATCAATTTGAGTCCACAAGTCCTAGTCAAATCCTAAGGAAAGACTAGCTTTAGTGGCATGCAAATCAACTAGCAATTTGCAATTATAAATCAACAAAAGACATTGACAATTCAAGTGTCTCTAATTACCCAACCCACAAGCCAAGAGTGAAAAATCTACACCAAAATTATAGTTGACATTTTTTCAAACACTTGGTGAACAAAATTAGAAGACATTATGAAATTGAGTTGAAAATTCAAATCAAAGTTATCTACCACAAACAATTAACAACAATAAAAAAATTAACAACAATGAACATGAAATTCCTCAATGCCTTAATAGAAATCAATGTAACAAGATCCAAATCCAAGATCCAAAGTAACTAGAGCAACAAGAACACTAAAATGAGAATAGAAGAATTAAATCTACAAATTAAGGCAATGTAAAATTGAATTAACAACAGATCTAACCAAAGGATGCAAGAGAAATTCAAATTGAGAAAGTCAAAACCTAGAGAGAAGCAAGAGTCTCTCTCTAGAAACATAAACTCCCAAAACTAGCTAAAAATCTCTTATGTATGAATCCCCCCTATTCCCTTGGTCTGCTTGGGTCTTTTGCCTTCAGAATTCCTTTAGATTGGGCCCTGGAGCTACTCAGAAATTGCCAGGCACGATTTCACTAATGAAGTCACGTGTTGTATGTCACGCGTACGCGTGGGTCACAGGTATGCGTCGATGAGATTTTCAAGTCACGCGTTTGCGTCGATAGGATTTTTGCTCATCTACGTGAATGCGCTAGCATTTTGTGCCAATTTCATCATCATGCATCCACGTGTGCACACATGCCACGCGTGCGCGTCGATGCTAAATCTCCAAAGCTCCAATCTTCATGTTTTTTTCACTTGTGCATGCTCCCTTTCTCTCTTCTAAGCCTTCCTTGCCCTATAAACTCTGAAATCACTTAACAAACATATCACGGCATCGAATGGCAATAGAAGAGGATTAAAAGATAGCATAATTAAGATCAAAGAGGCATGTTTTCAACCATGAAGCAGAATTGGGAAGGAGACACAAAATCATGCATTTTTTATGAATAAGTGTGAGAGAATATTGATAAAACCCCCCAAATTCCATACAAGATAAACCCTAAAAATGGGGTTTATCAAATACAGACAAAATTTGCGAGGGATTTTTTGTCGGAAATAAAAAAATGAATTAGCATAAATTACAGACAGAAAAGAGAATCTATCAATAATTCTATCAGAAAAATAAAATTTTTTCGTGAAAAATGGTTATCGATGAAAAATCTGTCTGTAATTAAATCAATAAAACACTGTGTTTTATTAAAATATTATAGACAAAAAATCTGTCTGTCATTTAAAATATTCCATCAGAAGATATTAACTTAAACCTAATCTACCCCCTCTCTCTCGAGCTCCATTCACAAATAAACACAGCTGCTAACTCCTACCTTTCTGTGCTTCTTCCTCGCTCCGTCACACAGTTGCTTCTTCTCTCCGTCGCAAGAGCTACTTCCGCCGCTGCCGCTGTCACCACCGCTTGCATCGCACAATCTCTCTATCATCCGTTGCGTCACACGAGCTCCCTCTGCCGCCACTCTCGTCGCGTCTACTCCCATCATCACAGAGCTTTCTCTATCGTCGCTCTCATCTCATCTGCTCTCTTTGCCGCCTCTTCCATCTAATCTCAATAACTCGCTCTCTCAGTTCTTCTCGTAACCATCTCGAATTTAAGGTATATATATTTTGATTTTGTGATTCTATTCTTCGTGATAAACCTTAGGGCTCAATTTTTCTGTGCCAGTTTTAGCTAGGTTTATCATACTCTGCTTTTGTGCTTCGTGAATCTGTGGGTTTACTCTGATTTTGAGGAATTTTTTTCAGCAATTGGAAGCTTTTTTGACCTAAATGTAATATTTTGTGTGGTTCATGTGATTCATGTGATACTAGTGTGTAACTTTATGATATAATTGTTGATTGACAGGGTTGTTGAATATCAAGTCAAATTTGTAGCACAACATCTGATTAACTGCAGGGTTTACCATACTCTGCTTTTGTGCTTTATTTGAATCTATAGGTTTACTCTGATTTTGATGAATTTTTTTCTGCAATCGAAGCTTTTTGTTTGACCCATTTGCTTGGACGAATATTGAATATGTTCTGTTCTGCTCTGTTCAAGTAATTTGTAATTCAATTTGACCTATTTGTTTGATAATTATTTATAACTTTCATTGTACGAAGAAAGATAGGCACAACTTTTTGAAGGGGTCTGTTTATTCTAAATGCAAAGATTCAATCCTAGCGTTGAACAAATAAAGGATATATCTGATCGCTCTCAAGAATTTGTAGATAAGCTTTTTGAAGAATAAAAAAGCCTGAAGACTTTGCATTAGAGGCTGAGCAAGCACAACTGAATTGTATTACTGACTTTAAGAAGTCTTTTGAGGTTGTGATGTAAAATATTAATATTAATGCACTCTTTTTATGGTGGCTTATGGTGGTTGACCTATTCTTTACAGGAGCAATCGAGATCAGATTCAGAGAAGCTTATTGCGGATATGACTAGATTAGTTTCTGATCACATTTATCGTCAAATGGAATTGGTCCGATTTGAGTATTACTTAGTCAATGTTCTTAGTAAATCTTTCTTATTTGGGTTGGCAGTTTAGTTTCTTATGGATGATGGTGAGTTATTCAGGTGGATGAAAAGCATGTTGATCTTAGACAGAGTAGCATTAAGAACAAGACTTTCTTGGATGAACATGTGTCATCAGTAGGAGAAATTGTGTTGCATGCAAAAAGGAAATGACAATCTTTTTGTGTGCAAGCAGAGAAAGAGACCAATGATACTGCTGATTATTCTGTAGCAAAGCATTGCCGAATAGAGTTACTCATGTAGCAAAGGTCAGAGGCTTGCCCTTGGTTTCTTGATCAAGTCCTCCTTTAGCGAAATTCTTAGTGTCTTATTTTTATATCTGTAGTGTAAGTACCGCTGGAAAAGCTTTAGAGCATACAAAGAGGACTCATGAGGCTGTAAATGAGAAAGAGTCCAAGCATATTTCTGCAGCAGTGTCACTAATCAGGTATCTAGTGAATTGATCGTGAGAAACTGAGAATAACTGTCAGTAATGCCCATTCTTATTGAAAATGTGCTTCATTGAGTCATAATCCACTCTCAAACTAATACTTTTATGATCAACTGATGCAATATCAATCACTTGTGTACAGTAATACTTCTAATAGAAATGAGCAACATGACATGGAGATCAATTCTATTCGTGTTGCAGCAGAGGAAGATGTGGTAAAGAACAGTAAGGATCTCTTTGAGCAGTTTGATGGTAAGTGTATGGTTTCATTGCATAGCAAAATTGGTTGCAAAAAAGTAGCAAAATTATTTTATTATTGGCATTCTGATGTGTGTGTCTATTAGCAATCTGGTTTTAGAACTCTACTCCTTACCATTTTAGAATGTTTCATGCCTCCCACCATATTCAACCTGTTACTGCCACAAAAGAAGAGGTATAATTTCATTTTAAGCATTTCTGTTTCTTCTTGGCATTTCGCTAATCTAACTCCTTGTGATAAATTTCAAGCTTCTACCATTTCTGGTTAGAAGGTTTGATGTGAAGGGCTATGTGACAAGGGTTTGGGAATCCTGACTGGAAGATGATACATGAGGAGGCAGAAAAGACTGCGATTGTGGTTACTACACTACTAAAAAATGGTGCTACTTGTGTTGGCAAAACCGTTATGGATGAATTTCTTAAAAGTTGTTATTTAGGTAGGGACTTGGTTAGAAGTTCTTTAGTTTTGTGTACTAACTGAAAAAACTTGTTCTGCTCAAATATGAACTTGATCTGCTCAAATGTGAACTTGGACAGAATGGTAAATTAACTGAACTTGATCAATAACTTTTACAACTGAAAATCAACAACTATTCATCTCTTCTTCGGTCTTTATCTTTCAATTTTTTGCTAATTTGAATTTCCTAAACTAGTTAATACTAGTTTGGAATAATCAATTTCAGCTTTATGCTATCAATTTAATTCAGCTAATTCTAGTTTGGGTAATCATTTACTTCATTAGTTTATTGCCATTGCCATTTTCAATATATGATCTGTTTGTGTGAGAAATGAATGTGGTGGATAGTTTTTAAATTTTATTTTGATATTATTGGATATTTGGGAAATCATTTGTAAGTGTATAGCAATATTAAGAGAGTTCTTCATCATGCACTGTGAAATTTGCTTATTGCTGCTTAGGTAATTTGGGATCAAAGTGTTGGTTCCTTCAAAGGAATTTTCCAAGAAGAATTACCATGATCTCAGTGAAAGACCTTTCTTCAATGAGCTTTGTGACTTCCTAAGCTCTAGCCCTGTTATTGAAATGGATACAGCTTACACCTTACAACTTATAACTGATTCTTCCTCTTTCTTACCTTCAGAATCAAACACAAAACAAAAAATATATGTTATTGTTTCTAGATTAGTCTGATTTTCCCTTGAATTCATGAATCAGGTTTGGGAATGAGAAGGAGTCATAACTTATGGCCAAAAACTAATTGGAGCCACTGATCCGCAGAAATTTGCACTTGGAACTATTAGAGGTGATCTGGCTGTTAATGTTGGAAGGTATTGGTTTTGACAAACACATTCTGATTTATTACAATTACACTAATATATACGGACTAATATACATCAATCCATATTTTTATTAATTAAATGTGGTAATAATATCAAATGTGAGATTAGTCAAACTAGTAATTACATTGTAAAAAGTTTTTTATGAAAACACATAGAACCTATTATATGTTAACAACACCTGAGAAAAAAAATTAAAAAATTTGCAATGGATCGTTGATGTGGATTAATTTTATAGTAGGCAATATGCTCTGAATGAGGACTTTCATTATTCGTTTAGAGATCACTCTAACTTCAAATGTGATTCGATCTGCCATTTCTGATAAGCTCTTGTATATACAAATAGCACATTGTGAAATCATTGGTTTTCTTTCGATTATGAAGTTGGTAAATTGTGTTGAAATTGGGCTCCTTGCATTGGTTATTCTGGTGATATTGTCCCAGGTATGTTACTTTCTTAAGAGATGTCCTATTCTACTATTTTAATTGTATCAACATGTGCTATTTTAATGCTGCCACTTCCCTGTACTTATAATATATGCCAGAGTTGTGTTCATGTAGCAGCCAGTTTCCTTGTCCTAAACCTCCACTTAAACTAATAGCCTCAGCTCCCTTTCTTTGGGAAGAAAAACCTAGAACACCACTACCTAATTTCTTACTTTATTATAAGGGAGTAGAACTTACAGAACCACTGGAAGCACCTATCCCAAGGCCGTTACCGCCCAACACAAACTGCAAGTGGGTAAAATCCTTGTCTTTTATCTTCAATATTCCACTTGAATATGGTTTGCTTGAAACAGATGGCCAGCTTAGAGCTCTTTGCGGCTTTAAGAGCAAAAGGGAAATGGCTCAAACTCAGAGCCGGTGCACGAGGTTCAATAAGATTTCACGCTTCAACTCGAAAGGCAAGGATTGGTATCATGCTCAATTGAGTGGATCACGGAAAATGTTTGGTCACCGTGGTGAGAATCTAATTTCCAAACCGCCCAGATGGAAAACTATCGATCAAAACGAAAGCAGATTTGGAACCAAAGTTTGGGATCCTGGAAAATATTCAGATATTCATCACCCCGGGAGCCTGAAAATCTGTTTGAAGCTGCTCAGAAGCTTCACATGCCTAGTTTGGGATCCCGGAGGATATTGGAATTGCAAACATTGGTGGAGATTCCTGGATCAATACAAGCATAAGCCACCATGACAAGGAGCTCGCCAAATGTCCAACTTAAGGACTTTAACTAAAAGTGCTAGTGTAGAACCTATGCACAATTACTCAAGAGGGGGGGGTGAATTGAGTATTGCACCAACAATGAATCTTTTTGCGAAAGTTAAAGACAATATACAAAAGTGTTATTGTACTAGTATTTTTCCAAGAGCTTAACTCAATTGCTAAGCATTTATAAGGAGCTTTTACTTTCCAATAGACACCAACTCAAATAAATTGATCAAGCTTTTCACCAATCGGACTTAAGCTACTCCTTAAGTACTTACGAAGCTACTTTTCGATCACAATTTATTTGCTCAAAGGTAAAAGACAATAATATTGAAGAGATGAGTTTGGAGAGATGCAAACGCTATTTAGAGTGGTTCGGCACAATCCTTGTCCTACGTCCACTTTCTTTCTCAATCGCTATTGAGAAGTTCCACTATTGCCAAGCTTCAAGGCGCTCGCGCAAAACCTTTTACAATCCGAGTCCTTAGTTTCTAACACCTCACGGTATATGATCACCACTCGTATACTAACCCACTCCACTTAGAGATACCTTCTCTAAGATTTGCCTTGAGTACTTAGTATACCTCTTTGGTATCCTCACCGACTATAGTGTTTATAACTCTTGACTCAACCTTGGAGATCACACTCCAATTTACAAAGTGTACAAGAAAACAATTCTCAAAGAATTGTTGAGATGAAATGAGTACTCTCTAGAAGAGTGTATGATTACAAGTTTAACACTATTGAACCAATTGATATTGCTCTCTCAAATTGTGTATTATAACACCTTAAAAAATGTGTAGAATGAAAGAATATGAACAAGATAGTTTGCAAATACTCACGTATTTGAAATAAGGCTTCAATCCATCTATTTATAGACTCTCCAAACCTTAGAAACGTTGGGGAGTTAGTGGGATGGAGCCTTTTTGTCAAAACTAGCCGTTTTTTTTATGTTTTTGAATCATTTGCATCGATGCATAACACTTTGCATCGATGCAAATGTGTTTTGAAGCTGAAATTTGAATTTTCAGCTAGGTTGCATCGATGCAAACATCTTTGCATCGATGCAACAAGTCATTGCATGCTTTGCATCGATGCAAGATGAGTGTGCATCGATGCAAACCTTAAAGAATGGCTTAAAATCACTTCAAAATACTTAGGATTGATCTCAAACTTGTTGGAGTCAATTCCTATGCTTTTGTACCTTTGAAAACAAGTTTTAAACCATTTGGCTAGCATCGAATTGCAAGATGTGCATATGATATGATAATCAAAACATTTTGTGAGTGTGTGTTGAGAGATTTAGCAATTGGTTCTTAACAAGAAGTTACCTAAGTTCTAAGACACTATAATTGTCTTCAAATGTTGTGGACTTGAGTTTCTTGTTGTTGTTGTGTTGCTTTCAACTCTTCATTCCTCAACGTTGAATGTTGGTTGATCTTTCAACATGCTTGTTCATTCAAGTTGTTTGTTGGTTGTCTTTCATGTCGTTTGTTGGTTTGTCATTCATCAAAACCTACGAATACAAACTTCGCATACAAGCAACATGATTTACAGCTAGGTGGGAGACAACCCACCATGGTATGATCGTTCATTTTTCATTTTTATTTAGTTTTATTTGCTTTTGAGTTTTATTTTATTTTATTATATTGAACCTGGAGTTTTGCATCACATTCATATTAACACTGCATTCTGCATTTTATTTCAAAAAAAAAAAATTTTGCTACGCGACGCGACCCCATCAACGACGCATCCGCGTCGCAAGGGGAGAAGAGAAAAATAAAAAACGAACAGAGAGTCACGCTGGAGCGTGGCTGGAGGCGTGCCAATGGCACAAATCAACCCATGCGACCACGTTGCTGACGCGTCCGCGTCGCATGGGAATAATGGCCTCCCACGCGACCGTGTGACCCACGCGGCCGCGTGACCAAGATTTCGACGTCAAAGTGGTGCACACCCGAAAGTTGTGCGAGAGTGGTGCTGGATTGGTGCTGAACGCATAATCCTTCCCACGCGGCCGCATGACCCACGCGACCGCGTCATATTCCTTTAAAGCCCACTCACGCAATCGCATGCCCCATGCGATCGCGTCACTTAAAATTTGGCACTAATAAGATTTTGAACAGAGAGTTGTGCGAGCGCGAGGCTGCACTCGCGCCACTAGCACAAATCGAGTCACGCGATCGCATGACCCACGCGTCCGCGTCGCTTGACCTTATTGCGCACCACGCGGCCGCGTCACCCACGCTACCGCGTCGCCAGCGTCGCACACCTTAACCTTATATGCCAAAATATTTTATCTTTTTTTCCCCAATCCTAATTTTTCCTCCCT
Organism: Arachis stenosperma; assembly: GCF_014773155.1. Lineage (NCBI taxonomy): Eukaryota > Viridiplantae > Streptophyta > Magnoliopsida > Fabales > Fabaceae > Arachis > Arachis stenosperma. The sequence continues at coordinate 99,858,403 of NC_080379.1, read as the reverse complement.
CCTTTCTTATTTACTTCCTCTTCCCTTCTTTCCCTTCTCATTCTTCTTATTTTTCTTTTTATTTTATTTTAATTTATTTGCATATCTCATTCATTGCATTTTAAATTTGTGCATATTTTTATTTTCCTTTCTGAATTTTTTTATTATTCCATTGGTGTTAAATATCTTTTCTTATTCAACTGTTGCATCTTTTCTTGAATTTATTTTGGTAACTTGTTTTACACTGTTGGGCAATACTATTTAAGTCAATGTTAATCTTTTATGTTATTTGTATTAATTTTGCATTGACATGAATTTATATTGTCTTACACTCTCCTTCCCTATGTTACAAATTTTATACCACTGGTATGCCATGGCTTTTATTGTTTTCTCACATACATGTTGAAGCTTCCATGTAAATGAGACCCCTATCAATTGGCATTAACCTACCCATACTTTATTTATTTTCTTATCTTTATTTCTGGGTTACTTTTCTTCCCTTTTTCTTTCAAGATGGCCACCCGGAGGGGAACCGAAGACGTTTACATGGGGAGACAAACAAGTCCATCTGCGCAATCCGTGAAGAAAGGCATCAGTTGGAACAACCCGTCCACCTGCACATCTCAGCATGCACCGAGGACGGTGCAATCTTTAAGTATTGGGAGATCGATACCGATCTCCATGGGTTAGTACTTTCTTGTCTCAAACACCAATGTTTAAATTTTCTTTGTAGATTAGTTGTTGCATTTGCATATTTGTTTGATCTTTGCATATTTTACCACTTGGTTGAAGTAATATTTTCTTTTTTAAGAAACTTTTTATAGTATTTCACTAATTTAAATTAAAAACTTTTTGAATAACTTGTATGAAGAAATTTTATTTTGGAACATGGTTTAAAGCTTGAACACACAAAACCAATGAGATTTTGAGCCTATTTAATTGGTTGCATTCTATCAACCAAAATTTTGTTTTAGTGTGTATTTTTCTCTCTAAAATTGTGATCTTTGTCTTGCTTAATTCTATATTTCCATTTATTTGATGTATGCATGCACTTACATGATTGAGGCCATTGTTTGATTTTAACTCACTTATCCCAAAATTAACCTACTTTTTACATCACCCTTGTTAGCCCCCTTGAGCCTTTTAATCCCCTCTTATTTTATAACCACATTACTAGCCTTAAGCAGAAAAATAAAATAAAAAAATCCCAAGTTGAATCCTTGGTTAGCTTAAGATAGATATTGTGTATAATTTAAGTGTGGGGAATTTTATGGGAACATGGAATGATATGAAAAAAAAAGTAGGGAAATAAATTGAATAAGTTATTTGAAAATTTGGGAAGCATGCTCATGTGAAATTAAAATAATTAAATTACCATGTGCATTGACAAAAAAAAAAAAATATATATATATATATATTAAGTAATTAAATAAGGGGATAGAAAAAAAAGAAGAAGAAAAATAATATTACCCCAAATGCAAAAAAAAAAAAATTTCAATGCACATGGGACAAAATTCAAAAATAAATTTGATACATGAGCATGTAATACAAAAAGTGGGAAAATTATGAGAAGCTAAGTATAATTTTAAAATTTTTATAGAGTATGTATATGTTAGGTGAGATCTTAGACTACTCAAGGATTCACTTTACTAGCTCACTTAGCCTTATATATACCCTTACCTTCACCTTAGCCCCATTACAACCCTTAAAAGACCTCTTGATATGTGTATCTGTGCATTAAATTTATGTTGATTGTTAAATGAAGAGCAAGCCTTAGAAAGCAAGGTTGGTAGAGAATTGAGAGAATCGAACCTTAAACACATGAGTGATTAGAGTGCATATACTTCCAGTGAGGGTTCGATGCTCGATTCTTTGTTCCCGGCTTTCATGAGCTATTTTCTTCTACAAGTCTATTTGTACTTCATTTTTATGATTTGAATTAGTGAAATCTAGTTCATATTTATTCTTGGAGATTTATTTACTTTTAACCAAGTAGGTAGAAACATTTCGCATGTAGTTGCATTCATAGGTTGCATTTCATGCATTCTACCATTCCTCTTCATTCCTTTATAGTTTCTCTTGAGCTTAGCATGAGGACATGCTTTTATTTAAGTGTGGGGAGGTTGATAAACCACTATTTTATGGTTTATCTTGTGCTCAATTGAGTGAATTTTATCAACTCTTTACCCACTCATTCATACTATTTGCATGTTTTACATTTTCCTTCCTAATTATGTGCTTTGATTGAAAACATGCTTCTTTGGACTTATATTTGCTTATTATTAATCCTCTCTTATCACCATTAGATGCCTTGATATGTGTGTTAAGTGATTTCAGAGATTACAGGGCAGGAATGGCTCAGAGGATGAAAAGGAAGCATGCAAAAGTGGAAGGAATACAAGAAGTTGGAGAAATTGCTAAGCTGTCCAGCCTGACCTCTTCGCACTCAAACGGCTATAAATTTAGCTACAGAGGTCCAAATGACGCGGTTCCAATTGCGTTGGAAAGCTAACGTTCGGGGCTTCGATTTGATATATAATATGCCATAGTGGTCCTGACGCTAGACGACGCGACCGCGTGCTCCATGCGGCCGTGTCGCAGTGACGGAAATCCAGCGTGGTTGAATTCGAGACCAGCGAATTTTGGGCTGTTTTTGACCCAGTTTGCGGCCCAGAAAACACAGATTAGAGGCTATAAAGTGGGGGAATACATCCATTCATAATCAGGCTCTCATAATTCACTTTCCATGATTTAGATCTAGTTTGGAGAGAGATTCTCTCTCTCTCTTTAGGATTTAGGTAGTGTTTTTAGAAATTAGGATTTAGGACTTCTCTTTGTTTTTTAAGAGTGACTCTCGATCCAGGTTTTATATTCCTTTGTTTTAAGATTACCTTTCACTATGTTCATTTATTCCAGCTTTGAATTGATTATTTACTTTTATGATTCAAGTTATGAATTATTCCATGTTACAAATTATTATTAATGACATTTGAAGTATTTCAGTTTATGATTGTCCCTTTTAATTATCATTGTTTCCGAATTGAAGATATTTTTATTCCAGTAATTTACTTTTTCCCTTTTTGGTCTTGGTTAAGAAATCAGTAACTCGACAGTTATTAAACTCAGCATAATTGATAATCGTTATCTTGCTAATTGAACTGAACTTCAATAATCCCAACTTTTTCTTAGGAAATAAATAGGATTCGAAGATCAAGCTAATTAGTCCCTTGACTTTCCTTTACTTTAAAGGTTGACTAAGTAGAAATTAGATATAACTTTCATTATTGTTGAGAGGGATAATTATGTTGGACTTCTAATTTCTCTCACCTTGCCAAAAGTTGCTTTACAGTATTTATTTATTTTAATTGCCATTTATTTTACTTGCCATTTATATTACTTATTCCTCATCTTCTAAACCCCGATTATAACCCTTGTAGCCAATAATAAGAACATACCTCCCTGCAATTCCTTGAGAAGACGACCCCAGGTTTAAATACTCGGTTAACAATTTATTTAGGGGTTTGTTACTTGTGACAACCAAAACGTTTGTACGAAGGAATTTCTGTCGGTTTAGAGACTATATCTACAACGCGACTGTTTTTATGAACTTCTTTACTGGCAAAAATCTCGACATCATTAAGCTTGCTTGAAGAATTTATTTTGGAACATGGTTTTTGAGCTGAGAACACAAGCATGTAAGTCTTGAGCCCAATTGTGTGGTTACATCATATAACCACTTATTTCCATTCTTGTGTGCATTGTTCTCCTGCTATGATTGCAATCCTTGATTTGTTTGACTCTATATGTCTATTATTGTGTGTATGAATGCATGTGTGTGATTGAGGCCATCATTTTATTTAGCCCACTTGCCCATATAGCCTCACCTTACATCAACCATTGTTAGCCAACTTTGAGCTTATTTTGACCCATTTTGTTCTTAATTTTAGCACATTACAAGCCTTTAAGCGGAAAACCATAAATGTACTTTATTTAAATCTTTGATTAGCTTAGGCTAATGAGTGTGTTTCATTCAAATGTGGGAAAACTTGGGACATTGGTTGAGGTAAGAGTATGTTTTGTATTTTCTTTGAAGATATTGGAAATTGGGTATGTACTCATGCATTAAATGCCTAAGCCATATGCATTGGCACCATTGTATATAGTTCACCAAACGAAAAAAAGAACATGTTAAAAAAATAAAAAAATAAAAAAATTTATTGCAGGAGACAAAATACCCTAAAGTAAGGTAACAACAACAATGCATGTGGAATCTGAACTAAAGAGAATGCATGAGTATGTGAAAAAGTGAGAATCGTGGGTAGCTAGACATTATATTAGATCTGAATAAATTGTCATAGGTTAGGTGAAAGCTTAGGTTAGTCAAAGATTCAAATTTCAAGCTCACTCAACTATATGCATCTATACCCTTACCCTAGCCCCAATACAACCTAAGAAAAGAACTCATGATACATGTATGCATGCATGGAATAATTGTTGATTGTTAGAGGAAACAAAAATCTTGGAAAGCATGATTAGAGGGGAATTGAGTGGTCAACCCTACACACTGAGCGACTAGAGTACAAACACTACCGGTGAGGGTTTGAGGCTCAATTCCTTATTCCCGGCTTTCATAAGCTTTCTTCATGCAAGCTATGCACACCCCACTTTGATGTTTGAATTGGTAGAGCTCATGTATTGATTTATCATTTTGCCCTATGTGCTCATGTATGTTCTTGGAAGATTGATTTACTCTTGACCAAGTAGATAGTAGCATCCGCATTAGTTGCATTCATGTTGGTAGATTGCATCTCATAGGTTCACATTCTCTTATGATCCTTTGGTCTTTTGATTTCTTTTAGCATGAGGACATGCTTAGTTTAATTTTTGGGGGGTTGATAAACCCCATTTTTAGGGGTTTATCTTGGGTGAAATTTGGGGAGTTTTATCAATATTCTCTCACACTTATTCATATAAAATGCATGATTTTGTGTCTCCTTCTCAATTCTGCTTCATGGTTGAAAACATGCCTCTTTAATCTTAATTATGCTATATTTTAACCCTCTTCTATTGCCATTCAATGTCGTAATATGTTTGTTAAGTGATTTCAGAGTTTATAGGGCAAGGAAGGCTTAGAAGAGAGAAAGGGAGCATGCACAAGTGGAAGAAACATGAAGAATGGAGCTTTGGAGATTTAGCATCGACGCGCACGCCTGGCATGCGCACACGTATGGATGCATGATGATGGAATTGGCGTAAAATACTAGTGCATTAGCGTGGATGAGCAAAAATTCTATCGACGCGTACACGTGTCTTACGCGTACGAGTGGCTTGAAAAGCTCATCGACGCGTACGCGTGACCAACACGTATGCGTGACGCGCAGCACGTGACTTCATTAGTGAAATCGTGCCTGGCGATTTCTGAGGAGCTCCAAGACCCAATCTGAAGGAATTCTGAAGGCAAAAGACCCAAGAGGACCAAGGGAATAGGGGAGATTCACACATGAGAGATTTTTAGCTAGTTTTGGGAGTTTATGCTTCTAGAGAGAGAGACTCTTGCTTCTCTCTAGGTTTTTCCTTTCTCAATTTGAATTTCTCTTGGATCCTTAGGTTAGATCTATTGTTAATTCAATTTTACATTGCTTTAATTTGTAGATCTAATTCTTCTACTCTCATTTTAATGTTCTTGTTGGTCTAGTTACTTTGGATCTTGGATTTGGATCTTGTTACATTGATTTCTATCAAGGCATTGAGGAATTTCATGTTCATTGTTGTTAATTGTTTGATTGTTGTTAATTGTTTGTGGTAGATAACTTTGATTTGAATTTTCTAGTCAATTTCATAATGTCTTCCAATTTTGTTCACCAAGTGTTTAAGAAAATGTCAACTATAATTATGGAGTAGATTTTTCACTCTTGGCTTGAGGGTTGGGTAATTGGAGACACTTGAATTGTCAATGTCTTTGGTTGATTTATAATTGAAAATTGCTAGTTGATTTGCATGCCACTAAAGCTAGTCTTTCCTAAGGATTTGACTAGGACTTGTGGACTCAAATTGATTATCTCCACTTGACTTTCCTTCATAGTTAGAGGTTGACTAAGTGGAGCAACAACCAATTCTCATCACAATTGATGGAGACTATAATGATAGGACTTCCAATTCTTACCCCTAGCCAAGGCTTTTACATTGATTGATTGTCATTCACCTTTATTAGTTTGATTTCTTGGTTCTCTTATTCCAATTGTTAATTGATCATTGTCTCAATTTATGCTCATTTACTTCTCTTGCATTCAACTTCAAAATACCAAGAGAACTCCTAACCAATGATGTGCATCTTAGGGCAACTCCTAGGGAGAACGACCCGGGAGTCTACTCCCGGTTATTGATTTAAATTGTGGTGACACATTTTTCTAAATTTGTATGCGGGATTGCTTGTTGGTTTAGACTATACTTGCGACAGAATTTTATTGATAAATTCTATACCGACAAAATATCTCACATCAGTAATTCAGTGAGATAAAATTTTCTAGTAGTGATCATATGCTTGAGGCTCCTTCCACCTTTGATTGTCCCATCCTTAATGCATATACTCATTGTAATTCCCATATCCTACAACATAGCTGTAACCAAACTTAGCCAAAGTGGTGATAATTCATAGTAGCAAGAGAAAATAAAAATAAATTCTAATAAGAAATAATGAAAAGAAACTTCTAAAACTAGCAAAAACTAACAAAGAAATTAAAAATCAAGCTATTCATAATATCCACATATTAACAATAACCAATAATAAGCGCACATTTGCAATTCCTCGGCAACGGCGCCAAAAACTTGATAGAGCGAAATCGTCGGTACAGAATTTTCACAAAAATAATTCTGTTGTAAGTATAGTTCCAAACCGAAAAACAACCCTCAATCAAAGTTTAATTTATTTTGTCACTTAAGTCAAACCTAATAAAAACTGAGAGTATTTAATTCTCGGGTCGTCTCTCAAGAAATTGCAGGGAAGTGTGCATATTATTGGTTATGAGATATTTTTGGAGTTTTGGAATAAGAGACAAGAAATGTAAATAACAGAAAGATAAGCTAACAACTAAGAAAGGTCTTGACAAGAGGTGAGAATTGAAATTTCAATCCTCATTATCATCTTCAATTGTGATGGTAATTATATTTTGCTCTCACTTAGTCATCCTTTAACAATTGAAGGAAAGTCAAGTAAATAGAATTAACTTGAGTTCACAAGTCCTAGTCAACTCATAGTGAAAGACTATATTTAGTGAAATTCAAGCCAACTAGAAGCCTTCAATTACCAATCAAAAAGAGATTTAGATAATTCAAGAGTCTCCAAATTACCAATCCAAGCCAAGAGTATAAAAATCTACACTAAAACCCAACCAAGAATTTTATCAAACATTAGGAAGGCATAAAAAAAGCATGGTAAAATAGCAAGAAATATAAAATCTACTACTACCCAATGCAAGGAAATAATAATAATAACTCAATTAAACAAAAAGAACATGAAAACATAAATTGCATTAAATGAAACTAAAATCAACAAAGAGTTCATAAACGTAAAAGCAACAAAATAAAGAAAATAGCAATTAAAACTAAAGGAACAAATATGTAAGAACAATAAATTACAAGGAAAATAAATCAAAGTAAGAATTAAGTTCTAAACCTAAGAGAAATCTACCTAAATCTACCCTAATTCTAGAGAGAAGAGAGAGATTTTGTCACTAGAATATGACCTAAAGCATATTGCTACTCTACTCCTAATTGTTCTTCCTTGTTCCCTCTTGAATTCTGCCTCTAATAGCCTCGGAAATTAGTTAGATTTGGGCCTCCATGAGCTCAAAAATCGCCCCCAACGTCTTTTTTTAATAAGGTCACATGCTGCTTGTTACGTGTACGCGCGGGTGACGCGTGCGCGTTTCTTGGCAAAACTTCTTGGTCACGCATGCGCGTCACTATGATTTTCACAAATGCTCATTTCTTCATGAATTCTCCACTTTGCATGCTTTTTTTCTTCACTTCTTCAATCCAATCCTTGCCTTATAAACCTGGAATCACTCAACAAACAAATCAAGACATCGAATGGAATTAAAATGAGTTAAATTTGGCAATTTTAAGGTGGTGCGCGAAATTGTGAACAATACTTTTTCACAACTCTCATAATCCCCGGTAATGGCTCCAAAAACGTGGTAGCTCAATACCATGGCATTACACAACTTCGCACAACTAACCAGCAAGTGCACTGGGTCGTCCAAGTAATACCTTACGTGAGTAAGGGTCGATCCCACGGAGATTGTTAGTATTGAAGCAAGCTATGGTCATCTTGTAAATCTTAGTCAGGCAAACTCAGATATATATGGTGATGAACGAAAATAACATAAAAGATAAGGATAGTGATACTTATGTAATTCATTGGTAGGAACTTCAGATAAGCGCATGGAGATGCCTTCCCTTCCGTCTCTCTGCTTTCCTACTGTCTTCATCCAACCCTTCTTACTCCTTTCCATGGCAAGCTCGTATAGGGTCTCACTGTTGTCAGCAGCTACCTCCCATCCTCGCAGTGAAAGCTAATGCTCAATACTCTGTCACAGTACGGCCAATCACCGGTTCGGTTCCCTCCCCTACCGGAATAGAATAACTCTTTTGCGTCTGTCACTAACGCCCAGTAGGTTACAGGTTTGAAGCACGTCACAGTCATTCAGTCATTGAATCCTACTCAGAATACCACAGACAAGGTTAGACCTTCCGGATTCTCTTGAATGCTGCCATCAGTTCTTGCCTATACCACGAAGACTCTGATCTCACGGAATGGTTGGCTCGTTTGTCAGGTGAGCACTCGGTTGTCAGGCGATCAACCATGCATCGTGCAATCAGGAATCCAAGAGATATTCACTAAGCCTCAGATGCTTGTAGAACAAGAATGGTTGTCAGTCACCTTGTTCATGAGTGAGAAGGATGATGGGCGTCAATCATCACCTTCATCATGTTGAAGAACAAGTGATATCTTGGATAAAGAACAAGCGGAATTTGAATGAAAGAACAATAGTAATTGCATTAATACTCGAGGTACAGCAGAGCTCCACACCTTAATCTATGGTGTGTAGAAACTCCACCGTTGAAAATACATAAGCATAAGGTCTAGGCATGGCCGAATGGCCAGCCACCCAATGATCTAAGAACTGAAATGTCCAAAGATGATCTAGAGATCTAAAAGTGATCAAAAGATATCTATACAATAGTAAAAGGTCCTACTTATAAGAAACTAGTAGCCTAGGGTGTACAGAAATGAGTAAATGACATAAAAATCCTCTTCCGGGCCCACTTGGTGTGTGCTTGGGCTGAGCAATGAAGCAATTTCGTGTAGAGACTCTTCTTGGAGTTAAACGCCAGCTTTGGTGCCAGTTTGGGCGTTTAACTCCCATTTAGGTGCCAGTTCCAGCGTTTAACGCTGGGATTTCTTGAGGTGACTTTGAACGCCGGTTTGGGCCATCAAATCTTGGGCAAAGTATGGCCTATTATATATTGCTGGAAAGCCCAGGATGTCTACTTTCCAACGCCGTTGAGAGCGCGCCAATTGGGCTTCTGTAGCTCCAGAAAATCCACTTCGAGTGTAGGGAGGTCAGAATCTAACAGCATCTGCAGTCCTTTTGAGTCTCTGAATCAGATTTTTGCTCAGGTCCCTCAATTTCAGCCAGAAAATACCTGAAATCACAGAAAAACACACAAACTCATAGTAAAGTCCAGAAAAGTGAATTTTAATTAAAAACTAATAAAAATATACTAAAAACTAACTATATCATATCAAAAACATACTAAAAACAATGCCAAAAAGTATACAAATTATCCGCTCATCACAACACCAAACTTAAATTGTTGCTTGTCCCCAAGCAACTGAAAATCAAATAAGATAAAAAGAAGAGAATATGCAATGAACTCCAAAAACATCTATGAAGATCAGTATTAATTAGATGAGCGGGGCTTTTACTTTTTGCCTCTGAATAGTTTTGGCATCTCACTCTATCCCTTGTAATTCAGAATGATTGGCTTCTTTAGGAACTTAGAATCCAGATAGTGTTAATGATTCTCTTAGTAAAGTATGATGATTCTTGAACATAGCTATTTCTTGAGTCTTGGCCGTGGCCCAAAGCACTCTGTCTTCCAGTATTACCACCGGATACATTCATGCCACAGACACATAATTGGGTGAACCTTTTCAGATTGTGACTCAGCTTTGCTAAAGTCCCCAATTAGAGGTGTCCAGGGTTCTTAAGCACACTCTTATTTGCCTTGGATCACAACTTTATTCTTTCTTTTTCTTTTCTTTTTCTTTCTCCCCTTTTTTTTCTTTTTTTTTTCGGTTTTTTTTTCGTTTTTTTTTTTTTTGAAATGCTTTTTCTTGCTTCAAGAATCATTTTATTGATTTTTCAGATCCTCAGTAACATGTCTCCTTTCTCATCATTCTTTCAAGAGCCAACATTCATGAACCACAAATTCAAAAGACATATGCACTGTTTAAGCATACATTCAGAGAACAAAAATATTGCCACCACATCAAAATAATTAAACTATTATAAAATTCAAAATTCATGCAATTCTTTCTTTTATCAATTAGGCACGTTTTTATTGAAGAAAGGTGATGGATTCATAGGACATTCATAACTTTAAGGCATAGACACTAAGACACTAATGATCATAAGACACAAACATGGATAAACATAAAGCATAATTTTCGAAAAACAGAAGAACAATAACAAGGAAATCAAAGAACGGGTCCACCTTAGTGAGGGCGGCTCTTTCTTGCTCTTGAAGATCCTATGGAGTGCTTGAGCTCCTCAATGTCTCTTCCTTGTCTTTGTTGCTCCTCCCTCATGATTCTTTGATCTTCTCTAATTTCATGAAGGATGATGGAGTGTTCTTGATGCTCCACCCTCAGTTGTCCCATGTTGGAACTTAGTTCTCCTAGGGAGGTGTTTAGTTGCTCCCAATAGTTTTGTGGAGGAAAATTCATCCCTTGAGGAATCTCAGGGATCTCATGATGAGTGAGATCTCTTGTGTACTCCATCCTTTTCTTGGTGATGGGCTTGTCCTCATCAATGGGAATGTCTCCCTCTATGTCAACTCCAACTGAATAACAGAGGTGACAAATGAGATGAGGAAAGGCTAACCTTGCCAAGGTGGAGGTCTTGTCCGCCACCTTATAGAGTTCTTGGGCTATAACCTCATGAACCTCTATTTCTTCTCCAATCATGATACTATGGATCATGATGGCCCGGTCTATGGTAACTTCGGACCGGTTGCTAGTGGGGATGATTGAGCGTTGTATGAACTCTAACCATCCTCTAGCCACGGGCTTGAGGTCATGCCTTCTCAATTGGACCGGCTTTCCTCTTGAATCTTGCTTCCATTGTGCGCCCTCTTCACATATGACTGTGAGGACTTGGTCCAACCTTTGATCAAAGTTGACCCTTCTAGTGTAAGGATGCTCATCTCCTTGCATCATAGGCAAGTTGAACGCCACCCTCACACTCTCCGGACTAAAATCCAAGTATTTCCCCCGAACCATAGTGAGATAATTCTTTGGATTCGGGTTCACACTTTGGTCATGGTTCTTTGTGATCCATGCATTTGCATAGAACTCTTGAACCATCAAGATTCCGACTTGTTGAATGGGGTTGGTAAGTACTTCCCAACCTCTTCTTCGGATCTCATGGCGGATCTCCGGATATTCACCCTTTTTGAGTGAAAAGGGGACTTCGGGGATCACCTTCTTCAAGGCCACAACTTCATAGAAGTGGACTTGATGCACCCTTGAGAGGAATCTATCCATCTCCCATGACTCGGAGGTGGAAGCTTTTGCCTTCCCTTTCCTCTTTTTAGAGGTTTCTCCGGCCTTGGATGCCATAAATGGTTATGAAAAAGCAACGCTTTTACCACACCAAACTTAAAATGTTTGCTCGCCCTCGAGCAAAAGAGGAAAGAAGGGAGTAGAAGAAGAAGAAATGAAGAAGAGGGGAGATGGTAGTGTGTTCGGCCAAGAGGGGTAAGAAAGGGTGTTTAGGTTGTGTGAAAATGAAGAGTTGAAGAAGGGTATTTATAGGAGAGAGGGGGTAAAGGTTCGACCATGGAGGGTGGGTTTGGGAGGGAAAGTGGTTTGAATTTGAAGGGTGAGGTTGGTGGGGATTTATGAAGGATGGATGTGAGTGGTGAAGAGAAAGATGGGATTTGATAGGTGAGGGGTTTTTGGGGAAGAGGTGTTGAGGTGATTGGTGAATGGGGGAAGAAGAGAGAGAGTGATGGTAGGGTCCTGTGGGGTCCACAGATCCTGTAGTGTCAAGGAAAAGTCATCCCTGCACCAAATGTTGCTCAAAATCACGTTTTGAGCTATTTCTGGCGTTAAACGCCGGGCTGGTGCCCATTCCTGGCGTTTAACGCCAGGTTGTTGCCCTTTTCTGGCATTTAACGCCAGTCTGGTGCCCCTTTCTGGCGTTAAACGCCCAGAATGGTGCCAGACTGGGCGTTAAACGCCCAACTGCTAGGCTTATTGGCGTTTAAACGCCAGCAGCTTCTTCCTCCAGGGTGTGCTATTTTTCTTCCTGTTTTTCATTTTGTTTTTGCTTTTTTCATTATTTTTGTAACTTCTTATGATCATCAACCTACAAAAAAGATAAAATAACAAAAGAAAATAATTAATTATAAAACATTGGGTTGCCTCCCAACAAGCGCTTCTTTAATGTCATTAGCTTGACAGAGGGCTCTCATGGAGCCTCAGAAATGCTTAGAACCGTGTTGAAACCTCCCAACACCAAACTTAGAGTTTGAATGTGGGGTTTCAACACCAAACTTAGAGTTTGGTTGTAGCCTCCCAACACCAAACTTAGAGTTTGACTGTGGGGGCTCTGTTTGGCTCTGTTTTGAGAGGAGCTATTCATGCTTCCTCTCCATGATGACAGAGGGATATCCTTGGGCCTTAAACACCAAGGATTTTTCATTCACTTGAATGATTAACTCTCCTCTGTCAACATCAATCACAGCCTTTGCTGTGGCTAGGAAGGGTCTGCCAAGGATGATGGATTCATCCATGCACTTCCCAGTCTCTAGGATTATGAAATCAGTAGGAATGTACTGGTCTTCAACTTTAACCAGAACATCCTCTACAAGTCCATGGGCTTGTTTTCTTGAGTTGTTTGCCATCTCTAATGAGATTCTTGCAGCTTGCACCTCTAATATCCCTAATTTCTCCATTACAGAGAGGGGCATGAGGTTCACACTTGACCCTAAGTCACACAAGGCCTTCTTGAAGGTCATGGTGCCTATGGTACAAGGTATAGAAAACTTCCCAGGATCCTGCCTCTTTTGAGGCAGTTTCTGCCTAGACAAGTCATCCAGTTCTTTGGTGAGCAAGGGAGGTTCATCCTCCCAAGTCTCATTTCCAAACAACTTGTCATTTAGTTTCATGATTGCTCCAAGGTATTTAGCAACTTGCTCTTCAGTGACATACTCATCCTCTTCAGAGGAAGAATACTCATCAGAGCTCATGAATGGCAGAAGTAAGTCCAATGGAATCTCTATGGTCTCATTTTGAGCCTCAGATTCCCATTGTTCCTCATTGAGGGACTCAGAGGAGAGTGGTGCACGCCCACTGAGGTCTTCCTCAGTGGCGTCCTCCTCCTTTCTTTCCTCTCCATATTCGGCCATGTCTATGGCTTTGCACTCTCCTTTTGGATTTTCTTCTGTATTACTTGGGAGAGTGCTAGGAGGGAGTTCAGTAACTTTCTTGCTCAGCTGACCCACTTGTCCTTCCAAATTTCTGATGGAGGACCTTGTTTCATTCATGAAACTTTGAGTGGTCTTTATTAGATCAGAGACCATTGTTGCTAAGTCAGAAGTATTCTGCTTAGAACTCTCTGTCTGTTGCTGAGAAGATGATGGAAAAGGCTTGCTATTGCTAAACCTGTTTCTTCCACCATTATTATTATTGAAACCTTGTTGAGGTCTCTCTTGATTCTTCCATGAGAGATTTGGGTGATTTCTCCATGAAGAATTATAGGTGTTTCCATAGGGTTCTCCTAGGTAATTCACCTCTTCCATTGAAGGGTTCTCAGGATCATAAGCTTCTTCCTCAGATGAAGCCTCCTTAGTACTGCTTGGTGCATTTTGCATTCCAGACAGACTTTGAGAAATCAAATTGACTTGTTGAGTCAATATCTTATTCTGAGCCAGTATGGCATTCAGAGTGTCAATCTCAAGAACTCCTTTCTTCTGATTAGTCCCATTATTCACAGGATTCCTTTCAGAAGTGTACATGAATTGGTTATTTGCAACCATTTCAATTAGCTCTTGAGCCTCTGCAGGCGTCTTCTTCAGATGAAGAGATCCTCCAGCAGAGCTATCCAAAGACATCTTGGATAGTTCAGAGAGACCATCATAGAAAATACCTATGATGCTCCATTCAGAAAGCATGTCTGAAGGACATTTTCTGACTAGTTGTTTGTATCTTTCCCAAGCTTCATAGATGGATTCTCCATCCTTCTGTCTGAAGGTTTGGATTTCCACTCTAAGCTTACTCCATCTTTGTGGTGGAAAGAACTTTGCCAAGAAGGCATTGACTAGCTTTTCCCAAGAGTCCAGGCTTTCTTTAGGTTGAGAATCCAACCATATTCTAGCTCTGTCTCTTACAGCAAAAGGGAATAGCATCAGTCTATAGACCTCAGGGTTAACCCCATTAGTCTTGACTGTGTCACAGATTTGCAAGAATTCAGCTAAAAACTGATGAGGATCTTCCATTGGAAGTCCATGGAACTTGCAATTCTGTTGCATTAGATAAACTAATTGAGGCTTAAGCTCAAAGTTGTTTGCTCCAATGGCAGGGATAGAGATGCTTCTCCCATAAAAATCGGGAGTAGGTGCAGTAAAGTCACCCAGCACCTTCCTTGCATTGTTGGCATTGTTGTTGTTTTCGGCTGCCATGGGTTCTTCTTCCTTGAAGAATTCGTTCAGGTCCTCTAAAGAGAGTTGTGCTTTGGCTTCTCTTAGCTTTCTCTTCAAGGTCCTTTCGGGTTCAGGATCAGCTTCAACAAGAATGCCTTTGTCTCTGCTCCTGCTCATATGAAAGAGAAGAGAAAAAGAAAATGTGGAATCCTCTATGTCACAGTATAGAGATTCCTTGAAATGTCAGAGGAAAAGAGAAATAGAAAGAAGAAGGAGAAGAAGAATTCGAACTTTAATTAGATAAGGTTCGAATTGTGCATTTAGAAGGAGTGGTACTCCATAAATAGAAGGATGTGAGAAGGAGGGAAGAGGATTTTCGAAAATTCAATTAAAAGATTTTGAAAACATTTTGAAAATTTGATTGATAATTTTCGAAAATTGAAAGTGGAAGAGAAATCAAGTGATTTTTGAAAAAGATTTTCAAATTAGAAACTAAAAGGATTTGATTGAAAACTATTTTGAAAAAGATGAGGTTAAAAAGATTTGATTGAAAAGTCATGGTTTTAAAAAGATGTGATTGAGAAGATATGATTTGAAAACAATTTTAAAGGATATGATTTGAAAACAATTTGAAAAGATGTGATTTTTTTTAAAACAAATTGATGACTTGCCTTACAAGAAAAGATATGATTCAAACATAAAACCTTCCTTAATAGAAAAGGCAAAAAATGTTCAATCAAATCATTAATTGTTAGTAAGTATCTTTGAAAAAGGAAAGAAATTGATTTTGAAAACATTTGATTGAAAAGATTTGATTTGAAAAAGATTTGATTTTGAAAAACTTTGAAAACTTGAAAAAAAATTGATTTGAAAACAAAATCTTCCCCCTAGCACCATCCTGGCGTTAAACGCCCAGAATGGTATACATTCTGGCGTTTAACGCCCAAAATGCTACCTTTTTGGGCGTTAAACGCCCAACCAGGTGCCCTGGCTGGCGTTTAAACGCCAGTCTGCCTTCTTCACTGGGCATTTTTGAATGCTCAGCTTTTTCTATATAATTCCTCCGCAGTGTGTTCTGAATCTTCAATCCCTTGTATCATTGACTTGAAAAGACACAAATTAAAAATATTTTTGGATTTTTAATAATTAAAATGCAACAAGAATCAAATAACAATGCATGCAAGACACCAAACTTAGCAGTTTGCACACTACTAACACTATATGAGACACACAAAATACTCAAGTCAATAGAATTCAAAGATCAAAACAAGAAATATATGCATGGATTCGAAAAATGTAACAAAAACATGCATTTGACACCAAACTTAAGATGAGACTCTAGACTCAAACAAGAAATATTTTTGGATTTTATGATTTTGCAAAATTTTTTTGTGTTTTTCGAAAATTAAGTGGAAAAAGAAGGTATCAAAATTCTTAATGAGAATTCCAGGAATCAGTGCAATGCTAGTCTAAGACTCCGGTCCAGGAATTAGACATGGCTTCACAGCCAGCCAAGCTTCCAAAGAAAGCTTCGGTCCAAAACACTAGACATGACCAAAGGTCAGCCAAGCCTTAGCAAATCACTGCTCCAAAAGCAAGATTGATACGAAATCAACAAGCTCTTGTGGTGATAAGTTGAAACCTCGGTCCAATCAGATTAGACATGGCTTCTCAGCCAGCCAGATTTCAACAAATCATCATGAAACTCTAGAATTCACCTTCAAGAATTTCGAAAAAAAAAATACCTAATCTAAGCAACAAGATGAACCGTCAGTTGTCCAGCCTGAACAATCCCGGGCAATAACACCAAAAATTTGATGTTGTTGCCGGATCTTGGCACTGATGTTACCAAAGGCTTGCTCAAAACTAGAACAATCCCCGGCAACGGCGCCAAAAACTTGGTGCGCGAAATTGTGAACAATACTTTTTCACAACTCTCATAATCCCCGGTAATGGCTCCAAAAACGTGGTAGCTCAATACCATGGCATTACACAACTTCGCACAACTAACCAGCAAGTGCACTGGGTCGTCCAAGTAATACCTTACGTGAGTAAGGGTCGATCCCACGGAGATTGTTAGTATTGAAGCAAGCTATGGTCATCTTGTAAATCTTAGTCAGGCAAACTCAGATATATATGGTGATGAACGAAAATAACATAAAAGATAAAGATAGTGATACTTATGTAATTCATTGGTAGGAACTTCAGATAAGCGCATGGAGATGCCTTCCCTTCCGTCTCTCTGCTTTCCTACTGTCTTCATCCAACCCTTCTTACTCCTTTCCATGGCAAGCTCGTATAGGGTCTCACTGTTGTCAGCAGCTACCTCCCATCCTCGCAGTGAAAGCTAATGCTCAATACTCTGTCACAGTACGGCCAATCACCGGTTCGGTTCCCTCCCCTACCGGAATAGAGTAAATCTTTTGCGTCTGTCACTAACGCCCAGTAGGTTACAGGTTTGAAGCACGTCACAGTCATTCAGTCATTGAATCCTACTCAGAATACCACAGACAAGGTTAGACCTTCCGGATTCTCTTGAATGCTGCCATCAGTTCTTGCCTATACCACGAAGACTCTGATCTCACGGAATGGTTGGCTCGTTTGTCAGGCGAGCACTCGGTTGTCAGGCGATCAACCATGCATCGTGCAATCAGGAATCCAAGAGATATTCACTAAGCCTCAGATGCTTGTAGAACAAGAATGGTTGTCAGTCACCTTGTTCATGAGTGAGAAGGATGATGGGCATCAATCATCACCTTCATCATGTTGAAGAACAAGTGATATCTTGGATAAAGAACAAGCGGAATTTGAATGAAAGAACAATAGTAATTGCATTAATACTCGATGTACAGCAGAGCTCCACACCTTAATCTATGGTGTGTAGAAACTCCACCGTTGAAAATAGATAAGCATAAGGTCTAGGCATGGCCGAATGGCCAGCCGCCCAATGATCTAAGAACTGAAATGTCCAAAGATGATCTAGAGATCTAAAAGTGATCAAAAGATATCTATACAATAGTAAAAGGTCCTACTTATAAGAAACTAGTAGCCTAGGGTGTACAGAAATGAGTAAATGACATAAAAATCCTCTTCCGGGCCCACTTGGTGTGTGCTTGGGCTGAGCAATGAAGCAATTTCGTGTAGAGACTCTTCTTGGAGTTAAACGCCAGCTTTGGTGCCAGTTTGGGCGTTTAACTCCCATTTAGGTGCCAGTTCCAGCGTTTAACGCTGGGATTTCTTGAGGTGACTTTGAACGCCGGTTTGGGCCATCAAATCTTGGGCAAAGTATGGACTATTATATATTGCTGGAAAGCCCAGGATGTCTACTTTCCAACGCCGTTGAGAGCGCGCCAATTGGGCTTCTGTAGCTCCAGAAAATCCACTTCGAGTGTAGGGAGGTCAGAATCTAACAGCATCTGCAGTCCTTTTGAGTCTCTGAATCAGATTTTTGCTCAGGTCCCTCAATTTCAGCCAGAAAATACCTGAAATCACAGAAAAACACACAAACTCATAGTAAAGTCCAGAAAAGTGAATTTTAATTAAAAACTAATAAAAATATACTAAAAACTAACTATATCATATCAAAAACATACTAAAAACAATGCCAAAAAGTATACAAATTATCTGCTCATCATAAGGCCTAAAAAGCATGTTTTTAATCATTAAGCACAATTTAGGGAGAACTACAAAACTATGCTATTTTGGTAAATAAATGTGGTAAAAGTTGTTAAAATTCACTAAATTCAACACAAGATAAACCACAAAATTGGGGTTTATTAGTGAGCTCACGGCTAGTAGGACAGGCTTGCATTATGTTGCATTTGTATGCTTTATTATTGGGCCGGAGGCCGAGGTGATTTAATTTGGGCTAGAGGCCAAGATTTGATTATACATTGGGTCGGAGGCTGTGATTGGTTGTGTTTAGCCCGGAGGCCATGAATGATTGAATCAGTGGTAAGTTTTAGTTAAAATTTTATTTTTCTTGAAATTTTTGTAAGAAAAATACGAATTTTAAATTTGAATAATAAACAGATAATCACTGCATTTTGAAAATAGTTTTATTTAAAATATCTTCTTACGACAATTCTTAAAAATCTTTTTACTGAGAACCCATTTAAGGATGATGTTCTCACTCCCCTACAGACTTCTCTTTTCAAGATGGACGAGAAAGCTAATAAAATGTTTTTGATATGTCCTTAGCTGTACTATTTCTATTTGTACTTATATTCGTCATAGTTAAAGCATTGTCAGTCCATTCCTAAGGCTCTAATAGGAACGAACTGCTCTGATACCATAATGTAACACCCTAGTTTTTAGTACCTCATGATCGTACTAAAAGCCCAGGCGTCACTAATTCAATTTGCTATATCAATCCAAGTCAATAAGTCCTAGCTCTCCACCAATTCAATTAGTGAGAACTAGATTTAATGGCTCCCAATCATTAATTACTTTGACATTAGTAACTCAAGAGTTCCTAAGTTACCATCCCAAGCCAAGAACATAAAAGTCTAATTTATGATCCCCCCCCAAGCATTTCATCAAACACTTGGAAGGCACAAAATAAAAACAAGGAAAATTAATAAGAGAATATTAAATCCAAACAACCTATTGAAAGCATCAATAACACAAAATGAAGAAAGCAATCATAAATATAAAATACTTCAAATTGCATTAAATAGAAAATCAAATCTAACATGGAGTTCATAAACCAAATTGGGGAAATAAACAACTCAACGAGAGAAATAAATAAACCAAAGTACTAGAACAATTAAAGTAGAAGAGAAACTAAATTAAAGGAACATTAAACCTGGATTTGAGAAGAAATAAATCTAAAACCAAGAGAAATCCTAAAACCTAGAGAGAGACCTCAAATTATGTGAATAATAAGTGTCTGAATGTCTCATGATTTCCCCACTCTGCAGCTTTTATTCTGTATTTTCGGGCTTGGAACTAGGCCAAAATGGAGCCCAGAAATTGCCCCTAGCATTTTTTGCATTTTCTGCACATGGCGCATGTCACGCATACGCGTCAGTCACGCGTACGCGTTGATGGTCTTCTTCGCGTGTCACGCGTACGCGTCAGGTACGCGCACGCGTCGCTGTGCAAATCTCCAAATCACGCACATGCGTCACTCCTCGCTGGTTATCTCTTTTAATTCTTGTGCTCCTTCTATTTGTGCAAGCTTCCTCTCCATCCTCTAAGCCATTCCTACCCTATATAGCCTGAAAATACTTAACGCACGGATCGCGGTATCGAATGGTATAAAGGCGGAGTAAAAATACACAATTTAAAGGCTTAGGAAGCAAGTTTTCAATCATAGAACAAAATTGGGAAGGAGTTGTAAAATCATGCAAATTGTATGAATAAGTGTGAGAATAGTGGATAAAATCCACTCAATTAAGCACAAGATGTACCACGAAATAGTGGTGCATCAGTAACTATGATACTTGTTGTAACTGTTCTTTATATGTGTTTGCCTTGAATTTGTTTGTGTTTGTGATTGATTTTTTTTGAGATTGAGTTTCGATGGTGAATTGTTTATTATTGGGCCGGAGGCCGAGGTGATTTGATTTGGGCTAGAGGCCGAGATTTGATTATACATTGGGTCGTAGGCTGTGATTGGTTGTGTTTAGGCTGGAGGCCATGAATGATTAAATTAGTGGTAAGTTTTAGTTAAAATTTTATTTTGCTTGAAATTTTTGTAAGAAAAATACGAATTTTAAATTTGAATAATAAACTGATAATCACTGTATTTTGAAAATAGTTTTATTTAAAATATCTTCTTACGACAATTCTTAAAAATCTTTTTACTGAGAACCCATTTGAGAATGATGTTCTCACTCCCCTACAAACTTCTCTTTTCAAGATGGACGAGGAAGATAATGAAGTGTTTTTGATATGTCCTTAGATGTACTATTTCTATTTGTACTTATATTCGTCATAGTTGAAGCATTGTCAGTCCATTCCTAAGGCTCTAATAGGAACGAACTGCTCTGATATCATAATGTAACACCCTAGCTTTTAGTACCTCATGAACGTACTAAAAGCCCAGGCGCCACTTACCTCTAAACCTTTTTATTTATAATATTTTTATTTAATATTGAACCTTCGCGGATACGAATCAAAATTTTAAACAAGAAACTGAAATGAGACTTTATTTTATAACACTTAACCAAAAGAGTATATATATTCACATAGCTTTATATACTAGACTTATTCAAAAACTCTCAATTACAAATCATGCCCCTCTAAAAGTCAAAACCATAAATGGCGGGGGGAAAGTAAATTCTAGGACTAAACCAAATACAGAAAATATGAATACATATATTTACAAAAATCTTTGGATCGGTCGCGGCTCTTCGCCAAGGATTCCCGAACCTGTCGCAGAGACAAAAGATCTGTAGGGGTGAGAACAGCGTCCTCGCATGTTCTCAGTAGGGAAAGTGAATGCCGTAAAAGTAATGAACCAAAATATGAATAATTGACTTTATTCAGTAAAACTATTCTCTTATCAGGCCCTTGAAAATACTTTTTAATTTTACTTTAGACAATTAATTGCTTTCTTTAAAATTTTTTTAACTTAAAACAAAACTCATTCACAACATTAATTATTAATCACTTTAATACATAAACTAATAGTACTAGAGACTCAATTGAATACACAAGCAAGGCAGAATAAGACAACTAGCACAATCATAGGGAAAATACAACAAGCAAAACACAACCAAATACAAAAGTGCAAACAATATGATGCATGTCTGTCCTACGCAGGCCATGAGCTCATGCGTTGGTTGTCTACCCGCAACCCAACATTACTCGGGGCGAACCCCGAATATAGTTTCTTTATCCTGTCAGTTAGGCACAATTATCATCATGGGCGAACTCATGTCAGTTAAGATATTTTGGCATCACGATAAGAAACAGGCTATCAGTTAGGTGAACATTCCCGCATTAGCAACCTTAGGCTATCAGTTTGGCGGGAACTTTCGCATTAGAGATTTGGCACAAAGGCCCATTCAACATACAATATGCTATCAGTTAGACAGACATTCCTGCATTAGCAATCTTAGGCTATCAGTCAGGCGGACACTTCTGTATTAGCATTTGGCACAAAGGCCCATTCAAACATACAATATTCAATTATCCTTTCATTCTTAGTTTCTCATTCCTATTCTTTTTGTCATACTTCTGCATCACCAAATAATCAATCACGCTGCCTGATGGTGTGCAGAAGCTGGTGAATTAAAAATTTATTAAAATGGTTGCGTTGCAAGTATAGTTCTTAACTCACCGAAAATCTGCCTATCAATTTAGAAATATGTCACTGAAAGTTTAAATTAAAATTACTGGGAGTTTTAAGTCCCAGGTCGTCTCCCAATGAGTTGCAGAAAAGTGTGGTGTTTTATTAATCAGATATTCCAAAAAGAGTTGAGCTAAGTAAATTGGGAATTAAATTGAGGATTTTTAAATAATAAAAATAAAAGGCCTTGACTGGAAATTGATTGGTTAGAATCTCTATCATTGATGGTGTGATTGTAAGATTAATTTATAATTAATAGTTGTTCCGTTTGGTTATCCCTTACTAGGTAAGAGAAAGTCAAACAAGTAGAAATGCCAGATCTGTTCACAAGTTGCAACCCACTTAGTTTAAAGGGATTGGCGTCGGTGACAGGATAGCAATCCAACATTCAACCCAATTACAAATTTTTCTTCCAATCCTTCCAACTCAAGAGTTCCTTTTTAATCAACTCCCCATCAAGTAATGAAACTACTCACTCATTGTAAATAAAAAATCCATGGCATATGAAAGGGAATTAAAAGAAGACATGATTATTGGAATGGAAATTAAATTAAAAAGAAATAATCCTTGCATTAATTAATCATAAAAATATCTGAATGACAAAATTAAACAAAACAAAGAACATGGAAGAATAAAACCAAGTTAAGAGAACAAACTAGAATGATGAAGTCTTGATGAGGAAATGACTCTTCTCAATGTTCCAATGCTAAGACCAATTGAAAATTAAAATTCTAAAAACTAGAGAGAAAAACCTAAGAGAGTGAAAAACTAGATCTAAAAAAACTCAATGAATTGTGTCCCCTTTGTTTCTGCATATTCTCTGACTCTAGTCTGCTGTTCCGGGCCGAAAACTGGGCCGAAATAGGGTCCAAAGTCGCTGGTTTCAGATTCTGCAGTTTATGCAGATCGCGCATGTGGTGCGCGAAATTGTGATCACTACAACTTCACACAACTAACCAGCAAGTGCACTGGGTCGTCCAAGTAATACCTTACGTGAGTAAGGGTCGATCCCACGGAGATTGTTGGTATGAAGCAAGCTATGGTCACCTTGTAAATCTCAGTCAGGCAGACTCAAATGTATGATAGTGATGAACGAAAATAACATAAAAGGTAAAGATAGAGATACTTATGTAATTCATTGGTAGGAACTTCAGATAAGCGCATGAAGATGCCTTCCCTTCCGTCTCTCTGCTTTCCTACTGTCTTCATCCAATCCTTCTTACTCCTTTCCATGGCAAGCTTATGCAAGGGTTTCACCGTTGTCAGTGGCTACCTCCCATCCTCTCATTGGAAATGTTCAACGCACCCTGTCACGGCACGGCTATCCATCTGTCGGTTCTCAATCAGGCCGGATTAGAATCCAGTGATTCTTTTGCGTCTGTCACTAACGCCCCGCCCTCAGGAGTTTGAAGCACGTCACAGTCATTCAATCATTGAATCCTACTCAGAATACCACAGACAAGGTTAGACCTTCCGGATTCTCTTGAATGCCGCCATCAGTTCTCGCCTATACCACGAAGACTCTGATCTCACGGAATGGTTGGCTCGTTTGTCAGGCGAGTACTCGGTTGTCAGGCGATCAACCATGCATCGTGCAATCAGGAATCCAAGAGATATTCACTAAGCCTCATATGCTTGTAGAACAAGAGTGGTTGTCAGTCACCTTGTTCATGAGTGAGAATGATGATGAGTGTCATGGATCATCACATTCATCAAGTTGAAGAACAAGTGATATCTTGGACAAAGAACAAGCGGAATTGAATAGAAGAACAATAGTAATTGCATTAATACTCGAGGTACAGCAGAGCTCCACACCTTAATCTATGGTGTGTAGAAACTCCACCGTTGAAAATACATAAGCATAAGGTCTAGGCATGGCCGAATGGCCAGCCTCCCAATGATCTAAGATAGCATAAAACGAAGATAGCTACCAAAGTCTACAGATACAATATTTAAAGGTCCTACTTATAGATAACTAGTAGCCTAAGGTGTACAAAGATGAGTAAATGACATAAAAATCCACTTCCGGGCCCACTTGGTGTGTGCTTGGGCTGAGCAATGAAGCATTTTCGTGTAGAGACTCTCCTTGGAGTTAAACGCCAGCTTTTATGCCAGTTTGGGCGTTTAACTCCCATTTAGGTGCCAGTTCCGGCGTTTAACGCTGGAATTTCTTGAGGTGACTTTGAACGCCGGTTTGGGCCATCAAATCTTGGGCAAAGTATAGACTATCATATATTGCTGGAAAGCCCAGGATGTCTACTTTCCAACGCCGTTGAGAGCGCGCCAATTGGGCTTCTGTAGCTCCAGAAAATCCACTTCGAGTGCAGGGAGGTCAGAATCCAACAGCATCTGCAGTCCTTTTGAGTCTCTGGATCAGATTTTTGCTCAGATCCCTCAATTTCAGCCAGAAAATACCTGAAATCACAGAAAAACACACAAACTCATAGTAAAGTCCAGAAAAGTGAATTTTAATTAAAAACTAATAAAAATATACTAAAAACTAACTAAAAGATACTAAAAACATACTAAAAACAATACCAAAAAGCGTACAAATTATCCGCTCATCACAACACCAAACTTAAATTGTTGCTTGTCCCCAAGCAACTGAAAATCAAATAAGATAAAAAGAAGAGAAAATGCAATGAACTCCAAAAACATCTATGAAGATCAGTATTAATTAGATGAGCGGGGCTTTTAGCTTTTTGCCTCTGAATAGTTTTGGCATCTCACTCTATCCTTTGGAATTCAGAATGATTGACTTCTTTAGGAACTCAGAATCCAGATAGTGTTATTGATTCTCCTAGTTAAGTATGATGATTCTTGAACACAGCTACTTTATGAGTCTTGGCCGTGGCCCAAAGCACTCTGTCTTCCAGTATTACCACCGGATACATACATGCCACAAACACATAATTGGGTGAACCTTTTCAGATTGTGACTCAGCTTTGCTAAAGTCCCCAATTAGAGGTGTCCAGGGTTCTTAAGCACAGTCTTATTGCCTTGGATCACAACTTTATTCTTTCTTTTTTTTTTTCTTTTCTTTCTTTCTATTTTTTTTTTCGTTTTTCTCCTTCTTTTTCCCTTTTTTTTTGTATTCACTGCTTTTTCTTGCTTCAAGAATCATTTTTATGATTTTTCAGATCCTCAGTAACATGTCTCCTTTTTCATCATTCTTTCAAGAGCCAACATTCATGAACCACAAATTCAAAAGACATATGCACTGTTTAAGCATACATTCAGAGAACAGAAGTAATGCCACCACATCAAAATAATTAAACTATTATAAAATTCAGAATTCATGCAATTCTTTCCTTTTCAATTAAGCACATTTTTATTCAAGAAAGGTGATGGATTCATAGGACATTCATAACTTTAAGGCATAGACACTAAGACACTAATGATCATAAGACACAAACATAGACAAACATAAGCACTAAAATTCGAAAAACAGAAGAATAAAGAACAAGGAAATTAAAGAACGGGTCCACCTTAGTGATGGCGGCTCTTTCTTCCTCTTGAAGATCCTATGGAGTGCTTGAGCTCCTCAATGTCTCTTCCTTGTCTTTGTTGTTCCTCTCTCATGATTCTTTGATCATCTCTAATTTCATGGAGGAGAATGGAGTGTTCTTGGTGCTCCACCCTTAGTTGTCCCATGTTGGAACTTAGTTCTCCTAGGGAGGTGTTTACTTGCTCCCAATAGTCTTGTGGAGGAAAGTGCATCCCTTGAGGCATCTCAAGGATCTCTTGATGAGAGGGGTCTCTTGTGTACTCCATCCTTTTCTTGGTGATGGGCTTGTCCTCATCAATGGGGGTATCTCCTTCTATGTCAACTCCAACTGAATAACAGAGGTGACAAATGAGATGAGGAAAGGCTAGCCTTGCCAAGGTGGAAGGCTTGTCCGCCACTTTATAGAGTTCTTGGGCTATAACCTCATGAACTTCCACTTCTTCTCCAATCATGATGCTATGAATCATGATGGCTCGGTCTAGAGTAACTTCGGACCGGTTGCTAGTGGGAATGATTGAGCGTTGAATGAACTCTAACCATCCTCTAGCCATGGGCTTGAGGTCATGCCTTCTCAATTGAACCGGCTTGCCTCTTGAATCTCTCTTCCATTGTGCGCCCTCTTCACATATAACTGTGAGGACTTGGTCCAACCTTTGATCAAAGTTGACCCTTCTTGTGTAAAGATGTTCATCTCCTTGCATCATAGGCAAGTTGAACGCCAACCTTACACTTTCCGGACTAAAATCCAAGTATTTCTCCCGAACCATAGTAAGATAATTCTTTGGATCCGGGTTCATACTTTGATCATGGTTCTTTGTGATCCATGCATTGGCATAGAACTCTTGAACCATCAAGATTCCGACTTGTTGAATAGGGTTGGTAAGTACTTCCCAACCTCTTCTTCGGATCTCATGGCGGATCTCCGGATATTCACCCTTTTTGAGTGAAAAGGGGACCTCGGGGATCACCTTCTTCAAGGCCACAACTTCATAGAAGTGGTCTTGATGCACCCTTGAGATGAATCTATCCATCTCCCATGACTCGGAGGTGGAAGCTTTTGCCTTCCCTTTCCTCTTTCTAGAGGTTTCTCCGGCCTTGGATGCCATAAATGGTTATGGAAAACGAAAAAGCAACGCTTTTACCACACCAAACTTAAAAGGTTTGCTCGTCCTCGAGCAAAAGAAGAAAGAAGAGAGTAGAAGAAGAAGAAATGAGGGAGAAGGGAATGGCTTAGTGTATTCGGCCAAAGAAGGGGGAGAAGTGGTGTTTAGGTTGTGTGAAAATGAAGAAGTGAAGAAGGGTATTTATAGGAGAGAGGGGAGATGGAGTTCGGCCATGTATGGGTGGGTTTGGGAGGGAAAGTGATTTGAATTTGAAGGGTGAGGTTGGTGGGGATTTATGAAGGATGGATGTGAGTGGTGAAGAGAAAGATGGGATTTGATAGGTGAGGGGTTTTTGGGGAAGAGGTATTGAGGTGATTGGTGAATGGGAGAAGAAGAGAGAGGGTGGTGGTGGGGTAGGTGGGGGTCCTGTGGGGTCCACAGATCCTGTGGTGTCAAGGAAAAGTCATCCCTGCACCAAAAGTTGCTCAAAATCACGTTTTGAGCTATTTCTGGCGTTAAACGCCGGGCTGATGCCCATTCCTGGCGTTTAACGCCAGGTTTTTGCCCTTTTCTGGCGTTTAACGCCAGTCTGGTGCCCCTTTCTGGCGTTAAACGCCCAGAATGGTGCCAGACTGGGCGTTAAACGCCCAACTGCTAGGCTTACTGGCGTTTGAACGCCAGCAACATCTTCCTCCAGGGTGTGCTGTTTTTCTTCCTGTTTTTCATTTTGTTTTTGCCTTTTTCATTGATTTTGTAACTTCTTATGATCATCAACCTACAAAAAAACATAATAAAAGAAAATATATAAAATATAAGCATTGGGTTGCCTCCCAACAAGCGCTTCTTTAATGTCAGTAGCTTGACAGATGGCTCTCATTGAGCCTTACAAATGATCAGAGCAATGTGGGAACCTCCCAACACCAAACTTAGAGTTTGAATATGGGGGTTCAACACCAAACTTAGAGTTTGGTTGTGGCCTCCCAACACCAAACTTAGAGTTTGACTTTGGGGGCTCTATTTGTCTCTGATTTGAGGGAAGCTCTTCAAGCTTCATCTCCATGGTGACAGAGGGATATCCTTGAGCCTTAAACACAAAGGATTCTTCATTCACTTGAATGATTAGTTCACCTCTATCAACATCAATCACAGCCTTTGCTGTGGCTAGGAAGGGTCTGCCAAGGATGATGGATTCATCCATGCACTTCCCAGTCTCTAGGACTATGAAATCAGTAGGGATGTAATGGTCTTCAACTTTTACCAAAACGTTCTCTACAAGTCCATGAGCTTGTTTTCTTGAGTTGTCTGCCATCTCCAATGAGATTCTTGCAGCTTGTACCTCAAAGATCCCTAGCTTCTCCATTACAGAGAGAGGCATGAGGTTCACACTTGACCCTAAGTCACACAGGGCCTTCTTGAAGGTCATGGTGCCTATGGTACAAGGTATGAAAAACTTCCCAGGATCTTGTCTCTTTTGAGGTAATTTCTGCCTAGACAAGTCATCCAGTTCTTTGGTGAGCAAGGGAGATTCATCTTCCCAAGCCTCATTTCCAAATAACTTGTCATTTAGCTTCATGATTGCTCCAAGATATTTAGCAACTTGCTCTTCAGTGACATACTCATCCTCTTCAGAGGAAGAATACTCATCAGAGCTCATGAAAGGCAGAAGTAAGTCCAATGGAATCTCTATGGTCTCATTTTGAGCCTCAGATTCCCATGGTTCCTCATTGGGGAACTCAGAGGAGGTTGGTGCACGCCCATTGAGGTCTTCCTCAGTGGCGTCCACCTCCTCTCTTTCCTCTCCATATTCGGCCATGGTTATGGCTTTGCACTCTCCTTTTGGATTTTCTTCTGTATTACTTGGGAGAGTACTAGGAGGGAGTTCGGTAATTTTCTTGCTCAGCTGTCCCACTTGTCCTTCCAAATTTCTGATGGAGGACCTTGTTTCATTCATGAAACTTTGAGTGGTTTTGATTAGATCAGAGACCGTTGTTGCTAAGTCAGAGGTATTCTGCTTAGAACTCTCTGTTTGTTGCTGAGAAGATGATGGAAAAGGCTTGTTATTGCCAAGCCTGTTTCTTCCACCATTATTGTTATTGAAACCTTGTTGAGGTCTCTCTTGATTCTTCCATGAGAAATTTGGGTGATTTCTCCATGAAGAATTATAGGTGTTTCCATAGGGTTCTCCTAGGTAATTCACCTCTTCCATTGAAGGGTTCTCAGGATCATAAGCTTCTTCCTCAGATGAAGCTTCCTTAGTACTGCCAGGTGCATTTTGCATTCCAGACAGACTTTGAGAAATCAAATTGACTTGTTGAGTCAATATCTTGTTCTGAGCCAGTATGGCATTCAGAGTGTCAATCTCAAGAACTCCTTTCTTCTGACTAGTCCCATTGTTCACAGGATTTCTTTCAGAAGTGTACATGAATTGGTTATTTGCAACCATTTCAATTAGCTCTTGAGCCTCTGTAGGCGTCTTCTTCAAATGAAGAGATCCTCCAGCAGAGCTATCCAAAGACATCTTGGATAGTTCAGAGAGACCATCATAGAAGATACCTATGATGCTCCATTCAGAAAGCATGTCTGAGGGACATCTTCTGATTAATTGTTTGTATCTTTCCCAAGCTTCATAGAGGGATTCTCCATCCTTCTGTCTGAAGGTTTGGACTTCCACTCTAAGCTTACTCCATTTTTGAGGTGGAAAGAACTTTGCCAAGAAGGCATTGACTAGCTTTTCCCAAGAGTCCAGGCTATCTTTAGGTTGTGAGTCCAACCATATTCTAGCTCTGTCTCTTACAGCAAAAGGGAATAGCATCAGTCTGTAGACCTCAGGGTCAACCCCATTAGTCTTGACTGTGTCACAGATTTGCAAGAACTCAGCTAAAACTGATGAGGATCTTCCATTGGAAGTCCATGGAATTTGCAATTCTGTTGCATTAGAGAAACTAATTGAGGCTTAAGCTCAAAGTTGTTTGCTCCAATGGCAGGGATAGAGATGCTTCTCCCATAGAAGTTGGGAGTAGGTGCAGTAAAGTCACCCAGCACCTTCCTTGCATTGTTGGCATTGGTGTTGTTTTCGGCTGCCATGTGTTCTTCTTCTTTGAAGAATTCGGTCAGGTCCTCTAAAGAGAGTTGTGCCTTGGCTTCTCTTAGCTTTCGCTTCAAGGTTCTCTCAGGTTCAGGGTCAGCTTCAACAAGAATGCCTTTGTCTCTGCTCCTGCTCATATGAAAGAGAAGAGAAAAAGAAAATGTGGAATCCTCTATGTCACAGTATAGAGATTCCTTGAGGTGTCAGAGGAAAAGAAAAATAGAAGAAAGAAGGTAGAAGAATTCGAACTTGATTAGATAGAGTTCGAATTGTGCATTAAGAAGGAGTAGTACTCCATAAATAGAAGGATGTGGGAGGAGAGGAAGAAGATTTTCGAAAATTCAATTAAAAGATTTTGAAAACATTTTGAAAAACACTTAATTGATTTTCGAAAATAAAAGTAAGAAAGAAATCAAGTGATTTTTGAAAAGAAATTGGGATTAGAAATCAAAAAGATTTGATTGAAAACTATTTTGAAAAAGATGAGGTTAAGAAGATATGATTAGTTTTAAAGAGATGTGATTGAGAAGATATGATTTGAAAACAAATTTGAAAAAAAAAAGATTTGATTTTGAAAATTAGTGACTTGCCTAACAAGAAAAGATATGATTCAAACATTAAACCTTTCTCAACAGAAAAGGCAACAAATTTGAGATGTTCAATCAAATCATTAATTGTTAGTAAGTATCTTTGAAAAAGGAAAGAAATTGATTTTGAAAACATTTGATTGAAAAGATATGATTTGAAAAAGATTTGATTTTGAAAAACTTTGAAAACTTGAAAAAAAATTGATTTGAAAACAAAATCTTCCCCCTAGCACCATCCTGGCGTTAAACACCCAGAATGGTATACATTCTGGCGTTTAACGCCCAAAATGCACCCTTTTTGGGCGTTAAACGCCCAACCAGGTACCCTGGCTGGCGTTTAAACGCCAGTCTGTCTTCTTCACTGGGCATTTTGAATGCCCAGCTTTTTCTGTATAATTCCTCTGCAGTATGTTCTGAATCTTCAATTCTCTGTATCATTGACTTGAAAAGACACAAATTAAAAATATTTTTGGGTTTTTAATAATCAAAATGCAACAAGAATGAAATAACAATGCATGCAAGACACCAAACTTAGCAGTTTGTATACTACTGACACTAATGTGAATGCATATGAGACACACAAAACACTCAAGTCAATTGAATTCAAAGATTAGAACACGAAAATCATCAAGAATTACTTGAAGACCATTAAGACACATGAATGAATGCATGCAATTGACACCAAACTTAAGATGAGACACTAAACTTAAGCAAGAAACATCAAATATTTTTGGTTTTTATGATTTTGTAATTTTTTTGTGTTTTTCGAAAATTAAGTGGAAAAAGGTATCAAAATTCTTAATGAGAATTCCAGGAATCAGTGCAATGCTAGTCTAAGACTCCGGTCCAGGAATTAGACATGGCTTCACAGCCAGCCAAGCTTTCAAAGAAAGCTTCGGTCCAAAACACTAGACATGGCCAAAGGCCAGCCAAGCCTTAGCAGATCACTGCTCCAAAAGCAAGATTGATAAAAATCATCAAGCTCTTGTGATGATAAGTTGAAACCTCGGTCCAATGAGATTAGACATGGCTTCTCAGCCAGCCAGATTTCAACAAATCATCATGAAACTCTAGAATTTATCTTCAAGAATTTCGAAAAAAAAATACCTAATCTAAGCAACAAGATGAACCGTCAGTTGTCCATACACAAACAATCCCCGGCAACGGCGCCAAAAACTTGGTGCGCGAAATTGTGATCACTACAACTTCACACAACTAACCAGCAAGTGCACTGGGTCGTCCAAGTAATACCTTACGTGAGTAAGGGTCGATCCCACGGAGATTGTTGGTATGAAGCAAGCTATGGTCACCTTGTAAATCTCAGTCAGGCAGACTCAAATGTATGATAGTGATGAACGAAAATAACATAAAAGGTAAAGATAGAGATACTTATGTAATTCATTGGTAGGAACTTCAGATAAGCGCATGAAGATGCCTTCCCTTCCGTCTCTCTGCTTTCCTACTGTCTTCATCCAATCCTTCTTACTCCTTTCCATGGCAAGCTTATGCAAGGGTTTCACCGTTGTCAGTGGCTACCTCCCATCCTCTCATTGGAAATGTTCAACGCACCCTGTCACGGCACGGCTATCCATCTGTCGGTTCTCAATCAGGCCGGAATAGAATCCAGTGATTCTTTTGCGTCTGTCACTAACGCCCCGCCCTCAGGAGTTTGAAGCACGTCACAGTCATTCAATCATTGAATCCTACTCAGAATACCACAGACAAGGTTAGACCTTCCGGATTCTCTTGAATGCCGCCATCAGTTCTCACCTATACCACGAAGACTCTGATCTCACGGAATGGTTGGCTCGTTTGTCAGGCGAGTACTCGGTTGTCAGGCGATCAACCATGCATCATGCAATCAGGAATCCAAGAGATATTCACTAAGCCTCATATGCTTGTAGAACAAGAGTGGTTGTCAGTCACCTTGTTCATGAGTGAGAATGATGATGAGTGTCACGGATCATCACATTCATCAAGTTGAAGAACAAGTGATATCTTGGACAAAGAACAAGCGGAATTGAATAGAAGAACAATAGTAATTGCATTAATACTCGAGGTACAGCAGAGCTCCACACCTTAATCTATGGTGTGTAGAAACTCCACCGTTGAAAATACATAAGCATAAGGTCTAGGCATGGCCAAATGGCCAGCCTCCCAATGATCTAAGATAGCATAAAACGAAGATAGCTACCAAAGTCTACAGATACAATAGTAAAAGGTCCTACTTATAGATAACTAGTAGCCTAAGGTGTACAAAGATGAGTAAATGACATAAAAATCCACTTCCGGGCCCACTTGGTGTGTGCTTGGGCTGAGCAATGAAGCATTTTCGTGTAGAGACTCTCCTTGGAGTTAAACGCCAGCTTTTATGCCAGTTTGGGCGTTTAACTCCCATTTAGGTGCCAGTTCCAGCGTTTAACGCTGGAATTTCTTGAGGTGACTTTGAACGCCGGTTTGGGCCATTAAATCTTGGGCAAAGTATGAACTATCATATATTGCTGGAAAGCCCAGGATGTCTACTTTCCAACGCCGTTGAGAGTGCGCCAATTGGGCTTCTGTAGCTCCAGAAAATCTACTTCGAGTGCAGGGAGGTCAGAATCCAACAGCATCTGCAGTCCTTTTGAGTCTCTGGATCAGATTTTTGCTCAGATCCCTCAATTTCAGCCAGAAAATACCTGAAATCACAGAAAAATACACAAACTCATAGTAAAGTCCAGAAAAGTGAATTTTAATTAAAAACTAATAAAAATATACTAAAAACTAACTAAAAGATACTAAAAACATACTAAAAACAATGCCAAAAAGCGTACAAATTATCTGCTCATCAGCATGTCACGCGATCGCGTCGTCCATGCGGACGCGTCGCTGGCGCTTTTCCTCTTCACGCGTTCGCGTTGTCCACTCTACCGCGTCGCTTATGCTTTTCAATCCGCGCAGCCGCGCGAGCCATGCGGCCGCGCGAGCCATGCGGCCGCGTCACTGCGATTTGCGCTTCTTCGCGCGGTCGCATGAGCCATGCGACCGCGTCACTTTTCGCTGGTTATCTCCTTCAATTCTTGTGTTCCTTCCATTTTTGCTAGCTTTCTCTCCAATCTCCGTCTCATTCATGCCCTATAAAGCCTGAGACACTTGACACACAGATTACCGCATCGAATGGAATAAAGGAGAATTAAAATTAAATAATTAAAGTCTCTAGGAAGCAATTTTCAAACATGTGGTAAATTCAGGAAGGAAATCTAAATGCATGCTAAATTGATGAATAAGTGGGTAAGAATCATGACAAAACCACACAATTAAACACAATATAAACTATAAAATAGTGGTTTATCAACCTCCCCACACTTAAACATTAGCATGTCCTCATGCTAATTTGAAGGAGACAAGGAAATAAGTATGAACATGCAGAAACTCATGAAATGCAATGCAATCCTACATATATAAATAAATACAACTATATGATTATTGTTCACTTGATCAAAAGTAAATAAGCTCTTCAATACAGTTACAAATCAAATTCCACTAATTCTATCATCATATAATAAAACCGATAAAAGTGCAAGAAGATAGCTTATGAAGGCCGGAAACATGAAAATTCAAGCATTGAACCCTCACTGATAAAGTATGTATGCTCTAATCTCTAGTGTATAGGGTAATCACTCTATTCTTCTCTAGTCATGCTTTCTAACTTTTGTTTTTCTCTTAACCAATCAACAACAGTTAATAAACCAATGCAAACATCATGAGGTCTTTCCAGAGTTGTAATGGGGCCAAGGTGCAGGTAAGGATATACATATGGCTAAGTGAGCTTTATAAATTGAATCTTTAATTAACCTAAGCTCTCACCTAATGTACATATATTCTATATACTTTTAAATTCATGCCTAGCTACCCATAATCCCTTTTTCAACCCATACTCATGTTTCAACCTTGTATTTTAATTCTATCATATGTGCATTGATCTTTGAATTCTGAATTTAGCATTGGGGTAATTTTGTCCCCTTATTTATTGATTGATATTTATATATATATATATATATATATATATATAAAGCTTATCAATGCACATAGATTTTTCATTCTTATATTTTCACATGAGCGGGTTCATGACACATTCCCTTAACAACTTTTGTTCCCACAATTTCCCATACTTAACTAGCACACACAATTCTATCTTAAGCTAACCAAAGATTCAATTTGGGATATGCAATTGTTTTTCAGCTTAAGGTTAGTAATGTGGTACAATATAGAACAAATGGGATTTTAAAAGCTCAAAGTGGTTAACAAGGGTAATTGAAAAGGGTAGGCTTGATTTGAATAAGTGAGTTTAAACAAATAATGGCCTCAATCATGTGCAAGCATGTAAATATAATAAATATTGGACATATAAGATAAAACAAAATATAGATTACAATCATAGAGAAGTAAACACACAAGAATAACATAATTATGGTTAAATAATGTAACCATGCATAAAGGCTCAAATCTTTCACAGGTTGTGTGTTCTTTAGCTCAAACATCATGTTCCAAATACAACTCAAGCAGATTTATCATAAAAATTTTGAAAAAATTAGTGAAAATTTATTTCAAAGATAGATTTTTGAAAGAAACTTATTGTCTTTTCAATCAAGTAGAACATGCATGCAATTATCCTAATCTATGCAATTTATTCTATTCTATAAAAGAAAGAAAAATCTAACTAAAATATCCTAATTATTGGTGTCAGAGAAGAGAATTTACCTCCGGAAGTCAGGTACTGACCGACCTCCCCACACTTAAGGCTTTGCACCGTCCTCGGTGCCATCTGTCAGGAACAGGGGTGGGCTGGTGGTAGTATCTCCATAGTTGGGATCATCATAGCTCCCGGTGCTGGTAAAAGAAGTGGAGTCCGGGGTGTTTGAGTCGCTGAAGCATCCCTTGAGTAGCTCCTTGATGTGTTTGAATCGGCGCTCGTTACGGCGCTGTCTCATCTTTGCTTTCTGTTCATGCCGATCCAACTTTTCAAGTATCTGGTGGAGCGATTTCTCAGTGGTAGATGCTTGTGGTGTCGAAGAAGGAATATCTTCAACCGGCTCAGGAGGCTGGCTTGTAGTGGCTGCGAAAAGTCTGAGGTATTTCCCGTTAGGGACATATTGATCATCCCGTGGAAGCATGGCTTTGGTGTCCCCAGCTCTGCAGGAGACTCCGGCTGCTGAGACAAGATTTGAGACCAAGGCGGGGAAAGGTAAGTTGCCCGCGATTTGTACATGCTCCATAGCATGCCGGATGTGTCTTGAGAGATTCAGAGGTTAGTCTGTAAGGATGCACCATAGTAGAACAGCCATGTCCGCAGTGAAGGAGGACTCATGAGTGCTCGGAAAGACGTAATGGGACATGATTTGTGCCCATACGCGAGCCTCCAATGTAAGTGCGGAAGCCA
This sequence comes from Arachis stenosperma, assembly GCF_014773155.1. Lineage (NCBI taxonomy): Eukaryota > Viridiplantae > Streptophyta > Magnoliopsida > Fabales > Fabaceae > Arachis > Arachis stenosperma. The sequence continues at coordinate 99,822,488 of NC_080379.1, read as the reverse complement.
AGATTCCCTTAGGGCGGTTGCGGTGGTATCCGTAGATCCAACGGCTGCTAGGTAAAGCAATGACTCTGAGAACAGAGTCCCAGTCAAATTGGTATCGCTGGCGCTGAAGGGTGGCTTCTTGAAAAGCGTCCATTCCTGCTGGAATAGGGGGAAGACTCAGAACTTGCTGAATGGCCTCTTCTGTAATGGGGATTTGCTTCTGCCGGACATAAATAGACTGCAGGGTCGGTATGTAGAAGTTGGAGTAGAACTCAACTACCCAAGAAAGATTGACCTGCCTTGGCTGTCTCCGTAGGAAACCCCATTGTCTTCGCTCAATTTGCGGCTCAACAAAGGTGGCAATATTGGGCGGGAGGATGAGAAGGTATTCATTGTTATAGTTCCTTTCTGCTAGGATAGGGAACATCTGCTCACAGTAGCGATTGGGAAATCGCGCAGTGTCCTTTGCTGGAAAGGCTTTCTCTTTGTCGTCAACCTTTATTATCCTCTTAACTCTCTTTGTTGAGGGCTTGACTGCGGTTGAAGAAGGCTCTGCCACTAATGCTCTTTTAGTTCCTCTTCTTGCTGGTGGTTTGGAAGTAGCTTTCTCTTTTCCTTTCTTGGTGGCCATCCTGAAAGAAGGGAAGAGAAAGAAAATTAAATTCAAAGAGAGAGAGCAAGGAAGAGGGTAGTGTAAGCGATAGTCAATGCACAATAAAGATAAATGGCATTAACACATGGTCCAGATTACATGTGGAAAGCTCATCAATGAAAATATAGCAAGTGCATGTAGGACAATGGAATGCGAGAGGTTTATTGGCATGCAGGCAAAGGTATGAGTAGCATGTATCAAACATTCAATGTCCAAGTTAGGTTACCATTCGTAACAAACTAACTATCACGTTTGTATTGACAATGAAATTTAATTAATAAAATTTGAAAGGGAATTTGTGAAAAGCAAGCATTGCAGAGTAGAGTAAAGTAATGTAGAAAAGTGCATAGTGCTATATGGGCTTTTTCACAAACACATGGCATGCATGGTAAACAAGATATAAAAAGTATGAAATTGAACATGCAAGCAATCCCTTAAATAGGAGAAAAATAATTGTCAAATAATTTGCAATAATCCACAAGCATATAATGAGGAATGATGACTCAAAAGGTTTCTAACACCATGTAAAAGAAGAAGAAGGAAAAATAAAGATTTGAAAAGAAAAAGAAAAGAAAAAGAAAATAAAAATATATATACATAATATAATAAGAATGATTGAAAAGAGAAGAAGGAAGAAGAAGGTAAAACCTTGTTAATGGTGGTGAGAGAGAGAGAGTAAAAGGTGAGGTAGAAGGGGAAGGGGAAGAGAAGAAAGAAGGGGGGAAAAGAAAAAGTAGGGTTTGGAGGAGAGAAAGATAAGATAATTTGGCTTATTGGGTTGAGCTGTGCGGCGCATGCGACGCGGCCGCGGAAGGCACGCGTTTGCGTGGGTGCGTGTCAGGTAAGACGACGCGATCGCGGCAGTCACGCGGTCGCGTGACCCGTGTTGCGCTGCAGGCGCGAGTGCAGCCTCACTCCAGCACAACTCTCTGTTCGATTCATTTTAATTGCCAAAATTTGGTGACGCGATCGCGTGAGTGTGCTTCAGAAGATGGAGGACGCGGCCGCGTGGGGCACGCGGTCGCGTGATAAGGATTGTGCTTCCAGCACCAATCCAGCACCACTCTCGCACAATATTTCATTGTGCACCCTTTTACGTCGAAAATGCAGGGCACGCGGCCGCGTGGGGCACGCGGTCGCGTGGGAGGCCATACTTCCCATTCGACGCGGACGCGTCAGTGACGCGGACGCGTCAGTGACGCGGTCGCGTGGGTCGATATGTGCCATTAGCACGCCTACAGCCACGCTTCAGCGTGACTCTCTGTTCACTTTTATTTTTCTGTACTCCTCCTGCCACGCAGACGCGTCGCTTGTGCGATCGCGTCGCACGCGAAATTTTTTTTTTTTTAAGAAAGATAAAGACATGTAATTGAAAGAGCACGAAAGCACTAATAAAGAGAAGAGTCATTTAAAGAAGAAAAACTAAAAGTGAAGAAAAGAACGATCATACCGCGGTGGGTTGTCTCCCACCAAGCACTTTGCTTTAACGTCCGTAAGTTGGACGCTCCACTAGCTCAGTCTGTTGCTATGTGGGGATCTTCCAGGCGGAAGATCTCAAGCTCCTTGCTTTTCTGCACCTTTTCACCATAGTATAGCTTCTGGCGGTGTCCATTAACTTTAATAAGTTCAGAACTTGAAAGATGGCTTAGGTGATAAACTCCGTACGGTTCAGCCTTCTCTATTCTGTATGGACCTTCCCATTTGGATTTCAATTTATCGGGCATGAGCCTCAGTCGAGATTTTTAAAGGAGAACAAAATCTCCAGGTTGGAACTCTCTCTTCTTGATGTTTTGATCATGCACAGCTTTCATCCTTTCCCTGTATATTCTGGAGTTCTCATAAGCTTCTAGGCGAAGGTTCTCCAGTTCCTGCAGTTGCAACTTTCTTTCAGCTCCAGCAGTCTCAATCCCCATGTTGCACTCTTTAACTGCCCAGAAGGCTCTGTGTTCGATTTCAACTGGGAGATGACAAGCTTTTCCATAAACTAAGCAGAAGGGGCCCATCCCAATGGGTGTCTTGTATGCTGTTCTATATGCCCACAGTGCACCTTGTAGTCTGGTGCTCCAGTCTTTTCTGTGAGGCTTTACTATCTTTTGCAAGATACGTTTAATTTCTCTGTTTGACACCTCGGCTTGCCCATTAGTTTGGGGATGGTAAGCTGTTGCAACTTTATGGATTATTGATGAGCGGATAATTTATACACTTTTTGGCATTGTTTTTAGTATGTTTTTGGTAGTTTTAGTTGAGATTTTAGTATATTTTTATTAGTTTTTAGTTAAAATTCACTTTTCTGGACTTTACTATGAGTTTGTGTGTTTTTCTGTGATTTCAGGTATTTTCTGGCTGAAATTAAGGGACCTGAGCAAAAATCTGATTCAGAGACTGAAAAAGGACTGCAGATGCTGTTGGATTCTGACCTCCCTGCACTCGAAGTGGATTTTCTGGAGCTACAGAAGCCCAATTGGCGCGCTCTCAACGGCGTTGGAAAGTAGACATCCTGGGCTTTCCAGCAATATATGATAGTCCATACTTTGCCCAAGATTTGATGGCCCAAACCGGGTTCAAAGTCACCTCAAGAAATTCCAGCGTTAAACGCCGGAACTGGCACCTAAATGGGAGTTAAACGCCCAAACTGGCATAAAAGCTGGCGTTTAACTCCAAGAAGAGTCTCTACACGAAAATGCTTCATTGCTCAGCCCAAGCACACACCAAGTGGGCCCGGAAGTGGATTTTTATGTCATTTACTCATCTTTGTACACCTTAGGCTACTAGTTATCTATAAGTAGGACCTTTTACTATTGTATTAGAGGACTTTGGTAGCTATCTTCGTTTTATGCTATCTTAGATCATTGGGAGGCTGGCCATTCGGCCATGCCTAGACCTTATGCTTATGTATTTTCAACGGTGGAGTTTCTACACACCATAGATTAAGGTGTGGAGCTCTGCTGTACCTCGAGTATTAATGCAATTACTATTGTTCTTCCATTCAATTCCGCTTGTTCTTGTTCTAAGATATCACTTGTTCTTCAACTTGATGAATGTGATGATCCGTGACACTCATCATCATTCTCACTTATGAACAAGGTGACTGACAACCACTCTTGTTCTACAAGCAACCAAGGCTCTAGTGAATATCTCTTGGATTCCTGATTGCACGATGCATGGTTGATCGCCTGACAACCGAGTGCTCGCCTGACAAACGAGCCAACCATTCCGTGAGATCAGAGTCTTCGTGGTATAGGCGAGAACTGATGGCAGCATTCAAGAGAATCCGGAAGGTCTAACCTTGTCTGTGGTATTTTGAGTAGGATTCAATGACTGAATGACTGTGACGTGCTTCAAACTCCTAGCAGGCGGGGCGTTAGTGACAGACGCAAAAGTATCAATGGATATTATTCCGGCCTGACCGAGAACCGACAGCTGAATTCCGCTATGCCGTGACAGGACATATGCAATCGCTTTCACTGAGAGGATGGGAGGTAGCCATTGACAACGGTGAAACCCTACACGAGCTTGCCATGGAAAGGAAGAAGAAGGATTGGATGAAGACAGTAAGAAAGCAGAGAGACGGAAGGGAAGGCATCTTCATGCGCTTATCTGAAGTTCCTACCAATGAATTACATAAGTATCTCTATCTTTATCTTTTATGTTATTTTCGTTCATCACCATATACATCTGAGTCTGCCTGACTAAGATTTGCAAGATGACCATAGCTTGCTTCAATACTAACAATCTCCGTGGGATCGACCCTTACTCACGTAAGGTATTACTTGGACGACCCAGTGCACTTGCTGGTTAGTTGTGCGAAGTTGTGTAATGCCATGGAATTGAATTACCAAGTTTTTGGAGTTCATGACCGGGGATTATGAGAGTTGTGAAAAGTATTGTTCACAATTTCGCGCACCAAGTTTTTGGCGCCGTTGCCGGGGATTGTTCAAGTTTTGAGCAAGCTCTTTGTTCGGTAACATCAGTGCCAAATTTCTGATCCGGCAACAAGCACCAAGTTTTTGGCGCCGTTGCCGGGGATTGTTCAGTTTGGACAACTGACGGTTCATCTTGTTGCTTAGATTAGGTATTTTTTTTTTTCGAAATTCTTGAAGGTGAATCCTAGAGTTTCATGATGATTTGTTGAAATCTGGCTGGCTGAGAAGCCATGTCTAATTTCATTGGACTGAGGTTTCAACTTATCATCACAAGAGCTTGATGATTTTTATCAATCTTGCTTTTGGAGCAGTGATCTGCTAAGGCTTGGCTGGCCTTTGGCCATGTCTAGTGTTTTGGACCGAAGCTTTCTTTGAAAGCTTGGCTGGCTGTGAAGCCATGTCTAATTCCTGGACCGGAGTCTTAGACTAGCATTGCACTGATTCCTGGAATTCTCATTAAGAATTTTGATATCTTTTTCCACTTAATTTTCGAAAAACACAAAAAAATTCACAAAATCATAAAAACCAAAAATATTTGATGTTTCTTGCTTAAGTCTAGTGTCTCATCTTAAGTTTAGTGTCAATTGCATGCATTCATTCATGTGTCTTAAGGATCTTCAAGTAATTCTTGATGATTTCTTACTCTGATCTTTGAATTCTTTTGGCTTGAGTGTTTATGTGTCTCATATAGTGTTAGTAGTATACAAACTGCTAAGTTTGGTGTCTTGCATGCATTGTTATTTGATTCTTGTTGCATTTTGATTATTAAAAATCCAAAAACATTTTTAATTTGTGTCTTTTCAAGTCAATAATACAAAGAATTGAAGATTCAGAACATACTGCAGAGGAATTATACAGAAAAAGCTGGGCATTCAAAAATGCCCAGTGAAGAAGACAGACTGGCGTTTAAACGCCAGCCAGGGTACCTGGTTGGGCGTTTAACGCCCAAAAAGGGTGCATTTTGGGCGTTAAACGCCAGAATGTATACCATTCTGGGCGTTTAACGCCAGGATGGCAAAGGGGGAAGATTTTGTTTTTCAAATCATTTTTTTTCAAGTTTTCTAAGCTTTTCAAAATCAAATCTTTTTCAAATCATATCTTTTCAATCAAATGTTTTCAAAATCAATTCCTTTCCTTTTTCAAAGATACTTACTAACAATTAATGATTTGATTGAACATCTCAAATATGTTGCCTTTTCTGTTGAGAAAGGTTTAATGTTTGAATCATATCTTTTCTTGTTAGGCAAGTTACTAATTTTCAAAATCAAATCTTTTAAAATTGTTTTCAAAACATATCTTTTTAAAATTGTTTTCAAATCATATCTTCTCAATCACATTTTTTAAAACCAATCATATCTTCTCAACCACATCTTTTTCAAAATAGTTTTCAATCAAATCTTTTTAACTTCTAATTTCAAAATCTTTTTCAAAAATCACTTGATTTCTTTTCCACTTTCAATTTTCGAAAATTATCAATCAAATTTTAAAATATTTTTGACATCTTTCTAATTAATTTTCGAAAATTCTCTTCCCTCCTCCTCACATCCTTCTATTTATGGAGTACTACTCCTTCTTAATGCACAATTCGAACTTTATCTCATCAAGTTCGAATTCTTCTGCCTTCTTTCTTCTATTTTTCTTTTCCTCTGACATCTCAAGGAATCTCTATACTGTGACATAGAAGATTCCACATCTTCTTGTTCTCTTCTCTTTCATATGAGCAGGAGCAGAGACAAAGGCATTCTTGTTGAAGCTGACCCTGAACCTGAAAGGACCTTGAAGAGAAAGCTAAGAGAAGCCAAAACACAACCCTCTTTAGAGGACCTGACCGAATTCTTCAAGGAAGAAGAACACATGGCAGCCGAAAACAACAACAATGCCAACAATGCAAGGAAGGTGCTGGGTGACTTTACTGCACCTACTCCCGACTTCTATGGGAGAAGCATCTCTATCCCTGCCATTGGAGCAAACAACTTTGAGCTTAAGCCTCAATTAGTTTCTCTGATGCAACAGAATTGCAAGTTCCATGGACTTCCAATGGAAGATCCTCATCAGTTTTTAGCTGAGTTCTTGCAAATCTGTGACACAGTCAAGACTAATGGGGTTGACCCTGAGGTCTACAGACTGATGCTATTCCCTTTTGCTGTAAGAGACAGAGCTAGAATATGGTTGGACTCTCAACCTAAAGATAGCCTGGACTCTTGGGAAAAGCTAGTCAATGCCTTCTTGGCAAAGTTCTTTCCACCTCAAAAATGGAGTAAGCTTAGAGTGGAAGTCCAAACCTTCAGACAGAAGGATGGAGAATCCCTCTATGAAGCTTGGGAAAGATACAAACAATTAATCAGAAGATGTCCCTCAGACATGCTTTCTGAATGGAGCATCATAGGTATCTTCTATGATGGTCTCTCTGAACTATCCAAGATGTCTTTGGATAGCTCTGCTGGAGGATCTCTTCATTTGAAGAAGACGCCTACAGAAGCTCAAGAGCTGATTGAAATGGTTGCAAATAACCAATTCATGTACACTTCTGAAAGGAATCCTGTGAACAATGGGACTAGTCAGAAGAAAGGAGTTCTTGAGATTGATACTCTGAATGCCATTCTGGCTCAGAACAAGATATTGACTCAACAAGTCAATTTGATCTCTCAAAGTCTGTCTGGAATGCAAAATGCACCAAGCAGTACTAAGGATGCTTCATCTGAAGAAGAAGCCTATGATCCTGAGAACCCTTCAATGGAAGAGGTGAATTACCTAGGAGAACCCTATGGAAACACCTATAATTCTTCATGGAGAAATCACCCAAATTTCTCATGGAAGAATCAAGAGAGACCTCAACAAGGCTTCAATAACAATAATGGTGGAAGAAATAGGTTTAGCAATGGCAAGCCTTTTCCATCATCTTCTCAGCAACAGACAGAGAATTCTAAGCAGAACCCCTCTGACTTAGCAACCATGGTCTCTGATCTAATCAAAACCACTCAAAGTTTCATGACTGAAACAAGATCCTCCATTAGGAATTTGGAGGCACAAGTGGGACAGCTGAGCAAGAAAGTTACTGAACTCCCTCCTAGCACTCTCCCAAGTAATACAGAAGAAAATCCAAAAGGAGAGTGCAAAGCCATAACCATGGCCGAATATGGAGAGGAAAGAGAGGAGGTGGACGCCACTGAGGAAAACCTCAGTGGGCGTGCACCAACCTCCTCTGAGTTCCCCAATGAGGAACCATGGGAATTTGAGGCTCAAAATGAGACCATAGAGATTCCATTGGACTTACTTCTGCCTTTCATGAGCTCTGATGAGTGTTCTTCCTCTGAAGAGGATGAGTATGTCACTGAAAAACAAGTTGCTAAATATCTTGGAGCAATCATGAAGCTAAATGACAAGTTATTTGGAAATGAGACTTGGGAAGATGAATCTCCCTTGCTCACCAAAGAACTGGATGACTTGTCTAGGCAGAAATTACCTCAAAAGAGACAAGATCCTGGGAAGTTTTCCATACCTTGTACCATAGGCACCATGACCTTCAAGAAGGCCCTGTGTGACTTAGGGTCAAGTGTGAACCTCATGCCTCTCTCTGTAATGGAGAAGCTAGGGATCTTTGAGGTACAAGCTGCAAGAATCTCATTGGAGATGGCAGACAACTCAAGAAAACAAGCTCATGGACTTGTAGAGAATGTTTTGGTAAAAGTTGAAGACCATTACATCCCTACTGATTTCATAGTCCTAGAGACTGGGAAGTGCATGGATGAATCCATCATCCTTGGCAGACCCTTCCTAGCCACAGCAAAGGCTGTGATTGATGTTGATAGAGGTGAGTTAATCATTCAAGTGAATGAAGAATCCTTTGTGTTTAAGGCTCAAGGATATGCCTCTATCATCATGGAGAAGGAGCATGAAGAGCTTCTCTCAAATCAGAGACAAACAGAGCCCCCACAGTCAAACTCTAAGTTTGGTGTTGGGAGGCCACAACCAAACTCTAAGTTTGGTGTTGAACCCCCACAGTCAAACTCTAAGTTTGGTGTTGGGAGGTTCCAACATGGCTCTGAGTATCTGTGAGGCTCCATGAGAGTCCTCTGTCAAGCTAATGACATTAAAGAAGCGCTTGTTGGGAGGCAACCCAATGATTATATTTTATATATTTTCTTTTGTATTTTATGTTTTTTTTGTAGGTTGATGATCATAAGAAGTCACAAAATCAATGAAAAAAGCAAAAAACAAAATGAAAAATAGGAAGAAAAACAGCACACCCTGGAGGAAGATGTTGCTGGCGTTCAAACGCCAGTACGCCTAGCAGTTGGGCGTTTAACGCCCAGTCTGGCACCATTCTGGGCGTTTAACGCCAGAAAGGGGCACCAGACTGGCGTTAAACGCCAGGAAAGGGCAAGAACCTGGCGTTAAACGCCAGGAATGGGCACCAGCCCGGCGTTTAACGCCAGAAATAGCTCAAAACGTGATTTTGAGCAACATTAGGTGCAGGGATGACTTTTCCTTGACACCACAGGATCTGTTGGTGCGCGAAATTGTGATCACTACAACTTCACACAACTAACCAGCAAGTGCACTGGGTCGTCCAAGTAATAGCTTACGTGAGTAAGGGTCGATCCCACGGAGATTGTTGGTATGAAGCAAGCTATGGTCACCTTGTAAATCTCAGTCAGGCAGACTCAAATGGATATGGTGATAAACGAAAATAACATAAAGATAAGGATAGAGATACTTATGTAATTCATTGGTAGGAACTTCAGATAAGCGTATGAAGATGCCTTCCCTTCCGTCTCTCTGCTTTCCTACTGTCTTCATCCAATCCTTCTTACTCCTTTCCATGGCAAGCTTATGCAAGGGTTTCACCGTTGTCAGTGGCTACCTCCCATCCTCTCATTGGAAATGTTCAACGCACCCTGTCACGGCACGGCTATCCATCTGTCGGTTCTCAATCAGGCCGAAATAGAATCCAGTGATTCTTTTGCGTCTGTCACTAACGCCCCGCCCTCAGGAGTTTGAAGCACGTCACAGTCATTCAATCATTGAATCCTACTCAGAATACCACAGACAAGGTTAGACCTTCCGGATTCTCTTGAATGCCGCCATCAGTTCTCGCCTATACCACGAAGACTCTGATCTCACGGAATGGTTGGCTCGTTTGTCAGGCGAGCACTCGGTTGTCAGGCGATCAACCATGCATCGTGCAATCAGGAATCCAAGAGATATTCACTAAGCCTCATATGCTTGTAGAACAAGAGTGGTTGTCAGTCACCTTGTTCATGAGTGAGAATGATGATGAGTGTCACGGATCATCACATTCATCAAGTTGAAGAACAAGTGATATCTTGGACAAAGAACAAGCGGAATTGAATAGAAGAACAATAGTAATTGCATTAATACTCGAGGTACAGCAGAGCTCCACACCTTAATCTATGGTGTGTAGAAACTCCACCGTTGAAAATACATAAGCATAAGGTCTAGGCATGGCCGAATGGCCAGCCTCCCAATGATCTAAGATAGCATAAATCGAAGATAGCTACCAAAGTCTGCAGATACAATAGTAAAAGGTCCTACTTATAGATAACTAGTAGCCTAAGGTGTACAAAGATGAGTAAATGACATAAAAATCCACTTCCGGGCCCACTTGGTGTGTGCTTGGGCTGAGCAATGAAGCATTTTCGTGTAGAGACTCTCCTTGGAGTTAAACGCCAGCTTTTATGCCAGTTTGGGCGTTTAACTCCCATTTAGGTGCCAGTTCCGGCGTTTAACGCTGGAATTTCTTGAGGTGACTTTGAACGCCGGTTTGGGCCATCAAATCTTGGGCAAAGTATGGACTATCATATATTGCTGGAAAGCCCAGGATGTCTACTTTCCAACGCCGTTGAGAGCGCGCCAATCGGGTCTCTGTAGCTCCAGAAAATCGACTTCGAGTGCAGGGAGGTCAGAATCCAACAGCATCTGCAGTCCTTTTGAGTCTCTGGATCAGATTTTTGCTCAGGTCCCTCAATTTCAGCCAGAAAATACCTGAAATCACAGAAAAACACACAAACTCATAGTAAAGTCCAGAAAAGTGAATTTTAACTAAAAACTAATAAAAATATACTAAGAACTCAACTAAAACTACCAAAAACATACTAAAAACAATGCCAAAAAGCGTACAAATTATCCGCTCATCACAACACCAAACTTAAATTGTTGTTTGTCCTCAAGCAACTGAAAATCAAATAAGATAAAAAGAAGAGAATATACTATAGACTCCAAATTATCAATGAAACTTAGCTCCAAATTAGATGAGCGGGACTAGTAGCTTTTTGCCTCCGAACAGTTTTGGCATCTCACTTTATCCTCTGAGGTTCAGAATGATTGGCTTCTTTAGGAACTCAGAATCCAGATAGTGTTATTGATTCTCTTAGTTAAGTATGATGATTCTTGAACACAGCTACTTTATGAGTCTTGGCCGTGGCCCAAAGCACTCTGTCTTCCAGTATTACCACCGGATACATACATGCCACAGACACATAATTGGGTGAACCTTTTCAGATTGTGACTCAGCTTTGCTAGAGTCCCCAATTAGAGGTGTCCAGGGTTCTTAAGCACACTCTTATTGCCTTGGATCATAACTTTATTTCTTTCTTTTTCTTTCTTTTTTCCTTTTTTTTCGTTTTTCTCCTTCTTTTTCTCTTTTTTTTTTGTATTCACTGCTTTTTCTTGCTTCAAGAATCATTTTTATGATTTTTCAGATCCTCAGTAACATGTCTCCTTTTTCATCATTCTTTCAAGAGCCAACAATTTTAACATTCATGAACCACAAATTCAAAAGACATAGGCACTGTTTAAGCATACATTCAGAAAACAACAAGTATTGTCACCACATCAAACTAATTAAGCTAGTTTTAAAGATGAATTTGAAATCCTGTACTTCTTGTTCTTTTGTGATAAAAACAGTTTTCATTTAAGAAAGGTGATGGATTCATATTCATAGCTTTAAGGCATAGACACTAAGACACTAATGATCATAAGACACAAACATAGACAAACATAAGCACTAAAATTCGAAAAACAGAAGAATAAAGAACAAGGAAATTAAAGAACGGGTCCACCTTAGTGATGGCGGCTCTTTCTTCCTCTTGAAGATCCTATGGAGTGCTTGAGCTCCTCAATGCCTCTTCCTTGTCTTTGTTGCTCCTCTCTCATGATTCTTTGATCTTCTCTAATTTCATGGAGGAGAATGGAGTGTTCTTGGTGCTCCACCCTTAGTTGTCCCATGTTGGAACTTAGTTCTCCTAGGGAGGTGTTTACTTGCCCAATAGTCTTGTGGAGGAAAGTGCATCCCTTGAGGCATCTCAGGGATCTCTTGATGAGAGGGGTCTCTTGTGTACTCCATCTTTTTCTTGGTGATGGGCTTGTCCTCATCAATGGGGGTATCTCCTTCTATGTCAACTCCAACTGAATAACAGAGGTGACAAATGAGATGAGGAAAGGCTAGCCTTGCCAAGGTGGAAGGCTTGTCCGCCACTTTATAGAGTTCTTGGGCTATAACCTCATGAACTTCCACTTCTTCTCCAATCATGATGCTATGAATCATGATGGCTCGGTCTAGAGTAACATCGGACCGGTTGCTAGTGGGAATGATTGAGCGTTGAATGAACTCTAACCATCCTCTAGCCATGGGCTTGAGGTCATGCCTTCTCAATTGAACGGCTTGCCTCTTGAATCTCTCTTCCATTGTGCGCCCTCTTCACATATAACTGTGAGGACTTGGTCCAACCTTTGATCAAAGTTGACCCTTCTTGTGTAAGGATGTTCATCTCCTTGCATCATAGGCAAGTTGAACGCCAACCTTACACTTTCCGGACTAAAATCCAAGTATTTCCCCCGAACATAGTAAGATAATTCTTTGGATCCGGGTTCATACTTTGATCATGGTTCTTTGTGATCCATGCATTGGCATAGAACTCTTGAACCATCAAGATTCCGACTTGTTGAATGGGGTTGGTAAGTACTTCCCAACCTCTTCTTCGGATCTCATGGTGGATCTCCGGATATTCACCCTTTTTGAGTGAAAAGGGGACCTCGGGGATCACCTTCTTTAAGGCCACAACTTCATAGAAGTGGTCTTGATGCACCCTTGAGATGAATCTATCCATCTCCCATGACTCGGAGGTGGAAGCTTTTGCCTTCCCTTTCCTCTTTCTAGAGGTTTCTCCGGCCATGGATGCCATAAATGGTTATGGAAAACGAAAAAGCAATGCTTTTACCACACCAAACTTAAAAGGTTTGCTCGTCCTCGAGCAAAAGAAGAAAGAAGAGAGTAGAAGAAGAAGAAATGAGGGAAAAGGGAATGGCTTAGTGTATTCGGCCAAAGAAGGGGGAGAAGTGGTGTTTAGGTTGTGTGAAAATGAAGAAGTGAAGAAGGGTATTTATAGGAGAGAGGGGAGATGGAGTTCGGCCATGTATGGGTGGGTTTGGGAGGGAAAGTGGTTTGAATTTGAAGGGTGAGGTTGGTGGGGATTTATGAAGGATGGATGTGAGTGGTGAAGAGAAAGATGGGATTTGATAGGTGAGGGGTTTTTGGGGAAGAGGTATTGAGGTGATTGGTGAATGGGGAAGAAGAGAGAGGGTGGTGGTGGGGTAGGTGGGGGTCCTGTGGGGTCCACAGATCCTGTGGTGTCAAGGAAAAGTCATCCCTGCACCAAAAGTTGCTCAAAATCACGTTTTGAGCTATTTCTGGCGTTAAACGCCGGGCTGATGCCCATTCCTGGCGTTTACCGCCAGGTTCTTGCCCTTTTCTGGCGTTTAACGCCAGTCTGGTGCCCCTTTCTGGCGTTAAACGCCCAGAATGGTGCCAGACTGGGCGTTAAACGCCCAACTGCTAGGCTTACTGGCGTTTGAACGCCAGCAACATCTTCCTCCAAGGTGTACTGTTTTTCTTCCTGTTTTTCATTTTATTTTTGCTTTTTTTATTGATTTTGTAACTTCTTATGATCATCAACCTACAAAAAAAACATAAAATAACAAAAGAAAATATATAAAATATAATCATTGGGTTGCCTCCCAACAAGCGCTTCTTTAATGTCAGTAGCTTGACAGATGGCTCTCATTGAGCCTCACAGATACTCAGAGCAACGTGGGAACCTCCCAACACCAAACTTAGAGTTTGAATGTGGGGGTTCAACACCAAACTTAGAGTTTGGTTGTGGCCTCCCAATACCAAACTTAGAGTTTGACTTTGGGGGCTCTATTTGTCTCTGATTTGAGGGAAGCTCTTCAAGCTTCATCTCCATGGTGACAGAGGGATATCCTTGAGCCTTAAACACAAAGGATTCTTCATTCACTTGAATGATTAGTTCACCTCTATCAACATCAATCACAGCCTTTGCTGTGGCTAGGAAGGGTCTGCCAAGGATGATGGATTCATCCATGCACTTTCCAGTCTCTAGGACTATGAAATCAGTAGGGATGTAATGGTCTTCAACTTTTACCAAAACATTCTCTACAAGTCCATGAGCTTGTTTTCTTGAGTTGTCTGCCATCTCCAATGAGATTCTTGCAGCTTGTACCTCAAAGATCCCTAGCTTCTCCATTACAGAGAGAGGCATGAGGTTCACACTTGACCCTAAGTCACACAGGGCCTTCTTGAAGGTCATGGTGCCCATGGTACAAGGTGTTGAAAACTTCCCAGGATCTTGTCTCTTTTGGGGTAATTTCTGCCTAGACAAGTCATCCAGTTCTTTGATGAGCAAGGGAGGTTCATCTTCCCAAGTCTCATTTCCAAATAACTTGTTATTTAGCTTCATGATTGCTCCAAGATATTTAGCAACTTGTTCTTCAGTGACATACTCATCCTCTTCAGAGGAAGAATACTCATCAGAGCTCATGAAAGGCAGAAGTAAGTCCAATGGAATCTCTATGGTCTCATTTTGAGCCTCAGATTCCCATGGTTCCTCATTGGGGAACTCAGAGGAGGTTGGTGCACGACCATTGAGGTCTTCCTCAGTGGCGTCCACCTCCTCTCTTTCCTCTCCATATTCGGCCATGGTTATGGCTTTGCACTCTCCTTTTGGATTTTCTTCTGTATTACTTGGGAGAGTACTAGGAGGGAGTTCAGTAACTTTCTTGCTCAGCTGACCCACTTGTCCTTCCAAATTTCTGATGGAGGACCTTGTTTCATTCATGAAACTTTGAGTGGTTTTGATTAGATCAGAGACCATTGTTGCTAAGTCAGAGGTATTCTGCTTAGAACTCTCTGTCTGTTGCTGAGAAGATGATGGAAAAGGCTTGTTATTGCCAAGCCTGTTTCTTCCACCATTATTGTTATTGAAACCTTGTTGAGGTCTCTCTTGATTCTTCCATGAGAAATTTGGGTGATTTCTCCATGAAGAATTATAGGTGTTTCCATAGGGTTCTCCTAGGTAATTCACCTCTTCCATTGAAGGGTTCTCAGGATCATAAGCTTCTTCCTCAGATGAAGCTTCCTTAGTACTGCCAGGTGCATTTGCATTCCAGACAGACTTTGAGAAATCGAATTGACTTGTTGAGTCAATATCTTGTTCTGAGCCAGTATGGCATTCAGAGGTCAATCTCAAGAACTCCTTTCTTCTGACTAGTCCCATTGTTCACAGGATTTCTTTAGAAGTGTACATGAATTGGTTATTTGCAACCATTTCAATTAGCTCTTGAGCCTCTGTAGCGTCTTCTTCAAATGAAGAGATCCTCCAGCAGAGCTATCCAAAGACATCTTGGATAGTTCAGAGAGACCATCATAGAAGATACCTATGATGCTCCATTCAGAAAGCATGTCTGAGGGACATCTTCTGATTAATTGTTTGTATCTTTCCCAAGCTTCATAGAGGGATTCTCCATCCTTCTGTCTGAAGGTTTGGACTTCCACTCTAAGCTTACTCCATTTTTGAGGTGGAAAGAACTTTGCCAAGAAGGCATTGACTAGCTTTTCCCAAGAGTCCAGGCTATCTTTAGGTTGTGAGTCCAACCATATTCTAGCTCTGTCTCTTACAGCAAAAGGGAATAGCATCAGTCTGTAGACCTCAGGGTCAACCCCATTAGTCTTGACTGTGTCACAGATTTGCAAGAACTCAGCTAAAAACTGATGAGGATCTTCCATTGGAAGTCCATGGAATTTGCAATTCTGTTGCATTAGAGAAACTAATTGAGGCTTAAGCTCAAAGTTGTTTGCTCCAATGGCAGGGATAGAGATGCTTCTCCCATAGAAGTTGGGAGTAGGTGCAGTAAAGTCACCCAGCACCTTCCTTGCATTGTTGGCATTGGTGTTGTTTTTGGCTGCCATGTGTTCTTCTTCTTTGAAGAATTCGGTCAGGTCCTCTAAAGAGAGTTGTGCCTTGGCTTCTCTTAGCTTTCGCTTCAAGGTTCTCTCAGGTTCAGGGTCAGCTTCAACAAGAATGCCTTTGTCTCTGCTCCTGCTCATATGAAAGAGAAGAGAAAAAGAAAATGTGGAATCCTCTATGTCACAGTATAGAGATTCCTTGAGGTGTCAGAGGAAAAGAAAAATAGGAGAAAAAAAGGTAGAAGAATTCGAACTTGATTAGATAGAGTTCGAATTGTGCATTAAGAAGGAGTAGTACTCCATAAATAGAAGGATGTGGGAGGAGAGGAAGAAGATTTTTGAAAATTCAATTAAAAAGATTTTGAAAATATTTTGAAAAACACTTAATTGATTTTCGAAAATAAAAGTAAGAAAGAAATCAAGTGATTTTTGAAAAAGAAATTGGGATTAGAAATCAAAAAGATTTGATTGAAAACTATTTTGAAAAAGATGAGGTTAAGAAGATATGATTAGTTTTAAAGAGATGTGATTGAGAAGATATGATTTGAAAACAAATTTGAAAAAAAAAAGATTTGATTTTGAAAATTAGTGACTTGCCTAACAAGAAAAGATATGATTCAAACATTAAACCTTTCTCAACAGAAAAGGCAACAAATTTGAGATGTTCAATCAAATCATTAATTGTTAGTAAGTATCTTTGAAAAAGGAAAGAAATTGATTTTGAAAACATTTGATTGAAAAGATATGATTTGAAAAAGATTTGATTTTGAAAAACTTTGAAAACTTGAAAAAAAATTGATTTGAAAACAAAATCTTTCCCCTAGCACCATCCTGGCGTTAAACGCCCAGAATGGTATACATTCTGGCGTTTAACGCCCAAAATGCACCCTTTTTGGGCGTTAAACGCCCAACCAGGTACCCTGGCTGGCGTTTAAACGCCAGTCTGTCTTCTTCACTGGGCATTTTGAATGCCCAGCTTTTTCTGTATAATTCCTCTGCAGTATGTTCTGAATCTTCAATTCTCTGTATCATTGACTTGAAAAGACACAAATTTAAAAATATTTTTGGATTTTTTAATAATCAAAATGCAACAAAAATCAAATAACAATGCATGCAAGACACCAAACTTAGCAGTTTGTATACTACTGACACTATATGAGACGCATAAACACTCAAGCCAAAAGAATTCAAAGATCAGAGTAAGAAATCATCAATAATTACTTGAAGATCCTTAAGACACATGAATGAATGCATGCAATTGACACCAAACTTAAGATGAGACACTAGACTTAAGCAAGAAACATCAAATATTTTTGGTTTTTATGATTTTGTAATTTTTTTGTGTTTTTCGAAAATTAAGTGGAAAAAGGTATCAAAATTCTTAATGAGAATTCCAGGAATCAGTGCAATGCTAGTCTAAGACTCCGGTCCAGGAATTAGACATGGCTTCACAGCCAGCCAAGCTTTCAAAGAAAGCTTCGGTCCAAAACACTAGACATGGCCAAAGGCCAGCCAAGCCTTAGCAAATCACTGCTCCAAAAGCAAGATTGATAAAGATCATCAAGCTCTTGTGATGATAAGTTGAAACCTCGGTCCAATGGAATTAGACATGGCTTCTCAGCCAGCCAGATTTCAACAAATCATCATGAAACTCTAGAATTCATCTTCAAGAATTTCGAAAAAAATATACCTAATCTAAGCAACAAGATGAACCGTCAGTTGTCCATACACGAACAATCCCCGGCAACGGCGCCAAAAACTTGGTGCGCAAAATTGTGATCACTACAACTTCACACAACTAACCAGCAAGTTCACTGGGTCGTCCAAGTAATACCTTACGTGAGTAAGGGTCGATCCCACGGAGATTGTTGGTATGAAGCAAGCTATGGTCACCTTGTAAATCTCAGTCAGGCAGACTCAAATGGATATGGTGATAAACGAAAATAACATAAAGATAAGGATAGATATACTTATGTAATTCATTGGTAGGAACTTCAGATAAGCGTATGAAGATGCCTTCCCTTCCGTCTCTCTGCTTTCCTACTGTCTTCATCCAATCCTTCTTACTCCTTTCCATGGCAAGCTTATGCAAGGGTTTCACCGTTGTCAGTGGCTACCTCCCATCCTCTCATTGGAAATGTTCAACGCACCCTGTCACGGCACGGCTATCCATCTGTCGGTTCTCAATCAGGCCGGAATAGAATCCAGTGATTCTTTTGCGTCTGTCACTAATGCCCCGCCCTCAGGAGTTTGAAGCACGTCACAGTCATTCAATCATTGAATCCTACTCAAAATACCACAGACAAGGTTAGACCTTCCGGATTCTCTTGAATGCCGCCATCAGTTCTCGCCTATACCACGAAGACTCTGATCTCACGGAATGGTTGGCTCGTTTGTCAGGCGAGCACTCGGTTGTCAGGCGATCAACCATGCATCGTGCAATCAGGAATCCAAGAGATATTCACTAAGCCTCATATGCTTGTAGAACAAGAGTGGTTGTCAGTCACCTTGTTCATGAGTGAGAATGATGATGAGTGTCACGGATCATCACATTCATCAAGTTGAAGAACAAGTGATATCTTGGACAAAGAACAAGCGGAATTGAATAGAAGAACAATAGTAATTGCATTAATACTCGAGGTACAGCAGAGCTCCACACCTTAATCTATGGTGTGTAGAAACTCCACCGTTGAAATACATAAGCATAAGGTCTAGGCATGGCCGAATGGCCAGCCTCCCAATGATCTAAGAT
Source organism: Arachis stenosperma (assembly GCF_014773155.1). Lineage (NCBI taxonomy): Eukaryota > Viridiplantae > Streptophyta > Magnoliopsida > Fabales > Fabaceae > Arachis > Arachis stenosperma. Next base: position 99,803,898 of record NC_080379.1, on the reverse strand, counting down.
AGCATAAACGAAGATAGCTACCAAAGTCTGCAGATACAATAGTAAAAGGTCCTACTTATAGATAACTAGTAGCCTAAGGTGTACAAAGATGAGTAAATGACATAAAAATCCACTTCCGGGCCCACTTGGTGTGTGCTTGGGCTGAGCAATGAAGCATTTTCGTGTAGAGACTCTCCTTGGAGTTAAACGCCAGCTTTTATGCCAGTTTGGGCGTTTAACTCCCATTTAGGTGCCAGTTCCGGCGTTTAACGCTGGAATTTCTTGAGGTGACTTTGAACGCCGGTTTGGGCCATCAAATCTTGGGCAAAGTATGGACTATCATATATTGCTGGAAAGCCCAGGATGTCTACTTTCCAAAGCCATTGAGAGCGCGCCAATCGGGTCTCTGTAGCTCCAGAAAATCCACTTCGAGTGCAGGGAGGTCAGAATCCAACAGCATCTGCAGTCCTTTTGAGTCTCTGGATCAGATTTTTGCTCAGGTCCCTCAATTTCAGCCAGAAAATACCTGAAATCATAGAAAAACACACAAACTCATAGTAAAGTCCAGAAAAGTGAATTTTAACTAAAAACTAATAAAAATATACTAAGAACTCAACTAAAACTACCAAAAACATTCTAAAAACAATGCCAAAAAGCGTACAAATTATCCGCTCATCATCTGTGGACCCCACAGGACCCTCACCAACCCCACCACCACCCTCTCTCTTCTTCCCCCATTCACCAATCACCTCAATACCTCTTCCCCAAAAACCCTTCACCTATCAAATCCCATCTTTCTCTTCACCACTCACATCCATCCTTCATAAAACCCCACCAACCTCACCCTTCAAATTCAAACCACTTTCACTCCCAAAACCCACCCATAATGGCCGAACTCCATCTCCCCTCTCTCCTATAAATACCCTTCTTCACTCCTTCATTTTCACAACCTAAACACCACTTCTCCCCCTCTTTGGCCGAATTAACCACCATCTCCCTTCTCCCTCATTTCTTCTTCTTCTACTCTCTTCTTTCTTCTTTTGCTCGAGGACGAGCAAACCTTTTAAGTTTGGTGTGGTAAAAGCGTTGCTTTTTCGTTTTCCATAACCATTTATGGCATCCAAGGCCGGAGAAACCTCTAGAAAGAGGAAAGGGAAGGCAAAATCTTTCACCTCCGAGTCATGGGAGATGGATAGATTCATCTCAAGGGTGCATCAAGACCACTTCTATGAAGTTGTGGCCTTGAAGAAGGTGATCCCCGAGGTGCCCTTTTCACTCAAAAAGGGTGAATATCCGGAGATCCGCCATGAAATCCGAAGAAGAGGTTGGGAAGTACTTACCAACCCCATTCAACAAGTCGGAATCTTGATGGTTCAAGAGTTCTATGCCAATGCATGGATCACCAAGAACCATGATCAAAGTGTGAACCCGGATCCAAAGAATTATCTTACTATGGTTCGGGGGAAATACTTGGATTTTAGTCCGGAAAGTGTGAGGGTAGCGTTCAACTTGCCTATGATGCAAGGAGATGAACATCCTTACACAAGAAGGGTCAACTTTGATCAAAGGTTGGACCAAGTCCTCACAATTATATGTGAAGAGGGCGCACAATGGAAGAGAGATTCAAGAGGCAAGCCGGTTCAATTGAGAAGGCATGACCTCAAGCCCGTGGCTAGAGGATGGTTGGAGTTCATTCAACGCTCAATCATTCCCACTAGCAACCGGTCCGAAGTTACCATAGACCGGGCCATCATGATTCATAGCATCATGATTGGAGAAGAAGTGGAAGTTCATGAGTTGGAGTTGACATAGAAGGAGATATCCCCATTGATGAAGACAAGCCCATCACCAAGAAAAGGATGGAGCACACAAGAGACCCCTCTCATCATGAGATCCCTGAGATGCCTCAAGGGATGCACTTTCCTCCACAAGACTATTGGGAGCAAGTAAACACCTCCCTAGGAGAACTAAGTTCCAACATGGGACAACTAAGGGTGGAGCACCAAGAACACTCCATCATCCTCCATGAAATTAGAGAAGACCAAAGAATCATGAGGGAGGAGCAACAAAGACAAGGAAGAGACATTGAGGAGCTCAAACACTCCATAGGATCTTCAAGAGGAAGAAAGAGCCGCCATCACTAAGGTGGACCCGTTCTTTGATTTCCTTGTTCTTTATTCTTCTGTTTTTCGAATTTTATGCTTATGTTTATCCATGTTTGTGTCTTGTGATCATTAGTGTCTTAGTGTCTATGCCTTAAAGTTATGAATTTCCTATGAATCCATCACCTTTCTTGAATAAAAAAGTGCTTAATTGAAAAGAAAAGAATTGCATGAACTTTGAATTTTATAACAGTTTAATTGTTTTGATGTGGTGGCATTACTTTTGTCTTCTGAATGTATGCATGAACAGTGCATATGTCTTTTGAATTTGTGGTTCATGAATGTTGGCTCTTGATAGAATGATGAAAAAGGAGACATGTTACTGAGGATCTGAAAAATCATAAAAATGATTCTTGAAGCAAGAAAAAGCAGTGAATACAAAAAAAAGAGGAAGCAAGCGAAAAAAAAAAAGAGAAGAAAAAACCGAAAAAAAAAGAGAAAGAAAAGAAAGAAAAAGAAAGAATAAAGTTGTGATCCAAGACAATAAGAGTGTGCTTAAGAACCCTGGACACCTCTACTTGGGGACTTTAGCAAAGCTGAGTCACAATCTGAAAAGGTTCACCCAATTATGTGTATGTGGCATGTATGTATCCGGTGGTAATACTGGAAGACAGAGTGCTTTGGGCCACGGCCAAGACTCAATAAGTAGCTGTGTTCAAGAATCATCATACTTAACTAGGAGAATCAATAACACTATCTGGATTCTGAGTTCCTAAAGAAGCCAATCATTCTGAATTCCAAAGGATAGAGTGAGATGCCAAAACTATTTAGAGGCAAAAAGCTAAAAGCCCCGCTCATCTAATTAACATTGATCTTCATAGATGTTTTTGGAGTTCATTGCATATTCTCTTCTTTTTATCTTATTTGATCTTCAGTTGCTTGGGGACAAGCAACAATTTAAGTTTGGTGTTGTGATGAGCGGATAATTTATACACTTTTTGGCATTGTTTTTAGTATGTTTTTGGTAGTTTTAGTTGAGATTTTAGTATATTTTTATTCGTTTTTAGTTAAAATTCACTTTTCTGGACTTTACTATGATTTGTGTGTTTTTCTGTGATTTCAGATATTTTCTGGCTGAAATTGAGGGACCTGAGCAAAAATCTGATTCAGAGACTGAAAAAGGACTGCAGATGCTGTTGGATTCTGACCTCCCTGCACTCGAAGTGGATTTTCTTGAGCTACAGAAGCCCAATTGGCGCGCTCTCAACGGCGTTGGAAAGTAGACATCCTGGGCTTTCCAGCAATATATGATAGTCCATACTTTGCCCAAGATTTGATGGCCCAAACCGGGTTCAAAGTCACCTCAAGAAATTCCAGCGTTAAACGCCGGAACTGGCACCTAAATGGGAGTTAAACGCCCAAACTGGCATAAAAGCTGGCGTTTAACTCCAAGAAGAGTCTCTACACGAAAATGCTTCATTGCTCAGCCCAAGCACACACCAAGTGGGCCCGGAAGTGGATTTTTATGTCATTTACTCATCTTTGTACACCTTAGGCTACTAGTTATCTATAAGTAGGACCTTTTACTATTGTATTAGAGGACTTTGGTAGCTATCTTCGTTTTATGCTATCTTAGATCATTGGGAGGCTGGCCATTCGGCCATGCCTAGACCTTATGCTTATGTATTTTCAACGGTGGAGTTTCTACACACCATAGATTAAGGTGTGGAGCTCTGCTGTACCTCGAGTATTAATGCAATTACTATTGTTCTTCCATTCAATTCCGCTTGTTCTTGTTCTAAGATATCACTTGTTCTTCAACTTGATGAATGTGATGATCCGTGACACTCATCATCATTCTCACTTATGAACAAGGTGACTGACAACCACTCTTGTTCTACAAGCAACCAAGGCTCTAGTGAATATCTCTTGGATTCCTGATTGCACGATGCATGGTTGATCGCCTGACAACCGAGTGCTCGCCTGACAAACGAGCCAACCATTCCGTGAGATCAGAGTCTTCGTGGTATAGGCGAGAACTGATGGCAGCATTCAAGAGAATCCGGAAGGTCTAACCTTGTCTGTGGTATTTTGAGTAGGATTCAATGACTGAATGACTGTGACGTGCTTCAAACTCCTAGCAGGCGGGGCGTTAGTGACAGACGCAAAAGTATCAATGGATATTATTCCGGCCTGACCGAGAACCGACAGCTGAATTCCGCTATGCCGTGACAGGACATATGCAATCGCTTTCACTGAGAGGATGGGAGGTAGCCATTGACAACGGTGAAACCCTACACGAGCTTGCCATGGAAAGGAAGAAGAAGGATTGGATGAAGACAGTAAGAAAGCAGAGAGACGGAAGGGAAGGCATCTTCATGCGCTTATCTGAAGTTCCTACCAATGAATTACATAAGTATCTCTATCTTTATCTTTTATGTTATTTTCGTTCATCACCATATACATCTGAGTCTGCCTGACTAAGATTTGCAAGATGACCATAGCTTGCTTCAATACTAACAATCTCCGTGGGATCGACCTTTACTCACGTAAGGTATTACTTGGACGACCCAGTGCACTTGCTGGTTAGTTGTGCGAAGTTGTGTAATGCCATGGAATTGAATTACCAAGTTTTTGGAGTTCATGACCGGGGATTATGAGAGTTGTGAAAAGTATTGTTCACAATTTCGCGCACCAATTATCCCATGCTTCTTCATCAATCCTGTTAGTCTCCTGTTACAAAAATGGGTGCCTTGATCGCTCACGATCGCTCGTGGTGATCCAAAGCGGCATATAATATGGTTTCTCACAAAAGAAACAACAGTGTTAGCATCATCAGTGCGAGTAGGAATTGCTTCCACCCATTTGGAAACATAATCTACAGCTAATAATATATAAAAATATCCACTAGAATTTGGAAATGGACCCATGAAGTCAATGCCCCAAACATCAAAAATTTCACAGAAAAGCATATATTGTTGAGGCATCTCATCCCTCTTGGATATGTTACCAAATTTCTGGCATGGGTGACAAGATTTACAAAACTCAGCAGCATCTCTAAAAAGAGTAGGCCACCAGAATCCACAGTCTAAGATCTTTCTAGCTGTTCGTTGGGGGCCAAAATATCCTCCACTCTCAGATGAGTGGCAGGCCTCTAAAATAGACTGGAATTCTGATTGAGGTACACAACGTCTAATTATCTGGTCAGCGCCACATCTCCATAAATATGGGTCATCCCATATATAATATTTAGACTCGCTTTTCAGCTTGTCTCTTTGATGTTTAGAAAAATGTGGAGGAAATGTGCGGCTAACTAAATAATTAGCAATAAGTGCATACCAAGGGACTACATCAGATACTGCTTGTAAGTTGTCAAAAGGAAAATTATCATCTATAGGAGTAGAATCATCCTTAATATGTTCAAGGCGACTCAAGTGGTCTGCTACTAAATTTTGATTACCACTCCTATCCTTGATTTCTAAATCAAATTCTTGTAACAGTAGTATCCAACGTATAAGTCTTGGTTTGGATTCCTTTTTAGCCAGTAGATACTTTAGAGCTGCATGGTCCGAATACACTACTACTCTAGTACCAAGTAAATAAGCCCGGAATTTATCCAGAGCAAAAACAATAGCAAGTAGTTCTTTCTCAGTAGTAGTATAATTGGACTGGACAGTGTCTAAAGTCTTAGACGCATAGGCAATAACAAAAGGATCATTACCTTCACGCTGAGCCAGTGCTGCTCCTACTGCATGGTTGGAAGCATCGCACATGATTTCAAATGGCTGGCTTCAATCGGGTCCTCTCACAATTGGAGCTTGAGTTAGAGCAGTATTTAGCTTATCAAATGCTTGTTTGCAATCCTCACTGAACTCGAACTCAATATCCTTTTGTAGTAATCTGGATAAGGGAAGTGCCACCTTACTAAAGTCCTTAATAAATCTCCTGTAGAAACCTGCATGGCCAAGGAACGAACGGACTTTCCTCACAGAAGAGGGGTAAGGTAAACTAGAAATAACATTCACCTTTGCTGGGTCTACAGAAATACCATTATTAGATACCACATGTCCCAATACAATCCCTTGCTTTACCATAAAATGACATTTTTCGAAATTCAATACAAGGTTTGTATTAATACATCTATCTAATACTCTAGATAATCCATCTAAGCAAAGGTTAAAAGAATCACCATAAACGCTAAAGTCGTCCATAAAAACTTCCATACAGTCCTCAATAAGATCAGAGAAAAGACTCATCATGCACCTTTGGAAAGTAGCTGGTGCATTGCACAAGCCAAAGGGCATTCTTTTATAAGCATAGGTCCCAAAAGGACATGTAAAAGTAGTCTTTTCCTGATCCTCAGGAGCTATATGAATCTGGAAATAACCTGTATAACCATCTAAAAAGCAATAATGCGATTTACCTGACAGGCGATCCAGCATTTGATCAATGAATGGAAGTGGATAGTGATCCTTACGAGTAGCTTGGTTGAGACGCCTGTAATCAATGCAGACTCTCCACGCATTATGAACTCTAGTTGCTATGAGCCCTCCATGCTCATTTTTCACGGTAGTGACTCCGGACTTCTTGGGCACCACTTGTACTGGGCTTACCCATTCACTGTCTGAAATGGGATATATGATACCGGCCTCCAATAGTCTGGTCACTTCCTTTTTTACAACTTCCAAGATGGTAGGATTCAATCTTCTTTGTGGTTGACGGACAGGTCTTGCTCCCTCTTCTAAAAATATTCTGTGCTCGCATACTTGAGGGTTGATTCCCATTATGTCTGCCAAACTCCACCCAATTGCCTTCTTATGCTTCCTCAACACATCAAGTAGCTGTTCTTCTTGTTGAGAAGTCAATTCTCTTGCAATAATAACCGAAAACTTCTCCTCATCCTCAAGGTAAGCATATTTGAGATGTGGAGGGAGAGGTTTCAATTCTAACTTTTGATCATGGGTAGGCTCTAGGTTATCTGGGGCTTGTGAAAATGGCGAAGTGTCCTCATTGTCAGTTAAGAGGGTTCCCACACTTGGACCTTGTCCCGTATGCTTCCCTTCAAACTCTTCCTTTTGAACTTCAGCCACACTTTCGTCTATGACATCACACTGGAAGATGGAACGATCTTCTGGGGGGTTGTCAATGATTCCATTCAGATTGAAGATTACTATGTGGCCATCTATTTCAAAGGAGTATGGTCCTGAAAAATCATCCAATTTGAATTTTGATGTCTTCAGGAATGGTCTTCCAAGTAAGATTGATGATGGCTTATATGAATCATTATGGGGCATCTCCAAGATATAAAAATCAGTGGGAAATGTGAGCCCTTTAATATTCACCAAAACGTCTTCAGCAACTCCAGCCACTGTAATAATGCTTTTATCTGCTAACACAAAACGAGCTGCCGACCTTTTAAAGGAGGGAGCCTTAAAACATCATATATAGACAAAGGCATTATACTGACACATGCTCCTAAATCACACATGCAATCATAAATTACTACACCACCAATAGTACAACTAACTATGCAAGGACTTGGGTCACTACATTTTTCAGGTAATCCTCCCATTAAAGCAGATATAGAACTACCTAAAGGAATAGTTTCTAATTCATTAATTTTGTCTTTATGGATACATAAGTCTTTTAGAAACTTTGCATATTTAGGTACTTGCTGAATAACATCAAAAAGGGGAACAGTTACCTCAACCTTTTTGAATATTTCTACCATTTTAGGATCAGGTTCCAGCTGCTTCCTAGGCTTCCTTGCAAGTTGTGGAAATGGAATGGGAGTAGTGTTTTCTGTGGTACCTGCACCTTTTTGTGCTTCTTCCTGTGGTTGAGCTATTTCTTCTTCAATTGTGTCCTGTATATCCTCTTCCTGTTTAACATCTTCGATTTCTACCACCTCTTCAGCTGAGGCGTATTCTGGTGAGCTTGGTTCCTCCTGATTCCTCTCCTGCAGTGTGGTTCCGGACCTCAGGGTGATGGCATTAATGCCTCCCTTTGGATTGGGTAATGGTTGAGAGGGGATTCCAGTGGTGCTTGAAGGTTGGTTACTGGAATTTTGTGCTGAACCAAGTTGTGTCATAAAAGCTTGCAGAGTAGAGGTAAAACCATTCAGACTGGTGTTAATACTGTTCACGATGGTATTTTCTATGGCCAGTTGTCTTTTCTCAAAAGCTTGTAACAATTCTTCATTAGAAGATACAGAAGAATGAGTAATTTGAGAGGGTTGCTGCTGATTGTTCGGTGGTCCTTGGTTTTGCCTCAGGTGAGGTGCTCGGTAAGGTTGATTTTGCTGCCTGTTGTTGTAATTATTCCACCTCTGATTTCCCTGATTATCTCTGCCTCCCCTATTATTGTTGTCTCTCCAATTCTGGTTTGAATTGTCCTGCCATCCATGGTTATTATTTCCACTTTGATTGTACCCTTGGTTGGGGCAGTCATAGAAGTTGTGAGTGGATGCCACCATGTTGTCTTCTTGTTGGAGCTGCGGGAATTCATCAGTGTAATGGCTGTAATCAGCACAAATTCTGCAAATTCTTTGTGGGACTAGTTGTTGGTTTTGCTGCGGTTGAGTTTGCTGAGCTTGTTGATTTAACTGCATTTTCTTTAGCAGGTTGGTCATTTCACAGATGCTTCGATTTAGAGCAGCAGTCTCTATGCCAGAAGATACTTCTGCAACGGTCCTTGAACGGCCTTGCTTCTGTCTGTGGTTCCGAGTAGATTTAGCTAAATCACTGATCAATTGCCAAGCTTCATCAGTGGTCTTGTACTTCTTCATAGACCCATTGCTAGCACTTTCCAATGTGGTCTTATCTTGGGGCCTCATACCTTGTGTGACATAGCTGAGTAGCACGATCTTGTCAATCATGTGGTGGGGGCATGCTTCCAGAAGATTATTGAAGCGCTCCCAGTATTCAAAGAGAGTCTCACTATCATCCTGAACAATTGTAGAGATATCCTTCCTCAGTTTATCAGTAACTTCAAATGGGAAGAATTTCTCCAAGAACTCGTTTCTGAGTGTATCCCAGTTGGATACGTTTGCTAGAGGTTGAGTGTAGTACCACTCTCTTGCTTTTCCCTCAAGAGAGAACGGAAAAGCTTTCAGCAGAATTGAAGTTTCATCAGTGCCATCACGCCTGACAGTAGAACAGGCTGCCTGGAAATCTCTCAAGTGCTTGATAGGCTCTTGAGCAGGTAAGCCATGAAACTTCGGCATCAAATTTAGCAGTGCGGTCTTTATTTCAAAATCTGTAGCTACCGCTGGATGATGCACTTGAAACGGTTGCAGTGTAAAATCAGGAGCTCCTTCCTCCTGAATGGTAATCCTTCTAGCTGCCATGTTTTCTGCACGTAAAACAACCGAATCAGTAGAACGGGGGCTGGTTTCTTCCTCAGATTCACCTTCAGATCCGCCCTCAGAGCGGACTAACCTACGCTGTTCTCGCCTTATTCGTGAAATTGTTCTTTCAATTTCAGGATCGAATATTAGCAAGCGCGGATCAGGAGGTGAACGTGTCATTTGACGGAAGAAATACGCAGCTCATAGTAGTGAAATTAAATAAAATGCAAATAAATAAATTCTAATTAATAAAATAAGCACTCTATTGCAACTCCCCGGCAATGGCGCCAAAAATTGATGGTGTGCAGAACCTGGTGAATTAAAAATTTATTAAAATGGTTGCGTTGCAAGTATAGTTCTTAACTCACCGAAAATCTGCCTATCAATTTAGAAATATGTCACTGAAAGTTTAAATTAAAATTACTGGGAGTTTTAAGTCCCAGGTCGTCTCCCAACGAGTTGCAGAAAAGTGTGCTGTTTTATTAATCAGATATTCCAAAAAGAGTTGAGCTAAGTAAATTGGGAATTAAATTGAGGAATTTTAAATAATAAAAATAAAAGGCCTTGACTGGGAATTGATTGGTTAGAATCTCTATCATTGATGGTGTGATTGTAAGATTAATTTATAATTAATAGTTGTTCCGTTTGGTTATCCCTTACTAGGTAAGAGAAAGTCAAACAAGTGGAAATGCCAGATCTGTTCACAAGTTGCAACCCACTTAGTTTAAAGGGATTGGCATCGGTGACAGGATAGCAATCCAACATTCAACCCAATTACAAATTTTTCTTCCAATCTTTACAACTCAAGAGTTCCTTTTTAATCAACTCCCCATCAAGTAATGAAACTACTCACTCATTGTAAATAAAAAATCCATGGCATATGAAAGGGAATTAAAAGAAGACATGATTATTGGAATGGAAATTAAATTAAAAAGAAATAATCCTTGCATTAATTAATCATAAAAATATCTGAATGACAAAATTGAACAAAACAAAGAACATGGAAGAATAATACCAAGTTAAGAGAACAAACTAGAATGATGAAGTCTTGCTGAGGAAATGACTCTTCTCAATGTTCCAATGCTAAGACCAATTGAAAATTAAAATTCTAAAAACTAGAGAGAAAAACCTAAGAGAGTGAAAAACTAGATCTAAAAAAAACTCAATGAATTGTGTCCCCTTTGTTTCTGCATATTCTCTGACTCTACTCTGCTGTTTCGGGCCGAAAACTGGGCCGAAATAGGGTCCAAAGTCGCTGGTTTCAAATTCTGCAGTTTATGCAGATCGCGCATGTCACGCGATCGCGTCGTCCATGCGGACGCGTCTCTGGCGCTTTTCCTCTTCACGCGTTCGCGTCGTCCATGCTACCGTGTCGCTAATGCTTTTCAATCCACGCGGCCGCGCGAGCCATGCGGCCGCGTCACTGCGATTTGCACTCCTTTGCGTGGTCACATGAGCCATTCGACCGCGTCACTTTTCGCTGGTTATCTCCTTCAATTCTTGTGTTCCTTCCATTTTTGCTAGCTTCCTCTCCAATCTCCGTCTCATTCATGCCCTATAAAGCCTGAGACACTTGACACACAGATTACGACATCGAATGGAATAAAGGAGAATTAAAATTAAATAATTAAAGTCTCTAGGAAGCAATTTTCAAACATGTGGTAAATTCAGGAAGGAAATCTAAATGCATGCTAAATTGATGAATAAGTGGATAAGAATCATGACAAAACCACACAATTAAACACAATATAAACTATAAAATAGTGGTTTATCACTGCCGCATAACCACATATTTATTCACACCTCCACATCACCATATTATTAATTACACCTCCACATCTCCAGAAAATTACACTTGTAATCGCTCGTCCCTCGTAACATCAAAATGCTTAATTCCTAAGTATCCAAACTTCTTTAACTTTTCATCAAGATAAAAGTCATTTTCTTAATAGACCTAACCCAATTCATAAACAAAATCTTTTCTCAATAGATAGAACTTAATACATTATACTTTTCTTAATAAATCGAAATCAATTAATACGATTCTTCAATCGAATTTTCTTTTAAATAACGCTTTAAACAAAGGCTTGTCGTTTTATAAAATTTTCTGTAGCATTTCTTCTAAAATTCGAGCTTTGCCACCCTCCAAGAATCCCTTCCAATCCATTTCAATTTTCAAAAACCCTTCTTGATAATTCAAACAAATCAAAGTTTTAATACAAAAAGCTGTTTCTCAATATGAGTAAATATGTAAACCAAATCTTTTTCTAACATAGAGTCATTTCTCAAAATAAGCTTGTAAATCAGGTTTCTAAAATAAAATCACTTTTTCGTATATTTCTACAGAAATCCAAACAGAACCTCTCCTTAAAAATAAACTTTACCACCCTCACGAGCTCCCTCACTTTCATCATTTCTCAACTTATCTCAATCCAAACCAGTACTCAATTCAGAATCAACCAAATTAATTAATAAATAAGTCAATCCAACAATTTCATCCATCCCACACAATTCCGATCAATACTCTAATCTCAATTCATACATCATTTTACCAAAGCATGCACATAATTTATTCACAGCCACAGTTTCAACAACTCTCATCACAACCAGCTAAAAATTAGAATTTTTAGCATTCTTAAACATTTAGGAAACCAAACACATATTCATCAAATTCAATTATTTTTACAATCACAAATCCAACACAAATTTGTCATTCAACCAGTCCAGACAGTCATAAATTATTTGCAATTACTCATTAAGCTTTTGAGCATTCATGAATTAAAAACTTTTAATTTAAAAACGAAACTACCTACCTACGTACGAAATCAAAATCAACGAAAACTCCAGAGAAGCTTTCTGACCGAGCTGCTTGATAAACCGTAATTTTATGGTTTATCTTGTATTGAATTTCGTAGATTTTATCAACTTTTTCCACATTTATTCACCAAAATAGCATGGTTTTATGAATTCTTCTCAATTGCGCTTAATGATTAAAAACATACGTTTTAGGCCTTAAAATTGCTAAATTTAATTCACTTTAATTCCATTCGATGCCTTGATATGTTTGTTAAGTGATTCCAGGTTTATAAAACAAGAATTGAATTGAAAAAATGAAAAAAAAAAAGCATGCAAGATGGAGAATTCATGAAGAAATGAAGTTTTGGAAATCTGCCATGCAACGCGTGCGCGTGACCCACGTGTACGCGAGAATTAAAAATCGCAATATGACACGTACGCGTGACCCACGAGTACGCGTGACAAGCAGCACGTGACCAACTTAACGAAACACGTTAGGGGCGATTTCTGGGGCTGTAGAATCCCAATCTAACTCATTTATAAAGCTATTTGATGCAAAATTCAAGAGGGAACAAGGGAGAGCGATTAGGAAGAGAATAGAAACATGTTTTAGGTTATATTCTAGAGAGGGTAGCTCTCTTTTCTCTCTAGAATTAGGGTAGAATTAGGTTAAATTCCTCTTAGGGTTAGACTTTAATTGTTGCTTTGATTTAGTTTTTCTTTCAATTTCTTGTTACTACACCTTTGCTTTCTTAGTTTTACTTGTTATTTCTTTTATTTTGCTTCTTTTATGTTCATGACTCTTGTTGATTTTAATTTTCTTTAATGCAATTTATGTTTTCTATATTTATTGTTGCTTTCTTTAATTGTTAGTTATTGATTCTTGTATTTGGTAGCTTTAGAATTTATTTTTCTTGCTATTTTACCATGATTTTCTTTTAGTACCTTCCAAGTGTTTGATAAAATGATTGGTTAAATTTTAGAGTAGATTTTGGTGCTCTTGGCTTGTGATTGAGGACTTAGATCCCTTGAGATTGTTGATGTCTAGTTCCATTGGTGATTTAGGATTGTTAATTGGTTCTAGGACCAATTATGTCCACTTGACTTTCCTTCAATTGTTAGAGGATAACTAAGTGGAATTAATCCTTATAATCACTATGTTGTGGTTAATGGTCCAAGATAGGAAACCTTGAGTCTTGATCCTTGCCATAAGTAGCCCTTTTAGTATTTATATTTCTTTAATTGTTGGTTTTATTTTCTTGTCTATTAAACCCAAAACCTCAAAAATACTTTATCATAACCAATAATATGCACACTTTCCTATAATTTTTTGAGAGACGACCCAATGATTAAATACTCTCGATTTTTATTAAGTTTGTATTTGTGACAAACAAATTAAACTTTGATCGAGGATTAATTGTTGGGTTGGACTATGCTTGCAATGAAATTCTATTGAGAAATTTTAGATCGACGATAATTCCTCCATCACTATTGAAGAAGAAAACGTTAGTAATCGCTTGTACCTCCTAAAATTCTAATTGGCCGAACTTAAGGAAAAGAGAAGTTACGTCACCATCAACTTTTATTGGACAAAAGTAACATCAACGTATAGAAGAAGAGAATACAAACACTTTTATCGGATTAAATTTTTTATTAGTTTTACGAAATACAAAAAATCAAAGTCAAAAGCTCAAAGAAGTTCACGGTTTCCTTTTCTCTCTCACACAGTTCTTTCTCTCTTGCCTTACCCAAAAACTACTGAAGCATGCATGGCCGATTAGGTACTAATGACAATATTTTACGGGAGATGTTACATATAGGGGAGGTTCACATTTTGCATTTCTTTCTTTTATTCCCTTAATAGCTCGTTTGATGATGATGATTAATATAATAGAAATGATTAGGTGTCTAGCTTATTTATATATATATATATATATATATACACGCTAAGCAGGACACCTAATATATATATAAGCCATCTTATTTCTTTTCTTTGGTTTCTTTATGGCTTCGGCCAATTTCCTCCTTCTTTCTTTTTTTTTTTAATTTTAATAATAATAATAATAATAATAATAATAATAATAATAATAAATTTTATTTGGCTTATCAAGATAACTTCTAATAAAAAATTTAAACTAATAGAATAAATTATAATTAAATTAAATTTCAATAATTATAAAATTTTATTTAATTATTTTTATTAAAAATAATTTTTTTAAAAACAAAATCTTAATATAATATAATAACTCATAAATAATTAATTATTTAATTTTTAAACATCGGGTATTACAAATTCCTTGTTTTAGATTTCCTCATCAGCATATAACTTACTTACTTTTCAACCTTATCTTATTATTCATGTATATCTTTATTTACCTGCAAGTTTAATTGCTTACTTGAATCCATTTAAATATTCATCCTTGACAATATCTATGCTTCTATTTATAAATTTTATTTTTTTTTATCTAAGTTTGAATTTATTTTATTATAACAATTTTCGAGAACAAAAATTTTTATAAGGTAAATAGAATATAACAACCCGAGTTTTTAAAAAATCAAATAATTAATTATTTGTGGTTTATTAAATTTTTTGAGAATTTTATTTTAAGAAAATTATTTTGCAAAAGGTAATTAAATAGAGTTTCATGATAAATGAAATTTAAATTAATTAAAATTTTTATATAATTTTTATTATAATTGAATATTTAACATAATTTCAGTAATTAAAAAATAAGAAAAAATTATATAATTTAATTTAAGTAATTTTTATTATGAATAATTTATGATTTATTTCGAGTTTTTATTTTTATAAAATAATCTCTTAAGAGCAACTAAATTAGTTTTATGAATATTTTGAGTTTAAACTGTATTTTATAAAATATAGTTAATATGTTTATTTCATAATTTAAAATAGAAATAATTATTTGAACTCTACGATAAATAGTATTCTTAAAATATTTTTAATAGAGTACATTTGATTTTAAAATTATTATTCCACACTTCAATTTTATCAAAATATTTATTCTATCCAAATTCTTTTATAAAATTCCTATATTCTAACCCTAACTCCCAAATTGAAAATCACAAACCCTAAACCTAATCCCCCAAATTCCTAAATTCCTAATTAAAAATCCTAAAACCCTCCCCTTTCTGAGAAAACGCAAAGAGAAGAGAGAAGGAAGCTAAGCACCGCGGGAAAAAGAAAGGGAGAAGAGGGAGAAGAAGTCACTGG
Organism: Arachis stenosperma; assembly: GCF_014773155.1. NCBI lineage: Eukaryota > Viridiplantae > Streptophyta > Magnoliopsida > Fabales > Fabaceae > Arachis > Arachis stenosperma. The sequence continues at coordinate 99,788,441 of NC_080379.1, read as the reverse complement.
CGGGGAAAAGGGAGACCACCACCATCCTTGCCACATGACAAGAGGAGAAGGAGAGCTCATTCACACCTCCGTCACTGTTGACCCGTCGAAGCTAGCGTGAGAGAAGAGAAGGAAGGGCCGCTATTTCGCGCCGTTGCCATTGCACCTCACTACTGTCGCCATGGAGACTGCCACCACTGTTGGAAAAGCGAATTGAGGAGGAAGAAGTCGATCCTGTCACCGCCGCTATGTCTTGTCATTGCTGTGCTCCGCCTGGTTCGTCACCATCGCCGTTCATTCCAGCCGCCGCTGCCGCCGTTGGAGTCACTGGGAGGGGGATCCCGACGCGAGAAGAACAGCGCGCAAGGAAGAAGGAGAGAGGTCCGAGGCTAAGCTGGTTCCTACCACCGCTGTTTTGCCACGCTGCTACTAGGGCCAGCCACCATCCCTGAACTAACCGCCGTCGCTCAGGTCATCAGAATCAACTTTGGGGTTGCGGCTGTGTTGTACTTAGTACTTTTGGGTATAGTAAGTTATCTTTACTCTGAATACTCCTTAAATCGTTGATTTTGTTATACAATTTTAAGGTTCGTGCAACGATAATGTCTTAGGATCGAATCTTGGTTATTGCATGTTGGTGATTTTAAGTTGCTGTTGTGACTGTGGATATAGTGGAGCTGTGGTTGCGGCTAGTGTTGGGTGCGAGTTGAGAGAAAAGAATTTCTTTGACGCGTTTGGTTTTGCGAGTTTCAATGAGCTGAGGTAGGAGCAATTTTTTAAACTCAATTTACTATCAAGAATTGTTTTAAGTTGATATTAATATCAAAAATATATATTTATGATTTCATAAGTCTTATGAATTAAACTGAGTTGCCTTGAATGAATGTAAATGCTAGTTTGAATAGTTATTGATTGATTGAAGATGTTTGGTTGGATTTTATACTTGGTTTAAGTTTATTATGATGATGAGTGGATTGTGACTGTTTCTGATTATTGAGTTGGAAATTTGGTTTGATTAAATACTATGTAAAATAATTTTATTAGTTTGGAGTTAATTTAATATTTAAAATGATTCGGCATTTAAAATGATTTGAGATATTGGGAATGGGTTTTGTTGATTTATCGAAAATGATTTTGAGAATTGAAAATGATTTTGACATTGGAAATTGGTTTGAATTGTTGGTAATGAATTGAGATTTGAAAATTATTTTTTATATTAGAATTAGTTTGAGTTATCAGAAATGGTTGAAAAGAGGATGAGAAACGGTTTGGTTGGGACCCTTAAAGAATGGCAAAAGTTCAAGTTTTAGAGAAGATGCTGTCAAAAATTTTATAAAACTCGGAGAATTTGTTTGAAGTGTAATTTAAAGGAAACTTTGGTTTAAGAATCATAATATTTGATTTTGTTTTTGTTATGAAAAGATGATTTATTATGAGGTTGATTTGAGATTCTTATTTGGGTGAAAAGAAGTTTTATGAAAGAAAAATTGATCAGAATTGTTCTTAAAAGAGAGATTTGGAAATTTGAAATACCTGGGTAGTACGCAATGGTTGTGACTTAGTCCCACTTGCTTCGGGTCAAGATTTTAAGAAAGATATGGTTTTGAATGTGAATTTTGACCTGGCAAGGATCATGGTGGTGTACCGCTTGCTCAGTGTCGTGATATCTATGAGGATCATGGTGGTGTACCACTCACAAGTAGTGGGGATCGTGGTTCTGTACCGGCCATGTACGATTTGTTGTTTTCCAATTAAAAACATCTGTGGGGATCGGGGAGGTTTACCGCCTGCAGATGGTGGGGATCGAGGTGGTTTACCGCCCACCAAGTGAAGATCGTGGTACTATACCGGTTACCAGTTTTCAAGAGAACGATATCTGAATTAACTACCGGATGTGTCGAGTTCTACCAAAGTAATCGACACATGAGCTCACGACCAGTAGGACAGGCATGCACTATGTTGCATTTGTATGCTTTGTTTGGGTGTGCTTAAGTATTTTGGTTTGCCTATTTGACGAATTTTGTTCAATTGGTAACTGTGATACTTGCTGTAACTATTCTTTATATGTGTTTGTCTTAAATTTGTTTATGTTTATGATTGATTCTATTTGAGATTGAGTTTCAATGGTGAATTGTTTTGAATTAGGCCGGAGGCCAAGGTGATTTGATTTGGACCAGAGACCGAGATTTGATTATATATTGGGCTGGAGGCCTTGATTGCTTGTGTTTGGGCTGGAGGCCATGAATAATTGAATCAGTGGTAAGTTTTAGTTAAAATGTTTTTTTATTGAAATTTTTGTAAGCAAAATACGAATTTTAGATTTGAATAATAAACTGATAATCACTGCGTTCTGAAAATAGTTTTATATAAAATATCTTCTTACGATAATTCTTAAGAACCTCTTATTGAGAATCCTTTCGAGGACGATGTTCTCACTCCCCTGCAGACTTCTCTTTTTAGGACGGATGAGGAAGCTAATGAAGTTTTTTTGATAAGTCCTTAGCTGTACTATTTCTGTTTGTACATATATTCGTCATAGTTTTCTCTCGCCTGTCATTATAATTTTGTAAGAGGGATAGGAGCTGTATGATATATATGTATGTAACATTTGTAAGTTACTTGTATAAGAAGTTTTGTGTATATTTATATGCATATTTGTTATCAAATAAAAAAAATTTTGATTTCTCAAAGAAATAGTGATTCGATATTCGAGTTAAAGGCTCATATTGTATTTTTATTAAGTATAGAAGTCGTCATAATACCCTAGCTATCAGAGTGGCATAGCTGGAAGTGTGACATTCTGATAGTGAGGCTATTACAAAAGACACAGCGAAAACATAAAAGGATAGATAAGGGTTTTCTACTAGACCTCTAAAAAACCTATTCTTAGCAACTTAGGTCACCGGAAGGGATTCCGTACTAGACCTTCAAAGGACCTGTCCTTGACAACCTAGATCAAAAGGATGAAAATTGAAAGAAACCACCATGCAGAATCACCGTAGTAATGGATCTTTTAATTTTCTTCATGCAACAAGGGAAACAAATCATTCACCTCAATTAATCACACAATAAAAAAACGTGCATAAAGCACTAAGAAAATTTTATTCATCAAAAGTTGTGTAAATTGTCTCACCAAAGGTGTTTAAATAGGCCCCTAACAAACTAACTAAAAGATAAGATAAGAAAATTTTATTTAAATCTCCTAAAAATAAGATAGCTAATTTAAATCAGATTTAATCTTATTGGATTAGATCAAATTTGATTTAAATTTTAAAATCCTAAAGATATGATAACTAATTTAAATTAGATTTGATCAAATTTGATTTAAATTTAAAATTTCTAAAAATACTACTCAACAAATCAAAAGTAAACCAAATCTTCCAACAAACTCTAACAACAAAACAAACTAAAATAAAGGCATAAACTTTCAAAAATTAATAATAAATTATACCTCCCATTGAATTTGAAAAGCTTTATTGAGCTTCTTATTGTCCTGGCTTAGCCCAATGGGTCTTATGAGTTGTCGTCATTTCAGCACCACTATTTTTTTAGACGGACTCTTGGTCTTCTTGATATCCAAGACTGGCATGGTACAATTCTTCTAGTATTCAAATCTTTTAATGTGACGAGATTACCATTCTGCCCCTTAGCTCTAAAATGACAAAAATGCCCTCCTGGCCACGTATCAATTCCAAATCAACCTAAATCCACTAAATAGGAATCAATTTTCAGGAAATCCCAACAACAACACGAATCATAAACAATAAAACTAGAAAACAATAACCAGCAGCATTCCAAATCAACTTAAATCCACTAACAAGGAAATAATTTTCAAAAAATCTCAACAACAGGAATTGTAATCAATAAAACTAGAAAACAATAAATAGGAAAGACATGAGCATTGAGCATGATACTTACTTGTGCCGCCATCAGGCCAAATGCGCAACTGTACGATGGCTGATGGTGGAGTGGCATTGGCTACTGCCGCCTCACTGTGTCAAACAACTCCAGTAACAATGTTCAGCAATTCAGTTCGATAATCGAAACACTTTTCAAAGTTGAAATTCAAAGTTCAAATTCAAAATCAAATAAGAAAAACAAATTCAACAATCAACAAAATCTCAACATATTTATAAACTTAAATTTAGACATCTTCAAACACGTATAAAAATGCAGTCTCCATACTCATCATATACATCATCTAACCAGGTTTTCATAGGAGAAAGAAAAAAAATTAAATAGAAAACAAATATTTTTTGACATTTTTTTAATTTACAACAAAATATTTCAACCTCATATAGAGATTTCAGAAAACAAAACAAAGTATAATCGAATCAAAATTTAACATGCATCAACATTAAGCATACAATCTTCTATTTTTAATATTAACATTTGAATCTGTTACCTATTGTTGCAGAGGTAGAATTGATTCGAAGAGGAGAAGCTGGGCAGTGGCGGTGGTGGTGGCAATGTCGAGCAGGCACTAGAGAGGCAATGCTGAAGAGCGGCGAGGTGGCTTTGTGGTGCGGCGCGACGGTTCAGAGAACAAAGAAGGTTAACGGTGAAGGCAAGGAGAGAAGAGGAGAAGAAGAAGATTGAAGGGGTCTCGGGGGTAGGTGGGCTGACGGCGATGGAGAAGGGGCTGTGGTGGTGGCAGTGTCGGCGGCAGCAGATAGTGGTTTTGGGGAGAGGGAAGCAGATGCTGGTTTTGGTGGTTTAGTGAGAGAGGGAGTGAATCTGAATGACGAAAAAAATGGTTATCCTTTTGAATTTACGTCCTAGTTATCGTCGAACTTTTCTGGAGGTAAAACTTTACGGGTCACCAAAACGCATCATTTCACTAATTAGCTGTACCGTCAGAAAAATTCGCCGATAAAGGACACGCCATTTTGTTCTTGTTTCCTTCTAAATATTACCGGTGGATTTACTGTCGGATCCCAAAATCCGCCGGTAATTACTAGACCTTACGAATTCGACAACATTACCACTAGTAAATCCAACAGAAATCTTGCTGCTAATGTCTAACGATAAATTTGATGGTATTCAACATTTTTCTTGTAGTGAGCCTCCCACATCGTCATAAGGAGTGAGACTCACTGCCGCCGTTCATCGTGCTTTAGCCGTCTTCATCCGGTCCCTCATGCTTCTTCCTCATTCAACAATTGTAGCTTATTCCTCGAGCTCGTCGTCAGTCGCTGTCTTCGTCTACTCAGTAGCTCTTCTGTTGTTGTCCGTCATGCTCATCATCACTACCTTCGTTTAGGCGTCGAGTCTGAAGTTTCCAACCCATCTTCGCATTCACCAATTACAGCTTCTTCCTCGAGCTCGTCATCTGCCATCTTCTCTTGGTTTTCTCAGCCATACTTCTGCTGTCATTCGTTGTCGTGCTCGTCGCTTGGTCTTCGTCTCTATCGCACTTCTACCCCTTTGCTCAGAACGAAGACAATGACTTTCTTTTTTTTATTTATCTTTCTTTGTTCTTCGTTTTATTTTTTTGCTTTGTTTTCTTGCTTTTGATTGAATCATGAATGATTAGATCACTGTTGTGCCTTTTTTTTATTTTTTCTTGTTAATCTTTAGAAAAAGTTTGTTAATATTTGTATAAATTATGTTGAAATCTTACTAAAATTGTGATCAGTTAAAAACCTTGTTAATTTTTATTAAAATTATGCTAAAATTTTTGTTAAAAGTTTGTCGCATTACTGCTGCCGAAGCATGATCAGTTTTTATTTGATCATTATGATAAGCTTTTTGTGAGGGAAGAAATAAATTGGTCATCTTTGTTTTTAATTCAACGAAGAAATATATGAATTGAATTAACTCAATTAATTAAATGGGTAGATTACCCAATACTTGTTATTGGTTTAGTTAATTTAATGAATTTTTTTGTTTCTTGTGACTATTTTAATGTATTTAATAGTAATATAATGACTCACGAGTGTTAAATTATTCAATAGTATGTTAATTTAATAAGTGAAAATAAAGATAAAGATGATCATAATGTAGTGAATTTATAGCAAATCTTTGTATAAATTTTAATAACTGATGACAAATTTTTATGTTGCCATTTCATTTTAGATATTTTTTGTTATTTGATTTTGAGCTTAATATTATAAAACTTTAATTGACGTAGTGTTTTAAATTTAGATGATATTTTAAAATTTATATTAAAGTATAATTATATTTTAGTATGTTTATTTATATTTTATTTATTATTTATTATTTATTATAATACGATTTTTCATATTGAACTATAATTAAATTGGTTAGACCAATAAATTAATAAATTAATAACTAAAACGATTTAATGACCGATTCAGAGTTTTTAAAATCTTGATTAGAATTGAATTGAAACTTATGTTTGTCACATCATACATATTGCTATGTATTCAGGTTCAATCCACCCAAATTTCCAAAAGACTGGTAAAATATAGATTTAATTACCATAATCTACTACTTATAAAATTACTAAATTTTAAATAAAATTCATGCCACACTCATCCTTCCCAAAAAAGAAAAAAAAAAGATGTGGACCTTTGGTTGTTGATAGTTCATAGTACATATATCATAATGTCGACACGTATAATATATAGTATGGTACAGCGTAACAGTAGTGTAGCGACTCTTACATATTTTCCATGCAACTTATGTAAAAAATGATTCACAAATTCTGCAACTTCATAATCGTGGTCTACAGAGATAGATAGATATACGGATTTATAGTTATATGCATAGTTAGTTCTAGTCCACTCAGCGAAAAGGAAGATTAGATAGAGGAAGTAGGAGAATTAGTTGATATATATAATCCAAAATTCCTTGATTGTTGAAAATGATTATCATGAATCAGCAAAAAGGGGTTTGCGTCCAAACACTTTTGGTAAAGCTGTCAATATAATGTTAGAGAAGTGTGGTCCACCCAGTACATATATGGTGTGAATAATGGTGATCGATTACCATTCAGTAGTATATCATCATCACCACCACCACCACCACCACTATCACTGGTTGCCAAACCCGCCACATGGTCAAAGCTAAGGTAAGTAGAGATCAACACATACACAAGCTAATAAGATTCCCTGTCTTTTACGTACCATAAAAGAAGTCAAATAATTAAGCCGCTACTCTCACTCTGCACTAGATCTTATATGATATGATATAACTTGGATTTGAAGTCTTTGATTTCCCTTACATATGTTTGTTACAATGCTATGTACATCTCTATATTGGGTTTTTGGTCCCCCTGGCTGGGGGCACGCACAAATACCCACCAGCCACCCACACACTATCCATGTGTTAGCTTCTGATGACTTAAAAGAATATACATCTATTTTATTTTGTTTTATTTTTTAGTGAATTTTATAGTTTAAAAATTTAGTATCTAAATATTAAAAAAATTAAATAATTAATATTTAATTCAAATATATAAAAATTAAACACTAAATAATAAATACTGTAAAATTGACTTTTTTTTCTTAGAACATATTAATTGTTGAACATATTATGAATCAATGTTGTATTCAAAATACATGCAATTAATTCTATTTACATATGCTTTGTAAGATAATATAATATAATAAAAATATTATTTATATATTAAAATTAGTTATTAAAATTAATTATTATGTATTTATATATAATATATAAATAAAATTTAATTTATTTTTAGTGTATATTTTATATTTTAATATATATTTTATATTAATAATTAATTTTGTGAGTGATTGTAGTGTACATCCATAATATAATTTAACTACGGGTAATAATTTGACCCGAGTCAGGACAAATTTTGCTTAGGACAGGGCATGGTCGAGTTTAGAATATACCCGTCACGGATATATACATATAAACAATTTTTAGGAATTAGGATTTGCCTCATATCACATATTCAGTTATTCACATATTCAGTCCATACTCTATAGCCATGTAAGAGAGTTCCAGTCATCTTCATCCAAAATCTTCTTCTTCTCGACTTCTCCACAAAAAACTTCATAGCTCTTGTCATCGTTGTTATTGAGTCCATCGCCGCCAACCCCTTCACAAAAAACCTTATAGCTCTTGAATTAATTACTTTTTTAAAAAAAATTATATCCTAAAATTATTTTATTTCTTCAAAAATCTTTTGAACATACAATGGTTCAATGAGAGGTTGAGTATTGAGAATTAAATATAATATTTTTAGGGCAAATGGCAATATTAAGCTAGCTTGCATGAGAATTTACGTGATTAAGCCAAACGAAAAAATGAGACATAGATCAACCAAAAGCATATATCTATATAATTTGAATCAAACCCTTTCGAACTAAAAAGCTTAGTAATTCAAATCAAGAACGTTCGAATTAGTGAGGGAGTTTGTAATGTGAATAGTTCGAATCACACTGATTCGAACTATGCAAGGAGAAGTTCAAATCACCTCGATTCGAATTAGTCTTGGGGAGTTTGAATCTATCTTATTCGAATTACATGGTGATGAATTCTGATTACAGTTCAAATGTATCTGATTCGAATCATATGTACGTAATTCGAATTGGGCTGTTTCGAATTAAGAAGCCCCAGACGTATATAAATATGGTGTGAACGTGAATTGGGTTCATTTGAGTGAGACTAAATGGCTAGCGAGGAGAGTTTTGTAGTGTTGGTACATTACAGGGGGACGATTAAGAGAAAAATACGATCTGGTGTGAAGTTCACTGATAAGGATCCTCTGAGTATTTTTATGAGACTTACGACGAGATTCAATGATTTCGTGAATTCTATAATAGTGTGTGTAATTCGAATCAACTTGATTCGAATTACTATGTGTGTAATTCGAATTAGTCTGATTCGAATTAGTACTTGTGTGCGTATGTGTAATTTGAATAAGTGTGATTCAAATTATTATGAATTTGTAATTTGAATTGCACTAATTCGAACTATATAGAACGGTGCTTTTGGTGGAACTTGTAACGTTTTTCATTTTGGCTGAATTGTGAAATTAGTATATGCTATTGGCTTATTTTGGCGTTTTGCCCATATTTTTAAATTTATATTTTCAATAAAAAGATATACTTAGTTCTATCCATCCTAAATAATTTTATATTTACTATTATTTATCTATCTAAATAATTATAACATTGATAGAATATTACTTTTAGATGTAAAAAATTTAAAATATATTTATTCTATTTCAAAAATTATTATTCATATTTAATTTAGGATTTCAACAAATATGACAAAAAATATTACATTTTTTAGTCAAAAAATAAAATATCTATAAATATATTTTTGTGCTTTAGCTTTAGATTTTTCAAAAAAATTTGGCAAGTTAATAGAATAAAATCATATTTCTATAACATATATAAGAATGTATATTACACATAAATAAAATATGTTAGGTGTAATAAGAATAAATATATAAGATAAAGTAAAATTTATAAAAATAAAAACTAATAAAATATTGAACGAAAGAAATATAAATAGAAGAGAAACAAAATTATTAGACAGAAGAGAAATAATTTAATAAATTTTATATGTGTATAAAAGAGGAATAAAAAGAAGATATACAATACCTTGTTTAATTTAACAAGATTTATCAAAATAATAAACATATAGAATAAAAGAATAAAAATAATAATAAAAAAAACTAAATATCTGAATTAATATCAAAATAACAAGTAATAAAATAATGATAATCTATCATAATCTTAATGTTTTAATATAATTAATTAATAACAATATAATTATTCTACCATAATCTTAATCTAATTAATCTTTTAATATAACTAATTCTAATTAAGTAATCAAATAAATTGAATATAAATATGTCTAATATAACACCCTAACTATCAAAATGTCACGCTTCCGGCTGCGCCACTCTAATAGCTCGGGTATTACGATGACTTTTAAAATATTTAATACTAAAATATGAGCCTTTAAAAAAATTTCATAAACCGTGTAACCGCTCAAGAGACTTCTTATCTAATAACATACAACCACATTTACAAAACAAACCATAATACTTACAAAAGATATACATATATCTACATATTATTAATATTACAAGCATTACATAATCAAAATCCTATCCCTCTTGTGAAGACTTGCAAAATTAAAGGCGAGGGAAACATAAAACTAAGATAATACAAAATAATGTCGAGTAAACAGAAAATGAATATAACTCTCCTGAAACTCCGTCGCCCATATCCTGAAAAGGGAAAAATCTGTAGGGGAGTGAGAACATCGTCCTCGAAAGGGTTCTCACTATAGAGTTACAGAATTGCTATAATAAGATACCAAAAATAAAACCGTTTTTAATGTATAGTGATTAATAACCGCCTTATGCTTCTTTTCAAAACCAAAGATTTAATATTCAAAATCCGAAATCCTTTCTAAAAGGGAAAGCTGTTAATTTCTCAGAAATCCAAAAGCTCTTTTTTTTTTTAAGTTTTTCCCTAGACAGCATGAATGACCAAACTGTTCCAAGCATAGGTTCATTAAGTCTATGCTGAACCAGTTTGGTTTTTCATACTTTTCTAAACCGAAAACACAACCAAACACAGCATTCAGCCCATCTCATAATCAACCACGGCCTTAGGCCCAAGCAGCTCAATCAACAACCAATTCATCACAATCCAACCAATTCTCAGCCACAAACACAAGTAAGAAGGTTCAAACACAATCAAGCAGTTATATCAAGTAGAGCAATTAGCAATTAACATAACTATTCACATAGGCAAACCAATTATAATATGCACACCCAAACAATGTCATATAAATGCATATGATGCATGTCTGTCCTACTGGCCATGAGCTCACGCGTCGGTTATGTTGCCAGACCCGACTCGGATAAGCGGGATTCAACCACCATCCTTATCCGTAGGTTCCACAAGCAAGCGGGACTAAACCACCATCCTTGCCCGGAACACGCAAGCGGGATTTAAACCACAGTCCTTGCCAAATAATTTATCAATATGTGAGCGGGACAAAACCACCATCCTCACTGCAGGCGGGACAAAACCACCATCCCTGCATAACGGTTTACGCACTGAGCAAGCGGAACTATACCACCATCCTTGCCAAGCCTCATCATATTCTCAATAACATCCACAGTCAATCAGACTCAAAATCTTATTCCAAAAATCATTCTTGGCCCACTTTCAAATCACAAATGTATTCAGTTCACATCTTGCCAAGAACCACTTTTCTTAAGTAAATTTTCTTTTCAAAACTTTCAAACAACTTCATAACCAAGCCAGATTCAAAATCTCTTCTGAAAGACTCAAAATCACTCATTTTCAAATCATTCGCTCCATCACTTTGAAATCAAGAGTTATTAATCAACAACCTTGGCAAGGACTCAAGACTTTAGGGAAGAGTAACCTGCCTCATTTCTTAAACTCTTCAGAAATTCTCGGAATCATAGTTGCTTAAGTTGAGATAAATTAAAGTAAAGATTTAAAATCAAAACCAAAACATGTAAGCCAAGAGTTCTGAACCAGTTTCAAAACCAAAATTATTTAAGTCCAAAAAACCCAATTTCTTTTCATTCTTAAATCAGAAACTCTCCCAAAGGCTCAGAATTGTTTAGTCGAACTTAAAGTCGAACTTAAAGAATACTTTAAGAGCAACACGAAATTAATTAATCAAGTTCAATTTCTTTCAAATTCCACTAAACTCACCCAAAGGTACTTCTTTAACCAAACTTCAAAACATAGGCCCCTTCATATTTAAATCAATCGGGAAACATAAACTTTTATTAAGCAGTTTAAACTCAAAACACCAATTTCTTAATAAATCAAGAACCAATTCGTAGAACCTCTCAAGTCCAAATCTTTTTCTAAATCACATTTTAAAACAGAATCTAGATTTTTATGAAAATTCGGCAGCATCTCCCCTAAAACTTGGATTTTGCCACCCTTTCGGGTCCCAACCAAACCAATCCTCAACTCCTTTCCAAAGGATTCAAGACCAAATCAGTTTCCAATAAACAAAACTCAGAACTTTAAATATCAAAAATCATTTCAAGCCAAACCAATCAGAAATCTCAATTTTAATAAAATTAGATATTATCTCAGTCAAGCAGATAACCATATTCATCTAAGATAAACCAAACAATGCATAGGACTTACATAATCACTAGAAAAGCATTTCACTCATCATATCAAATTTATAACAATTCCACTTTAAAATAAATTAGTTTTATAAAAACCCCTACCTCGGTAAGCGAAACCATAATCCAAACGTGTCAACTGAACTCGTTTCTCTCAGCCCGGAATCAACAGCAACCAAAACCTCAGCTCCGCTTACTTTCTCAATAGCAAAACAGCCTCAATCGTGACATGCAAACTCGATTTCTAATTCCTAAAAACATTAATATCGCGAAAATCTTAAAACCCATAACGAAAAACTAACGATGAGGGTTCGAAATAGAGTACACTTACGGTGACAGCAGAACTGAGCAGCCGCAATCCCGAACTGACTCGGCAGGAGCTTCGACAACGGCTAGAAACTCCAGTGGTTCAACGGCAACCTAAAAATTCGACATGCAAACCTCGGAGCTCGACCCTACGGTAACCAAGATCTCAGAATCTCTAGCCAAACATAACAGAATATTGATTTCAAAGGTTCCGGAACGAAATGCTTACCAAGACGATCAGGGTTCCACTGGCGGTCACCAGCAACGGCGGTTATGGCGGCGGTGACGTCAGCGGACAGCCTAACGGCGACAGAAGTCACACCGGCGCGAATCAGAGGCACGAATGGCGGCGATGGTGTCCACGACGATGGCACAGCGGCGGCGCTGGTTCTTCCCAGCTCTTCGGGGTTCAGGCTGGGTCTCTCCTCTCTCATCTGGGCTCGACGGCGACACGGGCTTCAGGGAACGGCGACGCCGACCTCTCCTTGCGCGGCCCTCTCCCTGGGTTTTGGTCTTCCTCCGTGACGGCGTGCAGCAGAACGCGATAATCGGTTCGGCGGCGGAATAGGTTCGGCGCCAGCAGGCAGCAATGCCGTGGTGGCTGGGTAGTGACGTGACGACGGCTGGGCGGCGAGTTCGGTGGCGGATCGGCGGCAGGGCACAGCTCTCCGTGGCTCTCTCCCTCTCTTCCCCCTTCTCCCTTACCGTAGCTCCCTCTCCTCTCATCCCTTTCTTTCGTTTCTCTCTCTTTTTTTTTTTTTGTTTTGAGTGTTGGTGAGCTGGGTAGTGGGTTGTGTGGGCTAACCGTGGGTGTGGGTGTGGGGTGAGGTGAGTGTAGTTTAGTTAGGGTTAGGATAGAAAATTAGGTTTAGGTATTTTTTTTTTTTTTGTGAACAATAGAGATAGTAGTGTAATTTTATGAAATAAATAAAAAGTAGGATAATAATAAAAATCAAATATCCATCTTTTAAAAAAATATCTTCTAATTAATAATCTTTAAATAATTTTCGGTTAAATACCAATTTAGTGAAAATTGGAGATAAGTAAATTAATCCTCATTTATTTATAAAATAAGGTTAAAATTTATATATTAAAATTAAGACATGAAATACTCATTATTTTTCAATTATAAGGACTCTAAATAATAAATAAGAGTTTACTCAACCTTTATATATAGAAATTTCCAAAAATATTATCTTAAATAAATATAATAGATCATAAATAATTTATTAATTTCTTTTCAAAATTCGGGATCTTACATCTAATCTAATCGTATAAAAAAATAGTAGATTTTCTACAATTAAATATTATATATATATTGGGGATAAAACATCACTTTAAAATGAGATTATTAGTAATGACATATAAATATTAAAATTGTATTAATACATTAATTGAAATACATTACTAAAATAAAAAATTGCAAGAATTAAAATAACTGAAATTCATTAATTTTAATTAGTTAAATTAACATAAAATAAAAAAGACATGATTAATCAGATTAAATATATTCAAAAATATTACTGAGCAAAGCAAACGTCCCAATAATTATATTACTAATTTGAAAAAAAATCAATTCAATCCATTCAAATTTTTATTTAAAATAGACAATTAAAGATCATTAATTAATAAAAATGAATGGAATATAATAAAGAATAATTTTAGTAGTATAAATAATTAAATTAAATTATTATATATACAATTTTTAATTTTTACCTTATTATAATTTAAGTTAACATTAATGGTAAAAAACTAACTTTAAATAGCCCCAATTTATATTTTACAACATAATTAAAGCATAATTCATACTTTTTTATTTTGTGGTTAATCAATATTTTTTTAATTTTTTTATTAAGTCTTCTGTATTTTATGATTGATAAATTTTCTCTACAAAACACAAATTTATGATGAATTATTACAATTATAATTAATTAAGAAAATAAAAAAATTATAAAAAAATCAAATAAAAGATAAGAAATAGAGTAAAAATTTATTTTAAAACTAAAAATTTATCAATTATAATGTATAATTTAAGAACAATATATCTAAAATTTTATAATAGTATTTGAAATTTTCAATGACGATAATACAAAGAGTTTAAATCTACCAAATGAAATTAATAGTTACCTTTTGCACATTTTATTTAAATTTAAATTTTAAAATTTAATTTATATCTTTTCTTTCTAATATAAATTATTTTTGACAAAAAATAGAGAAAAATTATTAGACCAAAAAAATATTTTTTCAAAGAATTATTATAAAGAGATTTATAATTAGAAAAGAAAATAATAAAAATATTAATAATAATAAAAAAATAAAATTCATATTAAAAAATGTTAAAAAAATAATAAAATTCATATTAATAATAATAATGATAAAAAATAATAAGAAAGAACAGCATTCATTTTTCATTTTTTCACTAATAATAATAATAAATTCGTATTAATAATAATATCTAACTTTCATTTTTCCATGCTTTCCAATTCTAGTGATCTGACACCAATTGAATACGAATGAAGTGCCAGAAACGGTTTTAATTTCTCAATGAAACCGGCTTTATCACAAGGCACAAGTCTAGACAAGCCAATAAAATATAATCTTCCCGGTACAGCTGACAAATATGGTCATTTCAAAACTACATTATTGGTTGAAATAGTCATTCTCTCCTTTGCTAAAGGATAAAAGTTATAAGCATACCTGGTAGTACTAAGAACATTGCTGTTCCATATAATACATTGAAACAGGTGATAACTTTCCTATAATTTAACTACGGAAGTAATATAAAGGAAAGTACTAGGACAGATCATCAAAATTTAAGATCATGCATATGAGAGCAGCTAATGAAGACGCTTTAAGTTGATTTGATTGATTACATGAGATAGAGACAGCACAAAATATTTTGCCAGATTCAATCTCATCGATGTATGTATATCTATCATCACTAACAAGTTGCATACATCAGTCTTAAAGGTATTACTATTATTCAACATTGCGCAAGTGTGAATGAAGAGACCATATAGATTGATACAAGTTAATAATTATCTAAATGATATTAATGAAGTACCATCATTAATTCATTATTGCTTGCAATAATGCAGTAAACTCGTGAATAATAATGATATAGGCAGGGAGGAAATCAAGGATAGCATTATATTATATTTTATTGTTTGCTATGTATGATGAGAAGCTCTTAGTCGTCGTAGCTATCCATGGACCATGGCCATTCCATGCAACAAGTGCAATAGTGAAAAGGGTTTGAAAACATACAGGAAGTTGACGTGGACCACGTCTAACTTCATATCAACATAATACATTATTATTAACTCGTTATATGTTCTCAGATGAAATTATTTATCAGACAAAAAGATGACCCCTTAATAAAAACTTGTTTATTTTTGTGATTCATGACGGGAGGGAAAAAAACTGAAAGGAACACAACAAAGGATAGAATATTGGTTATTTTTTGGTGATGTGCAGGTGAATGAGAAAGAGGGGGTTTGTACGCGTGTATGGTGACACAACTTTTTCGCAGTTTATGTAAGTCTGATGTTTCCATCTCGCCACTTGCTAGAAGCTAAGGAGGTGACACACATGCACGCACGGGCGATTTGCATGGCCTGTTTCGCCTGCAACATGGCCTCCCGTGACCAGCAAGAAAGGTGAGGCAGACATGGATGCTTTACATGCTCTGGTATCTGTTCTTCACTTTCACTACAAGAAGATGGAACATTTGTAACAAAAAAATTGTATCAAATTTAAAATTATTATAAATTAAAATTTTTTTAACAATAATTAGTGTTATATAATTAGAATATTTTGTAGTAACAAAAAAATTTGTTACAAATCACTACTAAAAAATATTAGATTATATACAGATTTTTCTGACAAAATTTTATTATCGAAAATAACGACAAATTTTCAACAGATTTTCTGTTGATAAAAATTGAACAAATTTTTTCAAAAATTTATCGACGGATTCTAATTTTTCTTGGTAATTTTTTCGATAAAACTAAAATTGATTTTCGATAAAACTAAAATTGAAATTTAAACAGAGGCTGACAAAAAAATATGTATGTAATATATGATAAATCTATCTGAAATTTGGATCAAGTTAAACATTGTTTGCATAAGCAAAAATCCTATTCACACAAAACACTAATACATTCGAAGATGAAACTTCATCTTCTCCAATCCTCTCTTTCTCTCTTTTTCTCTCTCTTGCTGATTCAAGTTGAAGGCACTACAAGAAAAATATCCATTTAGGTACACTTGAAAAGTGTAGCTAAAAGTGAAAAAAATGATGCCTTAGGCTACGGCTACGCTTTCTGGGCTATGGCTACACTTTTTGGGTGATTCCTATTCGGCCGTTGCCTATTCTCAAAGGCTACGCTTTTCTGCCCTAAGGGCTACCCTTTTGGCGTTTGGGAATAGGGTGCGCTTTTCAAGTGATGCTGTCCAGGACCAAAGGCTACGCTTTTCAACTTCCATTTTTGCTAGAATAGACTATGCTTTTCAATGCTACTGCATCACCTGTAAAGCGTAGCCATATTGTATACCATTACTACTTTTTATAAGTGTAGCCTTAGGTCCTTTGTTTTTTTTTTGTATACTATAACTACTGTATATAAGTGTAGCCTTAGGTCTCTTATTGTTTTTTTTCTGTATATATATATATATATATATATATATATATATATATTAATAATTTCTTTCTAAAACCTAATATTTAATAATATAATATATATAATCCTATATTTTTAATTAAATTAGTGAAACATTATAAAATAAAAATAAATACACAATAATACTATGTAATTATTCTTTAAATAATAAAAATTATCCTTAAACAAGATTTAGGTTGCCATAATAAATTAGTAGCCATAAAATCTTCTATTTGGGAATAATAAATTATTTCTCTAAAAATAAATTACTTCAAACATAAGATCTTTTATCTGGGAATAATATAAATTAGCAGCCATCATTCTAGCTAGTAAAGAAACATCCCTTATCACTTCAGGAGTCATTCTCTGATTACCCGCTCATTTATCCCTATGTTCTTCATTTATCGTGGAAGTAGCTCATTCCTGCTCTCATCTCATCTTGTGGTGTTGGAGGAGTTCTCCTGATTTTGTCCACTCAAAATGCAGCTTGAATCTACACAAACAAAAGTTACATAAGAAGCTTATCAGAGATATAATTCTTTACAGAACAACTTCAAATACAGATGATTAATAAAAATGCTTCACCGTGTGAGAAAATGAATCTTGAAATTACTTTAGTTGTCTTTGTTTCTTTTTTTAATTCTTTAACCATTCTAAGTAATTAAAAATGTTGTTCCCTTAACGTCCAGATGCAACATTCAAAAGTGGTTACATTGGTTTAATAGAGAACTTGGCTATGGCTTCAGAACAACAAGCACCACAAAGATTTAAAACTATTTGTGTTGACCTAACTTAGAATTTTAGGAACATGAAACTCAAATCAAAACACATTAAATTAGTTAACAAATAGAGTGAAGAGGAGGTACCTGTCACAAATTTAAACCTATTCCATCATGGATGTCATTCTTTGCTGATCAGCTTCTAGAAGTGATTCCAAACCAGCTAACATGCTCTTATCCATGATTCAACCAGAAATTTTGGAGAAGAAACTCAAACCCAAGGAACAAAATTGAAACCAGTTAACTAATAATAATATAGGATAAAACTAAAGACCAAAAAGAAATAGAAAACAAACAAAATTTAACTAAAGATGAAGCAAAATTTTGTGCAGAAGATGAAGCTAAAGACCTTGTAGTTTTTCTAGGAATTTGTGAAGCTTCCTCTGAATTCATGTTTCCTCTGATAAAATCAACAATGGAATCATCATGATTACTCCCTACCTCACCTGCACGAAGCGAATCAATTATAAATTGTGGTTAGATTACAAGATCGTAACTAAAAAATACAGTTTAAATTCTATGCACCCTTCAAAAAATTACTAAGTACTTATTTGGTACACTTCAGAAAAACAGCAAGCAGTAACCAATTTAGAAAAATCATATAAAATTCATCTTTTGTTGGATTCTCCTAAATTTTGGTGTGGTTGAACTAAAATTACCCATATTTCACCCAGTTCAAGTCTCAGAGAATTTTCACTTCTCTAGAAAAAGTTATGCCTCTTGAAATATGGTTTTATTTTAAGGAAATGATGCTGTCACAACAGTGAACATCCCTGCTTCCAGAAAGCACAACTTTCTCTACAAAACTCAATTTTTTCTGAAATTTGGACATAAAATACTAGACATCCTAATATTTTACCCCTCTTTGGTTTCACCTCCAAAGAGTTTCAGAGTATTGAGATATGTGGTTTTAAAATTTCTATTCCAGAATTCGGACAGCAATATTTCTGCAGAAAATGACCATTTTCTAAAAATCATATCTCCCAAACCACATATTAAAAAATTCTGAAATTTTAGAGGAACAATCTAGACATATCAAAATTTTATAGAAAAATAATTTCACTTATTTTGAGTGGCTAAATTGCTCCCAGTTTTGTTCACAAAGTGCTGTCCAAAACTTCATAATTCTGCAACATGTAACCTTGGGTTTTGAGAGGTCAAAAATTGATTCCTACCTTTTCACTCACTCTAACCTTGCATTCTAACTTTCTTTTACCTATTGTGACTTGTTGAAAAGATTAAATTAGCCCCAAGTACTCAGGATTATTAAATCACCATTTTTGGTCAGTTTTTACATTTAAGCATACTCATATGAAATCAACAATTTCTGCATTACTCAACACAACAATCCAGCCACAAATCACTCAAATAATTCACATATATTATCATCAATTTATTGCATCATATATAACAAATAGTCCAACATCATCTCAAGTAATCATTAGCATGTATCATCAATTAATTCAATCATGAAACTTGGCTTTTAGCCTTTCAACAAATTCTGCACTCTAACAAACAGAATTTTCAGCATCATCATCATTTAATAAATCAAACTAAAAGTAGCTTGAATAGCAATCACTAATTAAAAATTTCTTAGCCAAGACTATAACAATTTATTACTGATTCTGAAATAGCTAAGCTAAGGCAAAATTTTTCATATCAATTGTATGTTAATTTAGTCCAGAATTTTGTTTGAATTTCATGCTAAAGTTGTGCAAAAATTATCCCCAAAAAGAACTAAAAAACTAAAACCACACGCTAAGATTTTCTACACATGATGCAAACTAATAGCTTCAGTATTAACTATAAGAATCTATAATTAAATAACAAAATACAAAGATATACATACATCTCATGCAAATATGCCAAGCCCTTTGTAGCACCAATAGCGATCTTGCACCTCTTGTCCCAAGTCAACACTAGCATTCTACTTCCTGCAACATTTCACATATGACAACCAAATCACAGAAGAGCAGAAATCAATGAGATCATCAACTTTGTCTAAGAAAAAATCAAGTGAAACTCACGTTACCATGCAAGTGATGATGGAGTGTCCCATTAGGAACATACTCATAGACAAGCAATATTTGATCCTCACATATAGATATTCAAACAAACCAACAAATCATGAAAACAGAAACTATAGATATTCAATTAGAGCACCCAAATTTGTAGGCAACAATCCTCAACAATTTGATCAAGACAATCACAATCTAATAACAATTAAGCCACAAAAGCACAAAGAACAGCAGGACAGCAGCACATTTATAATGAATAATCACAAACAGCAGTAAGAGCTAATCAATAATCAATTAATTAACTTATAGTGTTTTGACCTAACCATGTTTTGGATGTATATTTGATAACTTATAGTGGATTATAGGATTGTATCATTTTTCCATTACAAAAGGTTCTAAGACAAAACAACAGACACAATTTATAGAATGGACAATCTTGTATAGTTGTATGAATATTATATTATAGTTGTATGAAGTTTTAGCCTACTATTTTGACACTAACATACTACTAAAACTTTTTTAACTATACTGAATGTATATTATATAAAATTATAAATAAATTAACTCTTGGGAGCAAATCATACACATTTGGCCTTTTGTTTATTGGCAGAGACAAAGTAATCTTAGACAATTACAACAATGTAGAACAAAATGAAATCAATGATTACACAACTGAAGAGAATTAGAGAGAAACTAGCATCAGGAAAACACATACTCGACTCATTCCTCTGCCATCTCACTAATTCGAAAACAAACCTTAAATATCCGAATTGTACACTTACTGGTCAGAAGAAGATTTGAAGTATTGATGATGCTGCCTATCTATCAAACTAATCTGTCGCCTGATTTTTGAAGTATAACGCCTTAGTCTTCCTCCTGGTCTTCAGAACATACAGTTGTCTACACAAAAAGCAAGGGTGGAAGAACTATTAAAACAAATTTCAATGATTTACAATGCCAGAGTATGAAATCTAAGGAAATCAAGTGGAATAAAAGGAGAAATAAGGGTACAAGAGTTCACCTATTGCACCACCACATACCCAAACTCCCAAATTGAAAACCCTAAAATCAGAACTCTAAGCAACAAAATGGCGTATCTGGCTCATGCATCAACTTGGTTACTCTCAGATTTCAACATTCTAATTGAAATACAAGAAATAAATTAGAGCATAGTTGTTGTGTTTCTGATTACCAAGTGATTGAGAAAGCGGCAAGCGCAAAGAGCACTACAGTAGCACCTTGCGAGGTCGTAGAGCCGAAGCGGTAGCGAAGCTCAGGTGGTGATTGATAAACCCCGTTTTTAGGGTTTATCTTGTGTTGAATTTAGAGTATTTTGATAACATTTTCTCACATTTAGCCAATGAATTAGTATGGTTTTGTTATCTCTCCCGTATTTGTGCTTGAATGTAAAAACATGCTTTTTAAGCCTTTACTTTGGTAATTTTAATTCATCCTTGATTCCATAAGATGCCTTGATGTGTTTGCTAGTAATCTCAGGTTAAAATAGGCTAGGCATGGATCAAAGGAACAAGAAAAGAATCATACAAGTAGAGAGAAGCACAAAAAGCCAAAGAACTAATCTTGTCCAAGGACGCGCATGTGCACAAGGCGCTTGCGCGCACATTGCAATATCGACCAGGGACGTGTACGCGTACTATGCGCGTCCGCGCCGAGGGCCGCACGTGATTTTTAAATGAAACTCATGCCCAGCGATTTCTGGGAAGCTATGGGGCCTAGTGCAACCAACTTTGGCGCCAAAATGCATTAAAAGGACCAAGGATTGAAGGGGAAGGCATATCTTTCATCAATAGTACATACATACACATTAGGATTAGTTCTAGAGTTAGTTTCTAGAGTGAAAAGCTCTCACTTCTCTCTAAAATTAGGATTAGGTTTAGGTTAATCTCTCTTCTTAAATCTAGGATTAATTCTTGCTTTGATTTACTTTTCCTCTCTCAATTCTTACTATTCTCTTCTTCCTCTCTCTAGTTATGTACTTTAATTCTTGCAATTCTTCATTTTGTTGTGGATCTAGTGTTGTTCTTTTGTTTTCTTTCAATAATGCAATTTGAGGTAATTCATGATAATTGTGATTTCCTTGATTGTTGTTGTTAATTCTTTACATTCAATTGTAGTTAGAATTCATTCTTGTTGTGATTTACTATACTTCTCTTTTGTACCTTCGAAGTGTTTGATGAAATGCTTGGGAGAATGTTAGAATAGAATTTTATGTTCTTGGCTTGGGAAGATAACTTAGGAACTCTTGAGTTGCTAATATCCAAGTGATTGATAGTTGATAGCCATTGACTATAGCCTTCATTAATTCAATTAGTGAACTATGATTTATGGACTTGGATTGATATAACTCACTTGACTTTCCTTTGCTATTAGCTAGAGGATGACTTAGTAAGATTGATCCTTGCTACTATCAGGATTGTGATTAGTGATAATGATATAGATCCTTGATCATCAAACCTTGCCAAGACCTTTTTGTTAATAAAATTTCATTTACTTTTCATATTTCTCATCTAAAACCCCAAAATAAACAAGTTCATAACCAATAACAAGAACACTACCCTGCAAGTCCTTTGAGAGATGACCCGAGGTTTAAATACTTCGGTTTATAAATTTTAGGGGTTTGTACTTGTGACAAACAAAATTTTTGTATGAAAGGATTATTGTTGGTTTAGAGACTATACTTTACAACGAGATTTCATTAGTGAAATTCTAAACCGTCAAAAATCAAATCATCAAAATGGTGACGTTGCCAGGGATTTGCAATGGTGTTATGTTATTGGTTATTGTACATATGTGAATATTGTAAATAGTTTGTCTTTTGCTTGTTTCCTAGATTTTGTTAGTTCTATTTTGTTTTTCCACTATGAACTCTCACTTTGGCTATAAGTTTGGCTCTAATTGTGTTGTAGGAGATGTGAACTTCAATGATAACATGTACTAAGGATGGAACCATCAAAGATGGGAGGAGCCTCAAGGAATTGATCACTCCTATTGGTAACAACCTCCGGACACTTATAGGTATAATTCTCATCCTAATGCATGCCAATTCAATGGCTATGGTGATTCCTTTTATGATAATCAACCACCACCATATGCCTATGAATCTTATCCTCAACATGATGCTCAACCATACTCACAAGCCTCTCCATACCAAGCACCTTCCTATGATCCATATCCACCATATGACCAATCACCCATATCACATTCTTATGACCACTATGAGCAAGAACCTTTAGAACCACCACAACCCTACCAAGATTACTACCAAGAACCACCTCAATACACACCATCTCCATAATTTTACCAAGAAGAACCACCTTCTTACCATGAACCTTCTCTCCAACATAATGAACCTTCCTACTCACCCCAAGTCCCAATAGACGATCCTCTCACCTTGTTACTTCAAGGACAAGAAGCCATGAAGCGGGATACATTTGCGTTTGTAACCAATTTGACCAAGGTGGTGCATGCTTTAGCCCACCAATGTTTGAATACTCAAGTTATCCCCGTAGCCTCATGTGGAAAGCCTAAGGAAGAGCAAAGCATGGAGGAGATATTGGATAATCCAGTGACAAAGAAAGAATCGGTAGTATTAATAGAGCAATTGGAGAAGTCTACGGTTATTGAAACAAATGAGGAAGTGGCCCAAAATTTAAGAGATGCGGAACTACCATGTGAATCTCAACAACCTCCGGAGCATATCAAGATTGAAGAACACGAGAAGGTTAATCAAGAAATAGATTCAATCATGGAGGAATTTCTATCTATAATTGAATCTCCTCCTAGTAGACATGAAGTTGAAACCATAGAAGAGTGTGCACAACCCCCCAAGGAAGAAAAAGTTGGCATGGTGTATATTGAAATTGAAGAATATGAAGAGGTTGATCAAGAAATGTATTTACTCGTCAATAAATTCATATCAAAAATTGAATCACCTCCCATTGGGCAAGAAACCAAAGTTCTTAAAGACAACACCAAGCCAAGTGATAAAAGCGAAAAGGTTGAAATTGAAAAAATTTGTCAAGAGGTCGAAATACCCAAAGAAGAGCATAAAGAAGTAAGCCTTGCATTGTCTAAGTGTGGGAAAGTCACCCTTCCCAAATCACCATCTAACATAACATTCAAGTGGGTAAAATTCTTATCCCTAAGTTTTACTTTCTCATTTGAATATGGTTTAATTGAAACGGATGGACAACTTAGAGCTCTTTGTGGACTTAAAGGAAAAAGAGAATTGTGTAGTGGTTGGAAATTCGGTATAAAGCTCACTAAGGTCAAAGCTTTAAGATATAGGGATTATGATGGGATAAGAACCCCTTTGTATGGGTCTAGAAGGAAGAATTTGTGGACTAAAGAGAATTCTATGTGTCAACCGCCCTTATGTCAACCACCCATACGGAGAAATCATGAGACTCAACTCACGGATGGGTGTGAAGATAAGATATGGGATCCCGGTTCGCTATGTGAAGACCAACTATGGGGACTCATATCTTGGGTTGAAATTCACTCAAGATTGGTGAAAATGGTTGGAAATTCTATCAACCAATTGAGAAGCAAAGATCCTTGGAGATTCAAGGATGAGTACAAGCACAAGCCACCATGACAATAAGCTCCTCAAAAGGTCCAACTTAAGGACTTTAACTAAAAGTGCTAGGTGGGAGACACTCCACCATGGTAAACTCTTCCCAATCTCTTTTAGTCTTGTTTAATAAGTGGTTTGAGTTGCCATTGTAGGTAGATCTTCAATTCATATAGATTTGTTGTATAAATTGATTGCTAGCATAGTCACATGTATGTTGTGTTTAGTAGTAGATGAATAAAATTAAATTGCATTTTTGTGAATTGTATGATATTTGATTGAATAAAAGTTGTAGGCATCAAAGGGAATCCCTGGGCATATTTTTTCTGCTTATTGGGCAAAAAAAAAAAGAAGGGGGGAAGGACACGTGCGTGCGCAGTACGCGCACGCGTCCATGAGCGGATACACCACCAAACATTTTCCAGATAGTTGGGCCTTTCTTGGGCGAACATTGTGCCTTTAGCCCAACTCGTCCAACGCGAACACACACAACGTGCGTCCACGCCCATACATCATTAAGGGAAAGCATGCGGACGCGCACTTGCCGCGTATGCGTCCCTAGGCTGATGCCACCATCCCACACATGCCACCCGAGAGTTAGGCTTGCGTTGGGCCAACACCAAGCCCCTGGCCCAAAACCTATCACGCGCACGCGCGTATTTGCCACGTCCGTGCCGATCTGGTGATGTAACTTCTAAGCCATAATCCAGAGAGTTACGCCTGTCCTGGGCCAACCTTAGGCCTCCAGCCCAACCTCAAGCACGCGTGCGCGCACTATACGCGCACGCACTTTTTTCAATTCTCGTCTAGCACGCGTAAGCGCACAAGGCGCTCACGCGTCGGTTCCCAAATATCAATGCACGCGAAGGCGCCATGTGTGCGCCCGCGTCGATTTGAAAACAGGATAACCCTAGGACGCGAGGAACGTTACGCAGTCATGCACCTCACCCCCTACTCTCATCTTCTCCAACGTCTCCTACCCTCCTCTTCCTCCTTGCCACGCTCCGACCACGCCACTCTCTTCTCCCTCTCCTCCTCCCCCCCTCTCTTAACCATACTCTCTCTCTCTCTCATAGCCATCTTTCCTCTTTCTCTGCCATAACCACTGGCGCACATTCGCCGCCGTGGGCCTCTGCCGCCACCACCAACTGAGGCGGCCTCCCAGTCTGAACATTCCTCTCACATCTATTTCTGCTTCCCAGGTTCTTATACCTCCTGCCTCTGCTTCATTCCACTTCTGTCAGTAGTTTACTATTAATCTTAGTTAGTTAAAAACTTGATTTTCGCATGTTAGGTTAGCTAGAGATATCTACTGTTAGGTAGCTAGGTCTGGATAGAGGATTCTAGGCCTGATAATTGCTCCGTTTGTGTTCATTCTCTACTTGGTACTTGTCTGTGGAGTGCTGATTTTGAGCTGCTCTGAATTAGTACTAGTGTTGCCTTGCTGCTGTATTACTGCTGCTGTGTTTAATTGTTTGCTATATGCCTCATGTAATTCTTTGTGCTACGATTACTATCCGGGAACGTCCATATTATAACCGAAATGCTGCCCGATTTTTCCCAAACTATTTTAACACTATCTCCTGCTCAAGGGATTGAACTTGGCACTCACAGCTTAACCTTTTCCTAACTCAATCCAAGTTCAATACCCGGGATTTTTGGGCCAGCATTCCCGCACTTATTTTTTTTATTTCCGTGATCATTGCATAATGCTCATTCTTTCACAATAGTTGGTATGCTTTGGTTGTGCAACTTCTTTTTAACTCAACCTAATTTTCAACCTCTCATAGTTGCAAAATTGTATTTTAATTGCTTATAACACCAACTATTGGAAGTCGCTTTCAGGCACTCTCATGATGGCAAACACATTTGTTGTGCACAACGTGCATATTTCTTTTCATTAGGCAATTCTTCACTACACCACCAACCCTCTAACTTCTTTCACTTACTAACTTCACTTTAATTACACTTAACCGCTTAACCATTCTTTTAGGATATGATTGATGAATATGCCTATTTTCTGAGTGTTGTGTTACATTGTTTGAAATTTTGATTTCTTAGATTCTGCTTCCATTTTCTAGGCTTTCTTGCTATCCAAGTTTTCTGTTTTAAGTTCACCATCTGCCTATTTATCATTCATCTTACATCCTGAACATGTCTTACTTGCTTCGTGCTATTTGCTTAATCACTTATATTCTATTCTATCCTTATTTTCAGGATGTCAGACAAAGGAAAGGCCATAGCCACTACCTCCAAGAAAAGGAAACACTCTAAGATTTCTACCCCCTTCTCCCTATGTGAATTATGCTAAGAACCCGCTGAATGAAACGGATAAGGAAAATTAGTTGCTACCTTCCACTGATCCAGAAAAATTTTCCAACCTTTACTGTGAGCTTTGCCTTCCCAAGTATCGGAAGAAGAACTTGAATATTGAGAAGAAGCTCGTCCTTCCCAATGATGTGAGACGCGCAATCAACACCCGTATCCTAGAGTTGGGTTTGGAATTTGTTGATAGGGATTTGGGAAACATCAACGTCTCATGGGTCAAGGAGTTCTATTGCAACTTCTTCCGTCATACTCTAGATTCAGTACAGCTATGGGGTAGAGAGATCATGATTACTGAGACTGCTATTGAGGAGGCATTTCAGTGCCGACACCTTACTGATGGCACCTGCGCTCATCAGCATGCGGAGACAGCTATTCAGTGCATGACTTTCGACTATGAGGTGCTTAAGCGCGTGATTGCCATACCCGATGCTCCTTGGGTCATGGATTCGGGCAACACAAAGCCCAAAGGGATGCTTTTTGCTTATTTGACTAGAGAGGCCAAGACTTGGCAGATGATATTTGCCCACTATGTCTTATCCACTACTCACTTTTCTGAGATCCTGATGGAGATGTTACTTCTGATTGGTTGTGTCATGGAGGGTAAGGAGGTTTATTTTCTCCAATTGATCCGGTAGAGCATGTGACGAGCACATATCCGTGGCCTACTCTCGTTTCCTACACTGGTCACCAGCATGGCTGCATTAGCCGAGGTTCCTTGGCTGGATGATGATATAACACCACCACCCCAAGATGACGATGACAAGGAGGTTACTATTCCTTGGGGTGGCTGGGTGCACGAGAAGCCCCCAGCTAGACGCCGTTCTCAGGCTAGGGCAGCTAGACCTTCACCCACCACAGCAGCAGCCCCATCTTCAGCCGCTGTCCATGTACCACCACCACCAGCACCTCAGCCGACTTACTTACTGGTTCAGCATTTCTTCCGGTTCATAGAGCGCAGCAAGCGCCAGATCATGCGTCGACTGGATCGGATTGATCAGATGTTTGTAGCCCAGGGCCTTGAGCTACCCCCTCTACCAGAGTCCTCCGGTTCAGATGAGGAGACCCTTGAGGAGGAGCATGCCAATTTACACGATGAGGGTACTCATGAGGAGGAGCCGGTTCACATGGAGAGACCACCTCAGACTCAGGAGACTCAGCCTCAGCCGGTACCACAGCCAGAGCCTACCGGTGCACCTATCCCTGATCCTCAGGATTAGCATCGAGGACGATGCTTGATCTTAAGTGTGGGGAGGTTGCCGGTGGCACCATTAGAAGACCGGTGAATATTTTAGCTATTTCCTAGTTTTGCTACCTAGTTATCTTATTTTGTGTACTTTTGTATATATTTGTCATTTTAGATATTTTGGATACTTTTACCTTAGAGTTGCATACTTTGCTATTTTGGATATTAGATGTTTTGGATGCTAGATCTCATACTTTTAGTTGGGTTTTTCTTTATATACTTTTGCATATTTTTCTTTTAGTTTGTGGTTGTGATTAGAAACTATTTGGAATTGTTAAAACCTAGTTAGCCCTTTTTGCATAAGAAAATTGTTTTGATTGAAAAAGGAAAGGGTAAACTAGAAAATTTTTAGAATTTCTCAATCACAACAATGCTTAGTCAAATATTGAGATTTTCCAAGGAATTTAACTATAAGGCACCACTCCAATTGATTGGAAAAATTTTGTGGAACTTGCTTGAATTTTATTTTGTGAAGCATGTTTTGAGCTAAGAACACAAGCAAGTGAGTTTTGAGCCTATTGATGTGGTTACATTTTATAACCACCTATTCTTCCTTCTTGTGTGAAATTATTCTTTCTCAATGATTGTGATCCTTGATTTGCTTAATTCTATATGTCCAATTACTCCCTGTATTCATGCATTTATATGATTGAGGCCATTATTTCATTAACGCACTTAACCAATAGCCTACCTTTTATCATCCATTGCAACCAATTTTGAGCCTATGCATAACCCAATTATTCTTCATTTTAGCACATTACAAGCCCTAAAGCGGAAAACAATAAAAGTTCCTTGTTTGGATCTTTGATTGGCTTAGGCTAGTGAGAGTGCTTATTTTCAAGATTAGTGAGGATTGGAAACATTGGTTGGGATAAAAGGGATGTTTTGCATTTTTATATTTGGGAATTGGTGTATGCTCATGTATTAGTTAAATGTAGACCTTATGTATTGATATTCTTGAAAGAAAAGAAAGAAAAATGATGAGAAAATCAAAAAAACAAAAGAAAGAAAAAATTATATAGAAAAAGAAAGGAAAAGAAAAGCAATAAAAAGGGGACAAAATGCCCCAAAGCAAAGCTCAACAAAAGATCAATGCATAAGTGTTGTGAAATGAAAAGAATATGCATGAGTATATAAAAAAGTGAAAGTTGGGTAGTTAGGTTAGAATTCAATTGTATAGGTCACTATATAGGCTAAGTGGGAAAGTTTAAGCTCATCAAAGGTCCAAATTCTAATCCACTTATCCATATATGATCCTACCATAACCCTAACCCTATTACAACCTACGAAAGACCTCATGATGAATGTATGCATGCATGGATTAAGTGTTAATTGTTAGAAGAAGATCAAATCTTGGAAAAACATGACTAGAAGAGAATTGAGTGAGTTAACCCCTAAACACTTGAGTGAAAAGAGCGGATACACATCCGGTGAGGGTTCCCAAGCTTAATTACATGCTTTTCACCACTATCATCTATATTCATGCAAGTCTATGATTCTTTTGATAATCCAATGCAATTGTGGTTTGGACTCGATTCCTATTGCTCTAGCTCTTGTGCTTACACATGTTCTCTTGGGAATTGATTTATTTGGACCAAGCATTTTCATTCACTTTAGGTAGTTGCATTTGGATTTGACTTGGACTTGTGGACTCAAGTTGATTATATCCACTTGACTTTCCTTAGTAGTTAGAGGTTAACTAAGTGGAGCAATGAACAATTCTCATCACAATTGACGATAATAATGAGGATACGACTACTAGTTCTCATACCTTGCCAAGAGCTTTTCTAGTTGTTAGTTTATTTCTTTTTCCATTTACATTTCTTGTCCCTTATCCAAAATCCCAAAATATACAACACATAACCAATAATCAAGAACACTTCCCTGCAATTCCTTTGAGAGACGACCCGAGGTTTGAATACTTTGGTTATTTTTATTGGGGTTTGTACTTGTGACAAACAATTTTTTGCATGAAAGAATTTTTGTTGGTTTAGAAACTATACTTGCAACGAGATTTTATTTGTGAAATTCTATACCATAAAAAATCCATTCATCACTTCCTTGTCCGCTCAGGAAGCTAGCCTGGACCGGTTATGTCATCGATTCACTGAGTTTCCAGTCCGACTGAGCTGTTCGGTCCGGTTCCAACAACATTGTCTAAAACTCGATTTGTTTCACATTCATTTTATGGTTTAGATTTTTGTTTTTGAATCTTCTTCAAAGTTTGAATTTGGTTTTGAAAGTAGCTCCATTAATTGTTATGGCTAAAATTTTGCGTTGAAGATAATGTATTGTGCCTTTTGCAGTTCTGCTTCTGAGGTAAGATGGAGAGATTACCATAGTCTTAAATTAGAAAAAGGAATTGGAAGATTTGTTGTTTAAATTTGGCATTTGAAGGAACTATAAATACTAGTTCATGAAATGCAATGTGCTAAGTACATAGATTGAAATTACTCTGTGACTGATTAGAAAGAGATTATCAACAATAATTTTGTGCCCTATCAATATCATAAACCATCCTATAAATCTGAGTACTTTGACAAATATCAGTTGATGTTAATAAACTGTGTTTTTTGTTTCAGCTTGCTCTTGGTGCTATAAATTCAGAGGTTCTTCTTGGAAGGTATGAGCTTTAAAATATTTACATGATTTTCATATGAAGTATTGAAGGAATAAGCAAAATTTTCTACATCTATTTGTTTGTTATCTATAGATTTATTAAGGAACGAAAAGAAAAGGATCCAGATGTTGAGATTATAGTTGCAACTAAGTTTTCTTGTCATTCATTCTGTATAATTGTGTGTTGTTTCATATGCTTAACTATTGCTATTATATTCTGGCAATCTTAACAAGGTATATGACTTTTTCATGTAATGTTGTGCCTGTGACATTTCTTTTCTCTGTCATTTTATATTCTTTGCTCAAAGAGGAACAACCAAGGTTGGTTGAAATTGTATGTTGACTTCATTCTTATTTTTCTGTTCTACAATACATGTCTTAATCAGTAGTTTTAAGGCTTCGTATTTCTCATTTCCCTAAGAACGTAAGAAATATGGCGATGAATAATGTTTTGAACCAAGATTAGTTACTCTGATGCACAAAATTTATCTTTCTTTTTGTAAAGATACTACAGGCAGCAGTTGATTGGGCTTGTAGATCAGGGAAGGTGGATTGTTTGCCCTTGCGACAGGGTCAAGAGTATTATGAACCAGATAATGTAGTTACGCACACGACTTATGCTTTCAATGCATATTATTAGCAGATGGCTAAATCTCCTGGAACTTGTGATTTTAAAGGAGTTGCTTTTGTCACCACCACAAATCCAAGTAAGGAATCTAGACTCTTTAATAATTATAACTATATTTGAAGGTGGCTACATAAGTTATGGATACATTTTTTTATGGCTACTAAAGTTAATTGCTAATTTTGCACCTTTGCTATTTAGTATCTCAAGTGGCTTGGCAATCTAATAGAACTATTATTTGTTATCATTATCATAGGTCATGGTTCCTGTGTATTTCCAGGAAGGTATGATCTCTAGGATTCATATTTTTTCTTGATATTGTAATTAACTGTTCATTCATATTTATTATCTTTCCCTTTGATATTTGTGATGAACAGTGGTGGTAAAAATGGCACCAGCATAAATGGCACATCTCTGACCCCATCTAGCACTTCCACTGCTTTAGACAGCTTGTCACAACACTACTATAATGGACGATCTTTTATAAGTTATGTGATTCTTAGTGCTTTACTTCTGAGTGTTGTTTTGTAAGATTAAATTAAGCACAGTTCATATTCATCAGCATGGGAATAAGATTTTTAGAGATACACACTCTTCCAACTACCTTTTTCATAAAGGTTACAGCTAGCACACCCAATTATGTGTTCCTCGTGTCGAGAGGATTTAAAGGGTGTTGAAGTCTGCCAAGAACTCAAAATGTATATTGGCAAGTGTAACTTTGATTTTCCATTGAATTTTTGTACAAATGAACTGAAAGAATTATTAGACATTGCTGTAAGTACCTTGTAAGGATAATTTAATTTCTTCACTTTTTTATTTGTTGTATTCTAATATTCTTGTATAAATTAGTAATGGATAGAGATATATATTATTAGTAACCAGGCAGATCTCCAGCGATGAAAAGGGCTATGAGAAATATCCAATTCTCAAGGTGCTAGTGCCTTCTTTGTTTCTACTAATTGCATCTTCTTCTTAAACATGTCTTGGCTTGGATAGGTGCATGGGATCACTGATCGTGGTCTGGAATTCAAACAGCAAATGGTACTAACTTTAGTTTCTTTTTCTTTTATTTTTCTTGGATCTTTATATTATTATGTTTATACTGATTTTCTTACTTTGTCTCCTCCATACAGAGTGTCCAAAACCTGGATGGGCATCAATAGAAATCAACATTGATACTGTAGAACGTACACAATTATTGTTAAGTTTCTTATTCACCATTCATTTGACAGTTTCTGATGTTGAATTCACCAACTTCCTCATTCATGTTCAAGGAAACCCTCTATTGCTGCCATTGATGGCCTGGCCTTGACTGGGGGCTTAGAGGTTGCCGTCGAGCTTTGCCACATCTCGAGCTTTGTACATAATTATTTTTAGTTGAATATTACACCTGCTGTATATATGTGAATATATTGATATATGATTATGAGCTATGTTCTTTAGTTGGAAAAGTGACCAAATTTTGCAGGATTTTAAGTCTAGATCTTGCAATTCAGCACATTTTTCCTTACAATTCAGCACATGCTTCCTTGCAATTCAACATTATCACTGTTGTAGTGATTAAGAGGGCTTACACAAAGCTGTTGGTTCCCTTCAAATGCGTCCGACCAATGAGAGAATTTTCTATCCAGTTTTCCTTGAAGGTTGTTGTAGGAGAGATCAAGCACTCCTAAGCTGCTCATGTCACCAACTTGTGGAGGGACTTCTTCATTGAGTTGATTGTGGGAAAGATCAAGTGCTTCTAATTTCAACAGATTCCCAAGAGAAGCTAGGATTTCACCTGAGAGATTGTTGTATCTGAGGTCTAAACTGATCTGGAGATTTTAGAGTTTTCCAATTTCTGTTTTAGTATGGAGAATAACACAGCTTTTAGTATGGTTGATAGTTTTAGTATGGTTGAATAATACATTGAGGATTATAGTTGATGTATCAATACATTTTGTTTATGTTTTGAATTATATTGACTAGCTTGTTTATTATAGTACTTTTCTTTTAGTTTGATAATAGATGAACCTGTTTATTTTTTGAAATATTATGAATGTTCGAATACAAGTTAGATGAAAATTTGTATTCATTAAATTTATATTTATTTTGTATAAAAACAGGTTTATTTTGCAATGATAAAATCTAACAAATATTCTATTTTACCTTACTGACGGATTTACAGATGAATTTTCTGTCTGTATTTAGAGTTTGGAATGGTTTTCCAAGGCTCTAATTACCGACGAAAAATTTGTCTCCAATTACTCACGAAAAATCCGTTGGAAAATTTGTCTCTAATTACCGACAGAAAATCCATCGCAAAGTTTGACGTTTCAGGGAAATTGAGGGGAGAATTTACCAAGGAAAAATCTGTCGGTAACTAGTAAAAATCTGTCGATAAATTACTTATGAAACAAATCTGTCGGTAAATAATTTTCAACGAGGCTTTTACAGAGGGACAAAATCTGTCGGTAACCAAAAATCTGTCTGTAATAAAGACCAAATCTGTCTGTATTAAGCAATTTTCTTGTTGTGAATTATGTTGGCTTTCGGATCAAATTGTTGTTTTGTCGCAAAATGTCATAATGTTTTATAACAAAAGATTATTTGTTATAAAAATTCAAAATATTTTACTACAAAATATCTATTTGTTTCAAAAGTGCTAAATATTTTGTAAAAAAAATTGTCACAAAATATAATATTTTTGTAACAGGTTATTTATTTAATTTGTTACAAAATTCAAAGATTTTTTTGTAACTAATAAAAAATTTTGTTTCAAGATAATAAATGTAAGACTTCAAATTTTTAAAAATTAAAATAAATTTATGATTTATTATATTTGCTTAAAATTTTATATTCAAAAATTTATTTCACTAAAAATATTTAAATCAAATTCATGATACTTTAAGTTTAAAATTATTTTGTGCTCATACAAATTCCATAATAATTGGTATTTTCTTATTTTAAATTTAAAATTTTAGTAATTTAGAAATAACGTCGATTTGATCATTTAATTTAAAAATTAAAATTTTTAGTTTAATTTTATGAATTAAAAAAACTAATTAGATTATCTCTAATTTTAAATTAAAGTACTTATTTGAATCTAATTAATAAGTTGATAAATAAATAGTGTTCTTATATAAAGTAGTTTTAATAACTTATATTTAATTTTTAATTACTACTCTACTCTCTAATTTTATGCGAAATCATGTATTACCCTTATTCCTTATAACTAATCCTAACCCTAATTTTACTAACTAACTCACCCCTTTCACTCAGCGGCACACACAACACCCTCACTCAAGAAGAAAGAAGAAAATAGAGAAGAGGGAGTGAACCGGGGGGGAAGGAAGAAGAAAGGACGAAGGAGGGGAAGGCGCCGTCGCATTTGATCCACCGCATCTGCACTGCTCTGACTAGATGACTGCATCTCTGCATCTTTAGACTCTGGCTCACTGCTGCTCTTCTCCTCCCCTTTGCTGCCAGTTTAGGGAAGGTAAGACATCCCTTTATCCTCTTAGTAAGAACCAGAGTTTTCACGTAAAATCGCTTAAGTAGAATAGAATAATTTAGTTGTCCGGAATAGGTTCTAAAATTCAAAAAGATTTTTTTTTAAATATAAAGGTGAGATTCGGATTCAGTGGATTTTTTCTGAGTGGGAAAATAATGTTTTCTTCTGAAAAATTTTGTGTAAAAACGCATACCGATAGATTAGCCGGCAGTATCGGCTTAAGTCTATCCAGTACTTCATGAGAGAGAATAAAACAGTAAAAATCTTAGAAAAATATTTGGAATAGCAAATCGAGCACTAATTTTAAAGGTTTTGGCCCAAAGTTAGGCCAAACAGACCAAAAATTCTACGCAGTTGAACCGGGCCCAAATTGGGCCCATGCCCAACATATATAAAGTCATAAATGAGCCAAGAAAGCGTATTTTCTACATAAGAGGGAGAGAGGAACGTGATATCGAGAAAGAAGAGTGTCCACCATTGACATTATTCATCATCTCCTTTTCTTGGCCATATCTTAAGCTACGGTGCTCGGATTGACGAACGGTTTGCAGGCACGTGAAGGTCTTCCTTTCTAACCGATCAAAATTTGGTAAGAAACTCTTTTTCCAAGCTCCATTTCTCTGCCCTATGTAATTTTCAAAAATGAATTTTGGTTTGTTGAGTTTCTTTGTGTTCTTATTGTTTAGGTGTAATCTAGCTTGGGTGAGTGATGAGCGGATATTTTATACGCTTTTTGGGGGTAATTTCATGTAGATTTTAGTATGTTTTAATTAGTTTTTAGTTAAATATTATTAGTTTTTAGGCAAAAATCATATTTCTGGACTTTACTATGAGTTTGTGTATTTTTCTGTGATTTCAGGTATTTTCTGGCTGAAATTGAGGGAGCTGAGCAAAAATCTGACTTAGGCTGAAAAAGGACTGCTGATGCTGTTGGATCCTGACCTCCCTGCACTCGAAATGGATTTTCTGGAGTTACAGGAGTCCAATTGACGCGCTCTCAACGGCGTTGGAAAGTAGACATCCAGGGCTTTCCAGCAATATATAATAGTCCATACTTTGTGCGAAGATAGACGACGTAATTTGGCGTTGAACGCCAAGTTCATGCTGCTGTCTGGAGTTAAACGCCAGAAACACGTCATGATCCGGAGTTGAATGCCCAAAACACGTCATAACTTGGAGTTTAACTCCAAGAAAAGCCTCTACTCGTGGATAGCTTTAGTCTCAGCCCCAGCACACATCAAGTGGGCCCCAGAAGTGGATTTCTGCACCAATTATCTTAGTTTACTCATATTCTGTAAACCTAGGTTACTAGTTTACTATTTAAACAACTTTTAGAGAATTATTCTGCACCTCATGACATTTTCAGATCTGAATTACATACTTTTTGACTGCATGAGTCTCTAAACTCCATTGTTGGGGGTGAGGAGCTCTGCAGCGTCTCGATGAATTAATACAATTCCTTTGTTTTCCATTCAAACACGCTTGTTCTTATCTAAGATGTTCATTCGCGCTTAATTATGGAGAAGGTGATGATCCGTGACACTCATCACCTTCCCCAAACCGTGAACGTGTGCTTGACAACCACCTCCGTTCTACATCAGACTGAATGAGTATCTCTTAGATTCATTACGCAGAATCTTCGTGGTATAAGCCGGATTGATGGCGGCATTCATGAGAATCCGGAAAGTCTAAACCTTGTCTGTGGTATTCCGAGTAGGATTCTGGGATTGAATGACTGTGACGAGCTTCAAACTCCTGAAGGCTGGGCGTTAGTGACAGACGCAAAAGAATCAATGGATTCTATTCCAACCTAATTGAGAACCGACAGATGATTAGCCGTGCTGTGACAGAGCATAGGAACGTTTTCACTGAGAGGATGGGAGGTAGCCATTGACAACGGTGACACCCTACATAGAGCTTGCCATGGAAGGGACCTTGCGTGTGGGAAGAAGATTTCAAGGAAAAGTAGAAATTCAAAGGACAAAGCATCTCCAAAACCCCAACATATTTCTCATTACTGCACAACAAGTAACGCTTTTATTCTCTTTTATTTTTCCAATCTAATAATTCCAACTGATAATTTTAATTAATATCCTGACTAAGATTAATAAAATAAATATAGTTCATTTCAACAAAAATAATCTCCGTGGGATCGACCCTTACTCACGTAAGGTATTACTTGGACGACCCAGTGCACTTGCTGGTTAGTTGTGCGGATCACAAATTCGTGCACCAAGTTTTTGGCGCCGTTGCCGGGGATTATTTGAGTTTGAACAACTAAAAGTTTATTTTATTTCTTAGATTAGGAATAATTTATTTTTATTATTTTTATTGTTATAGAGTCATCAAATTCTGATAGGATAGTTTCTTTTCAAAAAAAAAAATTTCTTTTCAAAAATTTATTATTTTTCTTAATTAATTGCTAATTTTCGTGAGTTTAGTGTCTTGTTCTAAGTTTGGTGTCAATTGCATATCTTATATTTTTCTTTAAAATTTTCGACTTGTGTTCTTTGTTCTTCATTGATCTTCAAGTTGTTCTTGTTTATTTTTCTTGTTTGATCTCAAGTTTTTCTTGTTTTGTGTCTTTTCTTGTTTTTCTTGTGCTTTTTCAAAACCTTAGTTTTCAAAAATTTATTTTATCCATAAAAATAATACATTTTTAAAATACATTACATTTTTAACTTAGTTGGTTATAGCATTGGCTTATGTTCTTGGCAATTGGGCACCTTCTTTTTAAATCCTTTTTCAAAAATAATTTTTCTTGATTTAATCTTGTGCCAAACTTTAAGTTTGGTGTTTTCTTGTTAATCTTTTCATAATTTTCGAAAATTTTATTAAAATTTTCTAAAAATTTTAAGTTTGGTGTTCTTCCTTTTGTTCTTGGTGTTCTTGAGTTTTTCTTGTGTCTTGATCTTAAAATTTTTAAGTTTGGTGTTCCTTGGTGTTTTCCCTCCAAAAATTTTTCGAAAATAAGGAGCATTAGATCTAAAAATTTTAAGTCTTGTGTCTTTTATGTGTTTTTTTTCTCTTTCATCATAAAATTCAAAATTCAAAAAAATATCTTTTCTAACTAATTTTAAAACTACATTTTCGAAATTTTTATATAAAATTCAGATTTCAATTTCAAATTTTTTCGAAAAAAATTTTCACCAAAATATTTTCAATTTTTTTATATATTCCATTTTTATTTATTCCACATCTATAAAATAAATAAAATCAACATATAAATTATCCCTTGTATTCCATCATGGAAGCAAGTAGGAATGAACAGTCCAAGAGGACTCTGGGGTCATATGCTAACCCCACTACTGCTTCATATGGGAGTAGTATCTGTATACCCTCCATTGGAGTTAGTAGCTTTGAGTTGAATCCTCAGCTCATTATCATGGTGCAGCAAAACTGTCAGTATTCTGGTCTTTCACATGAAGAACCTACAGAGTTTCTGGCACAATTTTTGCAAATTGCTGACACAGTACATGATAAGGAAGTGGATCAGGATGTCTACAGATTATTACTGTTTCCATTTGCTGTAAAAGATCAAGCTAAGAGGTGGTTAAATAACCAGCCTAAGAACAGCATAAAAACATGGAAGCAGCTGTCAGAAAAATTCCTGAATCACTATTTCCCTCTAAAACGGATGACACAGCTAAGGCTAAGCATCCAAGGCTTCAAACAAGGAGATAATGAATCCCTTTACGATGCCTGGGAGAGATATAGAGAGATGCTAAGAAAATGCCCCTCTGAAATATTTTGAGAATGGGTGCAATTAGACATCTTCTACTATGGGCTTACAGAAAAAGCTCAGATTTCTCTAGACCACTCAGCTGGTGGATCTATACACATGAGAAAAACAATTGAAGAAGCTCAATAGCTTATTGATACAGTTGCCAGAAATCAACATCTGTACCTAAGCAGTGAATCTTCCATGAAAGAAGAAGCTAAAACAGTAACCGCTGAACTCAGTCCGGTGGATCAGGCTAATGAATTCAATCAGCAATTAGACTTTCTAACTCAGCAGCTAGCCGAATTCAAGGAAATATTACAGGAAACAAGAATGGCTAACAGGAATATGAAAGTACAGTTAAAGCAGACAGAAAAATAACTATCAAAACAAATAACAGAAGAATGCCAAGCAGTTCAATTAAGAAGTGGGAAAACATTAAATACATCACTTCAAAGCAGCAGGAAACCAAGAAATGAACAATTGGTTACTCAAAATCCCTCTGAGGACAGTCAGAGCCCAGAGAGGAATAAAGCTGGCGCTGAACGCCCAGACCATGCTCATTCCTGGCGTTCAACGCCAGAAACAAGCATGAATCCGGCGTTGAACGCCCAAAGGGAGCATGGTTCTGGCGTTCAAACGCCAGTAACAAACAAGGAAGTGGCGTCTAACGCCACTCCAGCTTCCACCTCTGGCATTCAAATGCCAGTGGGGGATCAGTCACATACAAGTGCTGATGACAACCCTCCTAAAAAGGCTTCCCAACCCACTTTTGTAGGTAATAAACCTGCAGCAACTAAGGTTGAGGAATACAAAGCCAAAATGCCTTATCCTCAAAAACTCCGCCAAGCGGAACAGGATAAGCGATTTGCCCGCTTTGCAGACTATCTTAGGACTCTTGAAATAAAGATCCCGTTTGCAGAAGCACTTGAGCAAATACCCTCTTATGCTAAGTTCATGAAAGAGATCTTAAGTCATAAGAAGGATTGGAGGGAGACTGAAAAAGTTTACCTCACTGAAGAATGCAGTGCAGTCATTCTGAAAAGCTTACCTGAGAAGCTTAAAGATCCTGGGAGCTTTATGATACCATGCACGTTAGAGGGTACTTGTACCAAGCAAGCTTTATGTGATCTTGGGGCAAGTATCAACCTAATACCTGCATCTACTATCAGAAAGCTTGGTTTAACTGAAGAAATCAAACTAACCAGGATATGTCTTCAACTTGCTGATGGCTCCATTAAATACCCATCAGGCGTGATTGAGGACATGATTGTCAAGGTTGGGCCATTTGCCTTTTCTACTGACTTTGTGGTGCTGGAAATGGAGGAGCACAAGAGTGCAACTCTCATTCTAGGAAGACCTTTCCTAGCAACTGGCCGAACCCTCATTGACGTCCAAAAAGGGGAAGTAACCTTGAGAGTCAATGAGGAGGAGTTCAAGTTGAATGTTGTCAAAGCCATGCAACATCCAGACACCCCAAATGACTGCATGAGTGTTGATATTATTGACTCTCTGGTAAGAGAGGTCAATATGGCTGAGAGTCTCGAATCAGAGCTAGAGGACATCTTTAAAGATGTTCAGCCTGATCTGGAGGAATCAGAGAGAATAGTAGAACCTCTGAAAATCCCTCAGGAAGAGGAAAAACCTTCTAAACCCGAGCTCAAACCATTACCTCCTTCCCTAAAATATGCATTCCTGGGAGAAGGTGATACCTTTCCTGTGATCATAAGCTCTACCTTAGAGCCACAGGAAGAGGAAGCACTAATTCAAGTGCTATGGACACACAAGACAGCTCTTGGGTGGTCCATCAGTGATCTTAAGGGCATTAGCCCAGCTAGATGCATGCACAAGATCTTACTGGAGGGTGACGCCAAGCCAGTGGTTCAACCACAAAGGCGGCTGAATCCAGCCATGAAGGAAGTGGTGCAGAAAGAGGTCACTAAGTTACTAGAGGCTGGGATTATTTATCCTATTTCTGATAGCCCCTGGGTGAGCCCTGTCCAAGTCGTCCCTAAGAAAGGTGGCATGACAGTGGTTCATAATGAAAAAAATGAACTGGTTCCTACAAGAACAGTTACTGGGTGGCGTATGTGTATTGATTACAGAAGGCTCAATACAGCTACCAGAAAGGATCATTTTCCTTTACCATTCATAGACCAGATGCTAGAAAGACTAGTAGGTCATGAATACTACTGCTTCCTGGATGGATATTCAGGTTATAATCAAATTGCAGTAGATCCCCAGGATCAAGAGAAAATGGCATTCACATGTCCATCTGGAGTATTTACATACAGAAGGATGCCATTTGGCCTGTGCAATGCACTTGCAACCTTTCAGAGGTGCATGCTCTCAATTTTCTCTGATATGGTGGAAAATTTTCTGGAAGTCTTCATGGATGACTTTTCAGTGTTT
This sequence comes from Arachis stenosperma, assembly GCF_014773155.1. Taxonomy (NCBI): domain Eukaryota; kingdom Viridiplantae; phylum Streptophyta; class Magnoliopsida; order Fabales; family Fabaceae; genus Arachis; species Arachis stenosperma. Next base: position 99,747,578 of record NC_080379.1, on the reverse strand, counting down.
GGAGACTCATTCAGCTCCTGCCTTAACCATTTAGCACTTGTTCTAAAGAGATGCCAAGAGACTAACCTGGTTTTAAACTGGGAGAAGTGTCACTTTATGGTGACTGAAGGAATTGTCCTTGGGCACAAAATCTCAAACAAGGGGATAGAGGTGGATCAAGCTATGATAGAGGTAATTGAAAAATTACCACCACCTGCCAATGTTAAGGCAATCAGAAGCTTTCTAGGGCATGCAGGATTCTATAGGAGGTTTATAAAGGATTTTTCAAAAATCGCTAAACCTCTGAGCAAACTGCTAGCTGCTGACACACCATTTATATTTGATAAAGAGTGTCTGCAGGCATTTGAGACTCTGAAATCTAAATTGGTTACAGCACCAATCATCTCTGCACCAGACTGGACATTACCATTTGAATTGATGTGTGATGCCAGTGACCATGCCATTGGTGCAGTGTTAGGACAAAGGCATGACAAGCTTCTGCACGTCATTTACTATGCCAGCCGTGTTTTAAATGACGCACAGAAGAATTACACAACCACAGAAAAAGAGCTACTTGCAGTGGTTTACGCCATTGACAAATTCAGATCCTATTTAGTAGGATCAAAAGTGATTGTGTATACTGATCATGCTGCTCTTAAATATCTACTCACAAAGCAGGATTCAAAACCCTGACTTATAAGATGGGTGTTGCTTCTGCAAGAGTTTGATATAGAAATAAGAGACAGAAAAGGGACAGAGAATCAAGTAGCAGATCACCTGTCCCGAATAGAACCAATAGAAGGGGCGTCCCTCTCTCTCACTGAGATCTCTGAAACCTTTCTGGATGAGCAACTCTTTGCCATCTAGGAAGTGCCATGGTTTGCAGATATCGCAAACTACAAGGCAGTTAGATTCATACCCAAAGAGTACAGTAGGCTGCAATCAAAGAAATTGATCACAGATGCAAAGTACTATCTTTGGGATGAACCATATATCTTCAAGAGATGTGCAGACGGAGTAATCCGTAGATGTGTGCCTAAGGAAGAAGCACAGAAGATTCTATGGCACTGCCATGGATCACAATATGGAGGACATTTTGGGGGTGAGCGAACAGCCACAAGAGTCCTCCAATGTGGCTTCTACTGGCCTACTCTCTATAAAGATTCCCGAGCATTTGTACTTAATTGTGACAGTTGTCAAAGATCTGGCAATCTGCCTCACAGTTATGCCATGCCTCAGCAAGGGATCTTGGAGATTGAGTTGTTTGATGTATGGGGTATTGACTTTATGGGACCCTTCCCACCATCATACTCAAACACTTATATTCTGGTGGCAGTGGATTATGTATCCAAATGGGTGGAAGCTATTGCAACACCCACCAATGACATTAAAACAGTGTTAAAATTCCTCCAGAAACACATCTTCAGTAGATTTGGTACCCCTAGAGTATTAATCAGTGATGGAGGCAGTCATTTCTGCAATAAACAGCTTTACTCTGCTTTGGTTCGTTATGGAGTTAGCCACAGGGTAGCTACTCCATATCACCCACAGACTAATGGGCAAGCTGATGTCTCAAATAGAGAACTCAAAAGAATCCTGGAACGGACTGTAATTAACCGTAGAAAGGATTGGGCAAGGAGCTTGGATGATGCTCTGTGGGCATACAGAACAGCATTCAAGACCCCTATAGGGACCTCTCCATACCAGCTTGTGTATGGAAAGGCATGTCACTTGCCAGTGGAACTGGAACATAAGGCCTACTGGGCAACCAGATTCCTAAACCTTGATGCCAAATTAGCTGGAGAAAAACGATTGCTTCAGTTAAATGAGCTAGAGGAATTTAGACTCAATGCTTTCGAGAATGCAAAAATTTACAAAGAGAAAGCAAAAAGATGGCATGATAAGAAATTGTCATCCAGAGTCTTTGAGCCGGGGCAGAAAGTTCTGCTATTTAATTCCAGGCTCAAATTATTCCCCGGGAAAGTAAAATTCGGGTGGAGAGGTCCATATGTGATTACAAGCGCATCACCATATAGATACGTAGAGCTTCAGGATAATGAATCCAACAAAAAGTTCATTGTTAATGGACAGAGAATTAAACATTATCTTGAAAGTAACTTCGAGCAAGAATGCTCGAAACTGAGACTTGATTAGAGCTTAGTGGTAGTCCAGCTAAAGACAATAAAGAAGCGCTTGCTGGGAGGCAACCCAACCATTTACAAAGTTTATTTACTAATTAAATAAATTTCCTTTTTTTACAGGTATGTGTCCAAGTATCTTCAAGGTATAATAGCAATTGCTTGAATTCACAGAGTTACAGGGGAATTTAGAAGTTCACTGGCGAAAAAAGGCCAGTAAGAAACATTTTGGGCGTTGAACGCCCAAAAGAAGCACCCACTGGGCGTTCAACGCCAGTAAGGGTAGCCATCTGGGCGTTAAACGCCAGAAAGGAGCATCTTCTGGGCGTTAAACGCCAGAAAGAAGCACCTTCTGGGCGTTTAACGCCAGATTGACAGCATCCTGGGCGTTCAGAAAAACGCCCAGTGACAAAGGACTTCCTGGCATTCAACGCCAGAAAGATGCATCAGCTGGGCGTTGAACGCCCAGGAGAAGCAACGTTTGGGCGTTAAACGCCCAAAACATGCAGCGTTTGGGCGTTTAACGCCAGAATGGTGGGGAGGAGGTAAAATTCGTTTTTCTTCACAAATTTTTATGTTTCAATTCATTATTTCTTGCATAAACATGTTTCAATTCCAAAAATTTTTAAATCCTAATTTCTAAAAACCCTAATTTCTAAAATCCCTTTTTCAAAAATATCAAATGTATCTTAATTCATAAACATAAATCTTTTTCCAATCCAAGTCTTTTTCAAATCTTTTTAATTTCTTCTCATATCTTTCTCAACTCATCTTATCTTTTTTTTGAAACTGCCTCTCCTTCTACTCCTCTCCTTTCCTTTCTTTTGCTTGAGGACAAGCAAATCTCTAAGTTTGGTGTGATTTGCCATGATCACTGAGCTAAAACTCATTAAGATCATGGCACCTAAGGGAACAAGAAGAGCAAGGATGTGAACTTAAGGGAGCTGAAGCATCAGAAATTAATTCTTGAAGGCACCCCACAGACTAGAGGAACATCCACTTCCCAAAATACAGGTTGTTAAGTTCTAATTCTAGCTTTAACTCTGTGATAGTATTATTATAGGATTTTACCTTAGAAGTTATATAGGAGTAGTAGTAATTAGCATATCTATCTTGGCTTTATTTCCAATTAAGTTATAACTTATTTTTCTCATCATCATCAAACATGAATAAAATAGTAGATTTATAGAATAAAGAGGCAATTTAATTTTTTTTCGAGTTCTTAATAAGGAAAATTCTAATTATTTATATGTGGTGGCAATACTTTTTGTCTTCTGAATGAATGCTTGAACAGTGCATAATTTTGATATTGAATTTTATGAATGTTAAAATTGTTGGCTCTTGAAAGAATGATGAACAAGAGAAATGTTATTGATGATCTGAAAAATCATGAAATTGATTCTTGAAGCAAGAAAAAGCAGTGAAAAAAAAATTTCTTGCGAAAAAAAAAAGAGAGAGAAAGAAAAAGCAAGCAGAAAAAGCCGATAGCCCTTAAAACCAAAAGGCAAGGGTAAAAAGGATCCAAGGCTTTGAGCATTAATGGATAGGAGGGCCCAAGGAAATAAATCCGGGTCTAAGCGGCTAAATCAAGCTGTCCCTAACCATGTGCTTGTGTCATGCAGGTCCAAGTGAAAAGCTTGAGACTGAGTGGTTAAAGTCGTGATCCAAAGCAAAAAGAGTGTGCTTAAGAGCTCTGGACACCTCTAATTGGGGACTCTAGCAAAGCTGAGTCACAATCTGAAAAGGTTCACCCAATTATGTGTCTGTGGCATTTATGTATCCGGTGGTAATACTGGAAAACAAAGTGCTTAGGGCCACGGCCAAGACTCATGAAGTAACTGTGTTCAAGAATCAACATACTAAACTAGGAAAATCAATAATACTATCTAAATTCTGAGTTCCTATGGATGCCAATCATTCTGAATTTCAAAGGATAAAGTGAGATGCCAAAACTGTTCAGAAGCAAAAAGCTACTAGTCTCGCTCATCTAATTGGAATCTGAGCTTCACTTGAAACTCTGAGATATTATTGTTCCTTAATTTCTTTTCATCCTATTTTATTTATCTAGTTGCTTGAGGACAAGCAACAGTTTAAGTTTGGTGTTGTGATGAGCGGATATTTTATACGCTTTTTGGGGGTAATTTCATGTAGATTTTAGTATGTTTTAATTAGTTTTTAGTTAAATATTATTAGTTTTTAGGCAAAAATCATATTTCTGGACTTTACTATGAGTTTGTGTATTTTTCTGTGATTTCAGGTATTTTCTGGCTGAAATTGAGGGAGCTGAGCAAAAATCTAACTTAGGCTGAAAAAGGACTGCTGATGCTGTTGGATCCTGACCTCCCTGTACTCGAAATGGATTTTCTGGAGTTACAGGAGTCCAATTGACGCGTTCTTAACGGCGTTGGAAATTAGACATCCAGGGCTTTCCAGCAATATATAATAGTCCATACTTTGCGCGAAGATAGACGATGTAACTTGGCGTTGAACGCCAAGTTCATGCTGCTGTCTGGAGTTAAACGCCAGAAACACGTCATGATCCAGAGTTGAACGCCCAAAACACGTCATAACTTGGAGTTTAACTCCAAGAAAAGCCTCTACTCGTGGATAGCTTTAGTCTCAGCCCCAGCACACACCAAGTGGGCCCCAGAAGTGGATTTCTGTACCAATTATCTTAGTTTACTCATATTCTGTAAACCTAGGTTACTAGTTTACTATTTAAACAACTTTTAGAGAATTATTCTGCACCTCATGATATTTTCAGATCTGAATTACATACTTTTTGACGGCATGAGTCTCTAAACTCCATTGTTGGGGGTGAGGAGCTCTGCAGCGTCTCGATGAATTAATACAATTCCTTTGTTTTCCATTCAAACACGCTTGTTCTTATCTAAGATGTTCATTCGCGCTTAATTATGGAGAAGGTGATGATCCGTGACACTCATCACCTTCCCCAAACCATGAACGTGTGCTTGACAACCACCTCCGTTCTACATCAGACTGAATGAGTATCTCTTAGATTCATTACGCAGAATCTTCGTGGTATAAGCCGGATTGATGGCGGCATTCATGAGAATCCGGAAAGTCTAAACCTTGTCTGTGGTATTCCGAGTAGGATTCTGGGATTGAATGACTGTGACGAGCTTCAAACTCCTGAAGGCTGGGCGTTAGTGACAGACGCAAAAGAATCAATGGATTCTATTCCAACCTGATTGAGAACCGACAGATGATTAGCCGTGCTGTGACAGAGCATAGGAACGTTTTCACTGAGAGGATGGGAGGTAGCCATTGACAACGGTGACACCCTACATAGAGCTTGCCATGGAAGGGACCTTGCGTGTGGGAAGAAGATTTCAAGGAAAAGTAGAAATTCAAAGGACAAAGCATCTCCAAAACCCCAACATATTTCTCATTACTGCACAACAAGTAACGCTTTTATTCTCTTTTATTTTTCCAATCTAATAATTCCAACTGATAATTTTAATTAATATCCTGACTAAGATTAATAAAATAAATATAGTTCATTTCAACAAAAATAATCTCCGTGGGATCGACCCTTACTCACGTAAGGTATTACTTGGACGACCCAGTGCACTTGCTGGTTAGTTGTGCGGATCACAAATTCGTGCACCAGTGAGTAGTGGGTTTCACCCCAAAACTCATTGGGCAAGGTAAGATATCACTAAACCCTTGTGTTTAGTTGTATGTCATAAACCCTAGCTTTGATTCTTGTTCTTTTTCATGATATAGAGTGCTCTTGGTGTTGTATATTGTTGAGTGAAGGCTTGAAAAGTTGTGGTGAAGTGGTTTTGTGCATGGAGGATAATCGGCCAAGATATGGTTTTGGTTTTCTCTATGCAATATGTAATATTTTTGGACACTTAGGCTAGTGGCCTTTAAGATAGGTTTGAATGATATGGTTGTATGATTATTTGTATGTACATGTTATGCTTGATGATGGTTTGGATGGAGGTTGAATGAGTTTGCATGTGAAGACACAACTAGAAAATTGCTTAATACAGACAGATTTACAGACAGATTTGGTCTTTATAACAGACGAATTTTTGGTTACCGACGAAATTACCGACTGATTTTGTCCTTCTGTAAAAGCCTCGTCAGAAATTATTTACCAGTTATTGACAGATTTTCTCTCGGTAAACTCTCCCTTCCATTTCCCTAGAACGTCAAACTTTCCAATGGATTTTCTGTCGATAACTAGAAACAGATTTTCCAACAAATTTTTCGTCGATAATTAGAGACAGATATTTTGAAGGATTTTTTGTCGGTAATTAGAGACAGATTTTTCGACAAATTTTCCATCGGTAATTGGCAACAGATTTTTCGTCGGTAATTGGAGCTTTGGAAAACCATTCCAAACTCTTAATACAGATAGAAAATCTATCTGCAAATATGTTAGTAAGGTAAAATAGATTTTTTTAGATTTTTCCATTTCAAAATGAATACTTTAGGTTTTTTCTAAATTTACTCCATCAAACACACTGTAAATTGAAGAAAAGAAAGCCAAAAATTACATAGATAAACATAATATTGAATAACCAAGTTGCATTGGCAGCATCAAGCTCCACATTGAAAGTTGATCTTGGCATCTTCTGACTGAAATAGAATTAAAACCTAAATTGGAATTGGAATGAATTGGAATGCTTGAATTCATTCATATCAAAGCTAAGATGTCTCTTCAAATAATCATTTTCAAAACTGGAACTTATCAAGACTTTCGATTGTCTCTTATCCCATCGAGAACTAGCCTTTAAAAAATGCATGCTTGTTATGTTAGACGAGGAAAGAATGTAATAAAAATATGCATTAACCTGAACTCTTAAACATTCAGATAAAATATTTTCTATTAAACCAAGTTTGAAACTTAAAGAGGCATCTCTTAAACATGCTTGTTATGTTGGAATTTGTGTGCTTTTGCCACAGAAAATTCCATGTGCATATTAAAGTAACCATATAAGGAAAATTTTAGGAGAACTAGTTATAATGATATAACTGAAAATCGAGATACAACTAAACAGTCAAGCTGCTAAATAAATTCAGTCAACACTGTGACTTGACTGCCAGAAAAAACAAATGAACAAAACGGATTAATAACCAATTATGGCTTTCAATTGATTATATATACATTGAAATATTTTATACATTTGAATAATTTCTAGCTTTGACCGCTTCAACGCAAATGCTAGAAGGTCTTTCATACTAACACACACAGCTTGGAAGCAAAACTATACACTGTTCATCATCTAAGTAGAACCAATCAACTAGAGCAATAACTAAAAGACTGATTACTCAAATAAGGTTAAAAAGAAAAAGAACCTAGTAGAAGTATTTGTAATGTGTGGTACAATCTAAAGGAGTTTATTTTTAAACATACAACTAATGTTCTATTACCAGTTTATCCTCCTTGGAAGAATATATAAAAAGCATGTAAAGGATTCAAGAGCAATTTTCCAAATAAACACACTTAGAATACTAAACTGATAATTGCTTACCTTTTATATCTGTAGTACCCCTCAGTAGCTCCTCAAAGATGACGTCTAAGTGTTGGACCTATAGGTTCAACTAATCAGTACGGAGAGGTTACTCTTTTATTTACAAGTAAGAGATTAACAACATTTTCAAGCTTGAATATGTAGACCGGAAAGATAAAAAGATTTAGAAATAACAAGAGAAACTTTGCTTACAACACATACAATCTACTTACAACAATAGCATTTGAAAGTTCTTGATGAGCATTATCAAGTTCGAAAGCCATTTTGGCAATCTTGTGGGAGAGAACTTTCTGGTGGATTGTCCAGTCAGCATGTCTCCAAACATTTTTGGAATTTTACTTAGATCAAAGCCAAGAAGAATGCACCTGTAACTAGGCCAAAGGTATTTGAGTAGGCCATGGCAAATCCCAAAAGACTCCATGCTTGTTTAATAGAAAGCAATCAACAAAAAAATATTTGAAAAAACAAAATGGACCTTCTTTTGAAACCTAAAGAATGCTTATCACATGTTAATTAGTCAACCATGATCATTATGTAAAACCATACTAATTGGGCAAAGGACATACATTCATATTTCCATGCCTTAAAGAAACCACACAAGGTGTGACTCATATGTAATCCTGTATTTTCATCTTGGTATAACATGATATAACAAAAAATCTAGAATGCACTTGATAACATTTCTTGTGGCTCATATAACAAGTTTAAGAAGATAGTAAGAACAAACCATTTCTTATGCATCATAATGAGAAGAATAAGTCCTACAAGGCCAATGCTTCCAATAATTAGATAGAAGATCAAGTTAATATGGACACTAGTCTTCAATCGCGGAGACACTGTGAAGTCCCCAGCATCTTCAAAACCCTGAATAAGGGGCACGACGGCCCTGCTCAAGACGTAATAATAATAATTGAAATGAGAAGAAGTAAGTACAAAGCAAATGATGAAATACGAAATAGCAAATGATAATATACCATGCGGTTTTCCATGTGAATGCTTATCCAAAGTCAATAATTTTGATTTCTGCTGGCTTCACAGTGCTACACATGAAACACAATTTTATTCAACCACAAGATGAAATAGCTACAACACTCATTTCATTATGTACACCACGTAAAAAACCAACCTTGTACATAAAAGAATGTTTACTGGCTTCAAATCACAATGAATAATGCCATCATCCTTTAATAGAGCCAGTCCACATAAAATCTTAAAAATATAAATTAAAAAAAGTATAGTAAGATATCAAAGCCAGCGAAAGACAAAGCATAAAGGTCATTTAAAGATTTAATATACCTGCTTAGAGAATAGCTGAACAATGCAAAGTGATAATCTCTAAAATGATTCATCTTGATAAGCTCGTACCTATATGGCTACACCCTAAAATGTCAATACCAAAATATACAACGAGATAACAAATCCAGAATTGTATACAACTATACACTATACAACAGAATGTATCAAGTATTTTATATCTTTTATCTTGAATCTAGATCTGCTAACCTTGAAAAGTTGGGGTCAGGCATCCCAGTGTCAGAGTTTCAAACGCTACAGAATCAATTTTGTATTTCAAAATCTACTTAGAAATTATGGGTTTTGCAATATTCTTCGCAATCTTAATCAAAATTGCCTAAAAAATAGAACAATTAACACACTAAGACAAACAAACAACCAAGGTGAAAAGTAAAAATGAAAAAGGGTCAAAGTTTATTCAAAATGCAAAAACCTTATCAAGGTAAGGCTATTCAAGAAACTTGTTCAGCCAATCAATCTTTAGCAGAAACACAAAAACAAGAAACATTGCATCAATAAAAAACTAAATCCCAAAAAATTCAACCAAAATGAAATTAGTCAATGCATTCAGAAACCTTGATTTCACAAACAAGTTTATAAGAACACAAAATAAAGATTTGTAATCGTTACAAGTTCTTATCATAGAATAGGAAATAGAATTAGAGTTAGCGATGGAACATAGGATAATATAATTAGAGTTAACGATGGAATTGAATGAAAAAAAATAGCGATGAAACGCAGTAACACACGGAAAAGAGCAAGCACTAGTGGCGAGATCGAAGAGAGAAACATACATTAGGGTTCGAAAGGGAGCGACGCAAGCAAGGCCAACGGAAGGGGGTGCGATGGAGAAGAACTGGGAAGGGGTACGACAGAGCCACGGCGCAATAGAAGTTCAGTGCAATAGAGGTTCGGTGCGATGGCGGTGCAAAGCTGATAGCGCCGCCGATGGAGCATTTAGAGGAGATAAGTGTGAAGGTGCAAAAGTGTGGTGTGAAATGAAGAGGAGAACGTGATCCTCAAACCTTTATTTTAATATTTCTAACAGAATATTTTAAATTACAGACAAATTTTCTGTCTGGAATAATTTAATAAAATGCAGCATATTTGTTCATTTAATTACAAATATATTTTCCATCGGTAACTATATCTCACAAAAAAAATTAATTTTTCCGACAGAATTGTCGATAGATTCTCTTTTCCATTTGTAATTTATACTAATTCATTTTCTTACGTTTCTGACAAAAAATCCCTGGCAAAATCTGTCTATATTTTCGTGGGATAAAATCTGTTGAAAATATCCGTCTGTAATAACTAGTTTTATATATATATTGGTAGATGATGATTATTGATGAGTATGATGACTTTGATGAGTTATGGGGTGGGTGTTGATGTTTGAAGACGAATGTTGATGATGATATTGATTATTGGTTATTACGACTCAAGTTGAAAACAAATGATTGAGGAGATTTGATTAATTGAATGAATTGATTGATGATAATAGGACTAATTGGATGAAAGATTTGATATATGTAACATTGATGATTGTTGGAAATATGGAATGGTGGTATTGAGGACTTTTGATGTGAATTTAGGTTGAACTTGAAGTTGGATGAGGTGAGTATTAAATGGTTTTGATAGGTTACGTGAATGATAAATGATTAGGGAGTGTCTATTGTGGATTTTGGGTTGTTTTGAGTATGTTTTGAGTTGGTTTGGTGTTGAAGTTTTAGAAGACTAGAGAATTGTCTCTTTTGGTAAAAACCTATTTTTAGTAAACTTTGGCAGATCATAACATGAGCCTCAATTTTTTAAATTGGTTGGATTTCATTTTAAATTGAAGATGGTTTAAAATGGAATAAACTTTAAGGAAAATGGAGTTCTGTAGAGGAAGTTATGAACATTTAAAGTATGGTGTTTAAAACTAAAATTCTACAACATTAAAATTTTTCTGAGTCTGATGCAGCATGCGTACGTAAACCTGTACATGCGATGCGGGCATTTTCCACTGGCTGGGGGTCTGCGTATGCGGGCACTGTATTGCATACGCGAGTAGGTGAATTTTGGTTATGTGTACACAAGTTTTAACACGCGACGCGGGGATTCCTCTTGGGTTATGAGTCTCACGTACACGAGAGAGGAGTTGCGTACGTGACCCTCACTTTTTCATCACGTGCATATGCATGGCAGGGGTGTGTGTATGCACATCCCATGTTTTGAGATTACTACCTAGTAATTAGGCCCTAAGACTAATAGAGATGAGTTGGTGACTTAAATTGGTAAATTATGCATGAGTTTAGTAAACAGTGGCTTAGGCCTGGTATGTCAGTTGGATGGAGTTGTCATGTGAACTGATGGGGAGCCAGGTTGTTGAGGAATTTGTGATATTGAGGTTGGATGATGAGATTGAGTATATGATTGTGATATACATTGTTCTCTGTTGTAGGGGCTGTGACAATCTCCCGACTACGTTCAGATGTGAGGCTGTGGCAGTCTCCCGCTCGCGTAGCATGAGTTGTTTTGATAAGCCGCTATGCGCCTCGGGCAAGGACTGCGGTAGTCTTCCGCTTGTCGAGGTAGCGGTGCCGGCGTAGGGGTCGAGGCAGTCTCCCACCTACGTTGAGATGTGAGGACTGAGTCAGTCTCCCACAAGAGTGAACTTGGGCACTATAACCCGAAAGAGTGTGTTGGGCACTATATCCACGTGTCAATAGTGTGTAAGGCACAATATCCCTAGTGTGGCAGATTCCCTGCTACATGAATGTGCAGGGCACTATATCCTTGGCGTGGAAGAAAGGCAACATCCCCGGAGATGAGACGGGTTGGCATTTTGAACTGACAAGTGATATCACGAGCCAAATAGGATAGACATTCATCATATGCATCTTTTACATGCTTGCTTGATTTTATTACTTGAGTTATGCCTATTTGAATAACATGCCTAAATGCTAGTTGATTTACCTGCTGTATATGTATACTATTTGTGTTTTACTTGTTTGCATTATATGTGATATAATGGCGTTGAGGAGGATTGGTAGGCGGTTGCGATTGGATCACACAGAGAGTAGGTTGGTGAAGACTGTGGGACAGCAGTGCTACGTTAGTTAAAAATTTTCTAAGTTTAGATAAGCCTGTTTATGGTTTATAGTTTAAGTTACTTATTTTGTTAAGCTTGAATATCTGTTTTCGATGTGAAGTTTTATGATTGCCTTTGGTATCCAAAAACCTTATATATTACATACTGAGCACTGTTATCATACTGAGAACATCCAAGTTCTCATACCATATGTTGTTGTTGTTTTTCAGATATAGGTCGCAACCTATCTCGATGAGTTTGCAGATATGGTGACAGCGGAGGACAATCTTTCTTATGTTTTATTTTACTTTACTTTTGTTGTAGTTATTCTCTCACCTTTTGTATTATATACTTTATTACCTTAGAGACTTACTTGATAGATAATTTGTATAAGTTGTTTTAACTTAAAAACTCTGTATTGTTTGTTTGTAACTAGTCGGTCTAAAGTCCACGAGCTACGACTAGAGTTCTTTTGACTATATATATATATATATATATATCTTGATCTTTATGGTATTATGTTCTATGTTGTATCTTGTGCCTTTACGCATTTTGTTATCATGAGGAACGTTTCGCGCATTGTATCTCTGTTTCTATGTCTTTGGGCTATATTTCTTCATCAGGTTTCTAGTCTTAGTATTTCCATTCTATATTTACTACTGTATGAGCTTTAGAGCTGTCTTGATACTTTGTTATCCTTCGCTTTACGGCTTGAGGTAAGGCTTAGGGTAACGTAGTGTTACACTCTTCATTTCAATGTTCAATATCTTGTACTTATACTATATTGTTTTATTCTTTGTTTTATTCTGAATATGCTTGTGACTTATACTCATGATTCTACTGAGATTGATTTATAAATTCAATCTATTATACTTGTTCTGTATTGAATTTTTGTTGTGAGTTATTAATCTGTATGATTGAATGTTATCTGCTACATTGAACTAGATTGATTTATTAAACTTTTTAGTTGAATTTTGCTTATTCTGTATCTTGTTTTGAATTGATTAAAATGAATGATGAAATTTTTATTGTTGAATTTTTCTTATTGTTGAAACTTCATTCGATTAAAAAGAGAGAAAAAAAAAACTAAAAGAAAAAGAAGAAAGTTGGTATATTTGTCATTGTCCTGTTGCTGTTATGCATGAGACGATGATTTTATTATTTACATGAATATTGTTTTGGTGAATGGTGATGATTGAAATTAATCTTTATATGTTTTATTAATCTTGAACTGCAATGGTGAATTTTTGCTATTGCATTGAGTTCAGTCATTGAATTTTTGCTCTTATACTTTGACAATTTCTCATCTTGATGTTAACAAATTTGAAGAACTTCTCCTTCTCCTCCTCCTATTTTCGATAATGAAGATAGTAACGTAGAAGCTTGTGAAACTCGTGAAGATTTTATAATTGATGAAGAATAGAATGACTATTAAATGACTTTAGTTGTTCATTATAGTATAATTGTTGGTTGTATCAATGCAATGTACTCAATACAAAATTCTGCAAAGTTTAAAAGTCTAATGGATCTTTATAGTATAAGATGTAGGTTCTCCACATGTTATTAATTAATATATATTCAATATTAGCTTTGGATTACAAACCAAAGATCAATTAAATTGTGACTCCCATGGATTGACTTGTATTTATTTTTGATAATTCATGACATAGATTCTCCTATTTTATTTCTCCAATTGAATTAGATGCCAAATCTAGAAAGAGTGGTTGTGGAATATGTTTTCTTGTTGTTAACCCCTTACAGGGCGTTCTTAATTTAATAAAAACACTTTTTTTTTAGTTCTATTTATATTATTCTATATACCCTAATATTTTATATATATATATATATATATATATATATATATATATATATATTATTTCCATTATTTTTATATTTTATATTTATCTTACTATATTTATTCTAAATTTCCAGTTTTATTGGATGGACTGATGTAGACAATAAACATTTAATTACATTAAATATACATTTAAATACATTAAATATACATTGAAATGAAATATGCATTAAATATTTTAAACTAAATATTAAATATAATAATATGTAAATAAGATTATTTAGTAAGATATATAAAATTGTTCATCCTTTTCTCTAAACAAACGAATTGGTTACACAATAAACATTGCCTTTTCGATCAATTTATTATTTTTTGTCAACTTGTAAGACTTAAACTCTTTTGATTTGCCATAAGATCTAGATTGAGTTCTCCTATTTTATATCAATCCTGTAATGATATAAATCCTTATGAGAAGCTTTTTTTGTATTTTGAAAAGATTGGTAGCCAACCCCAATCTTTTTTACATTTTAATATAAAATACTAAGAGTATAATTTCAATAGAAAATAGAATTTTGAATTGTAATAAATTATTGTTATCATTCTAATGAATGATAATCAAATTTTAGTAAACAATTTCTACTTGGTCTATTTAGTACTTAGTCTATTTATAAAGTAGAATATTTTTATCAGTCTCTTTTTTTTATTTAGATCTTATATATTCTTTTTCTATTTATAATGGATTGGATTTCTATTCCGTATTATAATGAACATTATAGATATAGAACCTTCCAGATAAGATACATATACTTTTTTATAGTATATCATTATTATTTCTATAGTATATCATTATTATTAGATTTTTCATATTCTTTATATTCATTATCTAAATTATTTGATAATTTCATTCTATGTTTAGATTTCTATTAATGTTTATATTAGAAGAATATTTCTTTTATTTATTATATTTCTTTTTTTATTCTCATTCCATTTTTTGTGAAATTAAATTCATATCCAATATCATTAAACGATTCATGTGTTGTTGAACATAAGAGCTCAAACCATATTTTGGCTCGTGATCAATCCATAGATACCGATAGAAAATAAATAGACACTCAAAACAAGTCCATCTTCGAGCATCATTGACGAACTCCTTATCAATTTCGATTCACTATAATATTAATATCTTTGTAGGGTAAAGAAAGAAAACAAAAAGTAAAAAAAATATTTTATTTAATAGATTTATTAACATAAATAAATAATGACTAAAAATATCATTTTTTTAACAAGATGGCATATTTCCATTATATTAACCAAAATGTCAAAAGCATTGTAATTGTACAAGTTCCCATAGCAATAACATATTTTGGTTCGGGTATTTGCTCATATAATCTAATTAAAGAAGGAGCCATTTTCATAGTTACTGTGCCCGCTGCTAAAATAAGGTCTGCCTGCCTAGGACTAAAACGCGGTACCAGTCCATAACGATCAAAGTCGAATCGTGATCCTGTTAATGAAGCAAACTCAATGAAGCAACAACGGGTACCATAAAGAAGCGGCCATAAACTGAATAGTCTTGACCAATTTGAAAGATCATTTAATGTAGTTGAAATAATTGAATTTTGGTTGTTCGATCAAGTAAGCAAAACTCAATGGAATTCATAACTGTCTAAATGTTTTTTTTATTATCTAAATATTCAAGAATTAAGACTGGTAAACATTACCAGTAGAACATGTTAGTAAACATGTTAGTTTTTTTTTACATTACCTACAATGGAAGTAAACATGATAGTGAACCTTCCTCAAAAAGGTCTAAAGCATAAGCTACATAAGCAATATATTGAAGAGGGTGAAGAGGATTATCCGAATGGATGAGGCAGAAAAAGCATTTCCTGCACGGGATTCTGCACGGTTCCCCAATCGTTACTCTGAGCGGATGTTCCCCCTTCTGGCGGAAAGGAACTATAATAATGAACACCTCCTCATCCTTCCGACACATTTTGTTGACTTTGTGGAGCCTCACATCGAAAGGAGATAGTGGGGATTCTTGAGGAGACAGCCGCGGGAGGCCAATCTATCATGGGTAGTTGAATTCTATTCCAACTTTCACTCGCCTACCCTGCAGTCTGTCTATGTTCGTCAAAAGCAAGTACCTATCTCCGAAGGGGCCATTTAGAGGGTATTGGATCTTTCACCTAGTCCAGAGGGATTGGACGCTTATCAAGAGGTCTCTCTCACGCGCCAGACATACCAATTTGACTGGAATAGCGTCCTTGAAGTTATAGCACAACCTGGCAGCACATGGATCTATGGGCAACATCGGACTCGACCTAAGAGCATCTCAACTCCAACACTTACTTTGGAGGCTCGCGTGTGGGCACAGATTATGTCGCACTATGTCTTTCCGAGCATTCACGAGTCCACTTCACTGCGGACATGACTGTTCTCATCTGGTGCATTCTTACAGAGCAACCCCTCAACTTACCAAGACACATCCGGCAGGCCATGGGACACGTGCAGATTGCGGGCAACCTACCTTTTTCCGCACTGGTTTCGGATCTTGTCTCTGCGGCAAGAGTCTCCTATAGGGCTGGGGACACCAGAGCCATGCTCCCACGGGCTGATTAGTATGTCCCGAATGGGAAGTATATCCGACCCCCTGTACCTTCTGCCAACCGGCCTGCAGGCCCGCCTCTAGACACCCCTCCTATTATCAATACTATATGATATCAAAACAAAAAAAAGTTTACCGTGCTAATATAATATTATCAATATTATATAAATCATCTTTGTATTTATTTTTCTGTGCGTATATAATATTTAATTAACACATTAAGACATATATAATATTTCGTTAATACATATATAATATAAAGTGATTTACAAATTATTTTATTGATTATTATAAATTAGAGTGATTTATAAATTATTATTAATTCGTATATGTATAATTAAATTTAATGAATTCAATTAGAATAAATAACAAATTATTTATTTTATTTCAGATTTTATAAATAAATAAATTAATTAATTAATATAACAAATTACAATTAATGTAGTAAAATTAATTAAATAATATATATTATAATAAATTATATTGATATTTAAATATCTAATCAAATCAATTAGCTGATATAATTAAGTCATAATAATAAATTGTATTGAATGAGTTAAAATAATTAAATCGGTAAACACTCTCTGGAGTATGCTACGTCAACTCCATCATTAAGTGCAGAAATTCGATTTTTATATAATAGAATAGATTTTTTTGTCAAAATTAATTATTTTATTAAATTATTTTATTTATTTTAAATTTTAAATCTTAAATTATAAATTACTAATTCTAAGTCGTAAATTACAAATCTAAATGCTAAAGTTAATTAATATTAGTTAATTAAAAATTAGTTCCTTGTTTTTTTTTTTTCATTTTTATTGTCTCCATACTTTGTTTTCTGAACTGGTGAAGAAAAGAAGTGTCGGGGAAAATAACAAGTGAAGAAAACTTCCTATGAGTTATTATTCAATTATGTATGACTGATTACTGTTGAGAATGAGAATGCATAATGAACCATTTATTCTCTGATATTCAGAGAGGGAACGGAGAAAACTAACGGTGAGAGTATCTTAATCAGGAGCACATAAATTTGAGAAACTGTAATAGAATTTTAACACGCACTAGTTAAGAGTTTTAGGAGCAATTATCATAAAGAAGAAAAAGTACGTGACGAAAATAAATTAATGGCATGTTAGTTATTAGATATTAGGCTATTATTAGTGGTGTGGTGGATTGACTGAATCGACATTGAATCGGCCATGCTAAGAGCTCATGCCTTTGAGAGGGTAATAGTCAATTCCATGACCACTAATCCATATCAACGATAGGGACAACACTTGTATCTATCATTTTAGGGCAATGGGAGCCACCACATGGCATGGATCTGATCATGAATAGTTGAATATCATACTTAATTAACTGCATCAATGAGAGTTAAAATAAGGTAAAGTAATTGTTACCATAAAGATATCTCTACATTAAGATACCATTGTAAATTTGTAGATATTTAATTAAATTTTAAACATATTAAATTTGTGATTTATAATTTTTTTTGCCTAAAGATATTTTATAATGTTTTTATAAAAGTAGAAAAAAGAAAATTATAAAAAAAATGTATATAATAAATAACGTAACCAATGATTTAAAAAGAAAAGGTAAATTTAAAATTAAAATTTAGATTCTTAATTAATTAAATAATTATTATAAGATTTAAAAATTTTAAAAAATTAGAATTAGCACCTAAACCACTATACCTATAGTTATACATTCACATATTGTATGTTTTGCATTCCACCACCTCGGTTAATAGTGTTGATCTCTCTCGCAACCGTCATTGTCATCACCACAAAGATCTTGACACCTCTGCTCCAGGTTCTCCTCCAACCCTGTTAGTGACGCCGTTTTGCATCCCTTACTGGTGTCGATCTCTCCCGCAGTGGTCATCGTCGTCGTCGCAAAACTCTTGACACCGTCACCCCTCACTGTCGCACCAGGTTCTCTTCCAACCTTATTAATGGCGCCATTTTTGCACCCCTTTACCATATATATCCATGTCAACGTGGTTTTTGTTAAATGGCTCCGGTTATGATGAGTTTGTCGTATTCAGGTTCTATCCACATCGTTTGACGATGCTAGATTCAGTCTAGAATTTTCGTCTAGCATGAGCTCGTTATTTATTATCTGGTACGCTAATTCTTTGGGTTATTTTAGTAGGTATGCGAATGATTTTTTAATTTTTAGTCGAATGGTTATTTTAGTAGATATGTGGATGATTATTTTAATTCTTATGAAGATTGTTATTTGATTGAAATGTGTTTAATTAAATATAATTAAAATGTAAGATGTTCAATTTATTATATATACGAATAATTAAATTTTTAAATTATTAAATGGAATTTTTTGGTTGAATAATTTAGGTAGAGTATTTTTTTTAATTTTATTTGACCAAATTTTCAACTCGTTGTTTACATTATTGAGACTCTCTGTCGTCTACCTAACCGGCCGACAAATAAAACATAATGAAAGAGATCACATATGATACACGTACGTAGGGACGACGGTGATGTAATGTAAGACTTTAACTTGTCTATATAAGGCATGCATGGATGCTTTAGCTTATTATAAGCTCATACTCACTCAAACTCACACCGCTATTAGCTTCTCTAATCTAATTGAAGATATATATGGAGGCAAAGGGCATAGCAGAAACGCAGAAAGCGGTGGAGGATCTCGATCCTGTGAAGAAGCCAATAAAGAGGAACAAGTATGCTTTCGCCTGTGCAATATTGGCTTCCATGACTTCCATCTTACTTGGTTATGGTAAGTAGTGATGACTGATGAGTGCAGGTGTATGAATCTCCTAGTATTTGACATCTGATGGTAGTTAAAAACCGTCAGTAAATTAATATCTAACGGCCTTCATTTATCAAAATCAATTTCGTGCCAGTAATCCAATCTTTAAGACTAAACTAATATCTGATCGTGCATGTGATGGTTGCAGACGTAGGGGTGATGAGTGGAGCAGTGATATACATAAAGAGAGACCTCAAAATCTCAGACGTGCAAATAGAGATACTGATGGGAATAATAAACCTCTACTCTCTAGTAGGATCATGCCTTGCTGGCAGAACCTCTGACTGGCTCGGAAGGCGATACACCATTGTGCTAGCCGGAGCCATCTTCTTCACTGGAGCCCTACTCATGGGATTCTCCCCCAATTATCCCTTTCTCATGTTCAGCCGCTTTGTCGCCGGAATCGGCATCGGCTACGCCCTCATGATTGCTCCTGTCTACGCTGCCGAAGTTGCCCCCGCGTCTTCTCGTGGCTTCCTCACCTCCTTCCCTGAGGTGTTCATCAACGGAGGGATATTACTAGGCTACATTTCAAACTATTCATTTTCCAAGCTGCCACTGCACTTGGGATGGCGACTCATGTTGGGAATCGGTTCTATTCCATCCGTGATCCTGGCCGTCGGAGTCTTAGCCATGCCGGAATCACCTCGCTGGCTCATCATCAGAGGCCGAATCGCCGACGCACGCAACGTTCTCAACAGAACCTCCGACTCCCCTGAAGAGGCTCAGCTCAGGTTAGCCGAGATCAAAGCCGCAGCCGGAATACCCGAATCATGCGACGACGACGACATTCACGTCACCAAGAAAAGAGATGGTGGAGGCGTCTGGAAAGAGCTATTCCTATATCCTACGCCGGCGGTGCGCCACATCCTCATCGCGGCGCTCGGGATTCACTTCTTTCAACAAGCTTCGGGAATAGACGCAGTCGTTTTGTACGGACCAACCATTTTTCAGAAGGCTGGGATCGATTCAGATACGGAGAAGCTTCTTGCAACGGTGGCCGTTGGATTCACGAAGACGGTATTCATCTTAGTTGCTACGTTCTTGTTGGATCGGGTGGGGCGTCGGCCGTTATTGCTGACCAGTTCGGGCGGTATGATAATCTCGCTTTTCACGCTCGCCACAAGCCTCACCATCGATGACCGGTCCAATAAAAAGCAAATGTGGGCCGTTGGATTGAGCATCGCAAGCGCCTTGTCCTACGTGGCAGTGTTCTCTATCGGAGCGGGGCCCATTGCATGGGTTTATAGCTCTGAGATCTTCCCACTGAGGCTGCGCGCTCAGGGTTCGGCCATGGGAGTTGTGGTGAACAGGGTCACAAGTGGCCTTATCTCAATGACCTTTTTGTCCCTCTCTAAGGGAATAACCATTGGTGGGGCCTTCTTCCTCTTTGCTGCACTTGCAACAATTGGATGGATCTTCTTCTATACAATGCTACCCGAAACACAGGGCAAGACCCTTGAAGAAATGGAAGGCTCTTTTGGTCATTTCTGGGCAAAGTCCAAGCACAACGATAGTGACCAAATTCAATTGGCCAATTAGGAGCCAGTGACCGAATCGAACTGTTGGCGGCAATATGATAAGATCCAACAAGGCATACGCACCTTATTCCTTTGTCTTAGATTGGCTTTTCAAATGTTAAACGACGATTGAACCACATCAGTTAGCAACGCATGTTATGTATGCGAAGGAATACGATATACCTTTCTAGTTTCTAGTTTCTGAGATAAAGAATAAACGATGATTGAGCCACATCAGTTAACAACGCATGTTATGTATGCGAAGGAATATGATATCCCTTTCTAGTTTCTAGTTTCTAGTTTCTGAGATAAAGAAACGGTCTGTGTTTTAACCTCTTATGTGAATATAGTCAATGATGCCAACACTGCTTTTACTTGC
Source organism: Arachis stenosperma (assembly GCF_014773155.1). Taxonomy (NCBI): domain Eukaryota; kingdom Viridiplantae; phylum Streptophyta; class Magnoliopsida; order Fabales; family Fabaceae; genus Arachis; species Arachis stenosperma. The sequence goes on along the minus strand of NC_080379.1, from coordinate 99,726,484 downwards.
ATTTTCGATATATTATGGCTCACTAAACCACCAAAGTGATCTAATTAGAGACTTGAATAATATGCATGTGATTATAACTTCAATTCTCAATGTATTAATGCCACTCATGCGAATATATAAATACATATAAAAATTATTTGAATACTAAAATCAACTACTAATATATTTGTATATAAATACATATATAATTTAATTTATTTTTAATATATATTTATATTTTAACATATATTTTATCTTAATAACTAAGGGAGATGCTTGTGTGCTGAAAGAAAGATCCTTCAGCAGGTGTGGATGTTGCATGTCTGAAGAAGGTGGAAACACGTGTCTCGTTAGAAAAATTACTTTTTTTGCATGTGTTGAAATGGAAGGCATATGCTGCAGCAGAAGGTCCCACAGTCAGTGATAGTACGGGAATCGAGGTTGACTAATTAAATAGATTATATATAACAAGATGGAAATTAATTGGAGATTAACTCCTATAAAACGGAATTGGTTTTATGTTTTTTTATGATGAGGGCTTAGTTAGATGGAAGAAGTGATGGGTTTGGGAAAAATATTATACCCAAAGGAACAAAAAAGAAAATGGCCCAACCCGTCAGCTTTTCCCCACTTCTCCGTCACCTGTGAAGTGCCCCCAACCGTCCCGTATGTAGCTAATGAAATTTATAACAAAAATGAAACCCTAGCCGTAGTTCTCGTGGAGGTTATAGTGAGCCGGCGTTCTGCATATGTAGCTTCGGTGGTGATCGAGGTGTCGAAAACGTCTAATTTATAGCTTTTGAAAAGTAAGTAATTTGAGTGCATGCAAAGGTGGAATAATTCGATTTTAGTAACCAGGATAATGTAGCTACACAAATAGCATTTTTGCGAAAAATGTATTATCATGATGATTCCACTTACATCAGTTTCTACTGATAAAGTTCAACTACAAAAATATTTAACTTAACTTTATTACGTAAATAAATTTTATTAACTATAATTTCAACAAAAATATTTAATTTTAATATAGTATTAATTATGTATATTAATTATTATTTAAATAATGAATATACGTCATTAATATAAATTTTTTATTAAATAAAGATATACCTATTTATAATAATTAATTGTTATAATTATTAATAAGTTAAACATGAATCAATTATTCACTAACTTCAATAGATAATTAAATTATTTAATCATGTCCATCGTTTAAAATAATAACATAAATTATTAATTAAGTATACACATAATTAGTGTTTATAATTATTAATAAATTACTTGAAACTTAATTATTTCACATAAGAATTTCTTTTTTTTTTTTTGGTTGCAACTCACATAAGAATTTCAATCCCATTGTTTTTTCCTACTAAGGCCCATTAGTTTTGTTAGGGTAATGTAACCTCCATATATTTTGCGGAGCCCATGATTATATCCAAGGCGTTTTTATCACTTCCCATAACCCACCAAAAATCCAACTTCCAAGGCCCAGCGGACCAATAACACAACTCCACCAAAAACCAAATATTACATTCAAAAAAAATTTACTTTTGTAAACTTAATTAATTAGCCTTTCTTAATGATTATCTACACATCTATCAAGTTGCGACAACTTCTGAAAAGCAACATCCCCAGTGCTGCAGTTGCCAGCACCAAATGCAACGGTTCAGGCCATGCCATCATTCTTGAGGGACACGCGTTTTCCTTCATCTTTTGACACATAAGCTTCAGCATGTGTTGAGGAATCTTTCTTCAGCATCACAGAATTTTCCTAATAACTAATTTTGGTGATTGATTTTGGTACTCAGGTAGCATAGTCTATACTCAATATACATATAAAAAAAGAGTAACTAAGCTTTCATTTCTTTGTTTTTCCCCAGGCGTTGGAACAAGAGGGTGCGGGGGAGCATGTATTCGCCAATACAATGAATCGTATTTACCATTAATAAACAAGATTACAAAGCTGTATTTTACATCACAACAAAACCGGCAAAAAAAGAAACAAGAAACAAGGAGAAAAACGAAAACAAGAAACCTTCACCTGCCATTTTATACTATTCCTTCTGAATACTATAACCATGAAAATTCCTCAAAAAGGAAAAATAAAAGCACAAGACAACAATGAATGTAAAATAAATTACAAGCAAGCATGTACACGTTAGGTCAATTCTATATTATGTTATCATCACTTCTCAATGCCTTGCTGGAGGTACTGTATCAAGTCATAGCCAGCAGTAGTCCACTTGTTATAAGCATCTTTACAGACATGGGTCATGAAATTGGCTGCCTCACGCTCACTCATCTCTGGATGAAATCTCTTTCGCAGATTGCCAATCGGGTCACCCCTGCTGAAGCAGGGTAACCCGCTGTCTAGCATCAATGCCACCGTAGTAATGATCCCCTCCATATGACGACGTGCAGCTAGGTATCCCTTTACACATAGACTAGATACATGTACAGTAATGGGTGAAACAATGATCAATGATTAGTTTTTGATATATAGAATGAGTTTAAAAGGATTAGAGAGAACCATCACTACCTTAAAAACTGGGTCCACGTATCACTCTTCATAACACCTGATGGGTCTAGTAATTGTGTCATCTCATGGCTCAGCTTAAAATGTGCACTCTCGAAGCGCATATTCCCACCGGGGGAAGTTTCCAGGATGAAACCAAAGTCGATATGGACTAGCCTACCAACACTGCATCATACATATTAGCAACGGACTTAGCTACCAATTTATATAACCAGGAATATATGATACATGCAGTAAGAGAAGAACGCAAAGGAGGCAAGAACTGAGAAAGTAAGTAAAGGAATGAAATGTGAGGTCAAACAAAGACAACATTCAAAGTTTCAAGGTGATTAAGCTTAATTCAAATCAATCAGCAACAACTACCAGATTTGCTGATAGTGTTGGTAATTGACAAAACACAAATCTATCTTACTTGTCGAAGAGAAGATTCCCATTATGCCTATCCTTTGGTTGAAGCAAAAGACTAGCAACAGCATAACCAGCACTGCTAATGATAAAGTTCTGGCGTGCAGCCTCAAAACTGGAAGATCCAACAGGCCCATAATCTTGCTGAAATATCTCAAGCAAACCCCCATCGGTTGTTTCTCCCATCTGACTTCTACTGCGTGTATTAGGCACAACCTGACAATAATAAAAAAAACAGAATTAGGACTTCAGTGAGTCTACAGTCCAGAAAATATTTCTTTTGTGACATGAGAAATAACTTACATTGCCTTCATTCCTAATTCTTGATTGCTATCCCATTTGGTTGGTTTGACTAATGATAATGATTTGAAGTTGAAATTTGTAGGAAAAACAAGCAGTATTTATTTTTTTAAGACAAACAAACTTAACCTTGGGAATCTCTTAAATGATTGATCTAAACACCAAACAATATGTAGATGATTTGTCTACAGCAATCGAGAACAATCACTCAACAAATGTTTCATTTATCTCAAATCATCTCTAGTGTGTGAGTGTACACATCTGTCTACTACAGTATATTTTGTGTTAGTCTCGGTCAATATTAACTCCTGATCTAGAAAAACACTCACTGAATTACCAGATGTCACTGAATTCTCAGCATCATCAACAAAATTATGAATAAACTCACCTCTATTATACCTCTCTCTGGACCAGTAGGGAGAACACCATAAGGAAACAGATAAAGATTTAATCCAACAGCTTGAAATATATCTCTAAGAAGCGCTATTACTTGAAGGGCAAGAACATCTTGTCTGCAATCATCTCCAACCTTCAATAAAGAGAACTCAGTCATCCCAGATGCAATTAAAGCACTGCTGACAAGAAATGCTTGAGAAAATATAGTAGACATGCAAATATAGTTGTCGGGTAATAAATATTTGTCAAAGGCACAGAGTGATTATTTTACAGAAGCATTTTGCTTTGACAACTTATAAACGTATCATAGGGAAAAAATAACTTTAGTGTTTGATTATTCCATCATCAAAATATAACCAATATTATACACACATACAGATGAGCCATATCAGATAAGAATTATTATCATAAAGCTAATCAGCTAAGTACTTATGAGTTATGACAATGTTTTGCAGTTGTGTTGGCAAGATAACAAAGTAAAAACATAATACTTGAAACTTTAAGAATATAGAGTTCATAATAGGACCAACGAAGAAATGGTGTTATTGTCTGGAGTATCATCAGACCAGCTAACCTTAAAAATGCAAGCTTGTGGCTTTACATCATTTCTGTCCCCATCTCGATCAACTACATTAAATGTTATCATGATTGGGACTTTTGCAGCCGACTGTAATGGGATACCACTATCTACTCGAATACCCACAACAAGCTTGTTAGGAGCGGTTGGTAGATAAAGGTCTTCACCGTTCAATTCAATTTTCTCCAATTCCCTAAACAGAAGCATTAACTTCAATCAAACAGTAAAATTGAACTTAAGAATTCACAAAAAAATTATGCTTTCAGGTTCTGTCCATACCTTCGGATACCAGCTCGGCGTTCTTCCTTAGGGAGTGGAAATAGTACACCGGATATGGATGTAACCTTGTCAAAGAAATCAAACTCTCTTGTAAAAATGTCTAGAGCTTTTGGACTGAAACCATCAATTATACGTTGCCTTACGGCAGGCAGCAGCTCTAGGAATGATCCATTCTGAAATAAAAAAACAGATACAGACTATTAAGGATGATTTGCAAACACACAATAGACTCTAAAATAAAAAATAAGCATTCTTGCAAAACTTTGAGCCAATCGAGAAAGGATAAATCTGGTTTAAATACTCAGTGCTCGGGAAATATCTAGTACTTTACATGGATCTGTGTTATAAATTAATGCCATTTTTAAGCAGAATATTATAGCAATAACTATACTGGAGATAATGGAATTTGCTTTAATATACCTTCCCACTGGTAGGATTATTTCCTGGCTCAGGCACAGTCTCACCCTGCCCAAAAAGAAGTCTTATGTGCTTAGCTATTTATTTAAATAAAAAAGAACTTTTAATTAATTCATCCATCAACGAAAAAGGAACTATAATTCAAAGTAAGGAACACAAAATTAACAACAGTAATGTGCGCAACAAAATTGAAGTTAAAATAAATAATAGCCACTTTCATCAAACCAAAATACATAACAATCATATATTATACCTGTAAATGCCAAATAAGAATATGGGCGAAAATGTCACTTCTTTGGGCAGCTCTAAGCAAATACCCTTCTACTAATTTCTGCATATAAGAATTATTCAACCAGTTACCAAGTAACCATACACTAAAATTCACCATTAAAAAGGTCACTTTTGGAAAAAATTATTTACACTTAATACAGAATAAACTTGAGAAAAAGTTAATAAATCTTCACTTTAAAAAAAGTATGAGAAGAGGCTTCACTCAAAATGGAACTTTGATTTGAGCAAATGAATTGAAATAATACACCAAAATATTTAGTGACAAATACAGAATTGAGGAAAGGCATAAGGTGTACATTTGAAATGGAGAAAGAAGAAATAGATGTGTTGGGTTTAAGTGGCACATAGTACAACAGAAGCACATCTTTAGGGAATAAATCATGAAATTAAGCTTTGGAAAATATCTAACCCCATCATCATGTCGCAAAGACTGCACCAACTGCGGCATAAAAAAGGTTACTCGTTCAGGAGGATAGGATTCTAGAACCCTTAGAACATATGCCATGACCCGAGGATGTCCCTTATATGCTGGAGAAAGGAACTCTAGAGCTTGCGTAATAGAACAAGGAGCCCAATGAGGCAATTGTTGCAAAAGCACTGAATTATCATCCACAGCCTTGGGGGTGATGAAGTAAGGTAGTGCTTCAGGCATGCTGCGCACGTCCAGTATATGTGCCTGCAAAGAGAGGCATGTCATAACTTGCAGGATGATGAACATAGAATAACCATGACAGTAGCTGGGATCAAAATACTTTCAACATGAGAAATTATAGAATTACATAACACATCATATTACTAGCAGAAAACTCTTGCAGTTATGTACTTAGAATAACCCTTCAATCAAACACTTTCTACCATAAATCCAATGCTAAATTCCACTGCCCAACATCAAGAAAATATAGGTAATGATCAACCCTGAGAATATTTAAATTTTGGCCAATGAAAATCAATTTCCATTAGGCACACACTCAACTGTGAGGACTTCAAACTCCCAATTCTCATGATAAGAAACATACCTGAACCAGCTGAGTTACTTCAGTCTTCACAGATGAATTGGTCGGAAACCTCAAGGCCAATGATAAAGCAATCTTAGGATCCACAGAAAAGGCAGTTCTGGTATGTTCTATCCATTTATCTGAGCTAATTTTGGGTCGCAAAATAATTTCCCTGAAAGTACATGACAGGTATTCATAAACTCAGGGAAGGAGAAAAACAAAAGACGTGATGAAGTTCATGTAGTAAAAAAGGATACATAAGTGTGCTATATATACTTTGTGTTTGTTGGCTGTGCCCAGACCTCAAGCCTATCAGCCTCGTGTTGACATAGCATTAACAGTAATTGTCTCCTTTTTTCTCTGCCAACAGCATAGTTCTCCATTTGGCCCCAAACAGGATGATATTGGTCACTCTACACACATGTAAATATCAGACTAAATGCTGAAAAATTTTTTGCAAGTCACTAGAGAAGGTTAAAACCAACTTGATAGAGAAGATCAATAACAAAAAAGGCAGGATTTTGAAGTCAGAAGTGAACAATAAATGCATAAGTAGATGCCAATACTAAGTGAAGAACTATTACCACATTTTCTTGGCCATTTCCTTTTGAACTAAATTGAACAGCATCGGCTTTCATATTTGAAAGATACTGAACAAATAGAGAAACAGACAGAGCCTCACACTGAGCAAAATTTGTATAGTTTGTCTCATACCACTCAGGCTCCTGAGAAAACCAACCCAAAGAGGCCCTGCATGCACCAGATGGAAATTTCAATTTGTCCAAAGAAACTGAACATATTGTAATTCAGCTAATGCAACTTTAAACACCAAATATGGAGCTAATTGCAGATTTAACAATACTAAGATATAACGATTTTCTATGTGACTTCGGTGAAGCTTGTTTCTTGTTATTCTACAGTATAAAAGAGTAAAGTAAAGAAATACTGCAAAAGAATTGACTATTTATATTGTTCATCTCACTTAGTTCCTGGAAATAAATAAATAAATAGCAGGGCCAAGTACTCAGCAGAATAGTGTCAACTGACAATAAATTAAGCACACAATGAGTTCCAAATAACATTCATGAATTGGCATAAAAATTTAAGTGGCAGATTCAGACTGTGTTGAGTAAAGCAGATGTGGTCTGTGACTTAACTTGTTTCAACTCATCCAGCTAAGTCCTCAGAAGCATATTAGCACGCTAAAAATTTTTATCATCTAAATAAGTAGCCCAAATAATGTGTTTTGGGGTAAAACATGGGATAGATATTGGTTTAGATGATCACTATGTAACTTACATGTAGTTCCCATGGAAAATAATGAACAAATAAAACTAAGCACAAAGGTAAAGGGAACTTTCAGCTTAGGTAAAGAAAAAGAATAAGGATAAATGTAGCAAGAGTGACAAGATAAATTACAAAAGACCCTTACCGATAAATCCTATCTTCAAGCAGCTGAAGCCCTATTTGAAATTTTTGCAGATTGCCTTGAAACTGACATGAGCAATATTTAAGCCCCAGAAGCATGAGAGTGAAAAATGCACCAGTGGCAGCAGGATGCCGTGAAAAATTCCACGGAAGCTTTGTTGTCCCCTGCAACATCCTACCAAAAAGTAAGAGTTGCTCCACACTTTGGTGCCGAACTGCCTATAATAGACAACACAAATAGTGATTCAGGGAAATGAAAATATAAAATTAGTAACATATTTGCAACTTTTAAAGCTAAAAATAGTTCAATGTTTAAAATAGTAAAGAATAACGCTACTCAAGTTAATAGGTGATTAGCCAATCAGAACAAAAACAATGGCAGCTTAACAATTATGAGCAATTTAATACCCATAAAATTATAATAATAACAATAAGAATAAGAAGAACAATAATATTATACCATAGATGGCCTACTGATCAAGAACTGAATACCTTCATATAATGGGTCATTCACAAATGGATTCTGGAATTCAATGTACATATCGAACAAGCAGAACATAATCTTTTACTCAAAAAATCCAGTAGCTTATAGAGGAACCAAAGATCCAACCTAGCAAAATTTCATGTTTAATTACATCCATTTAAATATAGTTTCGATCAAAACATAACTTAATACAATCCAGACAGATTCTTCAACTAATGGCTTTTGATTATTATCACCTAGCAATCATGTGAAAAGCAATACCCAAGGCAAATACTACAGTACTCAAACCAGACAATTCACCGATAACAATTTAAACAAGCATAGAAGATTTAGAAGGTGGTGGAAATAATGAAAAATTTTGTTATACAATATGAATATCGAAACATGGTACAATTACAATGACTTAAGATCATAGCAAACGAAAAAACAAACTATGAATCATAACGATACTTGGACAATAAGCAGAAGGAAACAAAATGTAAGCTAACAAAAAATGATGAGCAACTTCCTAACCTCAAATCGATCAATTAGAAAGCCAAGCCACAATCGATGAGCGATTATCTGCTCAACAGGATCATTCCCTGGCAGCATTTCAGGCTCCCCAGGGGATAGATGAGGCTTCAGTTTTGCATAAGGCCCAGAATACCTTTCTCCAGCTGCAAAAAGGCCCCGCTTGGTGTCGATTGTCCATAACCATGCATCAACAAGCTCAGCAAGGACAAGAGGTCCAAGCTGAGGCGCAGCAGATACCAACCATGTCCAAATGAAAACACCAGTCTCCATTGCATCATGGGTGGAAATATAAGCAGGACACCAGCAAAGAAGACGAAGAAGTTGCGAGAAGCCCTCCATGTTTGATTTGGATCCAGAACTCTTGTCCATAAGAAAAAAACAAAACTCAGACAAGGCCACCAAAGGTACACATGAACACAGACCCCAAAAAAATTACAATTACTACAATCAAGAGTGAAATGGGTTTACCAAATTTGACAAGAGCAGTACGGTAGCCTGTGAGCAAGTTTCACGAAATTCGGACCTAACCACCTCCCCCCCTTTCTCTGCTACATTGACAAACTGTTGTAGTAGGCGCACAAACTTGCCAAGCAACATTCCATTGAATGTGTCATCCTCAGCTAGTGGTTGTTGAGGAAATGCGCCAGATATAATTCTTTGAAGTCCAAGGCCAAAACCAGAACCAGTAGGAGGAGGAGTGTTGGTTTGAAACCCACCCATGCTGTTATACAGCCTTCTCATACCAGCTATCTCTCCAGCATGGTTGCACTTAACTGTTGCTGCAGCCTGGTTGCACTGACCTGAATTAATAACCTCTAAATTGAAAGACTCAGATGCTCTTAAGTTTGCACCTGAAGCTGCAGCAGCAGCAGCCACGACTGCAGGAATACTTGCTATTTGTATTGGCCAGCTGTCACTTTTCCCCGTGCCAATTCGTACCTCAGACAAAAGTAAAACAACATCAATTGTCGGTTGTGCTCTTTGCCATGTGTTTGCTTTACAAAGTTTATCCTGGTGTGGAATATACACAGACATGGGGGAAAAACTGTGAGGCATTTAAGGTGGAAAAAAGATAGGGCAACAATGCCACCAATATATAATGCAAACAGAAAGATATATTGAGTAGCAAGTAGTAACAATCAAACAGGAATACATATAAGGATCAGAAGAACCTTTGCACCCACAAATTTTGGGACAAAATTCAGAATTCAAGTTAACTAGAACCGGAAGCACAGCCATATTTGAACCACATGTGAAGTGCCAAAAAAACGAAGATACAATTGAAAACAAGGGTAATAAACAGAGTTATGAAGGAGAAGTTTATACAATTATACCTAGAATGATTTAAAAAATTTATTTTCTTGTTTAGATTAGTCGAAGATGCTCATCCCAGAGAAATATCCAATGGCACATGCAAACAGAAATTGAATATTTATGCAAAAACAAAAAACATCAAATGCAAGAAGCAACATATTATCCCCTTAGGAGCAAGTACCTAAATGTTGAGACAAAAGGTGAAGGGAAAAGAATACACTAGAAAAATAAAATAAATTTTTTCAATGGAACAGAGCATGTCAACCTGAAGAAGGCCCTGACTAGTGCACGGAGCATTTGCAAGTGATTTAATTATCCATTCGCGAACAATTCTCTGATATAAGGAACGGACTGTTGTTGTCCAAGCAGGATCATTGATGACAGTAGAAGAAGAGTCCTCTTGAAATGAAAATAGCATTGAGTCTAAGCAGGTTGCATCCCACAAAACCTGGAAGATGTAGTTCTAATCTTAAATATGCTGGACACCACAAGAAAGTGCAAAGAACCAAATTTTAGACAAACACCACATATAGTGTTAAATTCACCTGTGGAAATTTATCACTAATTTGAGTTAACAAGTTCTCTGCAATCTCTCTTATATGATCCTCCCTCTGGGACAGACTTTTGACTAGAAAGCAGGTATGCACTGTAAGTATTGAGTCTCGGGCATCAGCCTCATGGCCTATTTCAGACACTCGATCTTCCTGAAGCATACCAATCAACATCACAACATATAGTGCAGAAACACAAATGACACCACATATGTCCCGATAATGTAAATGTTTAGAACAGATTAAATTTTGGAGAAAAATCACTTCTTTAGTCACAAGTTCTCTCAATGAGAGTATGATTTTACACTGATGAGTACATAAAACAAGTTAACCAGACAGACCTTTGTTGATTTTTTTTCCGTTAAACGAGCTAAAGGAAATACCCTGAATATATATACTAATACAACAAGAAGGAACGTAAATGATAGTCTCTCCATATTAATGCTACGAAAGCAACATCATCCACATGCAAAAACCATAGACCTCAAAACTTGTAGATAGAAACATAGTACCAGTTTATACATAGGTATATATTAGGATAATAATAGCTACTATCGATGAGAAAATGCTTCCTTGCTATGTCCTTGGGTTGAGGCCAAGTGGCCCGCCCATTAGTGTACATAAAGGGGAATATTAGATGGTTAAACACAATTTAGTTGAACCTATTTCCAATCAGCAAATCTATTTGCAAAAGTTTGATCAACTAAACTGTCAAAGAAAGTAAAACCTACTAGCCATGAGACAGCTGTTTCGAAGGCCCTGTGAACAATTGCAGTTAAACACTGGAAAACAGCAGGCATTAGGTTTGGAGTCTTGAGATATTCAAAGACACAGGTAAAGGCACTTCTAGCAGCATCCATTGTGGTACCACCATTTAGAATTCCACCATTGCTACTGAAGCGAATGATCTCAAGAGAAGCTACAGCGAGAAGATAAGTAGCCTTCACACCTGCAAAATAATTGAAGTAAATTAACAGAGTAATCAGGATAGGCTGAAGTGGTGTACAGTGAGCACAAGAGTCACGAAGGAGCAAGGGCATAAATTCCAACCAAAACAGAAAATCAGAAACCACATTATATATTTCAATTTACATAATATCAAGCCAAAAAAGGCATAAATTTTACCAAAGAAGCAGCAATTGTCTAGAATGTGAGCAAGTTAGCAATTCAAGATTTAGGATATTAACATAAATTAAATTCAATCCACCTGAGATTGTGGTCATTGCTGGGAGATCAACCCTCCCTCCTAAAGCTGCAGAAAGAGCAGCTCTCTGCACAAGAGCAGCTTTTTCATTACCACTTCCCCGACAACTGCCTGGGTTATGCAGAGCATTTAGTTCCAGCTCATCCTCAAGCCATTTCACTGAGCTAACAACCTGGACAGAAATAGAAAAATATAAAAGTAAACCTACAAGCAAATACATGTACTATTTGATAAATGAAGTTGTTTGCCCAAAATCTTAAAAGATCTCTCAGGAAAACTTACTAGTGGAGGAGTACCCTGAGCAATTCGCTGCACAGCAGAAGACCACTCCTCATTCCACATATATGGTCCATTTATGGCTTGAAGAGCAGTTGTACCCATGCTTCCCACACTGTTCATGGTACTAGAAACTGCCTTTGTGACTTGCGGAGTCTTTTGTATTGGAGGTGCTAGACCAAAGAGAGCAACATAGAACCAGAGGTTACGAAACAGTTTTAAAAGTGATGGCTCCACATTTAGTGTGGGATCAAAATCAGAACACATCACAGCAACTGCAGGGAGCAGAGGACCCAGGAAATCTGGTCCACTCCTGTAGCATATAAACTGAAAATAATCAGATTTAAAATCTTGAGAAATCATAATTCATTAATAACAAACAGCAAACAAAGCCTTATCCCACTAGGGGGGGATTGGCAACATGGATCAAACGGCACCATTGCACCCTATCATGTATCACGTCTGCAATGAGATCGTTGACACAGATCTAGCTTGACCACCTCAAAATTCATCAAATAAACCAAATTATCAACAAAATTCTGCATTATTGTATACGTTGTGACCTGCATAGAAAAAGGCATACCTTCCACTTTTGGACTCAGCGGCTAAACCAACATCAGAGCAGAGGGAGAGCAACCGATGGCGGAAATCTGAACGCAATTTATCGCTAGTAAGTCCATTAGCAATGCGAAGAAATCCTGCAGGTAAAGTCTAGAATGTAATTCAACTAGTGAGCATCCTTTGATATTGAATTTCAATGAGTAAATCAAATTTAACATGTCTTATTAATATCTAGAAAGATTACTTACTTCAACTCGTTCAGTGGTAGATTCAGATGCCTCTGTTTTGCTTTCAACTGATCCCACACTGGTAAGTTTACTCAAGTAGCTTCTTGTCATCAAAACTACCGTCTCACGGTAAGACTTCTCAAAACCTAAACTGGCCATTTGAGATACAGCATCTAGAAGCTGCAAGGGTGGCAACAAAGCACAACATAAGATTTGTAGAGTAAAAGTGAAGGGATTCACAGATAATGTGTGATAACATATGGTCACAATATATTGACAAAATTCATATTGCTCCGCGACAAAGATCCATACTCGGAGTCTCAATAAACTTGGAGTTGAAGCATCACCCTCTTCTAAGCTTTCGATAAAAAGAGGTAATATCACGTCTACCAGCTCAGACTTGTTGACTACAACACTTAGTTCAGCAAACAGGCGTATAACATTAAGCTGTACAACAGGAACTCCAGGTTTCTCTCTGTTGTCCTGATAGCAACAAGATTCCATAAGCAAGCAAATGATTTAACACATAAGAAATTTACATGCTTGAACTTAGACGGATGTCAATATTTTTGGAACACAAGATACAATATCCAAAAAAAACAGTAAACTTAATGTATCAATGGAAATTATTTGAATACAGTCTATGAAAGAAACATGATTTAACACAGAACAATTAGGTATCAAAAAGCACAAATACTGAAATACATTGAACTCCATAAAATATGAAAATGTATGAAATGCCAAATCAACTTGTCCTTGTACATCAATATATCGACAAAGCATTTAGTTTCTAAAAGATACGTAAACATGTATAATAATATAAGAACCTGTTCGTCATAATCATTGCGTTCACGTATGCTTGCAGCTAACCCCATGATGTATGTGTCCACCGGAGCCCGCTCATTATTCCAACAGGATTCAATAATCTGACAGCTAGCCTTCGTGACACTCTCAAACATGACCCCTTGGGTGTTACTCCACGTATCAGCCTGTGACAGTCATATTTCGGGAGAGAGAGAAAAAAAAGGGGGGGGGGGGGCATTAAAACAAACTTTTTGAAATCAATTGGAATGCGAGTTTGATAGGATAAAAGATGGAACAGCACCTGAGCACAAACATTGAGAACAATCGGTTTTAGGCGAATAAGCAAGATTCGCAGGGGCTGACCTCCTCTGGCAATAGCAATTTGTGTTACCCCCATAAGCAAGGAACTGAAGAGGTCCTCACATGTTCTCAACTTCCGCCATCCAGACAGTAAGCATGCCTCAGCAGCATCTATCAATATCGCAACAGCTTCGTAAACCAATCTCTTGACAGACCTTGCATCCGAATCCAATACGGAGAGGCACTTGATTTGCAGCCGCACTGCTGCTTTATATACTAATAATTTTGTATTGATTCTAGCTTTTAGGAGTGAACCCTGTTCATGCCACTCCCTCTTCCTTATCTGCAAGAACCAGCAAATTACAAAACAAGGTTCCCTCTACAGACCAATCTAAATTTTAAGGCCTTGCCACACCCATTGAAGTATTGAACTTAAACATACTAGGTAAACCAAGTAACAACAAAGAAAACAATGTTTTAAACATAATCAAGCACAGAAAGAGTATACCTTCAGAAACACAGACATAGATTGTATCTGCTTCTTCCCAATTAACCTAACCTGCTCCAAAAGGCCAGCATCAACGCGAAGCTTCTCCAACAAGAGAGCAATCACTTTAAAAGCAATTTCTTGTCTTTCCAAGCTTTCCACAGACTCCTCCTCAAAGGAAGCAACTTGTTGCCCACTCGAACCACCTCCACCATCATTCAAACCCAAATTCAATGCTAATTGATCAGCATTACTCCTCCAAATATGGTTTCCACCGTTCGACACACCATTGTTGCTCCCGGGACTACCACCGTGACTTTTGTGGTTCACATTCATCGGAGAGCTCTGAGCCGAAGAACTCTCGGAGTTTCCAGAAACACCCTCCATGGAGGCTGTAAACCGCTCGATCAAACAAGTCGCCAATGCATTAGCATCGGATTCGGATATCGGAATGAAGTTCTGTGACACCGCGACCAAGAAGGCCCTAGCAATGGCAGAGTGGTGTTCGCCGGAATCATCGATCGCCGAGAGGATCACCTCCCCGAAGAATTCAGCAACCTCGTCGGCGAAACCAGGGGACAATTCCGCGGCCTTGGAGACATAGGCGATGAAATCGAGGTAGAAGGAGGCAACGGTATCTTGGGAGAAGGGTTGGGGCCAAAAGGATTGAGTGAAGGAACATGAAATGGAGCGAAGGAACTCGAGAGTGACGGATTTAGGGCGCAGATCGGAGCAATTGGGACATTTTGAGAGGAAGCGTGCGACGGCGAGGACGGCATTGAGGTGGGAGCGCGAAACCCTAGGAGATCCCGTCGACAGGTAGTCCGGCGGCGGGCATTTGTCGCATATCCACGATAGCTTGTCGGAGAATTGCACCGGGTTCTGCGCAATCAGGTCGCATAGCTCGATCAGGGCCTCCATTACCGCAACAAGAACGACGATTGAAGGGGCAGGTGCAATTTCGGGAGATAGGGGAAAATGTGGTTGACAAGCACACGAGGCTTGTTGCTGCGCATTCGCTTCGTGCCTGTTTCTTTGTCTGTGTCGGTGACTCAGCTCTAAGGAGGTGGTTGCAGCATCGTAACGTTAGTCCGTTGCTCTTGTTCCGCTCATTTCGAATGCAATGCCATTGCCTTTCTTTATTTCTTTCTCTGTATGTAGGCGCTCTTCTGTTTGTTTTTTTTTTTTTTTTTATCTTTTTTAGATTCGGGTTTTGGCTTCTTCTACCATTTTTTTATTATTATTTTTGTGATGACTAGGACTACAAATAAATGTTGGAACCACAACCAGTGTCTGTCGCGCGTGCTCATTTTTTCCTTTTCGTTAAAAATTTTTTTTTTCGGTGTTGGACGAATTTTTAATAATAAAAGTAAAAATATTAAAAAATAAAAAAAAATATCTTTTTAAAGTTAAAATTTATATTTTTTTATTTTTTTAAATATATTTTTTATATAATAAATAAATAAAAAAATTTATTTTATTTTATTTAAATAAAATTAATAAATTAAAAAAATTTTATATAAAAATATTTAAATATAAAATTACTTTTATTTTTATAAAAAATTTTTAAAAAAAATATCATTTAAAAAAAATTTTACGAGAATAACGCTCAAACAAATCAGGTCATGATAAAATTAATTTAATTAAGCTTATTTCATTCAACAATCATGTTAAGGCCTAATTTCAAAAAACAATTTAATTAAATGTTTTTAAAAACTTTAAAATATAAGTATTTATATTAAAAATAATTTATAAATAAATTATTTGGTGTTTAAATTTTCAGTCATAAAAATATATATTTTAATAAATAGCAGTGATAAACAAACTTTTAAGAATAAGAGAAGTTATATTTCTTATTTTTTTAAAAAGTCTTAAATAATTTTTTAGAAATCTAAAAGCATCTTTTAAAAATGGCATCAAATAACGTTAATACGACTTTTCATAATTTAAAAGTCTAAAAAAATAAAATTTTACCATTTTTCAAATTAAACTAGCTTTAAGTATACACTAAAATTTGATACTAAAATTAATTATTAGTATAACATATACATTAAAATGAAAATTATATATTAAAAATAAATTAAACTATATATATTTATATATACATAATAACTAATTTTAGTGATTAATTTTAATGTACAAATAATATTTTTATTTATTTAATTGTCATATTTGACTGAATATAGTGGTTAAAAAAGATTTTTTTAATAATATTTATTTTTAAATATCTTTATTTAAATTTTATTTTAAAAGTTATATACTATTTTCTAAAAGAGAATTTAAGTTAGTAGAATTTCATAATGTGTTACGAAGGAGAATAAATTTAGCATAATAAGATAATACATAACAGTGTTGTTAGAACCGGACCGATTCGGCCGGGTGGACCGGAAAATCGGTGAACTGGTGCCATAACTGGTCCGGGTGAGGCATCTAACCGGACAAGGAGTCGAACTAGAAAGACCCGTACTGAACCGGCCGGGTTTGATCAGAACTGGTGAACTGGCGGGTTTCGTTTAACCCGAACCGGTTCAAAAAAAAATTTTTTGCGCTGGAAACGACGTCGTTTCTTTATTAAAAAAAAAAACAAAAGCTGCTACTGAAACGTTGTAACCCTAGCCTCCATCCCCTGTTTCCCACTTTCCCTTCCCATTCCCAAACGGTTTGAGAGACCACCATCACCATGCACCATGACTCCATGAGAGCTGAGAGCTGAGAGATAGAGAGGTGTGCCACTCACTCAGCCACCTCGTCGCCCCGTTCAGCTTCAACCAGCGCGGCACTCACCTCACCACCGCATCCAGAGCAGTGCGCCACTCACCACCGCCAAGAAGGCAGAAGCACGTCCACGGTCCATCGTCGCCTACTACTCGTCGCTCTTCTCTGCTCTTCTCTGCTCGTTGCTCCGGTCGCCCTCTTCTCTGCTCATCGTTCCATCCCTCCAGGTCCAGGGTCCAGCCGTCCAGGTAAGTATTTTTAATTTTTTAATTTTGTGAAGTTAATTGATTATTGTAGATTGATTATGTATGTTAGTTTCTGTTTGATTTCTGTTAGAATTTAGATTGTTGGTTGTTCACATATGTTTGATACTTTGATTTCTATTTGATTTTTGTATGCGGGCAGATGAGAACATGAACAAGACCACATGTTTTTCTGTTTGATCTGTCTTGTTTCTTGATATATTTTTTGTTTCTGTTCAATTTGTTCATTTGTTGATTACTTGATTATCCATTGTTGGTTGCTGTTGTATATTATTCTTAGTAGTTAGTGCCTTAGTGAATTGTTGTGTATTATTCTTGGAGATTAGTCATTTAGTCCTGGATCCTGGTTGATTAGGAATTTAGGATGGCTTCATCAAATACACCATCAAAAACACCAACTTCTCAGGAACAAGGATCAACTTCTGATCCAACAATTGGAATCCAAAAAAATAGTAACAGAGGAAAAACTGATCCTGCATGGGGCCATTGTAAACAAGTTTTGGATAAAGGAAAAACTGCTCTGGTATGTATTTATTGCGAGAAGCTTATTAGGGGTGGAGGAATTAACCGGGTTAAGCATCATTTGGCTGGAAAAGGCGGAGATATTGAGGCATCAAAAGCTTAATGATCTTGTTTATGTTCATTACAACTTAAGACTACAACAAAGGTACTTTTTATTATTCTTTCTTGAAGGCATTATTTTAAATTTTTAGTCATAATAAGAATAATAAAGTTAATTGATAATATAGGAACCGAATGAGAAAGCAAAGTTATGATCCAATTTGTCTTGATGCATTTGAGGATCATTCGGAATGGATAATGGAAGATTCACCACCATTTTTAACTCCTGAAGAAGTTGATGCTTTACGGAATGATCTTGCAAATATGTCTCTTTGATGAATGGATTTTTGACGGTTTAGAATTTCATTAATGAAGTCTCGTTGTAAATTATAGTTTCTAAACCAAACAATAATCATTTCATACAAAAAGTTGTTTGTCACTAGTACAAACCCCTAAAATTTATAAACCGAAGTATTAGACCTCGGGTCGTTCTCCCTAGGATTTGCAATGAAGTGTCTTGTTATTGGCTGTGAGTTATTTTGGAGTTTTTATAAGAAACATGAAAGATAAATGGCAATGGAATTTTATTAACAAAACGGTCTTGGCAAGGTTTGGTTGTCAAGGTTTTTCATCACTATCACTAGCCACAAGTATGGTAGTTGCAAGGATTAATCCCACTTAGTTATCCTTAAATCAATTAACAAAGGAAAGTCAAGTGAGCTATATCAATCCTAGTCCATAAATCCTAGCTTCTCACTAATTGGCTTAATGAAGGCTAGAGTCAATGGCTATCAACTATCAATCAATTGGACACTAGTAATTCAAGAAATCCTAAGTTACCTTCTCAAGCCAAGAACATAAAATTCTACTCTAACATCCTTCCAAGCATTTAATCAAACACTTGGAAGGCACAAAAGGAAAGTATAGTAAATCACAACAAGAATGAATTCTAACAACAATTGAATACAAAGAACTAACAACAACAACAAGGAACTCACAATTATCATGAATTACCTCAAATTGCATTATTGAAAGAAAACAAAAGAACAACATTAGATCCACAACAAAATGAAGAATTGCAAGAATTAAAGTACATAACTAGAGAGAGGAAGAGGAGAAGAGTAAGAATTGATAAAGGAGAAGTGAATTAAAGCATGAATTAAACCTAGATTTAAGAAGAGAGCTTGACCTAAACCTAATCCTAATTCTAGAGAGAAGTGAGAGCTTCTCTCTCTAAAACTAACTAATCCTAATCCTAATGATGCTAAATGATAGATTGCTGCCTTCTCCTTCTATCCTTGGTCCCTTTAATGCATTTTGGCACCAAAGTTGGTTCAGAAACTCTCCAAAATCGCCAGGCACGTGTTGCATTAATGAAGTCACATGCGGACTGCAACGCGTGCGCGCTCGGTACGTGTGCGCGTCCCTGGCCGATTCTGCAATGTGCGCAAAATTTTTCAACTTTTTTGGTAAAAATTTTATTTTTTTAGTTTCAAAATTTAAAAATAAAAAGTTTTCATTATTTTTTGTCTTCCCAATATTGCTGGACTTTATTTTATTTTTTAATTTTCAATAGAAAAAATTTAATTTTTAAATTTAAAAATTCATAAAATTGAAAAATTTTGTCCTTCCAAATCCTAAATTTTTTTCAAGAACATTTTTTTATTTTTTAATCACCGGATAATGCTATTTTTTCATAAATACAGAATAAATTAATTTTAAAAATTTAAACTTTTTAAATTTTTGTTTATTGGATAATTTTGAAAATCTTTATTTTTCAACTTTTTGGTAAAAAGATTATTTTTTTAGTTTCAAAATTTAAAAATAAAAAGTTTTCATCTTTTTTTGTCTTCCCAATATTGTTGGATTTTATTTTATTTTTTAATTTTCAATAAAAAATTTAATTTTTAAATTTAATAATTCATAAAAATGAAAAATTTTGTCTCTTCAAATCCTATTTTTTTTTCAAGAACAATTTTATATTTTTTAATCACCGGATAACGCTATTTTTTCATAAATGAAGAATAAATTAATTTTAAAAATTTAAACTTTTTAAATTTTTGTTTATTGGATAATTTTGAAAATCTTTATTTTTCAACTTTTTGGTAAAAAGATTATTTTTTAGTTTCAAAATTTAAAAATAAAAAGTTTTCATCTTTTTTTGTCTTCCCAATATTGCTAGATTTTATTTTGTTTTTTAATTTTTAATAAAAAATTTAATTTTTAAATTTAAAAATTCATAAAAATGAAAAATTTTGTCTTTTCAAATTCTAAATTTTTTTTTCAAGAACAATGTTATATTTTTTAATCACCGGATAACACTATTTTTTCATAAATGCAGAATAAATTAATTTTAAAAATTTAAGCTTTTTAAATTTTTGTTTATCGGATAATTTTAAAAATCTTTATTTTTCAACATTATGGTAAAAATTTTATTTTTTTAGTTTCAAAATTTAAAAATAAAAAGTTTTCATCTTTTTTTGTCTTCCCAATATTGCTGGACTTTATTTTATTTTTTAATTTTCAATAAAAATTTAATTTTTAAATTTAAAAATTCATAAAAATGAAAAATTTTGTCTTTTCAAATTCTAATTTTTTTTTCAAGAACATTTTTATATTTTTTAATCACCGGATAATGCTATTTTTTCATAAATACAGAATAAATTAATTTTAAAAATTTAAACTTTTTAAATTTTTGTTTATTGGATAATTTTGAAAATCTTTATTTTCAACATTTTGGTAAAAATATTATTTTTTAGTTTCAAAATTTAAAAATAAAAAGTTTTCATCTTTTTTTGTCTTCCCAATATTGCTGGACTTTATTTTATTTTTTAATTTTCAATAAAAAATTTAATTTTTAAATTTAAAAATTCATAAAAATGAAAAATTTTGTCTTTTCAAATCCTAAATTTTTTCAAGAACATTTTTATATTTTTTAATCACCAGATAATGCTATTTTTTCATAAATGCAGAATAAATTAATTTTAAAAATTTAAACTTTTTAAATTTTTGTTTATTGGATAATTTTGAAAATCTTTATTTTTCAACTTTTTGGTAAAAAGATTATTTTTTTAGTTTCAAAATTTAAAAATAAAAAGTTTTCATCTTTTTTTTGTCTTTCCAATATTACTGGATTTTATTTTATTTTTTAATTTTCAATAAAAAATTTAATTTTTAAATTTAAAAATTCATAAAAATGAAAAATTTTGTCTTTTCAAATCCTAAATTTTTTTTCAAGAACATTTTTATATTTTTTAATCACCGGATAACACTATTTTTTCATAAATGCAGAATAAATTAATTTTAAAAAATTAAGTTTTTTAAATTTTTGTTTATTGGATAATTTTGAAAATCTTTATTTTTCAACTTTTTGGTAAAAAGATTATTTTTTTAGTTTCAAAATTTAAAAATAAAAAGTTTTCATCTTTTTTTGTCTTCCCAATATTGTTGGATTTTATTTTATTTTTTAATTTTCAATAAAAAATTTAATTTTTAAATTTAATAATTAATAAAAATGAAAAATTTTGTCTCTTCAAATCCAAATTTTTTTTTTCAAGAACAATTTTATATTTTTTAATTACCGGATAACGCTATTTTTTCATAAATACAGAATAAATTAATTTTAAAAATTTAAACTTTTTAAATTTTTGTTTATTGGATAATTTTGAAAATATTTATTTTTCAACTTTTTGGTAAAAAGATTATTTTTTTAGTTTCAAAATTTAAAAATAAAAAGTTTTCATCTTTTTTTGTCTTTCCAATATTGCTGGACTTTATTTTATTTTTTAATTTTCAATAAAAAATTTAATTTTTAAATTTAAAAATTCATAAAAATAAAAAATTTTGTCTTTTCAAATCCTAAATTTTTTTTCAAAAATATTTTTATATTTTTTAATCACCGGATAATACTATTTTTTCATAAATGCAGAATAAATTAATTTTAAAAATTTAAGTTTTTAAAATTTTTGTTTATTGGATAATTTTGAAAATCTTTATTTTTCAACTTTATGGTAAAAATATTATTTTTTTAGTTTCAAAATTTAAAAATAAAAAGTTTTCATCTTTTTTTGTCTTCCCAATATTGTTGAATTTTATATAATTTTTTAATTTTCAATAAAAAATTTAATTTTTAAATTTAATAATTCATAAAAATGAAAAATTTTGTCTCTTCAAATCCTAATTTTTTTTCAAGAACAATTTTAAATTTTTTAATCACCGGATAACGCTATTTTTTCATAAATGCAGAATAAATTAATTTTAAAAATTTAAGCTTTTTAAATTTTGTTTATTGGATAATTTTTAAAATCTTTATTTTTCAACTTTTTGGTAAAAGATTATTTTTTTAGTTTCAAAATTTAAAAATAAAAGTTTTCATCTTTTTTTTGTCTTCCCAATATTGCTGGACTTTATTTTATTTTTTAATTTTCAATAAAAAATTTAATTTTTAAATTTAAAAATTCATAAAAATGAAAAATTTTGTCTTTTCAAATTCTAAATTTTTTTCAAGAACATTTTTATATTTTTAATCACCGGATAATGCTATTTTTTCATAAATGCAGAATAAATTAATTTTAAAAATTTAAGCTTTTTAAATTTTGTTTATTGGATATTTTTGAAAATCTTTATTTTTCAACTTTTTGGTAAAAAGATTATTTTTTTAGTTTCAAAATTTAAAATAAAAGTTTTCATCTTTTTTTGTCTTCCCAATATTGCTGGAATTTATTTTATTTTTTAATTTTCAATAAAAAATTTAATATTTAAATTGAATAATTCATAAAAATGAAAAATTTTGTCTCTTCAAATCCTTTTTTTTTCAGGAACAATTTTATATTTTTTAATCACCGGATAACGCAATTTTTTGATAAATACTGAATAAATTAATTTTAAAAATTTAAACTTTTTAAATTTTTGTTTATTGGATAATTTTGAAAATCTTTATTTTTCAATTTTTTGGTAAAAATAATATTTTTTTAGTTTCAAAATTTAAAAATAAAAAGTTTTCATCTTTTTTTTATCTTCCCAATATTATTGGGCTTTATTTTATTTTTTAATTTTCAATAAAAAATTTAATTTTTAAATTTAAAAATTCATAAAAATAAAAAATTTTGTCTTTTCAAATCCTAAATTTTTTTTCAAGAATATTTTTTATTTTTTTTAATCACTGAATAATGCTATTTTTTCATAAATACAGAATAAATTAATTTTAAAAATTTAAACTTTTAAATTTTTGTTTATTGGATAATTTTGAAAAACTTTATTTTTCAACTTTTTGGTAAAAAGATTTTTTTTAGTTTCAAAATTTAAAAATAAAAAGTTTTCATCTTTTTTTGTCTTTCTAATACTGTTGGACTTTATATTATTTTTGAATTTTCAAAAAAATTTAATTTTTAAATTGAAAATTCATAAAAATGAAAATTTTTGTCTTTTCAAATCCTAAATTTTTTTCAAGAACAATTTTATATTTTTTAATCACCGAATAACACTATTTTTTCATAAATGCAGAATAAATTAATTTTAAAAATTTAAGCTTTTTAAATTTTTGTTTATTGGATAATTTTGAAAATCTTTATTTTTCAACTTTTTGGTAAAAAGATTATTTTTTTTAGTTTCAAAATTTAAAAATAAAAAGTTTTCATCTTTTTTGTCTTCCCAATATTGCTGGACTTTATTTTATTTTTTAATTTTCAATAAAAAAATTTAATTTTTAAATTTAAAAATTCATAAAAATGAAAAATTTTATCTTTTCAAAGCCAAAATTTTTTTTCAAGAACAATTTTATATTTTTTAATCACCGGATAACGCTGTTTTTTCATAAATACAGAATAAATTAATTTTAAAAATTAAATTTTTTAAATTTTTGTTTATTGGATAATTTTGAAAATATTTATTTTCCAACTTTTTTGGTAAAAATTTTATTTTTTTAGTTTTAAAATTTAAAAATAAAAAGTTTTCATCTTTTTTTGCCTTCCCAATATTACTGGACTTTATTTTAATTTTTAATTTTCAATAAAAAAATTTAATTTTTAAATTTAAAAATTCATAAAAATTAAAAAATTTGTCTTTTCAAATCCAATTTTTTTCAGGAACATTTTTTTATTTTTTTAATCACCGGATAATGCTATTTTTTCATAAATGCAAAATAAATTAATTTTAAAAATTTAAGCTTTTTAAATTTTTGTTTATTGGATAATTTTGAAAATCTTTATTTTTCAACTTTATGGTAAAAAGATTATTTTTTTAGTTTCAAAATTTAAAAATAAAAAATTTTCATCTTTTTTTGTCTTCGCAATATTGCTCGATTTTCTTTTATTTTTTAATTTTCAATAAAAAATTTAATTTTTAAGTTTAAAAATTCATAAAATGAAAAGTTTTGTCTTTTCAAATCCTAAATTTTTTTTCAAGAACAATTTTATATTTTTAATCACCGGATAACACTATTTTTTCATAAATGTAGAATAAATTAATTTTAAAAATTTAAGCTTTTTAAATTTTTGTTTATTGGATATTTTTGAAAATCTTTATTTTTCAACTTTTTGGTAAAAGATTATTTTTTTAGTTTCAAAATTTAAAAAAAAAGTTTTCATCTTTTTTGTCTTCCCAATATTGCTGGACTTTATTTTATTTTTTAATTTTCAATAAAAATTTAATTTTTAAATTTAATAATTCATAAAAATGAAAAATTTTGTCTCTTCAAATCCTAATTTTTTTTCAAGAACAATTTTATATTTTTTAATCACCAGATAACGCAATTTTTTCATAAATACAGAATAAATTAATTTTAAAATTTAAACTTTTTAAATTTTGTTTATTGGATAATTTTGAAAATATTTATTTTTACACTTTTTGGTAAAAAAATATTTTTTTAGTTTCAAAATTTAAAAATAAAAAGTTTTCATCTTTTTTTGTCTTCCCAATATTGTTGGACTTTATTTTATTTTTTAATTTTCAATAAAAAATTTAATTTTTAAATTTAAAAATTCATAAAAATAAAAAATTTTGTCTTTTCAAATCCTAAATTTTTTTCAAGAATATTTTTTATTTTTTTAATCACCGGATAATGCTATTTTTTCATAAATACAGAATAAATTAATTTTAAAAATTTAAACTTTTAAATTTTTGTTTATTGGATAATTTTGAAAAACTTTATTTTTCATCTTTTTGGTAAAAAGATTTTTTTTAGTTTCAAAATTTAAAAATAAAAAGTTTTCATCTTTTTTTTTGTCTTCCTAATATTGTTGGACTTTATTTTATTTTTTAATTTTCAAAAAATATTTAATTTTTAAATTTAAAAATTCATAAAATAAAAAATTTTGTCTTTTCAAATCCTAAATTTTTTTTCAAGAACATTTTTTTATTTTTTTAATCACCGGATAATGCTATTTTTTCATAAATACAGAATAAATTAATTTTAAAAATTTAAACTTTTAAATTTTTGTTTATTGGATAATTTTGAAAATTTTATTTTTCATCTTTTTGGTAAAAAGATTTTTTTTAGTTTCAAAATTTAAAAATAAAAAGTTTTCATCTTTTTTTGTCTTCCTAATACTGTTGGACTTTATTTTATTTTTGAATTTTCAAAAAAAATTTAATTTTTAAATTTAATAATTCATAAAAATGAAAAATTTTGTCTTTTCAAATCCAAAATTTTTTTTTCAAGAACAATTTTATATTTTTTCATAAATGCAGAATAAACTAATTTTAAAAATTTAAGCTTTTAAATTTTTGTTTATTGGATAATTTTGAAAATCTTTATTTTTCAACTTTTTGGTAAAAAGATTTTTTTAGTTTCAAAATTTAAAAATAAAAGTTTTCATCTTTTTTTTGTCTTCCCAATATTGCTGGACTTTATTTTATTTTTTAATTTTCAATAAAAAATTTAATATTTAAATTGAATAATTCATAAAAATGAAAAATTTTGTCTCTTCAAATCCTTTTTTTTCAAGAACAATTTTATATTTTTTAATCACCGGATAACGCAATTTTTTCATAAATACTGAATAAATTAATTTTAAAAATTTAAACTTTTTAAATTTTTGTTTATTGGATAATTTTGAAAATTTTTATTTTTCAATTTTTTGGTAAAAATAATATTTTTTTAGTTTCAAAATTTAAAAATAAAAAGTTTTCATCTTTTTTTATCTTCCCAATATTATTGGGCTTATTTTATTTTTAATTTTCAATAAAAATTTAATTTTTAAATTTAATAATTCATAAAAATAAAAAATTTTGTCTTTTCAATCCTAAATTTTTTTTCAAGAATATTTTTTTATTTTTTAATCACTGAATAATGCTATTTTTTCATAAATACAGAATAAATTAATTTTAAAAATTTAAACTTTTAAATTTTTGTTTATTGGATAATTTTGAAAAACTTTATTTTTCAACTTTTTGGTAAAAAGATTTTTTTTTAGTTTCAAAATTTAAAAATAAAAAGTTTTCATCTTTTTTTGTCCTTCTAATACTGTTGGACTTTATATTATTTTTGAATTTTCAAAAAAATTTAATTTTTAAATTGAAAATTCATAAAAATGAAAATTTTTGTCTTTTCAAATCCTAAATTTTTTTCAGGAACAATTTTATATTTTTTAATCACCGAATAACACTATTTTTTCATAAATGCAGAATAAATTAATTTTAAAAATTTAAGCTTTTTAAATTTTTGTTTATTGGATAATTTTGAAAATCTTTATTTTTCAACTTTTTGGTAAAAAGATTATTTTTTTAGTTTCAAAATTTAAAATAAAAAGTTTTCATCTTTTTTGTCTTCCCAATATTGCTGGACTTTATTTTATTTTTTAATTTTCAATAAAAAATTTAATATTTAAATTTAATAATTCATAAAATGAAAAATTTTGTCTCTTCAAATCCTTTTTTTTCAGAACAATTTTATATTTTTTAATCACCGGATAACGCTATTTTTTCGTAAATATAGAATAAATTAATTTTAAAATTTAAACTTTTTAAATTTTTGTTTATTGGATAATTTTGAAAATCTTTATTTTTCAAATTTTTGGTAAAAATATTATTTTTTTTAGTTTCAAAATTTAAAAATAAAAAGTTTCATCTTTTTTTTATCTTCCCAATATTGCTGGGCTTTATTTTATTTTTTAATTTTCAATAAAAATTTAATTTTTAAATTTAAAAATTCATAAAAATAAAAAATTTTGTCTTTTCAAATCCTAAATTTTTTTTCAAGAATATTTTTTTATTTTTTTAATCACTGAATAATGCTATTTTTTCATAAATACAGAATAAATTAATTTTAAAAATTTAAACTTTTTAAATTTTTGTTTATTGGATAATTTTGAAAATCTTTATTTTTCAACTTTTGGTAAAAAGATTTTTTTTTAGTTTCAAAATTTAAAAATAAAAAATTTTCATCTTTTTTTGTCTTTCTAATACTGTTGGACTTTATATTATTTTTGAATTTTCAAAAAAATTTAATTTTTAAATTGAAAATTCATAAAAATGAAAAGTTTTGTCTTTTCAAATCCTAAATTTTTTTCAAGAACAATTTTATATTTTTTAATCACCGAATAACACTATTTTTCATAAATGCAGAATAAATTAATTTTAAAAATTTAAGCTTTTTAAATTTTTGTTTATTGGATAATTTTGAAAATCTTTATTTTTCAACTTTTTGGTAAAAAGATTATTTTTTTAGTTTCAAAATTTAAAAATAAAAAGTTTTCATCTTTTTTGTCTTCCCAATATTGCTGGACTTATTTTATTTTTAATTTTCAAAAAAATTTAATTTTTAAATTTAAAAATTCATAAAAATGAAAAATTTTATCTTTTCAAAGCCAAATTTTTTTCAAGAACATTTTTATATTTTTAATCACCGGATAATGCTGTTTTTTCATAAATACAGAATAAATTAATTTTAAAAATTAAACTTTTTAAATTTTTGTTTATTGGATAATTTTGAAAATCTTTATTTTCCAACTTTTTTGGTAAAAATTTTATTTTTTTAGTTTCAAAATTTAAAAATAAAAAGTTTTCATCTTTTTTTGTCTTCCCAATATTGCTGGACTTTATTTTAATTTTTAATTTTCAATAAAAAAATTTAATTTTTAAATTTAAAAATTCATAAAAATTAAAAAATTTGTCTTTTCAAATCCAATTTTTTTCAGGAACATTTTTTTATTTTTTTAATCACCGGATAACGCTATTTTTTCATAAATGCAAAATAAATTAATTTTAAAAATTTAAGCTTTTTAAATTTTTGTTTATTGGATAATTTTGAAAATCTTTATTTTTCAACTTTTTGGTAAAAAGATTATTTTTTTAGTTTCAAAATTTAAAAATAAAAAATTTTCATCTTTTTTTGTCTTCGCAATATTGCTCGACTTTCTTTTATTTTTTAATTTTCAATAAAAAAATTTAATTTTTAAATTTAAAAATTCATAAAAATGAAAAATTTTGTCTTTTCAAATTCTAAATTTTTTTTCAAGAACAATTTTATATTTTTAATCACCGGATAACACTATTTTTTCATAAATGTAGAATAAATTAATTTTAAAAATTTAAGCTTTTTAAATTTTTGTTTATTGGATACTTTTGAAAATCTTTATTTTTCAACTTTATGGTAAAAAGATTATTTTTTTAGTTTCAAAATTTAAAAATAAAAAGTTTTCATCTTTTTTTGTCTTCCCAATATTGCTGGAATTTATTTTATTTTTTAATTTTCAATAAAAAATTTAATATTTAAATTGAATAATTCATAAAAATGAAAAATTTTGTCTCTTCAAATCCTTTTTTTTCAAGAACAATTTTATATTTTTTAATCACCGGATAACGCAATTTTTTCATAAATACTGAATAAATTAATTTTAAAAATTTAAACTTTTTAAATTTTTGTTTATTGGATAATTTTGAAAATCTTTATTTGTCACTTTTGGTAAAAAAAATATTTTTTTAGTTTCAAAATTTAAAAATAAAAAGTTTTCATCTTTTTTTTGTCTTCCCAATATTATTGGGCTTTATTTTATTTTTCAATTTTCAATAAAAAATTTAATTTTTAAATTTAATAATTCATTAAATTAAAAAATTTTGTCTTTTCAAATCAAAAATTTTTTTCAAGAATATTTTTTTATTTTTTTAATCACCGGATAATGCTATTTTTTCATAAATACAGAATAAATTAATTTTAAAAATTTAAACTTTTAAATTTTTGTTTATTGGATAATTTTGAAAAACTTTATTTTTCATCTTTTTGGTAAAAAGATTTTTTTAGTTTCAAAATTTAAAAATAAAAAGTTTTCATCTTTTTTTTGTCTTCCTAATATTGTTGGACTTTATTTTATTTTTAATTTTCAAAAAAATTTAATTTTTAAATTTAAAAATTCATAAAAATAAAAAATTTTGTCTTTTCAAATCCTAAATTTTTTTCAAGAACATTTTTATTTTTTTAATCACCGGATAATGCTATTTTTCATAAATACAGAATAAATTAATTTTAAAAATTTAAACTTTTAAATTTTTGTTTATTGGATAATTTTGAAAATCTTTATTTTTCATCTTTTTGGTAAAAAGATTTTTTTAGTTTCAAAATTTAAAAATAAAAAGTTTTCATCTTTTTTTGTCTTCCTAATACTGTGGACTTTATTTTATTTTGAATTTTCAAAAAAAATTTAATTTTTAAATTTAATAATTCATAAAATAAAAATTTTGTCTTTTCAAATCCAAAATTTTTTTTCAAGAACAATTTATATTTTTTCATAAATGCAGAATAAAACTAATTTTAAAAATTTAAGCTTTTAAATTTTTGTTTATTGGATAATTTTGAAAATCTTTATTTTTCAACTTTTTGGTAAAAGATTATTTTTTAGTTTCAAAATTTAAAAATAAAAGTTTTCATCTTTTTTTGTCTTCCCAATATTGCTGGACTTTATTTTATTTTTAATTTTCAATAAAAAATTTAATATTTAAATTGAATAATTCATAAAAATGAAAAATTTTGTCTCTTCAAATCCTTTTTTTTCAAGAACAATTTTATATTTTTTAATCACGGATAACGCAATTTTTTCATAAATACTGAATAAATTAATTTTAAAAATTTAAACTTTTTAAATTTTTGTTTATTGGATAATTTTGAAAATCTTTATTTTTCAATTTTTTGGTAAAATAATATTTTTTTAGTTTCAAAATTTAAAAATAAAAGTTTCATCTTTTTTTTATCTTCCCAATATTATTGGGCTTTATTTTATTTTTTAATTTCTAATAAAAAATTTAATTTTAAATTAAAAATTCATAAAATTAAAAATTTTGTCTTTTCAAATCCTAAATTTTTTTTCAAGAATATTTTTTTATTTTTTAATCACTGAATAATGCTATTTTTTCATAAATACAGAATAAATTAATTTTAAAAATTTAAACTTTTAAATTTTGTTTATTGGATAATTTTGAAAAACTTTATTTTCAACTTTTTGGTAAAAAGATTTTTTTTAGTTTCAAAATTTAAAAATAAAAAATTTTCATCTTTTTTTGTCTTTCTAATACTGTTGGACTTTATATTATTTTTGAATTTTCAAAAAATTTAATTTTTAAATTGAAAATTCATAAAAATGAAAATTTTTGTCTTTTCAAATCCTAATTTTTTTCAAGAACATTTTTATATTTTTTAATCACCGAATTACACTTTTTTTCATAAATATAGAATAAATTAATTTTAAAATTTAAACTTTTTAAAT
This sequence comes from Arachis stenosperma, assembly GCF_014773155.1. Lineage (NCBI taxonomy): Eukaryota > Viridiplantae > Streptophyta > Magnoliopsida > Fabales > Fabaceae > Arachis > Arachis stenosperma. The sequence goes on along the minus strand of NC_080379.1, from coordinate 99,695,929 downwards.
TTTTGTTTATTGAATAATTTTGAAAATCTTTATTTTTCAACTTATGGTAAAAAGATTATTTTTTTTAGTTTCAAAATTTAAAAATAAAAAGTTTTCATCTTTTTTGTCTTCCCAATATTGCTGGACTTTATTTTATTTTTAATTTTCAATAAAAAATTTAATATTTAAATTGAATAATTCATAAAAATGAAAATTTTGTCTCTTCAAATCCTTTTTTTTCAGGAACAATTTTATATTTTTTAATCACCGATAACGCAATTTTTTGATAAATATGAATAAATTAATTTAAAAATTTAAACTTTTTAAATTTTTGTTTATGGATAATTTTGAACATTTTTATTTTCAATTTTTGGTAAAATATATTTTTTAGTTTCAAAATTCAAAAATAAAAGCCTTTCATCTTTTTTTGTCTTCCCAATATTACTGGGCTTTATTTTATTTTTTAATTTTCGATAAAAAAATTTAATTTTTAAATTTTAAAATTCATAAAAATAAAAAATTTTGTCTTTTCAAATCCTAAATTTTTTTACAAGAATATTTTTTTATTTTTTTAATCACTGAATAATGCTATTTTTTCATAAATACAGAATAAATTAATTTTAAAAATTTAAACTTTTAAATTTTTGTTTATTGGATAATTTTGAAAAACTTTATTTTTCAACTTTTTGGTAAAAAGATTTTTTTAGTTTCAAAATTTAAAAATAAAAAGTTTTCATCTTTTTTGTCTTTCTAATACTGTTGGACTTTATATTATTTTTGAATTTTCAAAAAAATTTAATTTTTAAATTGAAATTCATAAAATGAAAAGTTTTGTCTTTTCAAATCCTAAATTTTTTTCAAGAACAATTTTATATTTTTTAATCACCGAATAACACTATTTTTCATAAATACAGAATAAATTAATTTTAAAAATTTAAACTTTTTAAATTTTGTTTATTGGATAATTTTGAAAATCTTTATTTTTCAACTTTTTGGTAAAAAGATTATTTTTTTAGTTTCAAAATTTTAAAAATAAAAAGTTTTCATCTTTTTTTGTCTTCCCAATATTGCTGGACTTTATTTTATTTTTAATTTTCAATAAAAAAATTTAATTTTTAAATTTAAAAATTCATAAAATGAAAATTTTATCTTTTAAAGCCAAAATTTTTTTCAAGAACAATTTTATATTTTTAATCACCGGATAACGCTGTTTTTTCATAAATACAAAATAAATTAATTTTAAAAATTAAATTTTTTAAATTTTTGTTTATTGGATAATTTTGAAAATATTATTTTCCAACTTAAA